>NC_083116.1:77247913-77847913 GCF_949774975.1 Lagenorhynchus albirostris
GTTTTTTTGTTATTGAGCTGTATGAGCTGCTTATAAATTTTGGAAATTAATCCTTTGTCAGTTGCTTCATTAGCAAATATTTTCTCCCATTTTGAAGGTTGTCTTTTGGTCTTGTTTAAGGTTTCCTTTGCTGTGCAAAAGCTTTTAAGTTTCATTAGGTCCCATTTGTTTATTTTTGTTTTTATTTCCATTTCTCTAGGAGGTGGGTCAAAATGGATCTTGCTGTGATTTATGTCATACAGTGTTCTGCCTATGTTTTCCTCTAAGAGTTTGATAGTTTCTGGCCTTACATTTAGTTATTTAATCCATTTTGAGTTTATATTTGTGTATGGTGTTAGGGAGTGATCTAATCTAATACTTTTACATGTACCTGTTCAGTTTTCCCAGAACCACTTATTGAAGAGGCTGTCCTTTCTCCACTGTACATTCCTGCCTCCTTTATCAAAGATAAGGTGACCATATGTGTGTGGGTTTATCTCTGGGCTTTCTATCCTGTTCCACTGAACTATCTTTCTGTTTTTGTGCCAGTACCATACTGTCTTGATTACTGTAGCTTTCTAGTATAGTCTAAAGTCAGGGAGTCTGATTCCTCCAGATCCATTTTTCGTTCTCAAGATTGCTTTGGCTATTCGGAGTTTTTTGTGTTTCCATACAAATTGTGAATTTTTTTGTTCTAGTTCTGTGAAAAATGCCAGTGGTAGTTTGATAGGGATTACATTGTATCTGTAGATTGCTTTGGGTAGTAGAGTCATTTTCACAATGTTGATTCTTCCAATCCAAGAACATGGTATATCTCTCCATCTATTTGTATCATCTTTAATTTCTTTCATCAGTGTCTTATACTTTTCTGCATACAGGTCTTTTGTCTCCTCAGGTAGGTTTATTCCTAGATATTTTATTCTTTTTGTTGCAATGGTAAATGGGAGTGTTTTCTTGATTTCACTTTCAGATTTTTCATCATTAGTGATGAAAAATCATTTTTCATCCTATTCCTGGCATAGGAATGCCAGCGATTTCTGTGCATTAATTTGGTATCCTGCTACTTTACCAAATTCATTGATAGCTCTAGTAGTTTTCTGGTAGCATCTTTAGGATTCTCTATGTATAGTATCATGTCATCTACAAACAGTGACAGCTTTACTTCTTCTTTTCCAATGTGGATTCCTTTTATTTCTTTTTCTTCTCTGATTGCAGTGGCTAAAACGTCCAAAATTTTATTGAATATGAGTGGTGAGAGTGGGCCACCTTGTCTTGTTACTGATCTTAGTGGAAATTCTTTCAGGTTTTCACCATCGAGGACGATGTTGGCTGTGGGTTTGTCATATATGGCCTTTATTATGTTGAGGAAAGTTCACTCTATGCCTACATTTTGCAGGGTTTTTATCATAAATGGGTGTTGAATTTTGTCAAAAGCTTTCTCTGCATCTCTTGAGATGATCATATGGTTTTTCTCCTTCAGTTTGTTAATGTGGTGTATCACATACACCATATTGTTTGCGTATTGATTGATTTGCGTATATTGAAGAATCCTTGCATTCCTGGAATAAACCCCACTTGATCATGGTGTATGATCCTTTCAATGTGCTGTTGGATTCTCTTTGATAGTATTTTGTAGAGGATTTGTGCATCGATGTTCATCAGTGATATTGGCCTCTAGTTCTCTTTCTTTGTGACATCCTTTTCTGGTTTTAGTATCAAGGTGACAGTGGCCTCGTAGAATGAGTTTGGGAGTGTTCCTCCCTCTGCTATATTTTGGAAGAGTTTGAGAAGGATAGGTCTTAGCTCTTCTCTAAATGTTTGATGGGATTCGCCTGTGAAGCCATCTGGTCCAGGGCTTTTGTTTGTTGGAAGATTTTTAATCACAGTTTCAACTTCAGTGCTTGTGATTGGCCTGTTCATATTTTCTATTTCTTCCTGATTCAGTCTTGGCAGGTCGTGCATTTCTAAGAATTTGTCCATTTCTTCCAGGTTGTCCATTATATTGGCATAGAGTTGTTTGTAGTAATCTCTCATGATCTTTTGTATTTGTGAAGTGTCCGTTGTTACTTGCCCTTTTTCATTTCTAATTCTATTGATTTGAGTCTTCTCCCTTTTCTTCTTGATGAGTCTGGCTAATGGTTTATCAATTTTGTTTATCTTCTCAAAGAACCAGCTTTTAGTTTTATTGATCTTTGCTATCATTTCCTTCATTTCTTTTTCATTTATTTCTGATCTGGTTTTATGCTTTCTTTCCTTCTGGTAACTTTGGGGTTCTTTTGTTCTTCTTTCTCTAACTGGTTTAGGTGCAAGGTTAGGCTGCTTATTCGAGATGTTTCCTGTTTTTTAAGGTAGGACTGTAGTGCTATAAACTTCCCTCTTAGAACTGCTTTTGCTGCAACCTGTAGGTTTTGGGTCATCGTGTCTCCATTGTCATTTGTTTCTAGGTATTTTTTTGATTTCCTCTTTGATTTCTTCAGTGATCACTTCGTTATTAAGTAGTGTATTGTTAAGCCTCTATGTGTTTGTATTCTTTACAGATCTTTTCCTGTAATTGATATCTAGTCTCATAGCATTGTGTTTGGAAAAGATACTTGATAAAATTTCAATTTTCTTAAATATACCAAGGCTTGATTTGTGACCCAAGATATGATCTACCCAGGAGAATGGTCCATGAGCACTTGAGAAAAATGTGTATTCTGTTGTTTTTGGATGGACTGTCCTATAAATATAAATTAAGTCCATCTTGCTTAAAGTATCATTTAAAGCTTGTGTTTCCTTATTTGTTTTCATTTTGGATGATCTGTCCATTGGTGAAAGTGGGGCGTTAAAATCCCTTCCTATGAATGTGTTACTGTCAATTTCTCCTTTTATGGCTGTTAGTATTTGCCTGATGTATTGAGGTGCTCCTATGTTGGGTGTATAAATATTTACAATTGTTATATCTTCTTCTTGGATCGATCCTTTGATCAGTATGTAGTGTCCTTCTTTCTCTCTTCTAATAGTCTTTATTTTAAAGTCTATTTTGTTTGATATGAGAATTGCTACTCTAGCCTTCTTGTGGTTTCCATTTGCATGGAATAACTTTTTCCATCCCCTAACTTTCAGTCTGTATGTGTCTGTAGGTCTGAAGTGGGTCTCTTGTAGACAGCAAATATATGGGTCTTGTTTCTGTATCCATTCAGCCATTCTGTGTCTTTTGGTGGGATCATTTAGTCCTTTTATATTTAAGGTAATTATAGATATGTATGTTCCTATTCCCATTTTCTTAATTGTTTTGGGTTTGTTATTATAGGTCTTTTCCTTCTCTTGTGTTTCCTGCCTAGAGAAGTTCCTTTAGCATTTGGTTTAAAGCTGGTTTGGTGGTGCTGACCTCTCTCAGCTTTTGCTTGTCTGTACAGGTTTTCATTTCTCCATCAAAACTGAATGAGATCCTTGCTGTGTAGAGTAATCTTGGTTGCAGGTTTTTCTCCTTCATCACTTTAAATATGTCCTGCCACTCCCTTTTGGCTTGCAGAGCTTCTGCTAAAAGATCAGCAGTTAACCTTATGGGGATTCCCTTTTGTGTTATTTTTCTCTTGCTACTTTTAATATGTTTTCTTTGTATTTAAATTTTGACAGTTTGATTAAATGTGTCTTGACATATTTCTCCTTGGATTTATCCTTTATGGGACTCTCTGTGCTTCCTGGACTTGATTAACTATTTCCTTTCCCATTTAGGGAAGTTTTCAACTACAATCTCTTCAAATATTTTCTCAGTCCCTTTCTTTTCCTCTTCTTCTTCTGGAACCCATATAATTCGAATGTTGGTACGTTTAATATTGTCCCAGAAGTCTCTGAGACTGTCCTTAGGTCTTTTCATTCTGTTTTCTTTATTCTGCTCTGCACAATTTTTTTCCCACTATTTTGTCTTCCAGGTCACTTATCCATTCTTCTGCCTCAGTTATTCTGCTATTGATCCCATCTAGAGTATTTTTTATTTCGTTTATTGTGTTGTTCATCATTGTTTGTTTCATCTTTAGTTCTTCTAGGTCCTTATTAAATGTTTCTTGCATTTTGTCTATTCTATTTCCAAGATTTTGGATCATCTTTACTATCATTATTCTGAATTGTTTTTCAGGTAGACCGCCCATTTCCTCTTTATTTATTAGCTCTGGTGGGTTTTTATCTTGCTCCTTCATCTGCTGTGTTTTCCTCTGTCTTCTCATTTTGCTTATCTTACTGTGTTTGGGGTCTCCTCTTTGCAGGCTGCAGGTTCGTAGTTCCCGCTGTTTTTGATGTCTGTCTCCAGTGGCTAAGGTTGGTTCAGTGGGTTGAGTAGGCTTCCTGGTGGAGGGGACTAGTGCCTGTGTTCTGGTGGATGAAGCTGGATCTTTTCTTTTTGCTGGGTAGGTCCACGTCTGGTGGGGTGTTTTGGGGTGTCTGTGCACTTATTGTGATGTTAGGCAGCCTCTCTGCTAATGGGTGGGATTGTGTTCCTGTCTTGCCAGTTGTTTGGTATAGGGTGTCCAGCACTGTAGTTTGCTGGTTGTTGAGTGAAGCTGTGTGCTGGTGTTGAGATGGGGATGTCTGGGAGATTTTCGCTGTTTGATATTATGTGGAGCTGGGTGGTCTCTTGTGGACTAGTGTCCTGAAGTTGGTTCTCCCACCTCAGAGGCACAGCACTGACTCCAGGTTGCAGCACCAAGAGCCTTTCATCCGCGCAGCTCAGAATAAAAGGGAGAAAAAGTAGAAAAAACTAATTAGTAGAAGTAGAAAGAAAGGAGGAAAGAGAGAAAGAAAGGAGGGAGGGAGGGAGGGAGGAAGAAAGGAAGGAGGGAAGGATAAAAAAAGAAATAAAGAAAGAAAATAAAGTAAAATCAAATAAAATAAGATAAAATATAATAAAGTTATTAAAATACAAAATAATTATTAAGAAAAATAATTTTTAAAAAAATGGACGGATAGAACCGTAGGACAAATGGTGGAAGCAAAGCTATACAGACAAAATCTCACACAGAAGCATACACATACACACTCACAAAAAGAGGAAAAGGGGAAAATATCATAAAACTTGCTCTCAAAGTCCACCTCCTCAGTTTGGGATGATTTGTTGTCTAAAGGAGGGTAAGAAGGAAAGATAGAAAGACAGAAAGGAAGAAAGAAAGAAGATAAAGTAAAATAAAATAAAGTTATTAAAATAAAAAATAATTATTTTTGAAAAAAAAAAACGGATGCGTAGAACCCTGGGACAAATGGTGGAAGCAAAGCTATACAGACAAAATCTCACACAGAAGCATACACATGCACACTCACAGAAAAAGGAAAAGGCGAAAAAATCATAATTTTTGCTCTCAAAGTCCACCTCCTCAATTTGGGATTATTCGTTGTCTATTCATGTATTCCACAGATGCAGGGTACATCAAGTTGATTGTGGAGCTTTAATCCACGGCTTCTGAGGCTTCTGGGAGAGATTTCCCTTTATCTTCTTTGTTCTCACAGCTCCCTGGGGCTCAGCTTTGGATTTGGCCCCTCCTCTGCGTGTAGGTCGCCGGAGGGCGTCTGTTCTTCACTCAGACAGGACGGGGTTAAAGGAGCAGCTGCTTCAGGGGCTCTGGCTCACTCAGGCCAGGGCGGGTGATGGTCATGGAGTGCGGGGAGAGCCTGCGGTGGCAGAGGCCGGCGTAACGCTGCACCAGTCCGAGGCGTGCTGTGTGCTCCCCCTGGGAATTTGTCCCTGGATCCCGGGACCCCGGCAGTGGTGGGCTGCACAGGCTCCCCGGAAGGGGGTGTGGATAGTGACCTGTGCTTGCCCACAGGCTTCTTGGTGGCGGCAGCAGCATCCTTAGTATCTCATGCCTGTCTCTGGGGTCCACACTTTTATCCGTGACTCACACCCGTCTCTGGAGCTCCTTTAAGCAGTGCTCTTAATCCACTCTCCGCGAACACCAGGAAACAAAGAGAGAAGAAAAAATCTCTTGCCTCTTCGGCAGGTCCAGACTTTTCCCCGGACTCCCTCCTGGCTAGCCATGGTGCACTAACCCCCTGCAGGCTGTGTTCACGCTGCCAACCCCAGTCCTTTCCCTGCGCTCTGACCGAAGCCCAAGCCTCAGCTCCCAGCCCCACCCATCCCGGTGGGTGAGCAGACCAGCCTCTCGGGCTGGTGAGTGCCGGTCGGCACCAATCCTCTGTGCGGGAATCTCTCCGCTTTGCCCTCTGCACCCCTGTTGCTGTGCTCTCCTCCACAGCTCCGAAGCTTCCCCCCTCCACCACCCACAGTCTCCGCCCGCGAAGGGGCTTCTAATGTGTGGAAACCTTTCCTCCTTCACGGTTCCCTCCCACTGGTGCAGGTCCCATCCCTATCCTTTTGTCTCTGTTTTTTCTTTTGCCCTACCCATGTACGTGGGGACTTTCTTCCCTTTTGGGAGGTCTGAGGTCTTCTGCCAGCATTCAGTAGGTGTTCTGTAGAAGTTGTTCCACGTGTAGATGTATTTCTGCTGTATCTGTAGGGGAGGAAGGTGATCTCTGCGACTTACTCTTCCGCCATCTTCCCTCCTGTTTTGTGGATTCTTGTGGCTTTTCTATATATGATTTTGTCATCTGAAAATAGGAATAATTTTATTCCTTTCTTTACAATTTGGATGCCTTTTATTTCTTATTCTGGCATAATTTTCCTGGCCAGTATCTACAGTACAATGGTGAATAAGCATGGAAAGAATGGAAATAATTGACTTGTTTCTGATATTACAGGAAAATATTCTTTCTTTCACCATTATGATGATAGATGCCTTTATTTTCGTAGATGCCCTTTATTGGTTTGAGACCACTTCTTTTTTTCCTAGCTTGTTGAGTGTTTTTATAATGAAAAGTTAATTGGATTGTGTCAAGTTCATTTTCTGTGTCTATTGAGATGATTTTGTGTTTCTTTTAGTCCTTATTCTATTAAGAGACTGCATTACCTTGACTCATTTTCAAATATTGAGCCAATCTTGCATTCCTGGGATAAATTAATCATGGTGCACAATCCTTTTAATATGCTGCTGGATTTGGTTTGCTAGTATTTTGTTATGGAGTTTTGCATCTATATTCATAAGGGATATTGGTTCTTAGTTTTCTTTTGTTTTGATGTCATTCTATGCTTTTGTATCAATGATAATACTGGTCTCATATACTGAGTTTGAAGGTGTTACCACACCTACTTTTTGAAAGAATTAGTGAAGAGTTGCCATTAAAAAAAAAAACACCTTTATAGAAATCACCAGAGAAGCCACCTGGGCCTAGCCTTTGCTTTATCTGAAGTTGTTTGATTAGCAATCCAACCTTTTTACTTGTTAAAGTTCTGCCTATTCTGATTTTCTATTTCTTCTTTAGTCACTTTCAGTAGATTGTGCATTTCTAGGAATTTGTTGTTTATATCTTAGTTAATCCACTGTCATATGGTTGTTCATAGTATTCCCTTGTCATTCTGTTTACTTCTACAAAGTTAGTAGATATGTCCCCATTTTCATCAAAGATTTTAATAATTTGAGCCTGCTTTTTTTCTTTTTTCTTCTTTCTTTCTTTCTTTCTTTCTTTCTTTCTTTCTTTCTTTCTTTCTTTCTTTCTTTCTTTCTTTCTTTCTTTCTTTCTCTCTCTCTCTCTCTCTCTCTTTCTTTTGTAGGTTGGTCTTGCTAAAGGCTTGCCAATTGCATTGATCTTTTTCAACAACCAGATTTTGGTTTTGTTGATTTTCTCTATCGATTTCTATTTTCTATTTAATTTATCTCTGCTAAATATTTATTTTCTTCCATCTGCTTTGTTTTCTGTTTAGTTTTCTCTTCTATTTTTAATTTTATTTTTAAGGTGGAAGATTAAATTATTATCAGAAACCTTTCTTATTCTCTGATGTAGGTATTTACATCTGAACCCTGAGTACTGTTTTCACTGCATCCAATAAGTTTTGGTATGCTGTGTTTTTATCTTCAATCATCTGAAAGTATTTTCTAATTTCCTAATGACTTCTTATTTAACCCACTGGTTATTTAGAAGTATGTTATTTAATCTCCACATATTTTTTAATCTCCCTAATTTCCTTCTGTTATTTGTTTCTAATTTTATTTTATTGTGATGCATTATTACAATTGTTTCAAGTTTATTGAGACTTATTTTATGGCCTAACATATGGTCTATTCTGGATAATGTTCCATACGTACTTGAAAAGTAAGTGTATTCCGTTGCTTTGTAGAGTGTTCTGTATCTGTCTGTTAGGTCCATTGGTTAACAGTATTGTTCAGTTCTATGATGTCCTTGTTCATCTTTTTTCTAATTGTTCTATCCAAACTTCAAAGTGTAGTATTCGAATCTCAAGCTATTATTGTTTAATTGTCTATTTCTCCTAAAAATTCAGTCACTGTTTGATTCATGTGTTTTGGGGCTCTGTTGTTAAGAGCATATATATTTATAATTGTAGTGTCTTATGATTGATTGATCCTTTTATAATTATAAAATGTGATTCTCTTTCTCTAATAACACTTTTTGGTTTTAAGTCTATTTTGTTTGATATTAGTATAGCTACTCCAGCTCTATTTTGGTTACTATTTGCATGGCATATTTTTTCCATTCTTTTACTTACAAACTATTTGTGTCTTTTGAATCATACATATGCATAGCTTATAGTTGAATTGTGTTTTGTTATCCATTCTGCCAGTCTCTAAATTTGAGAATTTAAGCTATTTACATTTAATGTAAATGCTGGTAAGGTAGGGTTTATGTCTGCCAGCTTGCTATATATATTGTCTTTTCTCATGCCTTTATTCCTTCATTACTTCTGTCTTTGGTAGTAAATAAATATAATATAGTGTACTATGTAGTTCCTCTGTTGTTTCTTCCATATATATTTTTGGTTATTTTCTTGGTGGTTACTATGGGGATTACCATTAATTCTTAATTTACTACAATCTAGGTGGAATTCATGTCAACTTAATTTCAATAGCATATAAAAACTTTGTTTCTATGTCATTCCATTCTTCTCACGTCTTATTTAATCCATTTATCTGTTGATGGACATTTAGGTTCTTTCCATGTCTTGGCAATTGTAAATGATGCTGCAATAAACATGGGGGTGCATGTATCTTTCTTTTTTAACATCTCTATTGGGGTATATTTGCTTTACAATGGTGTGTTGGTTTCTGCTTTATAACAAAGTGAATCAGTTATACATATACATATGTTCCCATGTCTCTTCCCTCTTGCATCTCCCTCCCTCCCACCCTCCCTATCCCACCCCTCCAGGCGGTCACAAAGCACCAAGCTGATATCCCTGTGCCATGCGGCTGCTTCCCACTAGCTATCTACCTTACGTTTGTTAGCATATATATGTCCATGCCTCTCTCTTGCCCTGTCACAGTTCACCCTTCCCCCTCCCCATATCCTCAAGTCCATTCTCTAGTAGGTCTGTGTCTTTATTCCTGTCTTACCCCTAGGTTCTTCATGACATTTTTTTCTTAAATTCTATATATATGTGTTAGCATACGGTATTTGTCTTTTTCTTTCTGACTTACTTCACTCTGTATGACAGTCTCTACATCCATGCACCTCACTACAAATAACTCATTTTTGTTTCTTTTTATGGCTGAGTAATACTCCATTGTATATATGTGCCACATCTTCTTTATCCATTCATCTGTTGATGCACACTTAGGTTGCTTCCATGTCCTGGCTATTGTAAATAGAGCTGCAATGAACATTTTGGTACATGACTCTTTTTGAATTATGGTTTTCTCAGCATACATGCCCAGTAGTGGGATTGCTGGGTCGTATGGTAGTTCTATTTGTAGTTTTTAAGGAACCTCCATACTGTTCTCCATAGTGGCTATATCAAATTACATTCCCACCAACAGTGCAAGAGGGTACGCTTTTCTCCACACCCTCTCCAGCATTTATTGTTTGTAGATTTTTTGATGATGGCTATTCTGACTGGTGTGAGGTGATATCTCATTGTAGCTTTGACTTGCATTTCTCTAATGATTAATGATGTTGAGCATTCCTTCATGTGTCTGTTGGCAATCTGTATATTTTCTTTGGAGAAATGTCTATTTAGGTCTTCCACCCATTTTTGGATTGGGTTGTTCATTTTTTTCGTATTGAGCTGCATGAGCTGCTTGTAAATTTTGGAGATTAATCCTTTGTCAGTTGCTTCATTTGCAAATATTTTCTCCCATTCTGAGGGTTGTCTTTTGGTCTTGTTTATGGTTTCCTTTGCTGTGCAAAAGCTTTGAAGTTTCATTAGGTCCCATTTGTCTATTTTTGTTTTTATTTCCATTGTAACAAAAAGAATAAAATATCTAGGAACAAACCTACGAAAGGAAACAAAAAACCTGTATGCAGAAAATTATAAAACACTGATGAAAGAAATTAAAGATGATACAAGGAGATGGAGAGATATACCATGTTCTTGGATTGGAAGAATCAACATTGTGAAAATTAGTCTACTGCACAAAGCAATCTACACATTCAGTGCAATTCCTATCAAATTACCAATGGCATTTTTCACAGAACTAGAACAAAAAACTTCCCAACTTGCATGGAAACACACAAGACGCTGAATAGCCAAAGCAGTCTTGGGAAAGAGAAACAGGTCTGGAGGAATCAGGCTCCCGGAATTCAGACTATACTACAAAGCTACAGTAATCAAGACAGTATGGTACTGGCTCAGAAACAGAAATATAGATCAATGTAACAGGAAAGAAAGCCCAGAGATAAACCCACACACATATGGTCACCTTATCTTTGATAAAGGAGGCAAGAATATGCAGTAGAGAAAAGACAGCCTCTTCAATAAGTGGTGCTGGTAAAACTGGACAGCTACATGTAAAAGACTGAAATTAGAACACTTCCTAACACCATACAAAAAAATTAACTCAAAACGGATTAAAGACCTAAATGTAAGGACAGACACCATCAAACTCTTAGAGGAAAACATAGGCAGAACACTCTGTGACAAAAATCACAGCAAAATCCTTTTTGACCCACCTCCTAGAGAAAGGGAAATAAAAACAAAACTAAGCCAATGGGTTTTTTGTTTTTATTTTTTGATATTGAGTTACATGAGCTATCTATGTATTTTTGGCATTAACACTTTATCATTCATATTATGCATATATTTTCTCCCATTCAGTAGGCAGTCTTTTTGTTTTGTTGATGGATTCCTTAGCTGTGCAAAAGCCTTTAAGTTTAATTAGTTCCCATTTGTTTATTTTTGCTTTCTTTTCTTTAGGAGACAGATCTAAAATAATACTGCTATTATTTATGTCAAAGAGTATTCTGCTTATGTTTTCTTCTAGGAATTTTATGGTCTTAGCCATTAGTCTTACTGAGAATCTCTTGTACATGATGAGTTGCTTCTTTCTTGCTGCTTTCAAAATTCTCTCTTTGGCTTTCGCTTTTGAGTATGTATCTAGGTGTGAATTTAAAAAATATTTCCCTACTTGGAGTTCATTGAGCTTCTTGTACTTGCAGATTGTTTTCCATCAAATTGGAAAGTTTTTTGACATTATATCTTAAAATATTTTGTCTACCCTTTTCTATCCTCTGCTTCTACAACTCCCATTATGTGTATGTTGGTACACTTGAAGGTGTCCCACAGACCTCTGAGGTGCTACTCATTTTTCTTCATTCACTTTCCTTTCTGTTTCTCTAATTGGTTAATTTCAATTGTTATCAAGTTTACTGATTCTTCTTCTGCCTGCTTTAATCTCCGTTAGTGAATTTTTCTTCTCTTTATTGATTTTTATCCTTTCAGTTTTTGTACTTTTCAACTCTAGTATTTCTAGTTGGTTCCTGTTTTATAAATTCTGTCTCTTTATTGATATTCGTTATTTGGCTTGAATTGTCCTCATTCTTTTAGATTTTTGCACAATCTTTCCTTTGGTTTATTTCTTTTTTAACAAATTTAGTTGATTTAAAATCTTTGTCTAGTAAGTGCAGTATCTCTGCTTCCTCAGGGATGGTTTGTATTCATTGCTTTTTTATATGTTTATGGGCTCTACTTTCTAGTTTCTTTGTATATCTTATATTTTTGTTGAAAATTTGACTTTTTAAATAATATAATATGGCAAATCTAGAAATCTGACTCTCCCTTTCTCTCTCCAGGGCTTGTTTTTGGCACTGCTTATTGTACTAGTTGCTGTTTGTTTGTTCAGTAACTTTTCTAAGATAATTTTAAGTAGTCTCTTGTATTCTTTGTCACGGATTGCCACTGAAGTCTCTGCTTGGTAGCTTAGTGGTCAGCTACTGATTGGGCAGATATCTCCTTAAATACTTAGAACCACTAAAACTCCCAGGGCTCTGTTGCCTTTTGAACTATGTCTTCAACACTTACCCAGGAAGTTTATAACTGTGCTGTAGCCTTCACTTCCTGCTAATGCAGAGCCTCAAGGCTAGCCAGAGGAAAGAACTTATGATGTTCTCATGTCTTTCCTGAGCATGCACAAAACCCTAGGCATGTCTGTGGTCTTCTAGATTACCAGGAATGTGTCAGAGATTTTCAAAGTCTCTATGAACATCTAATTACTTTTTTTTCTTTTAAGTTTTCTGGCTAGTTTCTTGTTTACCTCAACTATTATCTCTTGCCTCAGGCAGCTGTGTGATAAATACATCCCTTCCCTGGGGACAGTTTTAGCACTGGGTGACCAATAAATATAAGGCTTTTGAGTCAGGTCTTTCAGAGAACCACCACACAGGTCAAATAATGACAATTGTTTGGGAATTAAATCTGCTCTGTCCACTCCAGCACCTAGAATGGGGTTTATTTTCAAGGCTACTACTGGCCTGGGGCAGGGTGATAGGGTTGGGGTAAGTTAAAATGCCACAGAGCTCCCTGTTCTTAACACGACTGGGGTGTTTTTCTTCCATAAATGCTACTTGGGTTGATGCAAATCTTTGGCTAATTTCCCCAAATCTGAAAGAAAAAAGTTATGAATTTTTTTCAGTTATTTCATTGCTTTTGTGAAGAAGTGAATATTTGGAGGTCATTACTCTACCATTTTTACTGACATCACCACACCCACCTTCTTTGTAATCCTTCTAAGACCCTCTCAAGAGAATGAATAGCTAAATTTCAATCAGAAGTTAGTTAAAACAAAATGTTTTCCCATCCAGATTAATTAAGGACCTGACTGGCCCTAACTTACTTCCCATTTTCCCTAAGGCATTCAACTGTTCACTCAAAGGTGCCAGGGCCCTTGAATGGACTCTCTTTTCCTTGCAGATTCCTCAAAGCCACTCGAGACCAAGACTAAGGCACCTCCAACCATGCAATCCCCCTTCGAAGGTGAGTTTTACTAGGGTTCTGCGGGAGTAGGAAAGGTCTGAAATGGCTTCATAGAAGCCAAGAGAGGAGGCCCAATGCCATTAGATGGGTAATAAGAGGTCATTGTGTTCTCTGGAAAGAAATTAGTAGTAAAGAAATGGAAATAAGAAAGATTTAAGGGTCATGATGAAGTGGAATCATGAATATATATATTCTTCTTCGTGAAAATGTTTGAGGCAAAAGGAAGGAGAGAATTTGAATAATCCCATGGGAAAAGTGAAAAAAGAAAAAACTGTGACTTCTGCTTTGCTCCTAGTCTGACTTGCTATAGGACTTTAGGTATATTGTCTCCCCTCTATTGGCGTTCTTCCCATCATAAACAGTGAAAAACTAAGATACCTCACTTTATGGTAATAGTGGTCAGTGACATGGCCAGGAATTGCAGAAAGCTTAGCACAGATACCCACAGAAGGACTTCAGACTTTGCAGCCACCCTCCACCTCACAGTTACTTGCTGGAAGAGAGGCCTCTAACCCTAACACACTTGTTATCATAGCAACATCCACAGTGAACTCATCCCAGGGCTGGATCACTGAAGTGGATGGCTACGTTGGAAAGACAAGTGCTGGGCCAGGTAAGGGCAATGTTAAGACTTCTAGCTTTCCCTTTTGGCTGTGAACTTTGTAACTGAAATTTTCCACTATATACAATGTTCTATGTCATTCAAATGCCCAGGCCAATCAGCCATCAACCAGTGGGTCTGAAATAACTTGTTTATACGTGGAGTCTCTAGCTTCTCTCAAGTCTTTCTCATGGGCCTAGGGTTTTGTTTGTCTCTCTGGCTAGCTAAGAAATTTAGGAGAAGATGGAAAAGAAAGAAGTGTGAGCTGGTCTGGACTGATCCTTGGAGTTGCTAGATTCATTTTCAACCAGATACCACTTGGTCTTGTTTTACCTCCTAGGAAATGGTCTGCCTATCTTTGCCATAATTCTCATCATCTCCTTCTGCTGTATTGTGGTCACCACAGTGACTTATATCATGGTCTGCCGGAAGACATCCCAACAGGGTGAGTGATAAATATGATTGGGTGGCTCTTGCTCATTTATTCATTCATTCAGCAGTATAGTTGAGCATAAACTCAGTATCAAGCACTATGTTAGGCACTTCAAAGGGCTCCTAGCCTAGTTTGAAAGTGAGGGTAGGGGGTCCATGGAGACAGACCTGCAAGGCAACAATGACAATACAACTTATGAAAGTTAATTCACAAATCTTTGGTACCCAACTGAGTACAGTATCTATGTAATGAGTTTTCTAATGAGGATGCAAGAGAAGGAGAAGTCACAGTCCTTGACCTCAAGTTGCTTACAATTTGATTAATGGAATCAAGGTAGAAGCGTGGAGTTTATCAATAACAATACATAGCTATAAAGGCTATGGACTCAAAGCCTGGAGAAGACAATCAGTGCTAAAGGTATCCAGAGGACAGGGGAGTCAGTTAGGGCTAGAGTAATTAGCAAGGGATTTCAGAAGGAGGTGGGGCTTAGACCATTCCTTGGAGGATGAAAACCATTTGAAAGGGAGCAATAGTCTAGGAAGGAGAAACTACAAGAATAAATGGGTAAAATGGTGAAATATGAATGTGAGTGGGGTCATCAATAAAGAAAATTCATGTAACCAAGCAATAGAGAAATACAGGGGAAAAGGAAAGCTTATTCCTGATTATAGAAGGTCTTGAATGACAGGTTAAGGAATCTGGACTTTCTTCTCTAAGCCTTGCATTAAAAATTACTAAAAAATATTTAAGCCGAGGAGTGACATGATTACAGTGTAGTTGTCAGGGTCATTTAACATCTATTTGCCAGCAGAGGAGGAAAAAGAATTTGAATGTTGATTTATAAGTAAAACCTAACTGCACTTCAGTTCCTGTTGCACTAGCTATTTTAACTAGCATTTGTGTGTCTCTTCGTTTGTAGTAGCTCTTACTCCCAAATAGTCTGGTTTCTACCATGGGTCTCTCCAACCAAAAAGGAGAAGGGAGCCTTGAGTGTTTCCTTTTCCTGGGTCTCAAGTGTAAGCTCTGGTCTTGGCCAACTGCCATGGCTACGACCCATGAGGCTAAACTTGGATGTGGAGATATCTCAAGTGGTCACAAATCCCAGGAGTACTAAAAGGAAAACATTCATTATAGTCTCAATGAGACCGGATATAAACTGTAATCATGATTATTTTCCTTTCAAAAACAGTCCAGGGTTCCTCATGACTCAGGGGGTAGAGGTCAAAATGTAGCATTCTATTCAAAGCCCTCTATAATGTGGCTCTGGCCTATCTTGTCAATCCCCACCATGCCTTTATACTTATTTTCATTTCCAGACACTGGAGTCAAGCAGGCAAATTTGCCACACACCTCATGCCTTTATAATTTTTCCTTCCTGGATTGCCTTCCCAGAATTCCTGCTTTCTACCTCTCTATAAGGGAGACAGCCTTAGGGCATCAATCCAATTTAACATGTAGTTATTGAGTGCCTACTATGTACCATGCATTAGGCATATAAAAATGAAAAAGACCCTACAATATAGGAGCTGCCAGGCCAACTGGGGAGGTAAGACATGGAAATACAGGGCTCTATCACAAAGCAAAATTGCTGCAGCATGCCGTGTTTGCTTTGTTGTGGTTTAATGTATGCATTCCCTGTTGCATCTCCGAAAGATTACAAGCTCCTAGAGGGCAGTACCAAGAGATATCTATCTTTGTACTAGGCTAGAGCCTTTAAGCCTGCATGGAATGTAGATACTTCTCCTCCACTGACACTAGGGGGCAATGGTGACTTATTCCAAGATCTTTCCTGGGTGCAGGGTGGGGATAAGTGAATTTGGGAATGGCTCAAACCAAAGTCCCAGACATCAGACTAATTCAGACCCTTTTACCTGGGCTCTGGATGGCTGCCAAGTTTCTCACAAGGACTGCCTGGGGATCTTTGGCAAGATTCCTGGGTGGAGAGTGGATCCAGTTCCAGTGTCCCTCCCCCCACCATACCAAGCAAATGCTCCAGCCCAATGTCCAGAGTCAGTCAAAGATGACAGTGAT
Organism: Lagenorhynchus albirostris; assembly: GCF_949774975.1. Classification (NCBI taxonomy): domain Eukaryota; kingdom Metazoa; phylum Chordata; class Mammalia; order Artiodactyla; family Delphinidae; genus Lagenorhynchus; species Lagenorhynchus albirostris. The sequence goes on from NC_083116.1 coordinate 77,264,243, forward strand.
AAAGTGTGCTTCCTTTTCATTTCCCTGATAAATCTGCATCCCTGTATTTCAACTCACCTTCCCAACAGCTCCTATTTGTTGGAAGGCTGAGACATATTGAGATCCCCCTTTCTGTCTCCCCTTCCCTTACCTTTTGACAAGTACTCATGCTTGGCTCTTACTCACTCCCCATGGAGACTTCTGACTTGATTCTTCCTTTTTTTCCAGAGCATGTCTGTGAAGTGGTCAGGTAAGATAACCTCTCTTCTTTTATCTTCTGACCCATTCCTTGCCCTCGATTTTGTTCGTCACTGGCATAGAGGAAAGGGGGTTTGGCACAGGCCCAATCTTAAGCCCAGAGGCCTTCAGGGTCAGGGCACAACTTTCTTCCCTCTCTGAAGCATCTTCTGTGGTACTGTCCTGGCCTATTGAACACACAAAATAATTCAGGTCCTCTAGCCCTCCATTCCCAGAATCCCTGGGTGGCAAGTGCCTGAGGGTCAGTTGGCAAGAATTGGGGCAGAAAAGTGGGAAACCAGGGTACCAGATTCAAGTTTCTTCTCATGGATGGTGGGCTCTTGGAACACAGGGTGCATGCCGGGGAGGCCAGTGACTCTGGTGAAACCATGAGGGTGGCCATCTTCACAAGTGGCTGCTCCAGTGAAGAGCCAGCTTCCCAGACACTGGACAACGACTACTCTGATGAACCTTGCCTGGGCCAGGAGTACCAGATCATCGCCCAGATCAACGGTGACTATGCTCGCCTGCTGCACACGGTTCCCCCAGATTATGAGCTTCTGGTCACCAAGGGCAAGAGCAGCTGCTAAAAATGTCCTACTGGGCCAAAGTCTGTTGACATAATTGCCTATTCATCCCTGGCATTCTGCATGGCCCCTTTCCCTGCTATCTTTATTCCTGGATAGTCCAAAGTGTCTTCCTTGCCAACACTGGGGTTGCTAAGAGTGAATGGCTTTGCCTAAGAAGTTACCATATGCACCTCAAGCAAGCCTGCTGCTGGATCATGCCTTAGTGTCCCTGCCTGGAGTTTCCATTGCTTCACTCCAAACACCAGAGGGAAGTGCCTATAGCACTAGGACTTGGTCATCATGCATCCAGACACCAGTCAACTTTGGCCTCTTACCACTGAATGACCAGAGGGAGGCTCAGCTCTGGCAGCTCAGGGAACCAGTTAGGTTTAGGATCACTTCCTTTTCTCTAGTGCCAGATAGCTTTTAATTGAGATTGTCATGTAAGAGGCCAGGGTTCAGTTCTGCTCCTGTACTGTGAGTCTAGTGCTCTGGTATTCTTCTGATGCTCAATAAATATCTAAACATAACAGCAACTTTGGTCATATTGGTCCTCTCTCAAGGACCTACCAAGAGTGATTAAAGTGAGACTAGTTGAGATGGCTGGGGCCCTGGGAGTATGGAGAGCACCTTTGCTTTTTTGTTTTTTCCTTCTTCCCACCTATGCTACCCTTACCTCATTTCAGCAGTGAGCTCACTGGAACACAATGAACATTTGGTAAAACAGTACTCAACTGCCTTCTATTCCCTTTTTAATCATCCTGCCAGCTCCACCTGGGTGACTCTTCCCAGGTCCATTGGAAACCTAAAAAAGCAGACTGTGGGTGCAGAGATAAAGAGATCCCCCTTTCTCCAAAGTATGAATGCATCACCCTCAAGGATTTCCACCTCCTAGAATCCTAAAATCTTTGGAGTAGTTGTACTCTTCATAGATCGTCTTTATCTCTTGGTCCCTTCTTACACTGTGGGGTAGAGGTCAGAGCAGGGAAGTCTCTCTTCTCAAACAGGAATAAGCACTAGGAGTGTGAGTGTGTGTGTGCGTGTGTGTGTGTGTGTGTTTATCTGTCTGTATATGTGCACACACAATACACCTTTAAATCAGTGTCCTCAGAGAGGAACTGTTCTGGGTCAGTTCAACACTGTTTCCTTTCCCTCAGGTAATGCATGTCAAATCAACTTCTTCACCCTTTATGGAAGCTGACATGTGCCACTTTTGGTTACAATGCAATTCCAAGGTCAGCTCAGGTTTAACCAGCAGCTGCTCCCCTATGAATTGATTACAGAAGTCAAAATCATACATAAAAGTGAACAAAGAGTCCTTCGCTTTACAGGAAGGAACGAAAGTAATGAATCAAGGAGTACATCCATCCCTGGGACCCATAAGCCTTTTGTTGTTGCTACATAAATTGTTCCAGAGTAGGAAAAAATGAAAGTAAACTTCTAAACTCTTTCTATGATGCAGGTTGACACTGATACTGCAAGTTTATTAAATGCCACAAGATAACAAGATAAAACAAGATAAAATTACAGACCTAGGAGCACATATTTATTGCAGCAGGAAACTTCTAGAGATCATCTCTGCCTAAAACCTGATAATCTTTTTCATGCAAGACAAGCCAGTGAGAAAGTCCTAAGTATAAGGCTAGCCCAAATATGCAGGATAGGCTAAACAAAAATGGTATAATGAAACAGGACCTGTCTTAGGCAGGTAGCTGGGTGGAGAAAAGTAGAAGAGTAAAAAGACAAGATCTCCAGAAGAGAGGAAAGATATGAAGTTCCTCTAAGGCAATTTCTCAAATTTTGTTCCATGGAACACTCGATCCAGGAAATGGCCCACAGAAAAACATTTCCATGATCAGATAAGCATGGGAACTGCTTCATTCTATGGCCCTCTCTTGGAGATTTCCAATGGAACAGTACAATATTAAAGTCTCTGAAAAATCCTGCAATAAAGCATCTGTATAACTTTTTGTTACCAAGTAATTCCAAAACTTACTTGCCCTCTGAGTCTACATTTTTGCCTTCCTTCTCTGACTCTTGACCCTATTTCTCAGGAAGAAAAACCCTCCATGTTGGCAGTTGCCTCACACACCCTATAGCACTGCAGCGACCAAAGTTTAATTGTTTTCTTACAAAATTCCTGGGTAGCATTTGGCCCAAAGGCCCAAAACTAATAGACTAGTGGAAAGTCTATCAACCAATAAACAGTTATTAAGTATTTTCTGTTACCTGAGTACTGTTCTGGGGCTGGAGTAGGGATGGAATGGGGAGACAGCAATTAAGGAAAGAGTATTGTTCTCTAGGAGCTCACAATCTAGTGGGGAATTCAAAAATATCCCCTGCAAAAGTCCACTAATAATTCAAGGTGTACCATTTGGCAGTAGGAGATAAAAGGGTACATACAAGCATCCAGGCAAGGAGTGCTTTGAGAATGAAGAAGGAAAGAGTATAGGTTGACTTTCAAAAGTCCTTGGAGAGACTGGACTTTGGCTTGGCCAAGAAGTATGGGAAAGAATTGGATAAGAAGAGAGAAATGAAGAAGGTGTTCCCAGGAGGAGAAAAAGCATGAAGAAAAGGAGAGAGATAGGTAAGGTCAAAGTGTGTTTAGAAGCCAAGGTTAAGTGTCCAGAAACTGGGTGTCTAAGCCCTGTGATGATGCTTGTGTGAGAATTCAGATGTCCTTTTTAGGGGACTCTGGGAGGGGAATGTGAAGGAAGAAAGTAATGAATAAAAGAGTACTGCCATCCCTGGGGCCCATATGCCTTTTCAAGACTATTGTATCCACCTAGGGCTCCCACTGTGTATAAGCAGAGCTGCTTCATTTCCCCGTCCCCCAACACCCTCAGGTACAATGCTTTAATTCCCTCAAAGTCACCGAAAATAACTTCTGAGAGCTTAGTTGGTATTTGGTGTGTGTTCTTGCATCCAGCTGTCAGTCTATCAGATGTATTTCAACTGTCCTGGCCTGGAGCTGCTAGGCATATGCCGCACTTGGGGTATTTGACAAACTGACACTCTACTACATGGAGTGTCTAACTCAGCTTGTCAAATACACGGAGCGTGGCACTGCAGGAGGCTGGGCCAGGGGCTTCAGTGGGGAGGCAAGATCTTCCTGGGAGATATGGCCCTGGAGGGAAAGAAAGAGAAAGGAGTCACACCCTGAGCACCAGGGAAACTGCAGAGGCTATAGGGACTAGCTGAAGCACCGGAATAAGGAAGTGAACAAAATAGGCAATAAGGCTTCTAACCAGAAGAGGCATCCTTAGGGTATGTAAGAAAAGCCCACTTGATACTGCAGGTGAAACCCCAGTGCTCAGCTGGGGAGGTCCTCAGGCCTGAGTCCTATAGCTATGGCATTTCTAGGGATCCGGAGCTCCAATGAGATTCTCTATGCAGCAGAGAATGTACAATTTGGTCATTGTCCTGCCTCCCTGACCTCAGGAAAGGACCAGGTCCCAGAGTCAATGTCCATGTCCCACCTTCCCAACTCTCTCAGTTTATGTTCTCACAGTGTTATGACTATGGACATAGGCTTTGAGTTTAAGTATGGGCATGAATTCTGGCTCTTCCACTGAGTAGCTGAGAAATCTTGGATAAATCATTTCATCTCTTTGAGCTCTAGTTTTCCACATCCACAAAATGGGCGTAAGTATAGTACTTACCTAATAAGTTATTGTGAGAATGACATGAAATAATGTATGTAAAGCCCTTAGGTCAGTATTTGATACATAACAAATGCTCCAAAGGAAAAACAAAAGGTGGTTGAACTACCACAAGGAAAGCAAGGGCCATTGACCACTGACTTAACAGGGTCAGGACAATGAAACAGGAATTTCTTATGGTCTCAGACTTACCTAACATGATGCACTTAACAAATCAGGACTCAAGAATAGCAGCTATAAAAGAACCTTCATCTAGTTTCACCTACTCATGTTATAAATGAGGAAATGAAGGCTCACACTGAGGATGAGAGTTGCTAAAGATCATACAAGTTGTACACAGTTTGGGGCTGTGCCCTATGTCACCCTATTATGCCCTCCAGTTTTCCTCACTGGTCCTTTTACCTCCATGCTCTGTATATCTCTCTGGGAAAAGGGAGACACATCAAAACGGAAGGCAAAATATAGGCAGTGGACTTGGCAGTGAGGTACTGGGATCATTCAACCCACAGCCATCAGAGAAATAAAGAAGCTGCCAGGAGCATGATCAGGCCTGGAACTTCCGAGAGAATTCACTTGGCAATACCCAGATACTGTTGCTAAAAATTCCAGATAGTCCGTGTTAAATTCCTCCCTTTTCCAGATGTGGTAGTTGATCTGTGAGAAAGTAGCTGGCTTATATTATATACTGGCATGAAAAGAGGCAAACATTCCGAGGAACATAAAACTACCCTATGAGGCCAGAAAGCCTTATCCCAGCTAAGACAAGGCAGAGGGACTTGTCTTTCAGCAAAAAATCATAGTGCATTGAAAAAAAAAACACTTAACCCTTTCAGGTAAATATATGTTGGTAAGCAGATGACATGCTCCTCCAATTTGATATCTGAGAGTGACTTCAAACCTAAAGCTCTAAATGATATTTTCCATCCCCTCATTTCCCTCTCTACTTACCCAAGCCATTCCAAGCCACCCAGAAGTGTGGCTTTTTCAGCCAAAGCAACAATCTTGGTCACCAGATATGGCATAGTGGAAAGAATCAGACAAACTTGGATTCTAATGCTGCTTGGGGCACTAATTAGCCAATCATGGCTTTGGGAAAGTTTTCCTTTAGGCTTCAGTTGCCCTTTGAGCTTCAGTTGTCTTCTCTGGAAATGGGGACAAGAAGACTTACCTGGCAAAGTTGTCAGGAAAGTGTTTGGTGAACTTTCCAGAGCCTCTCATATAGGAGCTCACAGGCACCTTGGTTCAGTCCCTGGAGCTGTGAGTGGAAGCCAATCAAGGAAGCTGATTAATAGAGTTTGAGTTCAGGGTAGTGGGAGAGAGAGAACTGGACTGATGCCTTTCTTCTATCATTATCCTTACTGGCTACCAGCTTCTGTGTGAAGACCTGGATAAACTGAAGATGTCCACAGCCTCCTGAATGCCCTTTCTGACTTCATCAAAAAGGAAGACAGGTATGAGGAGGTTAAAGATTCTTTCTTAGTACATGAAGTTTAAGAGCCTTATAGACCATTTTGCCCCAGTATTAATGGAAAGAGGCAGTGGCTGAGCTGAAACTATATTGGTTTTATTTCCACATTGGATGTTTTAGTCCATGCCTCTCCAACAGAGTGTATATAAGGAAAGCAGGTTCAGCTGAGGAAGGTTGGCCAGACCCATAGGAAGAAAAGATGGATATCTACGTGGAGTGATACTGAGGGTCTCTGAAAGTTTTCTCTTGGTCTGTTATACTACATAAAATATCATTTGCTCCCTGTCTACCCTGGGAGGGTTAACACACCAAGCAGTAAGACCTGCTCTGCAACTGACCCAGTTGGGTCCCCTCATACTGGGAGCAGTATGGACTTTTTTTCAGGCATAGTTCAACCCCCTGCTCAACCCTACCCAGAGATATTTACTCAGCATCACTCTCAAGTCCTTTCTCAACAGAGGGCTAAAAACTATCAAAATAAGGGATATAAAAACTAAAAGAGTCTCTAGACACTGTCCATCTAATCCTTCCCCTCTTCTTTTCAGAAGTGGTCAAAAATATGAGTCCTAGAATGGAGAAAGGACTTGTTCAAAGATACACAATGAGTAAATGTCAAAACCAGGACCACTATTTAAATATCCTGATCCTGGTTCCAGAGAACATTCCACTTCCATTTTGCTGTCCCCTAAACAGCCTGTTTGGAGAGGAAATGTCATCCTCCTTTCTCATCATTATAGGCTCCAGGAGAGAAGGGTACCAATGGGACACTTCTTCTCCCCCACCCTTGATCCAGAATTCCTGAGAAGGGTCCAAGGAGAATGGGATGAGCAGATCCAAGCCATATTTGGTAGCCATGGACACTGCCCCAGTTTGGGAATCCAAGCAGAGGACAAGTTGATACTATACCTGTTACTGGAGTGGTGCCTTCATCTTGTAGGAGGCATAGGTTCCCTGGTGATGAGTCAAACTGCAGAGACCAGAGGGAACTGGGCTTTATGCTGTGAGCAGGAAGGTCCTATGTTTTGAAGGGCCCTTGGTGTCTTCAAGGGGAAACAGAAATGAGGAAGATAAGGCTGAGGTTAGCCAACGGAAATCTGGGTGCAAAATGACAAAAGAGTGCCGTTGTGAAAGGGTCTCCTACTGAAGCAACAGTCCTCACTGCCATGTCCTCACCCACTGCCAGCTGAACTCCAACAGATACTAACACCCCAAGCTGCAGAGAGTCTGAGCAGAAAGCCCTGGCTGCCCTAGGCTCGACCTATGGACAGGGAGGTTTCCCCAGATTTACTGAAGGAGTCCTGGAATGTCAAAGCTGAGACATTATCAAATAAAAATCCCCATTGTCAAAATTGAGAAACTGACCCCCTGAGGGATAAAAGGAAATGCCTGATATCAAAAAGAAAATTAGTGGTATATCTAGAATTTGAATCCATTTCTGTCAACTCCAAATCATGTGTTCTCTCACCCTGTCAGAATGCCTCCTAGTCCTGAAACACCCATTTTATCTCCCCTGGCACACAAACATAATTAGCAGGGCCCAGTGAAAAATGAAAAGGAAGGGCCCTTTGTAAAAAAGAAATTAAAAATTCCAGATGGCAACAGCAGAACATTAAGCTAAGTTTGGGGTCTTTCTAAGTATGAGGCCCTGTGAAAATTTACAGGTCACATGCCTATGAAGCTGGGCCTGCTAGCACAGCTCTGCCCACAGGTCACATTCTGGCATCCAGGGAGCTCACAGACAGAAAAAAGAAAATTCACATCTATGAAAGTATTTATTATGTGTTTTACATGTGTTATCTCATTTAATCAACAACCATCTAATATGGTATTATTATTATTCCTATTTATAGGTGAGGAAACTGAGACACATGGAAGTAAAGTGGCTTGTCTAAGGACACAAAACTAGGAAATAATGGAGAAGGCAGAATTTGTACTCAGGTCTTTCTGACTTAAAATGTTAGGCTTTTTCTACTCTCCTATGTTGGTTATGAAGAAAGTGGTTGACCTTGAGAAGGAAAAGATAGTGCCAGACACTTAAGTTCAACTGTGACCTTTAGGCTTCATGAGGGACATGACAGTTATGAGAAGAAAGTGAATGACTTCCTAGAGCCTTATGCTTGCAATCCTTGGGCAGTCCCCATTCACAGCCAGGAAGACTTTGGATTCCCATTATGCAGTGCTCTACATCATAAATCCTGATGATATGGCAGACGGGAGAGGCAGTTCTTGCAATGCTTTCAGGGTATACTTACAGGATCACCTTCAATGATTGCAGTGCCCAAGTCTCAGTCCTTAGTCTACATAGAAGAAATAGGACCCTTGACAGTACTCAAGCCTCCGTGAATAATCTATCTAAGCTACATACAGTCATATAAATTCGGGTTCAAGAGAAAAGACCACATCCTGGAAGCCATGAGTTTGGTGTCCTACTCCCAGATCTGTCAGCTCTGTTCCCTCCCTTAGTCTTAGTTTCCCATTTAACCAACAGAGGCTGAATTAGATGATCTTGGTGGCCTCTCCAACTCAAACATTCCCTGGTTCCTTTATAACCCCTTCCATACCTGCCCCTCTCTCACTATGGTCTTTCCTGTGTATGCAGAGCCTAGAGGCTCTAGGGGACTACCTGGGATAGGAATTCACTTACACTCACACTACTCTGCAGAAAACTTCCTTCTACCAGAATAATTTATTGGCTTAGTCCTTGAAACCAGTTTCCCCAGATCTGGCTTCTAGAAAAATTCAATTCCTTTTTATTTTGGTTTCTGACTAAAGCTTGTGGTGGAGTCAGGGTTGTCCTGTGGGCACTTTTCTAGGGAGGGACCCTTCCTCCCTACTCATATCCTAGAGATTAAGTTCAGCTACCCACTCAGGTTTTTTTCCTCTTATCAGTTAAGGTACTCTCCTAGCTTTTTAACAGGGGCCCTCTGGAAACAATGCCTTCAATTAAAGTAGTAATTAATGATGGCCAACTTGAGCTTCATAGTAGATCCATGAAAAAAAAAACATTAGGGTGGGATTGACATATATACACTAATATGTATAAAATAGATAACTAATAAGAACCTGCTTTATAGCACAGGGAACTCTACTTCACTTCGCTGTACAGTAGAAACTAACACAACACTGTAAAACAACTATACCCGAATTAAAAAAGCATTAGGAGCCAGGAGGATCTACAAATCATACCTACTATGCAAAAGGTCTGAATTAGAGAAAATGGCATGGGGCTCCTCAGAGCTCCTCTTTACCTCACAAACACAAAGCATGCTTGGAAGGGCCAATTTGCAGCAACAGCACAAACGGGACTTTTCCTTTAGGTCTGTTGTCCAACCAAAAGACATAGAGTTCTTCCATTTTGGATGCTCTTTGGCTTGACCATGCTTACGAGGCGGGATGAGGGAGAAGAGAGTTGGATAGGGGGAGCAGGCAGACAGTGCGGGAGTCCCACACTGTAGATACATGCATTTATTCACTCAGTGCTGGAATGAAAATAAACACTGAATTTTGAGTCTGAGTCCCTGTGTCTTGGATCCTGTGTTATAGACCCTGGGTTATAGACCAACCTCTGTAACATTAACTATACACCCTTGAAAAATCATGCACAGCCTGTCTGAGCATCAGTCACTACATCATACTGAGGGATTGTCAGGCTAGAGGGGAGAGGGATTCAGGCATGCACCCAAGGAAATATATATCTCTACAGTGTGAGACAAGTGATTTGATGAAGGTACAAAGTGAAATCAGAAGAGTGGGTAAGAAAGACATGATTCTTCCAGGGCAGAGAGTGAGGAAGTGGTGGTGATTAGAAAGGTTCATAGAAAAGTAGGATTTTAGCTAGATTCTAAAAGATGGGGAAATAAAATAATGATGCTCACTGTCTCTAGAAAGCTTTCTCTGACCACCCCTTTCCTGACAAAATTAATGGCTCCTGGCTTTGCCTGCCTCTAGTCTCAAAAACCTCTCCACACTGCATTTATGTGTCTGTCTCTCCAAAAAGACCAAGAACTGCCAAAAATAGGGCTGTGTCTGATCCCTACCTTTCTTCACAGGTCCAAGGATGAAATAGTTGCCCCAGAACTGTGAGGTGAATAAGTGAATGCATCAGTGCATAAGCAAATGAAAGAGCCCAAGATCCTCACATTCCTTAGCTTACCTCACCTTCATGAAGGAACTGAGAAGCCCCTCTCAACATTGAGTTCAACTTCGTGCTCACCTACCCCCACTTCCTATAGGAAGCCTGTCAAGAAAATGCCCCAGGGACAACTGCAAAGCTGAGGCCACTTCCTGTGCAAGAAGCCAGTGTCCACACACTCCACCTCATCCCTGGTGATTGCTATGTGTATGATTGCACTGGGGCTTCCTCTGAAAGGAAATACAAAGACTGATGCAATGTACAGGGCACCTCCAGGCCAAGACTGAAGAACTTCATGTACTCATGGGCTTGGGGATAGATGTTTCACTGTGAGGTTCCCCACAAACCCAGTGACAATGACAAGAAATGTGGCAGCAATTAACCTACCAACTATAGGTCAACTTTATTCAACAAGGGTGTGTTGAGCACTTACTGGCTGCAAAGCTCTATGGTTGGCACCAAGGGGAAAAATAAATACACAGCAGAGCAGTATTATACATCTAACAGAAATACAATGTGAGCCACAAATTTGCTAATAGCGACATTAAAAATTTGAAATATAAATAGGTGAAAGTAATTTGATAGTATATTTTATTTAACCCAATGCATCCAAGATGTTATCTTAACCAGTAAACAATGTAAAAATGTTTTAATGAGGTATTTTACACTCTTTAAAATGTGGTGTGTGTTTTAAATTTACAGTACACCACAATATGGACTACCTATGTTTCCAGTGTTCAATCGCCACACATAGCTAGTAGTTACCATGTGGGACAACAAAAGTATAAAATGTAGTCCCTGCCCTCAAGGAATTTACAGCCTAGTCCAGGATCCAAATTAATACATAAGCATGTACAAAGAACAAATACTATAGTGGAGGTGAATGTATGGAAAAGAGCAGTGCACCTGAAGTCAGGAGACCCAGACTACAGTCTATTCTCTGCCACTGATTATCTGTGTGACCTTGAGTAAAACCCTCTCCCTCTATGGGCCATATCTACAATGAGGCTGGACTAGATTCATTCACTCAACAAATATATATTGAGAGTTTTCTAAGTATCAAGCATGGTGCGAGGCACTTGGGATACAGAGGAGAGCAAGACACATAAGATGCCTACCTTCTTGGCACTTGCAGTGTGGTGGAAAATAGCTATTGAACAAATAATTACAGGTAAATATGAAAAGAAAGGAGGAATCACAGAAAGCTAGGAGAACACAGGGAACCTAATCCACAAGGCTTGGATAGGTCAAGAAAACCTCTCAAAGGAAGTGACCTTTGAAGTGCGACTGAAGAATAAGAACAAATGACCAGGTGAGCCAAGTGAATAATTGTTGAAAACCCATTCCAAGCAGAAGAAACAGCATGTGTAAAAGCTCTGATATGGGAAAATATGTGGCATATTCCAAGAAGATAAGGAGGCTGATGTGGTCTGGAATAGAGCAAGCAAAGGAAAGAATAGCTCAAAGCAAAGTGGGAGACGTAACAGGAGGCCAAACTGAGGAAGCCCTTGTATACTATGTTGAGGGTTTGAAACTTATCCAATGTGACATGAGAAACAAGAGAATGTACAAGTGGTGCAATACTCTTCCATCTTCAAGACAAGGAATTCTGGAGTTTAGGCCATGGAACAAAAAGTTAATTCCAACTGGGTGGACTAGAGACTTCACAGAAGAGGCAGCATTTAAAAAGAGCCTTGAAAGATAGTAAGATCAATAGTCAGAGAAGAGCATTCCAGACAAAAAGAAGAACACAAGTAAAAGTGCAGAGGTAGGAAAGAACATGGTGAGCTTGTGTGAATGGAGGGACAACTGATGTAACAGGGTAAATATAAGCTTAAGTATATTTTTGAATATCTATAGATGCACTAGAACAATAGCCACCCCAAAGCCTATCCAACTCACAAAATGTGTTCTGGGAGAAACCAGGCAAAGACCTTGGACCTACCAAGAGAATTTAGTAAGTGCCAGGCACTGTCTCAAGCCCTTTGCATGTATTAGTTTAGTAATATCCTCATAACAACCTTATAAGGGAGATACTAAAATTATCCCCATATGACATAAGAGGAGCTGAGGTTCAGGGAGGTCATGTCACTTGCCCAAATGCTATGCAACAATTTATGAAAGGTAGGAATTTTGAAGCAATCTACAAAAATATATAATATGGCTCTGGTTAAGAAGTAGCAAATTCAAGTCAGTTATCATCTCAGTCTACAAGGGCAGTCTTATTCAGAAAAAACTCAATTAATTTCCAATTTATGACTATTAGAGGGGTTGAGCTGAGCTGACCCTTGCTTAGCTTCTTGGAAAGAAAAAAATAAACTAATTAATGGGAATTTCCTGGTGGTCCAGTGCTTAGGACTCTGCGCTTTCACTGCTGAGGGCGCAGGTTCCATCCCTGGTCAGGGAACTAAGATCCTGCAAGCCATGCGGTGTGATCCAAAAAAAAAAAAAGGTAGATAAGATAAGATAGGAGTTCCAGAGAGTTTAAAGACTTAGAAAAGTAAACTGATTGTGCTCCTCACTTCTTATACCTTACTCCCAATCAGAGTCCTTCAGAAACTTCCATCTATGACAGAAATAACAGAAGAAATAACTAGCCAACCACTCATCTATTTTCCACAATGGCCCACCTAAAGGTAAAAACCCCTAGGCAACAATTGTGGACAGGGAAGGAAGGAAGGAGGAAAAACTTGTGATAGTCCATTGCATATATTTGGAAGGAACAAAACAGCATTTCTTTAAAATATATAGTCTCTAATTCAGACTGGGATGGGTGCCCCTGGTTTCACTGACTTGACACACAGACCATTTTCATCTTCTTAGAGTTTCCTCTGACTAAACAAAGGGCAAGAATGGTGCATTTGTGGGGACAAAAAGAGAATTTAAGCCAAGCCTTTGTGCTTACATCACAGCTAAACATCTTCTAGAACTAGGGTGCCAGAACTTAGTTTAGCACTGATTTAGGAGGTAATCAATTTTTACATACTTCTCTCTAGGGTTAGTCACCACAGACAGCTTTCCTTAATGCTCCTGTCCCTTATTTGCATATGTTAGCTTCCACTGTCTCATCTAAAGAGTGTCAACCATCACAATGTGTATGGCAATAGGTAGTTCAGAATCTCCAATGTATAACCTGAACTTTTCTAATCCCAAAGCAGATGCTATGCTGTAGAGGGTCTAATGTCTCTTACTCATAAAGAGTGTTACAGTTTGATTAAGTGGGAAATAAAAATATCAAAGATGTTAAAAGTGGGCGCTTGATTGGTGGCAGGCATTGCAGATTGTCACCCAAGGCCTTGTGCTATAGTGACAAGAACATTGAGCTTGAAGTTCAAAGACCTGGACTTGAATTTCAGTTTGCCACTTTCCAGCTGTGGGGCCTTGGGTAAATTACTAATATTTCTGACTATCCATTTACCCATCTCAAAACTGAGCTAATAAATAGGTACCTCATGGGATTTCAGGAAAGTGGTATAACTGAGAACCCTCAAGGCCAGACATTACATGGTAAGAGGCAAAAAAAAAAAAAAAAAAACTAAATATTCACAGAAGAAGAGGCACTGCTCCTCTATTCTCAGTTCTAGGCAGAATGAGAGGGGGGAAATGGAAGGAAAAAAAGTTTTGTTGAGTGTTTATTACGTACCACATACTCTCACATCTATTATATCACTTAGTCCTCTCAACAAACCTGTAGAATTAGAATTATTCCCAGTTCACAAAATAAAGACACTGAAGCTCAAAAAAAAGGCAATTCCCCTCAAAGTTACATATTTAGTAAGTGACAGAGTTGATATTTGGACTTTTATTAGCTGTGTACCTAAGAAGACATGAGAGGGGCTACTCAAGGACTCACCATCTCCTTTGGTGTCCTAAAACCATGCAGTCCAGCCACTCCCTAGCCTTGGAGAAAAGGAGGTTCTCCCGCTAGATTACAAGTTCCATGAGGTCAAGAACCATGTTTGTTATATCCAGTTTTCTATAAAGTTGTTAATTTATTTTTCTTGTGTTTGGGACTTCTTTATATATTAGAGAGATTCCCCCCTTTATATGTAATAAGAATTGCAAATATTTTTACTAGTTTACCATTCGTCTTTTGACTTTGCTTCTAGCATTTTATATTTTTGTTTGTTGTCTGTGTCTTCTACCAAGCTCCATGAGGGCAGTGATTTTATCTTATTCACAACTATATTCCTAATGCCTTGCTTTTAGTAGGTGTTCAATAAATATTTGTTAATGAAAAATAATTATTCCTGTTGTACAGGCCTGAAAATGAGGTGACATGTAAATATTGAAAGCTTTGACCATCCCTTGACCCTGGTGCCTAATGACCTAGGACCCAGAATTAATCGAGATTGGAGATTCATTAAAGAAAGCCCTAGACACAGTGGCAGAAGACTGAGTTCCAGGCCCAGCTATGCCATGGCTTGTAGTATGAACTTGGAAAATTTCCTTCTTTGCTCTTCTTTATAAATGTGGTGGACTATATGGTCTTTAAGAATCCCCTTCTCCCATTTAAGAATTTTTCAAATGGTCTGGGTGATAGAGATACCAAAGATAATGCAACTGACTAGAACGCTACCCTCCCAGAACTCATGGTCTAATGAGAAAAAAGCACTCACCAAACAATCTCACAGTAAAAATACAAGGTTATGTAAGATAAATATAGGGTGTTATGAGAGAAAATAATAGTAAATCTAATCTTATATAAGAGTTTAGGTAAGTCTTTCTTCCAAACGGCCTAAAACTGACATCTGAATGATGATCCAGACTAAGTAAAGTTTTCTGGGCCTTGGTTCTTTTATATATATATATATATATATATATATATAATATTAATTATATATATAATTAATATTAATTATATCATGTTTATATATTCTTTATTATTATATATAACATTTATTATACAATTTATAATTTTATTATAAACTATATTTATATTATGTTAAACACAAACATATACATATAAATCCTAACCTAACATGTGTGAGAAAAGTTTTCTAAACTATAAAATGATAATATGAATGTGAGGGATGACGTTTTTCATGTGGCTGGGGATTTCTCTGGACCTGTTTGGAACTTCGTGGGTGGCTTTTACTCCAGGACCCTTTGAGGCTGAACCTGAGCCTGAACCTGAGACTCATAGGGGGATCTGCTGCTCCTTTAGTAGTGTGAAGCAAATACCATCTGTCTCTGACAAACAAAGACCTGTTTGGGAGCCTGAGAGTGTCCCTAACTACATATTAGGCCCACTTCTCTGACTCACTGATGCTATCAGATATCCTGGAAAGCAGCTTGGCTTGTCTCAATGCTTGATAAAGGAGGTAGGATGAGGGTTACTTTGTGGGCCCCTCTGAACAACTTGACCTTTTCCAGGAGATGGTCAGCTCTTGGACATTGTGGCATGGATTCCCAGCATCCACAGGTTTTCCCATATTCTCATTATCTATTAAGTGTAAACAGGGAGAAGAAAGGGGGTTGGCATCTGGAGACTCCAGCACACTGTGTTGATAGGACTAGGGATACAGCAAGTAGGGGAAGGGTGCCAACAGTTGGCTAATGGCTACTATGTCCCAGGCACTGTGCTGGATGCTTTATGCACATCCTCTCATGTAACCTTCACAACTATTCTAGGAGGTAGCAGTTGTTCTTCCCTTTCCACAAATGATAAAAATGAAGTTCAGAGTGCTCAAATGATTCATTTCAAGCCACTCAGTTAGCAGCTGAGTGTTTGAAGTTCAAACCAACTTTCCCACTTTCTTCTATACCACATGCCACTTGGAAGAGTCATTTTAGTAACTTCCACTACCTCCAGGGTGGACAGTACTAATTTTTATTGCAAAACAGGGGGCGAATTGTTTGTAAATTTGGGGAGATTGCAAATATAGAGTTTCTCTCACTTCTCTTGCCATGAGCTATTTTCCTCTGGCAGGAAGTTGATCCTCTCATCTCATCTGAACCATGCCTGTTGTGGTTTAAGTCAACTTCCTCTCCCCTTATCCTACTTCTCCTCCAAACATTCGCCCCTGAGTTGTAAGCCTCCAGCCTCTTGTGCTCCTTTTGAACCTCCCTCTTTGACTCCTAATCCAAACAAAGGCATTTCAGAACTCAGATTAAGGCCACTCTCACTTCACCTGCTTCCATTACTCCACTGGCTCTGCTCACAGAAACTTCATCCAACTCAATGGCCTCTTCTCAGATGTCATCCTGTTTGGTCCTTCATATGTTGATCACAACCAACTTAAAAAAAATCTCTTTCCAATGCCCACTCCATCATTCTTCAGTTCACTCAAAGTTCTTGCAAAAGTAGTTTCTAAATGTTGACTCGTTGTTTATCCTCCTAATTCACCATAACTTAGCTTCCTATTTGTTTTCTATCCCCCTTTCTGCACTGACCCTGCTATCTGGTGTCACCAAATTACCATGAACGCCTTCTCAACAAAGCCAAAAGCCTCTTTACTAGCTCTCATCTCCCTCAATGTCTCTGCAACAGATGACTCTGTCAGCCATTCCTTCTTTCTCAAAGTCCTGTGGTTTAGAAGTTATCCTCTCTCTTCAGAATGAATTTTGTCATCAGTGTCACACAAGCATGGTTCAGATGAGATGTAAAGATCAACTTTCTGCCAGAAGATCATAGCTTATGGCAGGGACTGTTTTCTTCATTTGTTTCCCTAGTCCCTAACACAGCACCTGATCCAGAGTAGTGTTCGGTGAGAATAGTTGAATTTGCTTGCCTATATTCCTCTGATTTGCTTATCTTCCTGACTACTTTCCTTTGTTTTCTTCATGAATTCCTCTTTCTTTTCATACTCCTTATTACGTTAGTGTTTCCCTGAGTTCTGTATCTTTCTCTGTGTGTATGTGCATGTGTCTGCAGCTTGCTCACCCTCTATCTCCCTCACATCTACATTAGTAGATTCAATTGAATATTGAGCATATCTCCCTGAATGTCTAAGTCCTCATGTCCCTGACCCTATACCTCAAACCTTCTCATCATCCTGAAGGGAATCCATATCTCCATGAAGGGAATCCAAGATAGAGAGATCAGTCATCTTTGACCACCATTATATATTTTTATTAATACTCTGATTATAACACTTCCTTGTATCATGATATTTTATGCCCCTGCCTTCCTCTCATTATAGCCTGGAGTTCCCTCAAGGGCAAGGGTCTCTTGGTTAATTTCTGTATCCTCAGTTTGGGGCACAAAGTAAGTTAGCATTTAAGAAATGATAGCTGAATGAATGAGTGGTAATTAGGTCAGCCCCCAGAGCACCTGTATTAAGGGAGAGGATAATCTTATTCTTAATGATTAAGATGAAAATGAATATATATAATTTATATATATATATATACACACACACACATATATATATATATATTTATATATATATATATATAATGCTTATTTTCAGTTGATGATTTCTTTCTCCTTAAGGTTTGGTATTTATTGCCAGGACGGTCTTTCAGCAACACTGTTCTAATGGTGTTACTTCACTGCTTAAAAAGGATCAGTGGTTCCCCATTGCCTGAAGCTAAAAGTTGAAAATTCCTCAGCCAATTAGTCAGGACCCTTCACAACCTGTCTACAACCTATGTCTTCACCCTTATCCACACATCCTGTGCTCCAACTACGACACCCCTTATACGCTAGTAGTATACCTCTGACCTTTCTATATGCCTCTCTGTGGACCTGGAAGGTTTCCTGGCCCCGTCACATCTATCCTGACAGGTGACCTTGTGTTTGTTCTTCAGGCTCAGCTCAATTATCATCTCTGGGACCACTCTTGGCTCCCCTAGACGAAGTCTCCTGTACTATGTATATACCCCAATTATGGCCTGAAAACATTGCATTTATGTTATCTGTTTACATGGCTAGAAGGAGAGATCTATCAGGCAGGGACCTTAACTTAACTTGTTTTAGGATTCCCAGAGCCTTTAGAGTAAGTTCCAGCATGAAGCAGACTTTCTGTAAACTCTTGCTAAATCTGATTAAAATGCTTATTGAAAGATCCTTTCCATACATGTTCAGTCTCCAACTCCAGTCTTGCTCCAGTCCAAATCTCTTCAGATGACAGGGTTATCTCTTTTCTTAGGCTCCATACCTAGCCCAGAGTAGGCTCTTAGTGAAAGACCTAGAATCAGATTCTGGCTGGAGGTGAAAATAGGATGGCACAGCAATTGGGTTTTCTTCTAAACTTCTACTTTCTTCCCATGGACATACTGATAGAAAATTTGAAAAGGAATGAACACAGTTTCAATCAGGGTTATATTCCTGTCACCTTAAGTAAGGAAGAGAAGGAAATTAAATGAGAGAAAAGGGAAAACCCAGGCATGGGGGGTGGGGGCAGTAGAGGGAGGAAATCTGTCATCTAAAGTCAAAAGGAGCAAAGTTATAAATAGACTTCTGTCCCTTGGGAAGTTACTAGAAAAGTAACTAGGTTCAATTGATTTAATGACTACTTTTCTGAGAGTTCACAGAACTCCTGATCCTTATTTAGAGGCTAAGAGAGAGTTTACAAAATGCAGACATAGAATGGTATAGGACAAGAGCCTAGGTAGAACAAGGTTATGACCTAGGCCTAGATCCTGGCTTTGCCATTGACACACTTGGGCAAGTTTCTTACCCTCTTGCACTTCACTGTCCCCATCTGCAAAATAAATAAATTGGCTACTTGACATTACAGAATGAGATAGAAGTGCCTTCTAAGGATTTGGGCTTACTTCTTGGGCTGTTATCCACGGGCCTACAAGCCCCTGTGCTTGCCCAGCTTCAAGACCGAATAAAGTGTGCAGAGTCAGCGACAGAGACATCAGTGGTTTAATGGATGGGGGATCTTACATGTCTGAAGCAAGGTGCTGGAGCAGCACCACACCGTGTGGGGTGGAAGGTGGGCAGGACGTGGCAGCAGGCCTCGCTCCTAGGGGTAAAGGGGAGGTTGCCAGTTATAGTGGGAATTGACGTCAGGTTAACTCACCAGTTACCAGGGAAACTAGCAGAGGGGAACGCCCCACACAGCCCCTTTGATAAGAACAGTCACTAGCTGGGGCCTGGGGCAAGTATGTAGGAAAGTCAGTCATGTTAGTAGGGTGTAGGTAAAGCAGGCACTGGTCGACTCAGGGATGTACAGAAAGCAAGAGAACAGCCATCTTGAGTGGCCTGACCATACACTTCTCAGAGATCTCTCATCTTGGGGTACAGGGTTCAGTTTTACATGACCTCCAAACTCCATTTCTGAGAAGATACCTGGAGTTGACCTGACCGTAGTCAATGAACTGACTCATACAAGGCAAAATCACAGGAAATGGATGTAATAACAAAGGGTTTTTTGTTTGTTTTTTGTATTTTTAATTCCAGAACAAATATAATCCCCAAACAGCTGAGGAGTTGTTAGCTGAACAACAATTTCTCTCTTGCTCAGAAAAATTCATTCTGGAAGCCAAATTAATCACAAAATTGCTTGATGAAAACACAGACCGGACAAAGGACATTAGATGAACTTAATGAATTCTTCCTTTCCCCAAACTGCCTCAACTAAAATGGAGTGAAAAGGAGGGTCAGGGTAACCTATTTATTTTCTCTGTCCCTGAGACACTACCATGGATACAATGAGCACTTTCAGCTCTAGGTCCTGTTTTTTTCCAGTGTTCATACATAATCCCCACCCACCCTTCTGTGTTATTTCTGCAGATGAGCTAATCTTGTTGATGAGCCTTCTAGAACTTCTTTAATATCCTATCAGACCTCTTGAAATTCCACCTTAATTAGATTTTTGATTTCTGTGAGGCTCTGTTCTTTCCTACTTTGATTAGTGAGAGCTTCTATCCCCTTAAGGACTTCTCCAGATGGCTAATCTAGTACATGCTGATTTTACTGAGCAAAATCTCAGAGGAACCTTTGCTTTGGGTAGAGGGAAAGGAGGAAGAGGGTCTCACTTTGCCCCTACTCCTATGTACAAAGAGCTCTGCTCTCTCCCCTGATAGAAATTGGAGTGAGCTCAAGGGACTCTGGAAGATTCAGGGGATTTGCAGATGCATTTTATTTCTGTTGAGGTTATTGATTTGAGAAGTTTGGTAACCAAAGTGTTGCATTATTATCAAGGTGAAATACTATTTCATAGGAAAAGCCTTAGGCCTCGCTGAAGTTGCTTTCATGGTGAGGCAGTATTGGTGAGAATACTGTTCAAAGAGAAGTTATCCTCTCCTTCTTTCCCCTGCACTCCTCTCCTCTACTTTCCTTTTTATTTCTACTTCTTCCTCTCTCATCTTCTCTTCCTTCTTTCTTCTCCCATTTTCCTCTCCTTCTCTCCTTTATCTTCTTCTATTCTCTCCCTCAAGCTGGGAGATGGGATAGATATTAGGACTAAGTGCTAAGGTAAACCTGAGCCTGAGGTTATAACTGGCTGTAGCACTTTGAGTTGCAGAGAGAAGAGGGGGAGGGGGAGGGGAGGAGAAGAGGGAGAAGGAGGAGAGGGAGGGGGAAGAGGAAGAGGGCGAAGAGGTGGAGGGGGAAGGGGGAGGGGAGGAGGAGAAGGAGGCAGAGGAGAAGTAGAAGAAAAGAGGGCTATAGAAAACAAATGAAAATGGATTTGAAACTTTCATCAGATCTCCTCCCATGAAAGCACAAAGATTTTGGACTTTATATCTAACCCTCTTCCAAGGCCTCTGCCCCGACCAGGATAAAGCTTATCTACCCAAAACACTGTGTTGCAGTTTCTGCTCTTCCTGGAAATATCTGCTGCTAAGAAAAGCTTTGCTGACATCCAAAGGCAAAACCATACTGTCAATGGGCTCACAGATGACTTCCTCCCTCTGCATCCAAGATGGAGTCCCCCCCGTACACTTCTTCCTGAGCAGTGCCAAGAGTCCGGTGTGCCCATTTAGTTTTTAGTTCAGATGAGACTATCTCAGTCCTACCTTAGTTGATCAGGCCTAGAGCTGAAGAGTGATGTTCTTATCCATCAGACAACCTGAGGCAAAAGCGCTTCATCTCTGCAGGCTTCAACTTTCTAACAGGAAGATGGGGTCATGGACTAGTTAATGTCTCCAAGCTATAAGAGCTCTTAGGGAACAAATATCCCCACTTCCTTGTTATACAGATGAGAATACTGAGACTGAACAAAATTTAAAAATCCATGCAGGAAAGGGATTAATTTATGCCTGGCACATAGTAGACACTTACTAAATGCCAGCTCCTTTCTGTGCCATTTAAAGAACTTTTAGCAGGAATGGCTCTAAAAGCAAAGGGATTCCTCAAGTTGCATCCAGTGCTGTTCCTGCATACTACACTGCCTCCAGATGGCAATTAACCCTAGTCAGGTGGACTATGTACATCTCTGGCTCTTTTTTACCTCCTGACCTTTGAAATTCCTTTCAACCCATGGCTGAATCCTTCTCATCCTTCAGGTGTTAAAATATCCTTTTCATGGGATGGCCCCCCTTCCAACCCAAGAGTAGCTCTCCTTATCCCTTTTCTCTCACATAGTAAAAACCGTACTGATTTTTTTCACAGTATATTGATTCCTACCATTTGGAATAATTTAATTTTGAGTCAATTTACATGTTTATTGCTGGTCACCTCCCTGGTTCTGGACACTGCATTTTGTGACTGTGAGCTCTGTGAGAAAAACAGAAACTGTGTTTTATTCATTGATATATTAGCTAGTGCTTAGTACCTGGCACATGGTAGGAGACATTAAATAATATTTAGTGAGTAAATGACTGCTGCCTCTGACCCAACATAAGTCAGGATGAGAGAAGTTGACATTACTGGGGTCAGTGTTATGCTTAGGCTGAAATGGAGAAGTTGAAGTCATGGAAAGGCGAAACAGCTATTAAGTTGGATGGACATGAGGCTCCACCAAGAGCAGAGCTCAAGCTCTGGGCATGGAGGGACCATTAGTTGAGTGTAGTTGAGCAGTTTAGTAGGGAAAGAGGCTGCCTTACGGACCACTGCTCTGGGCCTCAACATCCTCAAATATAAAACAAAGGTCATAATCTTTGCCCTGCCTACACTACAAGGCTGTTGTCAGATCTGATGTAATAACAGATGTGAAGAAGGAAAGTAGGATGGTGTGGGAACTCATGAGTGGGTGGCTTATCTGCCACCACCCCTAGCCCACGCTTGGCCTGAGGTGGCCTCTGTAACCGCCTCCCCAGCGGTTACTCACTGCAGAGTCATTGTGAAAGGGAAGTCCCAGCAACAACAGTCTGGACTTCTAGCCCATACCTCCTCAGTTGCTCAAGAATGACAGTTGGCTTTTGCATCAGTCCCTCTGTACCATTCTTCCTCCATCCTACCCCCATACTACCTCCCCAAAGCCTATGTGTGGTAATTTCCAAGCTGGTATTTCCCCACTTCTGTGGCAATATTCTGATCTCTCAGAGTCTCAGGGACCCTGGGATGGGGACCTCAGGTGATGGAGGTGGGAGAAGCCAGGTTTTCTGAAACCCTCAACATGACACTTGGCCTGTCTGGGAACCTCAGGTGATGGAGGTGGGAGAAGCCAGGTTTTCTGAAACCCTCAACATGACACTTGGCCTGTCTGGGAACATGTCTATCAGGCCATCCTGCCTTCCCCTGAACTACTTATACCTTTTGGAGTTTAGGTTAATTTGACAACTTGGATTGGTCTTCTTAGGGCCCAGCATTGGTAATTCAGCTTAGATCAGATCAGATCCCATAATTGGTAAACAGGTTAGAAGCCTAGGTTTAGCTATTCTTATCTCTACCTCACTCCCATATCATTAATCACAGGAATTATGTTGATCATGTTGGAGGGTAAGAAGGGGAAGTCACACATCTTTGGCAATGTCCTCTTCATATTTTTTTATTCATTAATTTACAAACACATGAGTACTTACTCTGAGTCAGGTCCCTGTTTAGTGGGGAAGATAGCCAAATAAACAGAATTGTTCAATTAGTACAAAGTGCTAATCACTATGATATATTCAAGTGTAATATGTAATACAATATGTATAAGCTATATTATAGTATATATAATATGTAATATAGTATGTATAAACTACAGTGGCAAAACAGGAGTGATTAACTTCCTGGGGAGGGCAGGAGCAGTTTCACAGAGAAGAAACTTTTAAATCAGACTTGAAGGATAAATAAGATGATAGCAGGCAGTTTACGGGTAGGGGTGGGAAGAAGAGCATCATAGGCATTCTAGAAGAGTATCCTAAAACACATGTGCAGAAATGTAGATGAAGCAGGTAATTTTGGGTGACTAAAATTCTGTGTGGTTTGATCACAAAATTTATGTTGAGGAGTGGCAGGAGATGAAACTGGATAGATGTGCAGGTCCAAATCACTGAGAACATAGAATGTCATGCTGAGTTTAGAATTTGTCCCCCAAATAATGGAAAGTTATTGAAGGGAATACTAAAATTTATTTAGTAACTTCCTGAAGTATATTTTCTGAACCCAGATGCGAACAAACAGTCTAACAAATGTGTATGTAATTATGGGAGCAATAAGACCAAACTTTTAGACCTGAAGTTATGCTGGGAAATCTGAAATCTATGTCTACCATATTTATGATTATCACTGCCTAAAGATAGAATGTCCATTTTTGGATCAAAGATCTATAAATATAGATCAAAATTTTATTTTGTATACTTGTTTCCAGAAAACCAAACTTTCTCAAAGAATCAAATATTAGCCAAACAGGAGAAAAGAGACAGTTCAGCAAGAAAAATAAGATTCTGGTAGCAAGAAGACAATAAGGGGTTGCCAAGAAACTCTGAAATTCTAGTCCTAGGGGTGAAGGAATTGGAACCTGGCGGAACAGGTATAGATACTAGATGGTAATCAATATCTTGACCCCTCTCACCACACATCCTTCTTCTCAAAACTACCTTATTTATGTGTCTCTTTATGCAGCTATTCTTTATGTATTTAAAACTAAAAGGAGGACTAGATTCAGTCCAAACTCTGAGGAACAGTATTATGAGCTGAGTTGTGTCCTATAAAATTCATATGTTGAACCCCCACTACCTCAGAATGTGATTGTATTTGTATATAGGGCTTTTAATGAGGTAATTAAGTTAGTGTGGCCATTGGGATGGGCCCTAATCCAATCCGCCTGGTATCCTTATAAGAAGAGGAAATTTGGACACAAAATGAGACACCAAGAATGTGTACACATGGAGGAAAGACCATGTGAGGACACAGTGAGAAGGTGGCCACCTCCAAGACAAAAGAGAGGCCTCAGGAGAAGCCAAAACTGCTGACACCTTAAAGTTCTAACCTCCAGAACTATAAGGAAATATTTTTTGTTTGTTTTTTAAGCCACCCAGTCTGAATTGTTTATTATGGCAACCCTAAAAAACTAATACAGGCAGAGACCAATTTTTTTTTTAATCCAGTGTCCACTGATGTCTCTCTCAGGGCATTATGAGTCCCTGGCAAAGGGAGACCTTCTTAGTAGTCTGGTAAAATCTCTCTCCTCCTCTTTAAGCACTATGACCAGGCCACCTCATTGGCAGCAGCACCTAAGCAATGAGGCCAGTTTCCTTTCTCTTCTACTTCAGGTCTGGACAAGGCATCACATGATTTTGTCACAGGCATATTTTGTCCCACTGTGAGGTCTCCATAAACAGTCAGAAACAGGATAGTCATGGCAGGAGTAGCATAGCTGGGAGGTCCCACCAACTCTTAGGTAAAGCCAAATGGAAAGGCAGAAAAGTCTTGCATTATTATTCAAGAGAGTTTCTGTGTTCAGCTCTGCTCATAACTAGTTGTGTAACTCTTAAACACAACCCTTAGTCTCTCTAAACCTTGGCTTTCTCATCAATAAACAGGTGACAATGTGTATCTCACTGGACTCTTACAGAGACTAAATGAAATGATATGCAGGGACTTCCCTGGTGGCGCAGTGGTTAAGAATCTGCCTGAGCAACTAAGTCTGTGCACCACAACTACTGAGCCTGCACTCTAGAGCCCACGAACCACAACTACTGCACCCATGTGCCAAAACTACTGAAGCCCGCGCGCCTAGAACCCATGCTCCACAACAAGAGAAGCCACCACAATGAGAAGCCTGCACACTGCAACGAAGAGTAGCCCCTGCTGGCCACAACTAGAGAAATCCTGTGCACAGCAACAAAGACCCAACACAGCCTTAAATAAATAAATAAATAAATAAATAAATAAATAGTAAAGCCTCTTTATAATAAAATCAGACTTGTTTAACCTTTCAAAAGAAATGGTATGTAAGAGCTGATTATTATAAATTCTGGAGGAGTTGAACTTTGTATAGTTATCGTGAAGGTGTGCCAAATCCCACAAGGATCACATCCTCCAACCAACCCCATCTCCTCTACTTGCTCCTACAGAGGTCAAATTAGACCAAATTTGATTGTTTGGAAAATGAATCAAACATAATCAACAATAAACATATGAGCTCAGCCTTTTGCAGAAAGAGTTGAGCCTGAAAAAGGGATTTGGACACATATTACTGGTGTGATGGAACTCGAATGTGTCCCAAGTCTCGATGAAAGGACCAGGTTGTGTTCCAAGTCCAGTGTTTAGGAAGACATAGCAGGAATGGAATTTAGTATATAGAAAACAGTAACCTATTCAATTATGTTGTAATTTGGCTGAAGTTACTGTTGTGTTGTCACAACAGACAGGAGGTTGAGGGGGATAGTCTCCTTTGAGGCTAGAGAAAGAGGAGACAAAAACAAAAGAATGTGTTGATGTGCTGCTGACACTATCCAAGGAGAAGGGCCACTGATGAGATGTGGCTTAGAGGAAGCATGTGTAATACAGCTTTGGGATTTCGGTGGACAGTGAGCTCAGTATGCATCAATTGTGAAATGTGGTGGCCAAAAAGTCAGACTACAGAATGTTTTCCCTTATGGGCACCACACTCTGAGAGGAACATTGACAAACTGGGACAGCCAAGGCCCCCACATTTCCCTAGAGGGGCTATGGGTTCAAACCTCTCCCTGGAGCAGCCCTAACTTCCAAGATCACTACAGCCCAGCCCTTATCACAGCCTAGCCTCAAACCATATTGTGAAGCTTGCATCAGCCAGAGAGCCATGAGTCCTGGAGAATTTGAAGTCTTATATTCTTCTGCTTCTTAAGTTTTAAGGTCTTAAAATGATGAGTCAATTAAAGTAAAGGCCATTCTATTTTGTTATAAAGCATCATAAATAGAAACTATTTAGGCCAATGCTGCCTACCACAACCCAAACTGTTTTCTGTGCTAGGAAGACTTTCTTAGGTCCCAAGCCTAGATGGGTTTCTCAGTCAAGCATGGAAAGGCTGGAAATGTGGGAGTAGAGACCAGATGAAATGGACAACTTCTCCAAATTTTTTGGATTTCCTCATACAACTCTTAGGAGCAATTCTTGCTCAGGATTGTGGTTTTCCTCACAGTGGATGGTGTCTCTCCAATGGATCATAAGAGTTTGATGGATCACACTCTGGGCCCACACTTTATCTTCCATTCCATGTTTCTTGAGGTTGAAGGTGGTTTCTCAGTGCATAGCATGACAGAAGTGGCAAGCATCCTTGAACATGCTGTTACTGTCTTCTTGAGAGTAAGTACAAAACAGTCTGAGGTGCTCTTATCATCCTCTGTCATTATACTGCCTGTTGTTGTGATTGATGTTCTTGTTCGTGTTGATATTGTTGCTCCTGTTTTTAAGAATCTTGATATTCTTGCCATTGCTCTGAGTTTTGATGTTGCTAATATCATTGCTCTTGCTGGTGTTGATAGTGCTATAATGGAGTACACAGTCCTACTGGATTTCCACAAGTCACAGTTTCCCTAGTTTCTGCAGAAAACATTTGGTTTACCCATCACATATTTCTCCTGGCTTTCCTAGAAGGATTCCAGCAGTGGACTTGTGCCGGGGATACAGAGGATAGTCTTTTCCTCGTTTTTGGCCAAAGATTAATAGTGAAGTGCTAGATTCTCTATTCACCCAGTACTTTTATAGCTAACTTTATTTCATAAAGCATACTTTTCAAGCAGACTGTGATCCTAGAGCTAATGAGAAAGAGCCTTAGAAGGTGATTGTCTTCAGGAGATGAGAGATCCTTTCCCATTGCTTCTGGCTCTTTGAATGGGAGCACTGCTACTCATCCTTTCTCTATTGCAGCCTACCTAATGGCCCACCAGCCTGGATTCCTCAATCCTTTTAGTCAAGGTACTTTTCTCTTACAGCACTTATAATTATTTGTAACTATTTAATTAATAGTTTAATTAATATCTTTCTACCCATTTAACTGATCATAATTTTCATGAGGGCAGGAGTTATATCTCTTTTGCTCAACATTATATATTCTGGAGTCTGGAAGATAGCAGGTGTTCAACAAATAGTTGAAAAAAGAATCAATGGATATTAAGAAAAGTCCACTTGCCTCTTAACATTGAAAATGCTAACACAAGCTAACATTGTGTACATTTATTTAGTGGCATTTTATATATAAACCTCTAATGTGATTCAAAAAAAAAGATAAACCAAAATGGAAGTATCAGCAAAAGGATTTGAACAGGCATTTCACGGAAAAGGAAAAACAAATGTTTGTTAAATATATAGAGGATCTGCTGGGTCTGCTGTGGCTTGGACCTAAGGATGGGCACCTCTCCAAGACTGTGACCTTGGCACCGGGAGCAGGCCCTGCACTCTCTCTTGAGTGCTCCTCATAGAGACCCACAGCAAATGGGCGGGTGCTGCCCTGGGTGAGGGAGCCTGGGCTGGGGCACGAGGTCTGAGAAAAAGATGGTGGAATAGAAGGACCTGAGATCACCTCCTCTCACAAAAACACCAAAATCACAACTACCTGCTGAACAATCATTGACAAAAAGGACTGTAACATACCGAAAAAGATATTCTACTTCCAAAGACAAAAAGAAGCCACAACGAGATGGTAGGAGGGGTGCATCTGTGATACAATCAAATCCCATACCCACTAGGTGGGCGACCCACAGACTGAAAAATAATTATATTGCAGAGGTTCTCCCACAGGAGTGAGAGTTCTAAGCCCCACATCAGGCTCCCAAGCCTAGGGGGTCTGGCATCAGGAGGAGGAGCCTCCAGAGCATTTGGCATTTTTTTAACATCTTTATTGGGGTATAATTGCTTTACAATGGTGTGTTAGTTTCTGCTTTATAACAAAGTGAATCAGTTATACATATACATATGTTCCCATATCTCTTCCCTCTTGCGTCTCCCTCCCTCCCACCCACCCTACCCCATTCCTCCAAGCGGTCACAAAGCACCGAGCTGATCTCCCTGTGCTATACGGCAGAACCTAGGGGTAGGACAGGAATAAAGACACAGACCTACTAGAGAACGGACTTGAGGATATGGGGAGGGGTAAGGGTGAGCTGTGACAAAGCGCGAGAGAGAGGCATGGACATATATACACTGCCAAATGTAAGGTAGATAGCTAGTGGGGAGCATTTGGCTTTGAAGGCCAGTGGGCCTTGATCAGAGGAACTCCACAGGACTGAGGGAAGCAGAAACTCCACTGTTGGAGGGCACATACAAGGTCTCATGTACACTAAGACCCAGGATAAAAAACAGTGACTTCATAGGAGCCTGGGCCAGACGTACCTGGTGGACTTGGAGAGTCTCCTAGGGAGGTGGGGGGCAGCTGTGGTTCACTGCAGGGACAAGGACACTGGTCGCAGAGGTACTGGGGAGTACTCACTGGCATGAGCCATCCTGGAGACTGCCATTTTGACACCAAGACCTGGCCCCACCCAATAGCCTATAGGCTCCACTGCTGGGATGCCTCTGGCCAAAAAACCAACAGGGCAGGAATGCAGCCCTACCCACCAGTGGACAGGATGCTTAAAGTCTTCCTGAGCCCACAGCTGCCTCTAAACACACCCCTTGACATGGCCCTGCTCACCAGAGGCACAAGACCCAGCTCCACCCACTAGTGGGCAGGCACCAGTACCTCCCACCAGGAAGCCTGAACAAGCCTCTTAGACCAACCTCACCCACCTGTCCAGCCTGTCCACCTCCAGGACATTTCTCCCCCAAAATGTGTGGTTTCCTGTCAGTCTGGAGGTTCCTACTTTTCTTTGTCTGCCCATGGACCCCCGCTGTTTACAAGAGGCATGCTTTCCTGTCACCTGGCCCCTGCCCCCCCTTTCTCTGCTCATATCTAGCTATCTGCCTGCTGTAACAAATCTGCTAACATTCTGATAAACATGAGTTGATTAACTAAGATGATTATTTAGTTAACCATTGGTTAAATTATTTATTGCACAAGCTAAAGTCTACCCTGTGGACTGGGACAATTCATTCCAGATTCAAGAAATTTGACCTGTTGTCACACCAGTATTTACTTAGATTTGGAAAATCGGTTCACTAGAAGTATATACCTAAGTGTTGTGCTAAAGCTATCTGACTGCCATGAAAGAAGTGTCTGTTCTTGAAAAAGCTAAGATAGAATTGAAAAGATATCTATCCCTGAATACTAAAAGATCAGTGAAAAGACATTCTAAGATTTCATGCTAACTGCAATCATGTTGTTATGTATCCTGGAGTGTTTAGCGAAGGCTTTGTGGAAAACATAGGACTTTGAATTAATCCTCCAAATATCTGTATAGGTACAGAGAAATAAAAACCGGCTGGTGTTGGGAGTAGGGGAAGCAGCTTAAACCAATATATAAAGATTGAAATGAACCTAATATATTAGGATAACTGACTGGGCCAAGGGGTGAAAGCAAGAGGTGAGAGGCCCTGAATGTTGAAATTAAAAGCAAGATAACGTGGACAGTGCTTTAGTATACAGGCTCTAGAATCTACTACTTGGATTCAAATCTTGCATTTCTAAACAGTTTGACTTTGGGAAAATAACCTAACCTTCCTGGGCTTCAGTTTCCTCATCTGTTAAAAAACGTTATTGATGCTACACACATGCTTCATAGTGCTTTGTAAGGATTTATAAGGAATTTATAAATGTTTATGGCTTGGTACCACATGAGGACATGTGGGAGTCTCAGCATAGAGGAGATGAGATCTCTCTTAGAGATGGATACATACACATAGAGTGATGGAGATATAAGACACAAAAAGACAGAGCATTTAGAGAACAGTAGCAGATCCCTGAGGTCCATGCCCTGAGGTTAGGAGGTGCAAACAGAGAGAAAGTCAGTTATGAAGGAGAAGCATCTAAAGGCAGAAGAATGTCTAAAGATCACTGAACAAATTTCAAGCACTGTTTTATCTGGTGGGGGAAAATAAGTCAATTTCTTGGTATGTTTCCTGTTCCTGGAGTCCTAGGCCTAAATGCTGCTCAACTGGCCCTGAGTAAGAATGACCTTTGTTGATATTTTGGTTCAGAATGTAAATGTGTTATACTGGTCACAGCCACGGCTCAATGTGGCTTCTCTGGGTCCTAAGAACATAAGTCTGAAGAAAATGTGCAGGAAATGGAAATTGACTTTGAGGTATTTTAAATTAAAGTGTTGTTAATGAATCTTCAAAAACCTTGAGGCTTTAGTGTTCTTTTGATTATATTTCTTGACAGGAACTAGATGGTTATCAACAGTACTGAACTTGGAATCCTGTTCTGCCTCCTTCCCTTAGCATGGAGCAAGTCAGTCTCTGAACCTTTGTTTCTTCTGGAAAACAAAGAGCTGAACTTGCCTCTTAACATCCCTCTTAGGATTGTTGAAGACCCCAGTGGTTGTGAGAGGACTTCGCTCATGGTAAGCCCCAGGCTAATAATTATTTACCTGAGATTGGACTAGATGTTTGGAATATCTCTCATTGTTTTTGAATTTCTTTCTCCACATTGGCCTCTTCTCCTCAATTTTGATCAACATCAGGACACCTGGAAGGTAGGAAATCAGTGTTTGGTCCCCTTTTGGCCCTGGGCTTACACTGTGTCTCTGGATAAGTTTAAAAATAATTTGCTTTAATCCTTATCAAACCACCACTGGCACTTTTCACAGAACTAAAACAAAAAATTTCACAATTTGTATGGAAAAGCAAAAGACCCTGAATAGCCAAAGCAATCTTGAGAGAGAAAAACGGAGCTGGAGGAATCAGGCTCCCTGACTTCAGACTATACTACAAATCTACAGTAATCAAAACAGTACAGTGCTGGCAAAAAAACAGAAATATAGATCAGTGGAACAGGATAGAAAGCCCAGAGATAAACCCACACATATATGGTCACCTTATCTTTGATAAAGGAGGCAAGAATATACAGTGGAGAAAAGGCAGCCTCTTCAATAAGTGGTGCTGGGAAAACTGGGCAGGTACATGTAAAAATAAGAAATTAGAACACTCCCTAACACCATACACAAAAACAAACTCAAAATGGGTTAAAGACCTAAATGTAAGGCCAGAAACTATCAAACTCTTAGAGGAAAACATAGGCAGAACACTCTATGACATAAATCACAGCAAGATTCATTTTGACCCACCTCCTAGAGAAATGGAAATAAAAACAAAAATAAGCAAATGGGACCTACTGACACTTAAAAGCTTTTGCACAGCAAAGGAAACCATAAACAAGACCAAAAGACAACTCTCGGAATGGGAGATAATATTTGCAAATGAAGCAACTGACAAAGGATTAATCTCCAAAATTTACAAGCAGCTCATGCAGCTCAATATGAAAAAACAAACAAACCAATATAAAAATAAGCAGAAGACCTAAACAGACATTTCTCCAAAGAAGATATACAGACTGCCAACAAACACATGAAAGAATGCTCAACAACATTAATGATTAGAGAAATGCAAATCAAAACTACAATGAGATATCCTCTCACACTAGTCAGAATGGCCATCATCAAAAAATCTACAAATATTAAATGCTGGAGAGGGTGTGGAGAAAAGGGAACCCTCTTGCACTGTTGGTGGGAATGTAAATTGATACAGCCACTATGGAGAACAGTATGGAGTTTCCTTAAAAAACTACAAATAGAACTACCATACGACCCAGCAATCCCACTACTGGGCATATACCCTGAGAAAACCATAATTCAAAGTCATGTACCAAAATGTTCATTGCATCTCTATTCACAATAGCCAGGACATGGAAGCAACCTAAGTGTCCATCGACAGGTGAATGGATAAAGAAGATGTGGCACATATATACAATGGAATATTACTCAGCCATAGAAAGAAACAAAACTGAGTTATTTGTAGTAAGGTGGATGGACCTAGAGTCTGTCATACAGAGTGAAGTAAGTCAGAAAGAGAAAAATAAATACCGTATGCTAACACATATATATCGAATCTAAGGAAAAAAAAAAGGTCATGAAGAACCTAGGGGCAAGATGGGAATAAAGACAGAGTCCGACTAGAGAATGGACTTGAGGATATGAGGAGGGGGAAGGGTAAGCTGTGACAAAGTGAGAGTGGCATGGACATATATACACTACCGAACATAAAATAGGTAGCTAGTGGGAAACAGCTGCATAGCACAGGGAGATCAGCTCTGTGGTTTGTGACCACCTAGAGGGGTGGGATAGGGAGGGTGGGTGGGAGGGAGACAGAAGAGGGAAGAAATATGGGAATATATGTATATGTATAACTGATTCACTTTGTTATAAAGCAGAAACTAGCACACCATTGTAAAATAATTATACTCCAATAAAGATGTTAATAATAGTAATAATAATTTTCTTGTTATTTTTTGATCTGCCTGACAAATGATCTAAACAGCTTAGTTAGTGTGTATCTGGGGGTGTGGGTGGGTGGCAATAACTTAGAAAACATATTTGACTATAAGCTTCAGAAATTGTGTAAATAAAGAGGTTAAAGTCCAAAGTACTCTGCCTGGCACACAAAGGCTGCTACAATCTGGCTGCAGACCCCACTCCTTCTTCCACCCCTTTACCCTTTCTCTGAAAATGCCGTATCTTTTCCTCAAGCCTTATTGCTTGCTGGTCCCTTGTCCTGAACTCATCTCCCTTTCCCCCTTTTCTCTGACAGGTAAATTACCCTACGTCCTTGGTGACCCAGCACATTCAATATGATGCTATCAATGCTTTAATCACATTGGGTTATAATTATTATATGTCTGCCTGTACTGAGAGAGAGACTGGGAGTTCCCTCTAAGGTGGGATCTATTCATCTCCAGGTCTTAACATCGTCACTGGTACAGACTAGTCACTTGGCATTTGTGGAAAGAAAGAAAGGGAAAAGAGAGAGTATGGAAAAGGAGAGGAGAGAATGAGGAAAGACACCTGGAAGGAACCCAGAATTCTACGTCAAGTGATAAGGTTTGAATTCCATTCCAGCCTCTTTTTAACTGAGTGATATAGAGCAAATTACTTCACCTTTCTAAGCCTCAATTTCCTTATCTGTAATATTGGGTGAATACAGTCTAGTCCTGTCTGCTTCACTTACTTCATTCTACCATGGAACAAGAGAAGGAGAGAAAGGAAGTAGAGATGAGAGAGAAAGAAGAGAATGACATAAAAGAAAACTGCAACTTGCGAGAAAAGGGGAACAGTTTAAAGATGGGGTTGAGTGCCTCTGCTTGTAGGAAGAATAAAGACCACTAGAGGGCAATATTATGACAATAACAATTTCCCCAGTAGTACAGGGAACAGCCCACAGCTGGAATGGGCCAAGTCACACAGGAATTAGTACTGCTGAAGGGAGCCTCAGTCAGAACTTTAGAGTCCCCTGTTAAACTGGTATGTCATGTCCCGGGTGGTTGTCACTACATATATGGGCCACAGCTGCCTAGTGTTCACAGCTGGAAAGAATGATTCATTATTTATTTGTTGAAAATAAGGCCATCCTTCATGAAATTTTTGGCATCTATCACAATTATGATGGTTTGAGTTCTCACAAGCACGCTAGAATGCCACTCTTCTGTCATCTCACAGCAGGGTCTTGGGTCTGTCTTCTTGTCTCTGAGGCTGTCTCATGTCACTGCCCAAACTTTCAGTGCCTCCTCAGCCCCATTCCCACAATCCTTTCCATCAAGCACACCTTGGATTACAGTACTTACGTGCTCAGAAGCCACAAGTAACTCTTCATTGCCTACAGAAGGAAGTTAAAAACCCTTAGCCTGGTACTCGAAATTTACTATAATCTGTTCCCAAAGAACTTTTTCTTGTGTCACTCCTTACCTTTTCATCAACCTGCATGGAATGGCCAAGCTGAACTGCTCCCCAGTCTCTGAACATAACCCTTCCCTGCCTAATTCTATTGGCTTTACTTGGCTCCTTCCATTGGAATACTCCCCAAGATGAGACTCTAATAATCTTTAATAACATTGTTACATAACATTTTTTCCCATGGAACCTCCTTTAATTCCACTAGTCACAAGTTACCAGAAGCTAGAATCTCCTCTGTGATTTATATACGCCTCTCATTTATATTACATTTGTTTCATTCATTCACTTATTCATTTATTCTTTTGTTTAGCATATATTTATTGGGCATTTATTATGTGCCAAGTGCCATGAAAAGAGCTCAGAAATTACCAAGGCTTAGTCATGGCCCTCCAGAAGCTAAGTGTCCACCTGGAGAATGACAGATATATCACAAAATCTTAGTAGTATATGTGTTATGTGATAATAGAGGTATACAAAAGGACTGAGATAACTAGGTTAGAGCCAGATAAGAGTTAAGATATGTCTTAGGATAAATTTTCTTCAAATACTTAGCATGTTAACATGTGTTTAGTGAATCACTCAATCAGTAGAAAATGTTATTTGAATGAATTTTTGAATTGGAGAGGGCTGATAATTTGTGAATTGGGCCAAGGATTCCAAATGATATAAGGAGGACAATTACAGTAAACATCCATTTTTCCTACTAGATGTGAAGTTGTTTCAGAGCAAAAATTGTCTTATCCAATTATGTCTCCACAGCACATGAAATAGAGTCTTTGTTATTGGAAATGTATGCATTTGTAGTGTTCCAAAGTTGGAGGGGCCTTAAGGATCATCTAGCCCTTGTTCTACAAATGAGGAAAAGGAAACTCTAAGAAATGAGGTGGTTTGCTCAGAGTCATCCTCCTTGTTAGTATAAAAGTTAAGACTGTGAACTCAAAGTTCAGTGCACTTCCTCTACATCTCATACTTCAAAACCTTCAACAGTCCTCATCATAGCTGAGATCTCCCCCTCAACAGTAAAGATCTGACATAACTCCAGCATATTGGTTTCAGAAGGAACACTAAGAAAGATCTAGATCCCATTATATGCATGGGGAGAATGAGACCGAAAGAGGAGAAGTGACTGGCTAAAGATCTGGAGCCAGATCTGGGGCAGAACCTACAAGATATTTGTTGAGTAGAATTGAATATATTCCCTGTCATCAAGGCACCCTGTCTTACATCAGCTAACAAATGATTACCCTTCACTTTAGAGAATAAACAGGCCCCCAATTGACATCATTCGTCATTTAGTCTTAATCTCGAACATGTATACTTTTGCAAAAGTTACCTCATAGCCTGGAACATTTGCCTTAGCAACAAGCATAATGACCAATGAGCTGCTCTGAGACCTCTAAGCAATTTGTAACTACCCACTTCCTCTGCTTGGCTCTTCTTCCTTGCTACTGCCAAGGGGGAAGGGCAAAGAATAGGAAAGGAAGGGAAAGGAAAGGAAAGGAAGGAAAAGGAAAGGAAAATTATAATTTCCAGACAGTGTTTTTCTTTGTGGAAGTTGAAAGGCCATTTTTCACAAGTTCTTAGAGCAGAGGGCATTGAGGCTGAGCTGCACAAAGGGAGAGCAGCTGGGCAACAGGATCTACCAGCCTGGATGTTCAGATACTGTGTTGGAGTAGAAATCAAACTGTTTGGAAGAGCAAGATTGGGGCCACCAGGCTCTATACAATGCTCTGGAACTGAAGATACATTTTTTAAAGTAAACCTGAACCAAATTCTCATCACATTTTGACACAAACACTAGAGGCTAAGTTATTCCAGCCAATGTGATGAAAACTCTCTATGGTGTCTGGAAGTGGAGATAATGTGAGCTAGATTTGTAAGGGTCTTCCTTATATGGTAGACATGGTATTTCTAGAATCAAGCAATTTTCAATTTAGAAAGGACCTTGAGCTTTACATACATGTGATCACACAATATGTACACTTTTGGATCTGGCTTCTTTCACTAAGCATGCTTTTGAAATAATTTCATTTTGTTCCATAGTATTAGTCATCTATTGCTCTGTAATAATATTACTATAAATCTAGCAGATTTATTATCTCATAGTTTCTGTGGGTCAGTAGTCTGTGCATAGCTTAACGAGGTCCTCTGTTTCAAGATCTCATAAAGCTGAAATCAAGATGTTTGTTAGGGCTGGAAGTATCAGTTGGGGTCACATAATATAGCAGATCCAGGATTCCTCTCTAAACTCATCCAACTCTAAAACTCATATTTTTCTATTATGGTATACTTTTAAGTACATGTCCCTGCCTCTCAGCTATTCTCAGTACAATAGGGAAAGGAAAACAAAGTTATGAAAGACATACCCAGTTCTACCAGCTTCTGCTCATATTTAACCTCCTCCAAGAACCCCTTCTTGATCAGCCCAGCCCATAGGATTCTCTCTGCTCAGAATTTATGTAGTACTCACTGTATCTGAATTACTTACTTAGAAAATTGTATGACAGAGTAGGAAGGATCCTTAGAGATAATTCAAACTTTTGCACTAATGGGTAAAATGGAGCCCAGAAAGGGGAAAGGAATTGCCCAAGGTCACACAGTAGAGCAAAGTAATAACTGAGACTAGATCAAAGGTCTCCTGATTTTTGTTCTCCTGCTTTTATCCCTACATCCATGTTGGGACAGGGGGTACAGAGGGGGATGAGTGGTAACCTGGCATAGAGGAACAATCAAATCTGATATCCCAAAACCAGAGGAAAATCATCAAATATATGTAAAATTGCTTAGCATGTTCCCAGACGTATAGTAGTTTGTCAATATGCTTTGGTTGTCTTTGAATCAAAAGCTATCTGAGCCACTTCCACCACCTGCCCGGGGTCTCCATAGCCAGAAATTGGATCAAATAAGGCATCCTATGGCTAGAATTTGGTTCTTAATACATACATTATCTACTATTTTCATTTGTCCACTTCTATGTCTTTGTAATTTATTTATTTCATTTTAATTTTTTTAATTCACTTTAATTTTATTTAAAGTGAATTAAATAAAGTGATTTAAATAAAGTGATTTAAATAAAGTGATTTATTTAAAGTGAATTAATTAAATTAATTCACTTTAATTTTTTAAACAAAATTTTCTTTCAAGACTTCAACTGCAACTTTCCTTTCATGCTCTATACTTCTGTCTGATAATTAGTTGTTTATGTCACTTTTCTGATAGGAATTTAATGATTCCCAATCATCAACAGGATAAGGCCAAATTCTTAGTGCAGCATCAAAATTGGATCTCAAACATCCTATTCATAGTCACTCCTTCTACCATCTTCCATTCTCCCACTGACACATACCCTAATCCCTGGCAATTAAAAATTACTTTCCATTAGCTATGCCCTTTCATTTCTTTGCACGTTATGCTGCCTCAGTACACAAAACTCAGTTTCAAAACCCACTGCAAATTTAATTCTAAATGTGAAATCTTCCCAAACTTTCCCAAAGTAAATTTGCTGTTTCATCCTAAATTTAGTTAATCTGTCTTTAATAACATTGATTATAATTTATTATAATCAATTAGCATATCAGGTACTCTCCTCAGTCCTTTTAGCCATGGCTGTGAACTGTTTGAAAGAAGAAACCAAGTCTTCCATATATTTCTCTTCTTTCACTTGCTCCATAAATGATTATGACTAACTGGTGTGACAACTCAGGCAGAAAAAGTACAGAGGTCAATGTACAATTTTCTCTTTCTAACCAGAGTTGCTTCCTGCAAGCTCTTTGCTTCTTATCCAGAGGATGCTGAGGCAGGTTGGGACAATACAGCCACTTTCCTGTCTCTCCTCAGTCCATTTTTAGTATGAACTGTGCTACAAGGGGCACAACAGGGAAGGAGAGGAAGGCACTAAGCAAACAGGACTTGGTGTGAAGGAAGAGGCAGGAATTCACACTCTATGGGTGAGCTGGCCTCTGCTGCATGGCACTGAAAGGCAGGCTGCTTGTGTGCAGTCCAGCCCCTCCTGATGGCCCTGCAGACACAAAGGAGATTGCCAACCAACACATCTGGAAGCCTGGGGTCCCCAGCACATCTATAAAGGAAGGGTTGCTGGGAGATTTGTTGGTGCCACAGTGCTTTGGGGTGCTATGACTAACACATACGCAATTCGAACATTGCTTCCTATTTCCAGAGGATAGCCCTGTGGGAAGAAGACAGACAAAAGTCACAAGACTTATGGACTTTGTAGCCTCTGTCTGTATATCTTCCTCCAATTAGGTCTTGGGCTAAACACACTGTGTTAACCCCAAAGAAAGCCAACTGATATACTGCTTCCTCAGCTATAGATATTGGAAGCATCAGGGGCTGGGGCCTGCCCCAGTGCATTTGTATTTTTAGAAATATCCATAGGAGACCTTCAAGAAGGTGGAGGAGTAAGACGTGGAGATCACCTTCCTCCCCACAAATACATCAGAAATACATCTACATGTGGAACAACCCCTACATAATACCTACCGAATGCTGGCAGAAGACCTCAGACTTCCCAAAAGGCAAGAAATACCCTCACGTACCTGGGTAGGGTGAAAGAAAAAACAGAGCCAAAAGAATAGGGATGGGACCTGCACCTCTGGGAGGGAGATGCGAAGGAAGAAAAGTTTCTACACACTAGGAAGCCCCTTCACTGGTGGAGATGGGGGGGGAGGAAGGTTCAGAGCCACGGAGGAGAGCACAGCAATAGGGGTGCAGAGGGCAAAGCAGAGAGATTCTCGTGCAGAGTATTGGTGCCGACCAGCACTCACCAGCCTGAGAGGCTTGTCTGCTCACCCGGTGGGGTGGGCGGGGGCTGGGAGTTGGAGGCTCGGACTTCAGAGATCAGATCCCAGGGAAAGGACTGGGGTTGGATGCGTGAAGACAGCCTGAAAAGGGTTAGTGTGCCACAGCTAGCCAGGAGGGAGTCCCAGAAAAAAGTCTGGAACTGCCTAAGAGGAAAGAGACCACTGTTTCGGGGTGTGCAAGGAGATGAGATTCAGAGAACCACCTAAAGGAGCTCCAGAGAAGGGTGCAAGCCACAGCTATCACTGCAGACACCAGAGACAGGCATGAGACAGGCTGCTGCAGCCACCAAGAAGGCTGTGTGCAAGCACAGGTCACTATACACACCTCCCTTCCTGTGAGCCTGTGCAGCCCACCACTGCCAGGGTCCTGTGATCCAGGGACAACTTCCCCAGGAGAATACACAGTGCAACTCAGGCTGTTGCAACGTACCCCAGCCTCTGCCACCGCAGGCTCGCCTCATATTGCATACCCCTCCCTCTCCCACCTCCCATCCTGAGTGAGCCACAGCCCCCTAATCAGCTGCAATTTTAACCCCGCCCTGTCTGAGTGAAGAACAGATGCCCTCAGGTGACCTACATGCAGAGGCGGGGCCAAATCCAAAGCTGAACCTTAGGAACTGTGCAAACAAAGAACAGAAAGGGAAATTTGTCCCAGCAGCCTCAGGATCAGTGGATTAAATCTCCACAATCAACTGGATGTACTCTGCATCTCTGGAATACCTGAATACACAACAAATCATCCCAAAATTAAGGTGGTGAATTTGGGAGCAACTGTACACTTGGGGTTTGCTTTGTGCATCTAATTTGTTTCTGGTTTTATGTTTATCTTAGTTTAGTATTTAGAATTTATTATCGTTGGTAGATTTGTTTATTGATTTGGTTGCTCTCTTCCTTTTTATATATATATATTTTTTCCTTTTTCTCTTTCTGTGAGTGTGTATGTATATGCTTCTTTCTGTGATTTTGTCTGAATAGCTTTGCTTTTACCATTTGTCCTAGGTTTCTATCTGTCCGTGCTTTTTTGTTTTTTGGATAGTTTGTAGCACTTGTTATCATTGGTGGATTTGTTTTTTGGTTTGGTTGCTCTCTTCTTTCCTTTTTCTATCTTTTTATTACTTTTTAATTTTTATATTTAATAATTTTTTAATTTTTAAAACTTTATTTTATTCTTTCATTGTTTTTTTTTAAT
This sequence comes from Lagenorhynchus albirostris, assembly GCF_949774975.1. Lineage (NCBI taxonomy): Eukaryota > Metazoa > Chordata > Mammalia > Artiodactyla > Delphinidae > Lagenorhynchus > Lagenorhynchus albirostris. Next base: position 77,304,375 of record NC_083116.1, read on the forward strand.
CCCTTTTCCTATAATCCGTGTGGCTCACAGGGTCTTCATGCTCCACCTGGGTGTCAGGCCTGGGCCTCTGAGGTGGGAGAGCTGAGTTCAGGACATTAGTCCACCAGACACCTCCTGGCTCCACATAATATCAAATGATGAAAGCTCTCCCAGAGATCTCTATCTCAATGCTAAGACCAAGCTCAACTCAACCACCAGCAAGCTACTGTGCTGGACACCCTATGCCAAATGACTGGCAAGACAGGAACACAACACCACCCATCAGCAGAAAGGCTGCTTAAAATCATAATAAGGTCACAGACACCCCAAAACACACCACTGGACGTGGCCCTGCCCATCAGAAAGAAAATATCCAGCCTCATCCACCAGAACACAGGCACCAGTCTCTTCCACCAGAAAGCCTACACAGCCACTGAACCAAACTTAGCCACCAGAGGTAGACACCAAAAACAATGGAAACTATGAACCTGAAGCCTGAAAAAAGGAGACCACAAACACTGAAAGTTAAGCAAAATGAGAAGACAGAGAAACACACAGCAGATTAAGGAGGAAGGTAAAAACTCAGTAGACAAACAAATGACAAGGAAATGGGCAGTCTACCTGCAAAAGAATTCAGGGTAATGATAGTAAAGATGATCCAAATCTTGGAATTAGAATGGAGAAAATACAGGGCACATTTAACAATGATGTATAAGAACTAAAGAGCAAACAAACAATGATGAACAACACAATAAATGAAATTAAATATTCTCTAGAAGGAATCAATAGCAGAATAACAGAGGCAGAAGAATGGATAAGTGACCTGGAAGATAAACTAGTGGAAATAACTACTGCAGAGAAAAATAAGGAAAAAGAATGAAAATAATTGAGGACAGTCTCAGAGACTTCTGGGACAGCATTAAACACACCAACATTCGAAACATAGGGGTCCCGAGGAAGAAGAGAAAAATAAATGGACTGAGAAAATATTTGAAGAGATTATATTTGTAAACTTCCCTAATATGGGAAAGGAAATAGTCAATAAATTCCAAGAAGTACAAACAGTCCCAACAAGGATAAATCCAAGGAGAAACATGCCAAGACACATATTAACCAAACTATCAAAAATTAACTACAAAGAAAAAATTTTAAAGCAGCACGGAAATAGCAACAAATAAAATAGAAGAGAATCTGCATAAGGTTAACAACTTATCAGTCAGCAGAAATTCTGCAAGCCAGAAAGGAGCAGCAGGACATATTTAAAGAGATGAAAGGGGAAAACCTACAACAAAGATTACTCTACCCAGCAAGGATCTCATTCAGATTCGACAGAGAAATTAAATCCTTTACAGACAAGCAAAAGCTAAGAGAATTCAGCACCACCAAACCAGCTTTACAACAAATGCTAAAGGAACTTCTCTAAGCAGGAAACACAAGAGAAGGAAAAGACCTACAATAACAGGCCCAAAACAATTAAGAAAATGGTAACAGGAACATACATATCGATAACTACATTAAATGTAAGTGGATTAAAAGCTCCAAAAAAAAAAAGACATAGACAGGCTGAATGGATGCAAAAACAAGACCCATATATATGCTGTCTACAAGAAACCCACTTCAGACCTAGGGACACATACAGACTGAAAGTGAGGGGATGGAAAAATGTATTCCATGCAAAAGGAAATCAAAAGAAAGATACAGTAGCAATTCTCATATCAGACAAAATAGCCTTTAGAATAAAGACCATTACAAAAGACAAAGAAGGACATTACATAATGATGAACAGATCAATCCAAGAAGAAGATATAACAATTGTAAATATTGATGCACACAACATAGGAGCACCTGAATACATAAGGCAAATACAACAGCCATAAAAGGGGAAATCAACAGTAACACAATCATAGTAGGGGACATTAACACCCCACTTTCACCAATGGACAGATCACCCTAAATGAAAATAAATAAGGAAACACAAGCTTTAAATGACACATTACAAAAGATGGAATTAATTGATATTTATAGGACATTCCATCCAAAAACAACAGAATACACTTTCTTCTCAAATGCTCCTGGAACATTCTCCAGGATAGATCATATCTTGGGTCACAGATCTTGCCTTGGTAAATTTAAGAAAATTGAAATCATATCAAGCATCTTTTCCAACCACAATGCTATGAGACTACATATCAATTACAGGAAAAAATCTGTAAAAAATACAAACACATGGAGGCTAAACAATACACTATGAAATAACCAAGAGATAATTGAAGAAATCAAAGGGGAAATAAACAATACCTAGAAAAAAATGACAAGGAAAACATGACAATACAAAACTTATGGGACACAGCAAAAGCAGTTATAAGAGGGATGTTTATAGTAATACAATCCCACCTCAAGAAACAAGAAACATCTCAAATAAACAAGCCAACCTTACACCTAAAGCAATTAGAGAAAGAAGAACCAAAAAACCCCAAAAGTTAGCAGAAGGAAAGAAATCACAAATAACACATCAGAAATAAATGAAAAAGAAATGAACGAAACAATAGCAAAGATCAATGAAACTAAAAGCTAGTTCTTCGAGAAGAGAAACAAAATTGATAAACCATTAGCAAGATTCAACAAGAAAAAAAGGGAGAAGACTCAAATCAATAGAATTAGAAATGAAAACCGAGAAGTAACAACTGACACTGCAGAAATACGGATCATGAGGGATTACTACAAGCAATTATATGCCAATAAAATGGACAACCTGGATGAAATGGACAAATTCTTAGAAAAGCACAATCTTCTGAGGCTGAACCAGGAAGAAGCAGAAAATATAAACACACCAATCACAAGCAGAGAAATGGGGCTGTGATTAAAAATCTTCCAACAAACAAAAGCCCAGGACCAGATGGTTTCACAGGCAAATTCTATCAAACATTTAGAGAAGAGCTAACACCTATCCTTCTCAGACTCTTCCAAAATATAGCAGAGGGAGAAACACTCCCCAACTCATTCTAATAGGCCACAATCACCCTGATAACAAAACCAGACAAAGATGTCACAAGAAAAAACCTTCAGGCCAATATCACTGATGAACATATATGTAAAAATCCTCAACAAAATACTGGCAAACAGAATCCAGCAGCACATTGAAAGGATCATACATCATGATCAAGTTGGTTTTATCCCAGGAATCCAAGGATTCTTCAAAATATGCAAATCAAACAATGTGATAAACCATATTAAAAAATTGAAGGGCAAAAACAATATGATCTTCTCAATAGATGCAGAAAAAGCTTTCGACAAAATTCAACACACATTTATCATAGAAACCCTCCAGAAAGCAGGCATAGAGGGAACTTACCTCAACATAATAAAGGCCACATATGACAAACCCACAGACAACATCTTTCTCGACAGTGAAAAACTGAAACAATTTCCTCTAACATCAGGAACAAGACAAGGTTGGCCACTATCACCACTATTATTCAACATAGTTTTGCAAGTTTTATCCACAGCAATCAGAGAAGAAAAACAAATGAAAGGAATGCAAATTGGAAAAGAAGAAGTAAAGCTGTCACTGTTTGCAGATGACATGATACTATACATAGAGAATCCTAAAGATGCTACTAGAAAACTACTAGAGATCATCAAGGAATTTGGTAAAGTAGCACGATGCAAAATTAATGCACAGAAATCTCTTGCATTCCTATACACTAATGATGAAAAATGTGAAAGAGAAATTAAGGAAATACTCACATTTTCCATTGCAAAAAAAGAATAAAATGCCCAGGAAAAAACCTACCTATAGAGACAAAAGACCTGTATGCAGAAAACTATAAGACACTGTTGTAAGTAATGAAACATGATACTAACAGATGGAGAGATATACCATGTTCTTGGACTGGAAGAATCAACATTGTGAAAATGGCTATACTACCCAAAGCAATCTACAAATTCAATGCAATACCTATCAAACTACCAATGGCATCTTTCACAGAACTAGGGGAAAAAAATCAAAATTTGTATGGAAACAGAAAAGAACCTGAATAGCCAAAGCAATCTTGAGAAAGAAAAACGGATCTGAGGAATCAGGCTCCCAGACTTCAGACTATACTACAAAGCTACAGTAATCAAGACAGTATGGTACTGGAACAAAAACAGAAATATAGATCAATGGAACAGGATAGAAAGCCCAGAGATAAACCCACACACATATGGTCACCTTATCTTTGATAAAGGAGGCAGGAATGTACAGTGGAGAAAAGGCAGCCTCTTCAATAAGTGGTGCTGGGAAAACTGGACAGGTACATGTAAAACTATGAGATTAGAACACTCCCTAACACCATACACAAAAGTAAGCTCAAAATGGATTAAAAACCTAAATGTAAGGCCAGAAGCTATCAAACTCTTAGAGGAAAACATACGCAGAACACTCTATGACATAACTCACAGCAAGATCTTTTTTGACCTACCTCCCAAAGAAATAGAAAAAGCTTTTGATAAAATTCAACATCCAGGGCTTCCCTGGTGGCGCAGTGGTTGAGAGTCCACCTGCCGATGCAGGGGACATGGGTTCGTGCCCTGGTCCGGGAAGATCCCGCATGCCACGCAGCGGCTGGGCCCGTGAGACATGGCCGCTGAGCCTGCACGTCCGGAGCCTGTGCTCCGCAACGGGAGAGGCCACAACAGTGAGAGGCCCGCATACCGCAAAAAAAAAAAAAAAAAAAAAATTCAACATCGATTTATGATTAAAAAACTCTCCAGAAAGTAGGAATAGAGGAATCTACCTCAACATAACAAAGGTCATATGTGACAAACCCATAGGTAACATCATACTCAACAGTGAAAAACTTAAAGCATTCCCTCTAAGATCAAGAAACAAGACAAGAATGCTCACTGTCGCCAATTTTACTTAACATAGTTTTGGAAGTCCTAGTCACAGCAATCAGAGAAGAAAAAATAGATAAATAAAAGGAAACCAAATTGGAAAGGAGGAAGTAAAACTGTAACCATATTAACAAATTAAGGAATAAAAGCCACATGATCATCTCAATGGGTACAGAAAAACCTTTTGACAAAATTCAACACCGATTTATGATAAAAACTCCCCAGAAGGTGGGCATAGAGGGAACCTACCTCAACATAATAAAGGCCATGTATGACAAACCTACAGCCAACACCATTCTCAATGGTGAAAAAACTGAAACCATTTCCTCTAAGATCAGGAAAAAGACAAGGGTGCCCACTCTCACCACTAGTATTCCACATAGTTTTGGAAGACCTAGCCACAGAAATCAGAGAAGAAAAAGAAATAAAAGAATTCAAATCAGAAAAGAAGTAAAACGGTCACTGTTTGCAGGTGACATGGTACTATACATAGAAAATCCTAAAGACGCCACCAGAAAACTAATAGAGCTCATCTATGAATTTGGTAAAGTTGCAGGATACAAAATTAACACACAGAAATCTGTTGTATTTCTATACACTAACAATGAAAGATCAGAAATAGAAATTAAGGAAACATCTCATTTACCTTTGCATCAAAAAGAATAAAATACCTAGGAATAAACCTACCTAAGGAGACAAAAGACCTGTACTCCAAAAACTATAAGACACTGATGAATGAAATTAAAGATGACACAAACAAATGGAAATCCAATGTTCTTGGATTGAAAGAATAAGTACTGCTAAAATGACCATACCACCCAAGGCAATCTACAGATTCAATGCAACCCCTACTAAATTACCAATGGAATTTTACAACAGAACTGGAACATTTTTTTTTAATTTGTATGGAAACAAAATACTCTGAATAGCCAAAACAACCTTGAGAAAGAAGAACAGAGCTGGAGGAATCAGGCTCCTTGACGTCAAACCATACTACCCAGCTATTGTAATCAAAACAGTCTGGTACAGGCACAAAAGCAGAAAGATAGATCAATGGAACAGGATAGAAAGCCCACAGCTACACCCACACACTTTTGGTTGGTTAATCTATGACAAAGGAGGCAAAAATATACAATGGAGAAAAGACAGTCTCTTCAGTACGTCATTATGCTAGGAAAACTGGACAGCTACATGCAAAATAATGAAATTAGAATATTCTCTAACACCATATACAAAAATAAACTGAAAATGGATTAGAGACCTAAAAGTAAGAAAGGATAATACAAAACTCTTAGAGGAAAACCTAGGCAGAACACTCTTTGACATAAACCGCAGGTATGGAGGCTTCCGGGAAGATGGCGGAAGAGTAGATGCAGAGATAACCTTCCTCCCCACAGATACACCAGAAATACATCTACACGTGGAGCAACTCCTACAGAACACCTACTGAACGCTGGCAGAAGACCTCAGACCTCCCAAAAGGCAAGAAACTCCCCACGTACCTGGATAGGGCAAAAGAAAAAAGAATAAACAGAGACAAAAAATAGGGATGGGACCTGCACCAGTGGGATGGAGCAGTGAAGGAGGAAAGGTTTCCACACACTAGGAAGCCCCTTCGTGGACGGAGACTGCGGGTGGCGGAGGGGGAAAGCTTCGGAGCTGCATAGGAGAACGCAGGCACAGGGCTGTGGAGGGCAAAGTGGACAGATTCCCGCACAGAGGATCAGGGTCGACCGGCACTCACCAGCCCAAGAGGCTTCTCTGCTCACCCGCGGGGGCGGGAGGGGCTGGGAGTTGAGGCTCGGACTTCGGTCGGAGCACCAGGACAGGAATGGGGTTGGTGGCGTGAACACAACCTGCAGAGGGTTAGTGCGCCACAGCTAGCTGGGAGGGAGTCATGGGAAAAGTCTGGACTGCCAAAGAGGCAAGAGACTTTTTCTTCCCTCTTTGTTTCCTGGTGGGTGAGGACAGGGGATTAAGAGCGCTGCTTAAAGGAGCTCCAGAGACGGGCGCGAGCCGTGGCTAAAAGCACGGACCCCAGAGACGGGCATGAGACGCTAAGGCTGCTGCTGCCGCCACCAAGAAGCCTGTGTGCGAGCACAGGTCACTATCCACACCCCCTTCCGGGGAGCCTGTGCACCCCGCCACTGCCAGGGTCCCGGGATCCAGGGTCAACTCCTCTGGGAGAACGCACGGTGTGCCTCAGACTGGTGCAACATCACGCCGGCCTCTGCCACTGCAGGCTCGCCCCGCATTCCGTGCACCTCCCTCCCCCCAGCCTGAGTAAGCCAGAGCACCCGAAGCAGCGGCTCCTTTATCCCTATCCTGTCTGAGCGAAGAACAGACGCCCTCCAGCGACATACACGCAGAGGCGGGGCCAAATCCAAAGCTGAGCCCCTGGGAGCTGTGAGAACAAAGAAGAGAAAGGGATATCGCTCCCAGCAGCCTCAGAAGCAGTGGATTAAAACTCCACAATCAACTTGATGTACCCTGCATCTGTGGAATACATGAATAGACAACGAATCATCCCAAACTGAGGAGGTGGACTTTGAGAGCAAGATTTATTATTTTTTCCCCTTTTCCTCTTTTTGTGAGTGTGTATGTGTATGATTCTGTGTGAGGTTTTGTCTGTATAGCTTTACATCCACCATTTGTCTTAGGGTTCTATACATCCATTTTTAAAAAACTTTTTTTCTTAAAAATTATTTTTTATTTTAATAACTTTATTTTACTTTATCTTCTTTCTTTCTTTCTTTCTTTCCTTCCTTCCCTCCTTTAGACAACGAGTCAACCCAAATTAAGGAGGTAGACTTTGAGAGCAAGATTTATGATTTTTTCCCCTTTTACTCTTTTTGTGAGTATGTATGTGTATGCTTCTGTGTGAGATTTTGTCTGTATAGCTGTGCTTCCACCATTTGTCCTAGGGTTCTATCTGTCCTTTTCTTTTGTAGTTGTTGTTTTTTTAATTTTTTTTCTTTTACTAATTATATTTTTATTTTAATATATTTATTATATTTTATCTTACTTTAATTTATTTTACTTCATCTCCTTTCTTTTATTCCTTCCTTCCCTCCTTCCTTCCTTCCTCCTTCCTTCCTTCCTTTCTTTCTTTTGTTCTTTCTTTCTCTCTACTTCTACTAATTCTTTCTTTCTACTTTTTCTCCCTTTTATTCTGAGCCATGTGGATGAAAGGATCATGGAGCAGCAGCCAGGAGTCAGTGCTGTGCCTCTGAGGAGGGAGAGCCAACTTCAGGACACTGGTCCACAAGAGACCTCCCAGCTCCACATAATATCAAATGGCAAAAATCTCCCAGAGATCTCCATCTCAACAGTAGCACCCAGCTTCACTCAACGACCAGCAAGATACAGTGCTGGACACCCTATGCCAAACAACTAGCAAGACAGGAACACAACCCCACCCATTAGCAGAGAGGCTGCCGAAAATCACAGTAAGGCCACAGACACCCCAAAACACACCACCAGACGTGGACCTGCCCACCAGAAAGACAAGATCCAGCCTCATCCACCAGAACACAGGCACTAGTCCCCTCCACCAGGAAGCCTACACAACCCACTGACCCAACCTTAGCCACTGGGGACAGACACCAAAAACAACCGGAACTACGAACCTGCAGCCTGCAAAAAGCAGACCCCAAACATGGTAAGATAAGCAAAATGAGAATACAGAAAAACACACTGCAGATGAAGGAGCAAGATTAAAACCAACCAGACCTAACAAATCAAGAGGAAATAGGTAGTCTACCTGAAAAAGAATTCAGAATAATGATAGTAAAGATGATCCAAAATCTTGGAAATAGAATAGACAAAAATGCAAGAGACATTTAAGAAGGACCTAGAAAGAAGAACAAAAGATGAAACAAACAATGATGAACAACACAATAAATGAAGTAAAAAATACTCTAGATGGGATCAATAACAGAATAACTGAGGCAGAAGAACGGATAAGTGATCTGGAAGATAAAATAGTGGAAATAACTGCTGCAGAGCAGAAGAAAGAAAAAAGAATGAAAAGAACTGAGGACTGTCTCAGAGACCTCTGGGACAACATTAAATGCACCAACATTCGAATTATAGGGGTTCCAGAAGAAGAAGAGAAAATGAAAGGGACTGAGAAAATATTTGAAGAGATTATAGTTGAAATTTTCGTTAAGATGGGAAAGGAAATAGTTAATCAAGTCCAGGAAGCACAGAGAGTCCCATAAAGGATAAATCCAAGGAGAAATATGTCAAGACACATTTAATCAAACTGTCAAAATTTAAATACAAAGAAAACATATTAAAAGCAGCAAGGGAAAAACAACAAATAACACACAAGGAAATCCCCATAAGGTTAACTGCTGATCTTTTAGCAGAAGCTCTGCAAGCCAGAAGGGAGTGGCAGGACATATTTAAAGTGATGAAGGAAAAAAACCTGCAACCAAGATTACTCTACCCAGCAAGGATCTCATTCAGCTTTGATGGAGAAATTAAAACCTTTACAGACAAGCAAAAGCTGAGAGAGTTCAGCACCACCAAACCAGCTTTACAACAACTGCTAAAGGAACTTCTCTAGGCAAGAAACACAACAGAAGGAAAAGACCTACGATAATGAACCCAAAAGAATTAAGAAAATGGGAATAGAAACATACATATTGATAAGTACCTTAAATGTAAATGGACTAAATGCTCCCACCAAAAGACACAGATTGGCTGAATGGATACAAAAACAAGACACATATATTTGCTATCTACAAGAGACCAACTTCAGACATAGTGAAACATACAGACTGAAAGTAAGGGGATGGAAAAAAATATTTCATGCAAATGGAAACCAAAAGAAAGCTGGAGTAGCAATTCTCATCAGACAAAATAGACTTTCAAATAAACACTATTAGAAGAGACAAAGAAGGACACTACATAATGATGAAGGGATCGATCCAAGAGGAAGATATAACAATTGTAAATATTGATGCACACAACATAGGAGCACCTCAATACATAAGGCAAATACTAACAGCCATAAAAGGGGAAATCAACAGTAACACATTCATAGTAGGGGACTTTAACACCCCACTTTCCCCAATGGACAGATCATCCAAAATTAAAATAAATAAGGAAACACAAGCTTTAAATGATACATTAAACAAGATGGCCTTAATTGATATTTATAGGACATTCCATCCCAAAACAACAGAATACACATTTTTCTCAAGTGCTCATGGAACATTCTCCAAGATAGACCATATCTTGGGTCACAAATCAAGCCTTGGTAAATTTAAGAAAATTGAAATTGTATCAAGTATCTTTTCTGACAAGAACGCTATGAGATGAGATATCAATTACAGGAAAAGATCTGTAATAAATACAAACACATGGAGGCTAAACAATACACTACTTAAAAATGAAGTGACCACAGAAGAAATCAAAGAGGAAATCAAAAAATACCTAGAAGCAAATGACAATGGAGACACAACGACCCAAAATCAATGGGAGGCAGCAAAAGCAGTTCTAAGAGGGAAGTTTATAGCAATACAATCCTACCTTACAAAACAGGAAACATCTCGGATAAACAACCTAACCTTGCACCTAAAGCAGTTAGAGAAAGAGGAACAAAAAATCCCCAAAGTTAGCAGAGGGAAAGAAATCATAAAAATCAGATGAGAAATAAATGAAAAAGACATGAAGGAAACAATAGCAAAGATCAATAAAACTAAAATGCTGGTTATTTGAGAAGATAAACAAAATTGATAAACCATTAGCCAGACTCATCAAGAAAAAAAGGGAGAAGACTCAAATCAATAGAATTAGAAATAAAAAAGGAGAAGTAACAACTGGCACTGCACAAATACAGTAGATCATGAGAGATTACTACAAACAACTCTATGCCAATATAATGAACAACCTGGAAGAAACGGACAAATTCTTAGAAAGGCACAACCTGCCAAGACTGAATCAGGAAGAAATAGAAAATATGAACAGACCAATCTCAAACACTGAAATTGAAACTGTGATTAAAAATCTTCCAACAAACAAAAGCCCAGAACCAGATGGCTTCACAGGCGAATTCTATCAAACATTTAGAGAAGAGCTAACACCTATCTCTCTTAAAGTCTTCCAAAATATAGCAGAGGGAGTAACAGTCCCAAACTCATTCGACAAGGCCACCATCACCTTGATACCAAAATGAGACAAGGATGTCACAAAGAAAGAAAACTACAGGCCAATATCACTGATGAACATACATGCAAAAATCCTCAACAAAATACTAGCAAACAATCCAACAGCACATTAAAAGGATCATACACCATGATCAAGAGGCATTTTTTCCAGCAATGCAAGGATTCTTCAATATACGCAAATCAATCAATGTGATAAACCATATTTACAAATTGAAGGAGAAAAATCATATGATCATCTCAATAGATGCAGAGAAAGCTTTTGACAAAATTCAACACCCACTTATGATAAAAACCCTGCAGAAACTAGGCATAGAAGGAACTTTCCTCAACATAATAAAGGCCATGTATGACAAACCTACTGCCAACATCACCCTCAATGGTGAAAAACTGAAAGCATTTCCACTAAGATCAGGAACAAGACAAGGTTGCCCACTCTCACCACTCTTATTCAACATAGTTTTGGAAGTTTTAGCCACAGCAATCAGAGAAGAAAAGGAAATAAAAGGAATCCAAATCGGAAAAGAAGAAGTAAAACTGTCATTGTTTGCAGATGACATGATACTATACATAGAGAATACTAAAGATGCTACCAGAAAACTACTAGAGCTAATCAATGAATTTGGTAAAGTGGCAGGATACAAAATTAATGCACAGAAATCTCTGGCATTCCTATACACTAAGGATGAAAAATCTGAAAGTGAAATCAAGAAAACACTCCCATTTACCATTGCAACAAAAAGAATAAAATATCTAGGAATAAACCTACCTAAGGAGACAAAAGTCCTGTATGCAGAAAATTATAAGACACTGATGAAAGAAATTAAAGATGATACAAATAGATGGAGAGATATACCATGTTCTTGGGTTGAAAGAATCAACATTGTGAAAATGACTGTACTACCGAAAGCAATCTACAGATTCAATGCAAGCCCGATCAAACTACCACTGGCATTTATCACAGAGCTAGAACAAAAAATTTCACAATTTGTATGGAAACACAAAAGACCCCGAATAGCCAAAACAATCTTGAGAACGAAAAACGGAGATGGAGGAATCAGGCTCCCTGACCTCAGACTATACTACAAAGCTACAGTAATCAAGACAGTATGGTAGAGAGGCCGGCGTGACGTTGCACCCTCCTGGGGCATGCCGTGTGTTCTTCCGGGTCCAGACTTTTTCCGGACTCCCCTCCGGCCAGCCGTGGCGCACTGGCCCCCTGCAGGCTGTGTTCACGCCGCCGGCCCCGGTCCTCTCCCAGTGCTCCGACCGAAGCCCGAGCCTCGGCTTCCAGCCCCGCCCGCCCCGGCGGGTGAGCAGACAAGCCTCTCGGGCTGCTTGAGACCAAAGAGTTGCTGTGAGGGAACATGGAACTGAGGTTGCCTGCAGTTGCATAGAGGGACCCAACGTATGGCTGGATGCTGAGAAACAGTTAGAATGCTCCTGTGAAGAGAAGTGGCTGGCGGATAGTGGGTCATTAATTACCAGGGAGTCATAAATGTGTCTACTTGGAATCACATACGGGAAGTTCCAGAACATTCATGCAGCTTTTCAGGTCTTCACCCCCACCGTCAGTTTACACCAGCTGCTTCTCATCACCTAGCCCTGGGGTCCTTCCCATGAAGTTCGGTCCAACAGAGAAGCCAGCACCCAAAGGAAGTCCATGCACACCCTGAGCAGTGGACAAAAGCCGAGACTTGAAGAGAGTGGTATTTTCTCCAGAGACACCGGATAGGAATATAACTTGAATGTCCCACATGTGGTCCACTCATCCACGCTGGCTTTGAACCACACTCATTCCACGCTGAGCTCTTGTTTCCTAAAGTGCATTCTATGGTCTTCCAGTGCAGACATATGGCACGCACTTCTGGCTGTTCTACAGAGCCTTCTGGTCCAGGGCTGACTGAATATCTAGTGACAAGTTTGGACAGCACTTCTGGGAATATTTACCAAGATTGGTCTGATGGAAAGTTCTAAAAATCCTCAAAATGTTTTATGTCAAGGTGCCTGAATCCCTTCAAGGACAGAAGTCTCCACTGCATGTGCAGATGTGTTCATAGGCTTGGTCAGCAGGGAGCTGAAAAGGGTTCAACGCTCAAGTGTCCTGAAATTACGGGCCTAATTTACCCAAGTCCTCGAAGGCACTAGCTCTAGGTGAAAGGCCTGAAGGCAATGTCTAGCAGCTCTTTGGCTTTTAATTAGAGCCACAGTTGTTCTTGGTGCCACATTTCGTAAAGCAGAATGGAATGCGTGTTTCCCGATTTTTACACACAAATTCTCCACCCACCACGAGCTGTATAAACAGACACACCTTCCTCATCAGCTTGGCATGGGGTGTCTCTCCTTTCCATTCTCTTGCACAATAACTGAGTAAATCAACTTCTGCCTCCACACTGAGGTTCCCTGGACCAAATCAAAGATACATGGTGGTGAATTTTCCCTTTCCTTTCCCTTCTTGAACCCTCTCTGCACTTTAAAAATAAGGAAACATATGCATGAAAATATTTACTTTTGAATCTCCTCTGCAGATATCCAATCCACCTAAAAGATAAGGGAATGATAATATCAAAATTCTATTTTAAACAGCAAGGGCATTTTTGAAAATTAAAGATGACATAGCCACATACCTTTTCAGCCGGTGCCCTAAATATAAATGTAGCCTTCTGAAGTAGCAGAGGGTGCCCACCAGAAATGAAACTGCCAGTGTCACTGACCCCTTTCCTACTCTCCACGCGGTATCTAAGGATTGGCTGGTGACGAGTGTCCAGGAGTGCACTTGGTCATTTCCTACAAAAATTTAATAATAATAACACTGTATAGCATGGGGAACTATATTTAATATACTCGATAAACCATAATGGAAAAGAATATAAAAAGGAATGTATATATGTGTCTGAGTCACTTTGCTGTACAGCAGAAATTAACATTGTAAATCAACTATACTTCAATAAAAAGTAAAATAAAAAAAAATTTAAAAAAAAGACAGTATGGTACTGGCACAAAAACAGAAAGATAGATCAATGGAACAGGATAGAAAGCCCAGAGATAAACCCACAAACATATGGTCACCTTATCTTTGATAAAGGAGGCAGGAATGTACAGTGGAGAAACGGCAGCCTCTTCAATAAATGGTGCTGGGGAAACTGGACAGGTATATGTAAAACTATGAGATTAGATCACTCCCTAACACCATACACAAAAATAAGCTCAAAATGGATTAAAGACCTAAATGTAAGGCCAGAAACTTTCAAACTCTTAGAGGAAAACCTAGGCAGAACACTCTATGACATAAATTACAGCAAGATCCTTTTTGACCCACCCCCTAGAGAAATGGAAAAAAAACCAAAAATAAACAAATGGGACCTAATGAAACTAAAGCTTTTGCACAGCAAAGGAAACCATAAACAAGACCAAAAGACAACCCTCAGAATGGGAGAAAATATTTGCAAATGAAGCAACTGACAAAGGATTAATCTAATATTTATAAGCAGCTCATTCAACTCAATAACATAAAACCAAACAACCTAATCCAAGAATGGGCAGAAGATCTAAATAGACGTTTCTCCAAAGAAGATATACAGACTGCCAACAAACCCATGAAGGAATGCTCAACAGCATTAATCATTAGAGAAATGCAAATCAAAACTACAATGAGATATCCTCTCACACCAGTCAGAATGGCCATCATCAAAAAAATCTAGAAACAATAAATGCTGGAGAGGGTGTGGAGAAAAGGGAACCCTCTTGCACTGCTGGTGGGAATGTAAATTGATACAGTCACTGTGGAGAACAGTATAGAGGTTCCTTACAAAGTACAAATAGAACTACCATATGACCAAGCAATCCCACTACTGGGCACGTACCCTGACAAAACCGTAATTCAAAAAGAGTCATGTGCGAAAATGTTCATTGCAGCTCTATTTACAATAGGCCAGAGATGGAAACAACCTAAGTGTCCATCATTGGATGAATGGATAAAGAAGATGTGGCACATATATACAATGGAATATTACTCAGCTTTAAAAAGAAACGAAATTGAGCTATTTGTAATGAAGTGAATAGACCTCGAGTCTGTCATACATAGTGAAGTAAGTCAGAAAGAGAAAGACAAATACCATATGCTAACTCATATATATGGAATTTAAGGGAAAAATGTCGTGAAGAACCTAGGGGTAAGACAGGAATAAAGACACAGACCTACTAGAGAATGGACTTGAGGATATGGGGAGGGGGAAGGGCAAGCTGTGACAAAGCGAGAGAGAGGCATGGACATATATACACTCCCAAACGTAAGGTAGATAGCTAGTGGGAAGCAGCCGCATAGCACAGGGAGATCAACTCGGTGTTTTGTGACCGCCTGGATGGGTGGGATAGGGAGGGTGGGAGGGAGGGAGACGCAAGAGGCAAGAGATATGGGAACATATGTATATGTATAACTGATTCACTTTGTTATAAAGCAGAAACTAACACACCATTGTAAAACAATTATACTCCAATAAAGAAGTAAAGAAAAATAAAATAAAATAAAAAAATAAACTGCAGGTATGATTTTTGGATACGTCTCCTCGAGTAATGGAAATAAAGGCAAAAAGAATCAAATAGGACCTAATTAAACTAATACTCTTTTGAATGGCAAAGGAAAGCGTCAACAAATCAAAAAGACAGCCTACTCAATGGGAGAAAATATTTGCAAATAATATAACTTCTAAGGAATTAATATTCAAAATATATAAACAGCTTATACCACTCAACATCAAAAAGCACACCACCCAATTAAAAAATGGGCAGAAGAACAATAGACACTTTTCCAAAGAGGAAATACGGATGGCCAACAGGCACATGAAAATATTCTCAACATTGCCAGTCATCAGAGAAAAGCAAATCAAACCACAATGAGATATCACCTCACATCTCTCAGAACTGCTATCATCAGAAAGACCACAAATTAAAAATGTTGGTGAGGATGTGAAGTAAAGGGCACCCTCCTACACTGTCAGTGAGAATGTGAATTGGCCACTGTGGAAAACAGTATGGAGGTTTCTCAAAAAACTAAAAATTGATATGATCCAGCAATTCTGCTACTGGGTATATATCTGAAAAAAACAAAAATACTAATCTGAAAAGATGCATGCATCCCAATGTTTATTGCAGCATTAGTTTCAATTTCTAAGACATGGAAACAAACTAAGTGTTCATCAACAGATGAATGATAAAGAAGAAGTGGTATATATATATACAATGGAATACTACTCAGCCATAAAAAAGAACAAAATTTTGTCATTTGCAGCAACATGGATAGACTTGGAGGGCATTAAGCTAAGTGAAATACATCAGATGGTGAAAGATAAATACTGTATGATATCATTTATATGTGGAATCTAAAAAACACAACCAACTGGTGAATATAGTAAAAAAGAAGCAGACTCACAAACTAGTGGTTTTCAGTGGGGAAGGGGGATGGGCAATATAGGAGTGGGGGAGTGGGAGGAACAAACTTGTTGGTGTAAGATAAGCTCAAGAATGTGTTGTACAACATGGGGAATATAGTCAATATTTTGTAATAACTGTAAATGAAGTGTAACCTTTAAAAATTGTATAAAACTAAAAAAAAATTTTTTAAACACAAAGAAATAAAAATGAAAAACTGGATTCAGGCAGAACAAGAATTAATAACATGGGATATCTTGAACTGATGAGGATGATTATCATTTTTAATGACTTTTTATTTGAAACATTGCTGGTTCTTTAAAGTTTTGGTTTTCCACATTTAAGGAAAACATTTTTATCTTTTTTCTAAGGTATATATAACTTAGAGATATTTGGTAAGGTATACCTTTGTAAACAGAATTGAGACATTTACTTTTCCCCCCTACCTTATGCCTCCAGAATTTGGATTATCTTTGGTAGAAATGGGTGTTACTGTAGAAAGAAAAGTTATGTTTCAATGGAAAACTATAGCACACTCTTGTGGGTATTAATTTCTAGTCCTGTTCATTGTCTTTGAGGTTTTGTTATCTACCTGTAAACTGGACTGGATACTAAATTTTTCTTATTTCCTCAAATATCTGTTTAGGACTCTTCAGACTAATGTTTCCAATTTTTCCCCAACCTTCTGTCTTGGAATCATTAAGGATGAAGACTCTCCTTGAAACTTGCTATTATACACGGGGCCATATGAGGTCATCCTCACTATCCAGAGGGCAGCCAAACTTTAAGGCTTTGAACCTCAGGACCACATGTCCCAATTTAAAAAGGCTCCTCCAGACTCTTGCAACTGCACACCAGCTGGAGACCTAAAATTAAAATTGACCAGAGAGCTTCCTCCCCAGAAGCAGACAACATCTTGTGGTGGACAAGATCTCCCAAGATTACAGATCAATATCTTCATCTAGTTGAAAACTTTATTCCTTTTGCCTTTTTGCTACTTTATTTTTCCTTTCTGTTAATGCTTGGGAAGATAATATATATTAATTCTGGCAACTCTATTACTGAATCTACCACTAAGGTCAT
This sequence comes from Lagenorhynchus albirostris, assembly GCF_949774975.1. Taxonomy (NCBI): domain Eukaryota; kingdom Metazoa; phylum Chordata; class Mammalia; order Artiodactyla; family Delphinidae; genus Lagenorhynchus; species Lagenorhynchus albirostris. The sequence goes on from NC_083116.1 coordinate 77,321,918, forward strand.
AGATGCACAGAAAAAATTCCCAGGCTTTCTTGCTCAGAAGGTTTTAGATAATAAAATTGCTTTAGATTACTTATTAGCTGAACAAGCAGGAGTCTGTGCCATAGTAAATACCTCCCACTGTACCTGAATCAACAGCTATGGTATGACAACAAATATAAGAAGTTAGCAAACAAGACACTTGACTAAAACAGGTTACTTCCTCTTCAGGTACATTCTTTATTTGATACAAATTTGTTTGGTCCATGGGGTCCCTGACTAAGGATCATATTTCAGTCTCTTGATTTTTTTCCTCCTTATAGTTATCACTGTAGTCTCCCTGGAGTGCTATGTTCTTTCAAGTGTATTAAATATATATTTGCAGCCATCACCAGTACATCAGATGGTCTCACTGCACTTGGAGAAACAGAAGCAAGATGAGCAGCAAAAACAATTATGAGGCAAGAACAACTTAACCCTGATGGTGACTGAGAGTAGTGCTAATACCAAATATTTGGTCAATCTGTCATGTCTGATAGGGTGACCAAAACAGAGAAATTGTTAAATTAGTTAAATAAGAAAGCCATTAAACAGAGATGGATTAAATGCCTTAGGCGTCTGTGTAAACAAACCAAAACCTAAGCCTGTAATGTCTCAAGGTTAACAAATTAAAACCTAAGGACAACCCATCACAAACAGTTAAGTAATGCAACTGCTTAAACTATAGCCAAGTAAATAATGGGTTTTCTTCTTTGCATCTGCCTGCCTTTTCTCTATAAAGTCTTTCCTTTAGCTCCTGTTCGTGGAGCACTCCTAACCATTTTCAGTTTGGCACTGTCTGATTCCAAATGATTTTTGTTCAAATAAACTCAAAGTTTGTAATATGCCTCAGGTTATCTTTTAATACTTCCATGCTTTAAACCCTCCAATCCTTCCCATGGTGATTAGAGTAAAATATGAACTTCTCACCTATATTATGGCTCCTGCCTACCTCTCCAGTTTTATTTTCTATGACTCTTCCTTCCATGCACTTTGCTCTAATAACATTGTCCTCCTTATATCTCTTGGATATTTCAAGCTCTCTCCTGTCTCAGGGCCTTTGCAGGCTGTTTCTTCCACCTGAAGTGTTTTTGCCGAGAATTTTGCATGGTTGGCAACTTTGCTCTATTCAGGTCTCAGCTCAGATGTTACCTCCTGTGGTAGTCAGTGTCCAAAGATGACTCCCCAAGGAATCACACTGCTTCATTTTTCGTATTCTTGTATAGCTTATCTCTTTAAATTTGGGATGGTCCTGTACCTCCCTTGTAACTAATAGAATGTGACAGAAGTGATGCTGTATAACTTCTGAGGCTACATCAGAAGAATATTTGTAGCAAGGGCCTGGAATAGTGCTTTGCACAGAGTAGGTCCTCAGTTTCTGTTGGACTAATGAGTTGCCTCACCGGTCTATTAGAATGCTTATTCTGGGTGGAGCTAACCACCATGTAAGATGTATGATTACCCTAAGATCACCATGCTATGAAGAAGCCCATGTTAGCCATGTGGAGAAGTCACATGAAGAGAGACATGCCAAGCCAGTGTTTCTAGCCATCCCATTTTGATCCTTCTAGTTTGTCTATGGCCCCAGATTAAACACCATCCATGTGAGGAAAGAAGCCATCCTGGACATTTTATTTTCTTCATAGTATTTATCACCATCAAAACTACCCTTGTTTATACACTAGTTTACAGTTCTATTGTATATCTTGTCCCACTAGTATGTAAGGTCCATGAGAACAAAAGGCCTTGTTCACTATTATATTTCCAGCAGCTAAATCATGCATCTCAGACTTTGTGTGTAAAAGTTACCTGGGGAATCTTGTTTAAATTTAGATTCTGATTCAGAAGGTCTGAAATGGGGCCTGAAATTCAGAATTTCTAACAGGCTCCCAGGTGATGCAGATACTGTTCATCCACAGACCATGCATTGAATAGCAAGATGATAGAGATCTCTAGGTAGAAGTGAAAGAATTTGAGATCCACCTGAAAGAGCTTGTGCCCTTCTCTGTGGACCTCTGGCTTTCTAGCTTCTCTTGAAAAATCAGGTTTAGCATCCCTAGGCTGGCATTTCCACCTTGCAACAATCAACTGGAGCTGGGTGCACCTGCTGTTTTCTAGGGACATAGCACCTGCCTAGTAGCTCCTGCTTAGCTCCAGCAAACATCTGAACCATGATTTCTACTCTTCAGGGCTCTCTGACCTTCATTTTTATTCTAACTCCATGGTTCCAGGACACCAAAACCAAAATGTCTACTCCTTCAAACAGGTGTTTTCTCTAGGAATGATCATGTCTATATTCGAGGAATGTGGTCTGTTTAGATCAGTGCTTCTCAAACTTTAATGTCTATTGATATTTTTGTTAAAATGAAGATTCTGATTAAGCGGTGGGACTGGTATTCTGTGATGTCAATACTGTCGATATGGACGACACTTTGAGGAGCAAGAACCTGGAACAATTACTGCCGCATAGTAGGACCTCAGTATTTGTTAGATCAATTAATTTGTTTCATATAATAACCCTATTATAATAGCATTATCTCAATTTTATAGACAAGGTAACTGAGACTCACAAAATTGAGTGACTCATCTAATGTTACACAATTAGTATGGAACAGAGTCTACACTTAAATTGATCCATCTGATAGTAAGCCAACCTCTGATTTTCTAAAATCTCAGCCTGGATAACCCTTGGATAGGTTTATAATTGGGCATAGTATGATTTTTATAGGCAGCAAGTGGACCATCAAATTCTCAAGGCCTTCTCACTTGCCTAGAATTCCTTATATAGACTACGAAATCTTGAACCCCAAAACTGGGCTTTGAATGCAAAAATTTGGAGATCTTAAGGCCTGATACTAGAACCAAGACAGCTAGGGACAAGACAGGATCCCAAGTAGTCAAGTATATTGTAAAAGATTGGGCACACATAGGAGTAATATTCAAAATATTTAACAACATGTATAGCAATGGCCCCAAAGTATCTGAATGAATATAGGCCTGTGATGCTGAAACAAGGTTCTAGAAACATTACCCCTTTAGTTGCTGGATTCTAGGAGGGCTTAGGGGTTCCAGGTGAGGGACTAGGGCAGTTGGGGTTATGTAGGGAGCTTAGGGCAGTGACTATTTACCAGCTGGTATAGGAAGACTTCAATATTTAAAAGCTGGTACAGGTTTGAACTTCCTGAATATTAGCCCTGAGTATCAGAAGGTAGGGAAAGTCCAAAAAGCTTGGGAGCCAAGTCCCATGTAAAGAGTCAGCAGCAGAGGCCAGACATTGAACTGGCAAGTGACCACAGATTCAGAGATACTAAAAGCCATAAAAATGGAGCCTGTGGCAGCAGACCCCATCAGCCTGAGGAAGGACATTGGGAACAACTGGCTAGTAGGTATCTTAACAGGCAGAGCCTGTCAAACTGAAAAGCATCTATGTTAAATTGTAACACATCAAACAACCCCTAGATCAGATATCACCTGCTGAAGAAGGAAAGGAGATGGACTGTGGGTTTTTTTTTTTTTTTGGTTTTTATTTTTTTTATTTTTTTAACATCTTTATTGGAGTATAATTGCTTTACAATGGTATGTTAGTTTCAGCTTCACAACAAAATGAATCAGTTATATATATACATATATTCCCATATCTCTTCCCGCTTGCGTCTCCCTCTCTCCCACCCTCTCTATCCCACCCCTCCAGGCGGTCACAAAGCACCGAGCTGATCTCCCTGTGCTATGCGGCTGCTTCCCACTAGCTATCTACCTTACGTTTGGTAGTGTATACATGTCCATGCCTCTTTATCGCTTTGTCACCGTTTACCCTTCCCCCTCCCCATAGCCTCAAGTCCATTCTCTAGTAAGTCTGTGTCTTTATTCCTGTTTCACCCCTAGGTTTTTCATGACATTTTTTTTCTTAAATTCCATACATATGTGTTAGCATACGGTATTTGTCTCTCTCTTTCTGACTTACTTCACTCTGTATGACAGACTCTAGGTCTATCCACCTCATTACAAATAGCTCAATTTCGTTTCTTTTTATGGCTGAGTAATATTCCATTGTATATATGTGCCACATATTCTTTATCTATTCATCCGATGATGGGCACTTAGGTTGTTTCCATCTCTGGGCTATTGTAAATAGAGCTGCAATGAACATTTTGGTACATGACTCTTTTTGAATTATGGTTTTCTCAGGGTATATGCCCAGTAGTGGGATTGCTGGGTCATATGGTAGTTCTATTTGTAGCTTTTTAAGGAACCTCCATACTGTTCTCCACAGTGGCTGTATCAATTTACATTCCCACCAACAGTGTAAGAGGGTTCCCTTTTCTCCACACCCTCTCCAGCATTTATTGTTTCTAGATTTTTTGATGATGGCCATTCTGACTGGTGTGAGATGATATCTCATTGTAGTTTTGATTTGCATTTCTCTAATGATTAGTGATGTTGAGCATTCTTTCATGTGTTTGTTGGCACTCTGTATATCTTCTTTGGAGAAATGTCTACTTAGGTCTTCTGCCCATTTTTGGATTGGGTTGTTTGTTTTTTTGTTATTAAGCTGCATGAGCTGCTTATAAATTTTGGAGATTAATCCTTTGTCAGTTGCTTCATTTGCAAATATTTTCTCCCATTCTGAGGGTTGTCTTTTGGTCTTCTTTATGGTTTCCTTTGCTGTGCAAATGCTTTGAAGTTTCATTAGGTCCCATTTGTTTACTTTTGTTTTTGTTTCCATTTCTCTAGGAGGTGGGTCAAAAAGGACCTTGCTGTGATTTATGTCATAGAGTGTTCTGCCTATGTTTTCCTCTAAGAGTTTGATAGTTTCTGGCCTTACATTTAGGTCTTTAATCCATTTTGAGCTTATTTTTGTGTATGGTGTTAGGGAGTGATCTAATCTCATACTTTTACATGTAGCTGTCCAGTTTTCCCAGCACCACTTATTGAATAGGCTGTCCTTTCTCCACTGTACATTCCTGCCTCCTTTGTCAAAGATAAGGTGACCATATGTGCGTGGGTTTATCTCTGGGCTTTCTATCCTGTTCCATTGATCTATATTTCTGTTTTTGTGCCAGTACCATACTGTCTTGATTACTGTAGCTTTGTAGTATAGTCTGAAGTCAGGAAACCTGATTCCTCCAGCTCTGTTTTTCGTTCTCAAGATTGCTTTGGCTATTCGGGGTCTTTTGTGTTTCCATACAAATTGTGAAATTTTTTATTCTAGTTCTGTGAAGAATGCCAGTGGTAGTTTCATAGGGATTGCATTGAATCTGTAGATTGCTTTGGGTAGTAGAGTCATTTTCACAATGTTGATTCTCCCAATCCAAGAACATGGTACATCTCTCCATCTATTTGTATCATCTTTAATTTCTTTCATCAGTGTCTTATAATTTTCTGCATACAGGTCTTTTGTCTCCTTAGGTAGGTTTATTCCTAGATATTTTATTCTTTTTGTTGCAATGGTAAATGGGAGTGTTTTCTTGATTTCACTTTCAGATTTTTCATCCTTAGTGTATAGGAATGCCAGAGATTTCTGTGCATTAATTTTGTATCCTGCCACTTTACCAAATTCATTGATTAGCTCTAGTAGATTTCTGGTAGCATCTTTAGTATTCTCTATGTATAGTATCATGTCATCTGCAAACAGTGACAGCTTTACTTCTTCTTTTCCGATTTGGATTCCTTTTATTTCCTTTTCTTCTCTGATTGCTGTGGCTAAAACTTCCAAAACTATGTTGAATAAGAGTGGTGAGAGTGGGCAACCTTGTCTTGTTCCTGATCTTAGTGGAAATGCTCTCAGTTTTTCACCATTGAGGACGATGTTGGCTGTGGGTTTGTCATATATGGCCTTTATTATGTTGAGGTAAGTTCCTTCTATGCCTACTTTCTGCAGGGTTTTTTATCATAAATGGGTGTTGAATTTTGTCAAAAGCTTTCTCTGCATCTATTGAGATGATCATATGATTTTTCTCCTTCAATTTGTAAATATGGTTTATCACATTGATTGATTTGCGTATATTGAAGAATCCTTGCATTGCTGGAAAAAATGCCTCTTGATCATGGTGTATGATCCTTTTAATGTGCTGTTGGATTGTTTGCTAGTATTTTGTTGAGGATTTTTGCATGTATGTTCATCAGTGATATTGGCCTGTAGTTTTCTTTCTTTGTGACATCCTTGTCTCGTTTTGGTATCAGGGTGATGGTGGCCTCGTAGAATGAGTTGGGGAGTGTTCCTCCCTCTGCTATATTTTGGAAGAGTCTGAGAAGGATAGGTGATAGCTCTTCTCTAAATGTTTGATAGAATTCGCCTGTGAAGCCATCTGGTCCTGGGCTTTTGCTTGTTGGAAGATTTTTAATCACAGTTTCAATTTCAGTGTTTGTGATTGATCTTTCATATTTTCTATTTCTTCCTGGTTCAGTCTTGGCAGGTTGTGCCTTTCTAAGAATTTGTCCATTTCTTCCAGGTTGTCCATTTTATTGGCATAGAGTTGCTTGTAGTAATCTCTCATGATCTTTTGTATTTCTGCAGTGTCAGTTGTTACTTCTCCTTTTTCATTTCTAATTCTATTGATTTGAGTCTTCTCCCTTTTTTTCTTGATGAGTCTGGCTAATGGTTTATCAATTTTGTTTATCCTTTCAAAGAACCAGCTTTTAGTTTTATTGATCTTTGCTATCGTTTCCTTCATTTCTTTTTCATTTATTTCTGATCTGATTTTTATGATTTCTTTCCTCCTGCTAACTTTGGGGGTTTTTTTTGTTCTTCTTTCTCTAATTGCTTTAGGTGCAAGGTTAGGTTGTTTATTCGAGATGTTTCCTGTTTCTTAAGGTAAGATTGTATTGCTATAAACTTCCCTCTTAGAACTGCTTTTGCTGCATCCCATAGATTTTGAGTCGTCGTGTCTCCATTGTCATTTGTTTCTAGGTATTTTTTGATTTCCTCTTTGATTTCTTCAGTGATCACTTCGTTATTAAGTAGTGTATTGTTTAGCTTCCATGTGTTTGTATTTTTTTCAGATCTTCTCCTTTAATTGATTTCGAGTCTCATAGCGTTGTGGTCGGAAAAGATACTTGATACAATTTCAATTTTCTTAAATTTACCAAGGCTTGATTTGTGACCCAAGATATGGTCTATCCTGGAGAATGTTCCATGAGCACTTGAGAAAAATGTGTATTCTGTTGTTTTTGGATGGAATGTCCTATAAATATCAATTAAGGCCATCTTGTTTAATGTATCATTTAAAGCTTGTGTTTCCTTATTTATTTTAATTTTGGATGATCTGTCCATTGGGGAAAGTGGGGTGTTAAAGTCCCCTACTATGAATGTGTTACTGTCGATTTCCCCTTTTATGGTTGTCAGTATTTGCCTTATGTATTGAGGTGCACCTATGTTGGGTGCATCAATATTTACAATTGTTATATCTTCCTCTTGGATCGATCCCTTCATCTTTATGTAGTATCCTTCTTTGTCTCTTCTAATAGTCTTTGTTTTAAAGTCTATTTTGCCTGATATGAGAATTGCTATTCCAGCTTTCTTTTGGTTTCCATTTGCATGAAATACCTTTTTCCATCCCCTTACTTTCAGTCTGTATGTGTCTCTAGGTCTGAAGTGGGTCTCTTGTAGACAGCAAATATATGGGTCTTGTTTTTGTATCCATTCAGCCAATCTGTGTCTTTTGGTGGGAGCATTTAGTCCATTTACATTTAAGGTAATTATCAATATGTGTGTTCCTATTCCCATTTTCTTAATTGTTTTGGGTTCGTTATTGTAGGTCTTTTCCTTCTTTTGTGTTTCTTGCCTAGAGAAGTTCCTTTAGCAGTTGTTGTAGAGCTGGTTTGGTGGTGCTGAACTCTCTCAGCTTTTGCTTGTCTGTAAAGGTTTTAATTTCTCCATCAAATCTGAATGAGATCCTTGCTGGGTAGAGTAATCTTGGTTGCAGGTTTTTCTCCTTCAACACTTTCAATATGTCCTGCCACTCCCTTCTGGCTTGCAGAGTTTCTGCTGAAAGATCAGCTGTTAACCTTATGGGGATTCCCTTGTGTGTTATTTGTTGTTTTTCCCTTGCTGCTTTTAATATGTTTTCTTTGTATTTAATTTTTGACAGTTTGATTAATATGTGTCTTGGCGTATTTCTCCTTGGATTTATCCTGTATGGGACTCTCTGTGCTTCCTGGACTTGATTAACTATTTCCTTTCCCATATTAGGGAAGTTTTCAACTATAATCTCTTCAAATATTTTCTCAGTCCCTTTCTTTTTCTCTTCTTCTCCTGGAACCCCTATAATTCGAATGTTGGTGCGTTTAATGTTGTCCCAGAGGTCTCTGAGACTGTCCTCAGTTCTTTTCATTCTTTTTTCTTTATTCTGCTCTGCAGTAGTTATTTCCACTATTTTATCTTCCAGGTCACTTATCCGTTCTTCTGCCTCAGTTATTCTGCTATTGATCCCATCTAGAGTACTTTTAATTTCATTTATTGTGTTGTTCATCATTGCTTGTTTCATCTTTAGTTCTTCTAGGTCCTTGTTAACTGATTCTTGCATTTTGTCCATTCTATTGTCCATTCTATCTCCAAGATTTCGGATCAACCTTACTATCATTATTCTGAATTCTTTTTCAGGTAGACTGCCTATTTCCTCTTCATTTGTTAGGTCTGGTGGGTTTTTATCTTGCTCCTTCATCTGCTGTGTGTTTTTCTGTCTTTTCATTTTGCTTATCTTACTGTGTTTGGGGTCTCCTTTTTTGCAGGCTGAAGGTTCGTAGTTCCTGTTGTTTTTTGTGTCTGTCCCCAGTGGCTAAGGTTGGTTCAGTGGGTTGTGTAGGCTTCCTGGTGGAGGGTACTAGTGCCTGTGTTCTGGTGGATGAGGCTGGATCTTGTCTTTCTGGTGGGCAGGTCCACGTCTGGTGGTGTGTTTTGGGGTGTCTGTAGACTTATTATGATTTTAGGCAGCCTCTCTGCTAATGGGTGGGGTTGTGTTCCTGTCTTGCTAGTTGTTTGGCATAGGATGTCCAGCACTGTAGCTTGCTGGTCGTTGAGCGAAGCTGGGTGCTGGCGTTGAGATGGAGATCTCTCGGAGATTTTTGCTGTTTGATATTATGTGCAGCTGGGAGGCCTCTTGTGGACCAGTGTCCTGAAGTTGGCTCTCCCACCTCAGAGGCACAGCACTGACTCCTGGCTGCAGCACCAAGAGCCTTTCATCCACAGGGCTCCTTAATTTGGGATGATTCATTGTCTATTCAGGTATTCCACAGATGCAGGGTATATCAAGTTGATTGTGGAGCTTTAATCCGCTGCTTCTGAGGCTGCTGGGAGAGATTTCCCTTTCTCTTCTTTGTTCTCACAGTTCCCAGGGGCTCAGCTTTGGATTTGGCCCCGCCTGTGCGTGTAGGTCGCTGGAGGGCGTCTGTTCTTTGCTCAGACAGGACGGGGTTAAAGGAGCCGCTGATTCGGAGGCTCTGGCTCACTCAGGCCGGGGGGTAGGGAGGGTCACGGAGTGTGGGGCGGGCCTGCGGCGGCAGAGGCCGGCGTGACGTTGCAGCCTGAGGCGCGCCGTGCGTTCTCCCGGGGGAGTTGTCCCTGGATCCCGGGACCCTGGCAGTGGCGGGCTGCACAGGCTCCCCGGAAGGGCGTGTGGCTAGTGACCTGTGTTCGCACACAGGCCTCCTGGTGGCGGCAGCAGCGGCCTTAGCATCTCATGTCTGTCTCTGGGCTCCGCACTTTTAGCCGTGGCTCGTGCCCGTCCCTGGAGCTCTCTCAAGCAGTGTTCTTAATCCCCTCTCCTCGTGCACCAGGAAACAAAGAGGGACGTAAAAGTCTCTTGCCTCTTCGGCAGGTCCAGACTTTTCCCCGGACTCTCTCCCGGCTAGCCACGGTGCACTAACGCCCTGCAGGCTGTGTTCACGCCGCCAACCTCAGTCCTCTCCCAGTGCTCTGACAAAAGCCGGAGCCTCAGCTCCCAGTCCCGCCCGCCCCGGCGGGCGAGCAGACAAGCCTCTTGGCTGGTGAGTGCCAGTCGGCCCGATCCTCTGCGCTGGAATCTGTCCGCTTTGCCCTCCGCACCCCTGTTGCTGTGCTCTCCTCTGCAGCTCCCAAGCTCCCCCACTCCGCCTCCCGAAGTCTCCACCCGTGAAGGGGCTTCCTAGTGTGTGGACACTTTTCCTCCTTCACAGCTCTCTCCCGCTGGTGCAGGACCCGTCCCTATCCTTTTGTCTCTGTTTAGTTTTTTCTTTTGCCCTAACCAGGTACGTGGGGGGTTCCTTGCCTTTTGGGAGGTCTGAGGTCTTCTGCCAGCGTTCAGTAGGTGCTCCGTAGGAGTTGTTCCACGTGTAGATGTATTTCTGGTGTATCTGTGGGGAGGAAGGTGATCTCCGTGTCTTACTCTTCCGCCATCTTCCCGGAAATCCTGGACTGTGTTTGGTAATCTTTCTCCAGGTATGGTCCCTGGACCATTTGATTCTGAATCACATGGTAGTAGTGTTAAATGTTTTTTCAAATATTTGAGGTCTCACCTCAGGCCTGTTAAATCAGATTTGGTGGAGGAAGGGTGAGGAATATGCATTTTTGTAGCAGGCATTCCAGGAGATTCCAATTCACGCTCAAGTTTAAGACCTTAAAATGTGTATGTAGGAAAAGAAAGTAGATACTAGATAAGAATGGTTGGCAACTCTGTGACAGTTAGGGGATAAATTACAAAGGACCTAGAGTGTCAGGCTTAGGACTATGCACATATATAGACTATATGAGAACTATATAAGAGGGCATAAGAACTATATGACATAATAGAGAGCACTAAAGGTCTATGAGAAAAGGGAAAGTTAACATTCGGGTGGCAGTGTAGAGGATGACAGGATAAAGACTTGAGGCAGGGAGATAAGTTAGGTTTTAGGGTAAATTGGAGTGTTTTTTACTTGCTAAATTGTAGCAATCATGGCTTGGAGCACACCCACTATGACTACAATTGTATGCTTTGGCAATACTTCTAGGAAGGGACTAGACTGACAATATCTGGGTCCTACTTTTTCCTGTCTACAGGCTTCAGGAATTTGGTTTTCATGGTTCCTATATTATAAGCTGAGGGCATATTATGCCCATACCATCGCACTTGGAAGGGCTAGCCTTGGGACCTAGGCCCACACCATAGGCTAGAAAGTTAGCAACCGTTAATCTCAGAATTGCCAAGACTTTCCATTTCCACATGTTTTCAGTTCAGTCCATTTTGAATTCATATTTATTGAATAGCAATTTTGTGCCAGAAGCTGTGCTATGCCCTGGAGATATAGAGATATGATACATTCCCTCAAAAAGTTCTCCATCTAGTAAAGGGAAACAGATACACAGAAACAGATAATGTGGTGAGTCCTGAAAGGTAGCTCTCAGAATAGAAGAGTGTACAGAAAAATAATATATTGACTCTGAAGGTGTCACGGAGGATTCTAGAGGAAGAATAAGAGTTTTTCAAGTAATTTGTTAAAATGCAAAGCAAAGCGCTATTGTCTTACATCTTTTATGTGAATAATTTCACAAGTAGCAATCAATTCTTGGGCTTCCCTGGTGATGCAGTGGTTAAGAATCTGCCTACCAATGTAGGGGACATGGGTTCCACCCTTGGTCTGGGAAGATTCCACATACCAAGAAACAACTAAGCCCCTGTGCCACAACTGCTGAGCCTGCGCTCTAGAGCCCATAAGCCACAACTACTGAGCCCACGTGCCGCAAATACTGAAGCCTGCATGGCCAGAACCCGGGCTCCACAACAAGAGAAGCCACCGCAATGAGAAGCCTGTGCACCACAACAAAGAGTAACCCCCATTCGCCACAGCTAAAGGAAGCCCGTGCACAGCAACAAAGACCCAACGCTGGGCTTCCCTGGTGGCGCAGTGGTTGAGAGTCCACCTGCCGATGCAGGGGACACGGGTTCGTGCCCCAGTCCGGGAAGATCCCACATGTCGTGGAGTGGCTGGGCCCGTGAGCCATAGCTGCTGAACCTGCGCGTCCGGAGCCTGTGCTCCACAACGGGAGAGGCCACAACAGTGAGAGGCCCGCATACCGCAAAAAAAAAAAAAAAAAAAAAATACCCAACGCAGCCAAAAATAAAATAAATAAATAAATAAATTTATTAAAAAATCAATTCTCATTTCATGGGTCCTAATTTTAGTCTGGAAAATATAGTAGATATGGAAAAATTATGTGGTTTATTTTCCAGCCCTGTCCCTTACCCTGATTGTGGAACACAGCAAAAAGCAATAACCAGAAGACATGTTTGAGTCCCAGTGCAGCCACCTTCAAATTTTGTTACTTAGTGTTTTATATATGTCTTAGTTTTTTCATCTATAAGATATGGCATACAACTGAGGATCTAACCTCCATAGAGTAAGGATGTGAATGGACCCTAATACATAGAGTGCAGTTTGGAGATATAAGAGATCATTTATATTATTTCATCCTTAGACCTCCAGATATATACCTCTTAAGCCATCTACCATCCTGGCTCAGGAAACCTTAAACTGAGTCCAGGGAAGCAAAGAATGGCTTTAGGAAACTTAATTTTTGAGCAGGTTCTTCATCTCCCTGAGTCACTGGGGTCTGTGCCTAGGGCCCCCTGGCATCTATCCCATGGTTGTCATATTGAAATATGTTGGCTGCAGGGAGTAGGGCAAGGATGTAGGAGTCAAAGGGATAAAAGGTCTGAAAAACAGCCCAGTTGTTCCCACCACATTATTCAAACCTATCCCTAGAGCAGCTGTCTCAGCTCTGGGACATCCCTAGGTGCAGAAAGGAAATAGGGGTAACAGAATCTGGTTCTTAGCTAGGATAGGAGGTATTAAGAGAAACACTTGATTATCATCCTAGAGTAAATAACTAAAGAATGAAAGCTCTCCAGGGATCTTAAGACACCATTTGTTCCAAGCCACTCAGATGGGAATACTGAAGTCCAAAGAGATGAACGAAATTGGCTAAGGTCACAAAACTATGCAGTGGCAAAGAGGGGATTAGAATTCAGATTTCCACTTTTGAAAGGCAGACAGTTTTCTACCCCAACCACAGTCTCTTCCTAGAGATATATTTTCTCTGCTTGGAGAAGCAACTGGGGTAGTAGCAGCTGAGGGCTAGGGTCAATTTTATGCATTCTCTTGGTTATAGGCAGAATTAGTCATGAACCTTATCTTGGCAGCTGCTTTCTAAAAGTGAGGAACCAGCTGGATCTGGTGAGTGGCGCAGCACCTCTGACTCGCCTGGTTATTAAACTGCAAGAGCTTAGAGAAATCTTGGGAGAGAATCTTCACTTACTGGGATACTCTAGAGTGACTACTCTATGGTCCTTCCCAGTGAGGCTACAAAGGGAAGTTTTTTTCTCTGTAACTTCCCCTGATTGTGGCTTTCAATGTCTCTCCAGACCTCTAATCAATTGATGTAAATTGAGCACACATGTATTGAGCCAGGTGGAGTATTGGGTTGAAACGTTAATCAGCAAAGACTTTGATGTACAATACATATTCTGCTACCAAAAAGTTTATGATCCATTGAAGGAGGCATATAGATACTTAAATACCCACACTGCATGACAAAGAATGCTATGTCATAATGGAAAATATTACTCTCAATTAAGTAGTCAGAGACTATTGTGTTTAAGATAGGCCTAGGAAGATAAATAAAATAGCCTTTGTTGGAAATGGGGGAGAAAGAAGAACCTAACAGCCATAGAGAATAGGTTTGGGGTACAAAGGCCAAAGAGTGGAAATGAGGGGCTGAAGTGGAGAGTAAGTTGGTAGATGCCCTAGAATCCATGCTAACGAGATAGTTTTAACTTGAACAATGGGGACACATGGAAGACAGTAAAGCAGGGGGTCTGATTTGATCAAAGCTCCACTCCAGAAAGATCACTCTGAGGCTATGTGCAGGATGGATTTAGGGGGTGGAAGAAAGACTGAAGGCAAAGAGGCCTGCCTGGGTGGAGGCTGTTGCAATAGTCCAGGCACAAGTTAACAATGCTAAGAAGTTAAGAGGGTAAAAGGTACAGTAGGACACTGGCAGAATGAGTAGAAAATCAGGAAAGCATTTGAGAATGGGAGAGCTGATACCCACCCACAGTTGGTGTCAGCTTAGTGTCACAGAAAGAGTAATGGACTTGGAATCTGAAGACCTGACATCAAGTCCTGATCCATCAACTCCTGTCAGGGAATGAGATAAGGTATGTAAGAGCACTTTATTAAATTTAAATCACTGTATAGATGCAAGTAGTTTTTTTTCTTTGTTTTAGGGTGTTTTGATCTCTTTCACTGAAGAATAAGTTTACTCAAATTTCATTTATTTGGCCAGTAGTGACGTAAGCTCCCAGTTTTCCAGGGGGTAAAAATGTCCTGATGTAGGCAGTACTTTACCCATTGTCCCAATGTTCTCCTTTCTTCCAAGGGGATACACCTGCAATACCAAAAAGAACCTTTGAAGGTCATATAGTTGACTTTTCAAGTGGGTCTTGGAAGTATAAAGAGGAAAGGATTCTATCTTGCACTCTTACAAACCTCTTGGTTTTGGGGTACCCAAAGGCTCTTCACTGACCAAGACCACAAGAGAATATAAGTTGAGCTGATGTGATAAGCAAGTCCTCCTGCTGAGGTGTGAGTTTAAAGTTGGAGCTCTTGAAATTCAGATGAATATTGTCTTTTGCTCCCCACATGTATTAACATATTGTTGTCTAAGTACACCATGGTCCAGGAGGGGATGGCTATGGAGTAAGTATTAGGCAAAAAGTGATGAATAAGTAGTGAGAGAAAAGAAAGACATATTGGACCAAAATATGAAGTGTGATGAAGGCATAGTGACAAGTTAAGAGACGACCAAGAAATATCTTGGTAATCATCAAGAGGCTGAATCAACTGGAGATGAGGTGAGGCCAACAGCTTGAAAATAATGAGGTTCAAGAGGATTTTGATGTGTAGATCAGGAGGCCTCTCCAACTCTATAGCAGAAAGCATTTGGGGATATGGTCCTACCTGAATTCCCAGTAGAAAAATAGAGACCAATATAGAAAGAACGTGGCTTCCCAGTGATCAGTGTTGTTGAAAGGGTTAAGAAATGAGAGAAGACAAAGATTCTCAAGGAGTTGGCAAAATGGAATCCACAGAAATTGAATGGGTCGAAGCTGGACTTGGTGACTATGGTAGACACCTATGACTACCCAACAATACTGATATTCCTGCCACTGTTGTGAAGTCTCTTGCATTCTACATGGTAAACTGAAGGCAGTGCTACTGATGACATTCTATTCAACTATCCTAGAGTGTAGGGTCTTTAAAAGCAAGGATCATATCTTATCTCCATAACTCTAGGGCCAACCATAAGGTCTGAAACAAGAAGGCCTCCCAATGAATGTTTGTTGGATGAATGAATGGATGGATGGATGGATGATAAATTCTCAAGTGAAAACTAGGGAGATAGTGTAGTGTGGCAGAAAAAGTATAGTTTTTAGAGTTATAAAGAACTTGCTTCTAGTCTGCCACATACGAGCTATGTGACTTACAACAAGTTATTTAACTTCTCTGAGCTTCAGTTTACAATTATCCATAAAGAAAATATTATATACCTGTCCAGATTTCCCAGCACCATTAATTCAAGAGGCTGTCCTTTCTGCACTGTACATTCCTGCCTCCGTTATCAAAGATAAGGTGACCATATGTGTGTGGGTTTATCTCTGGGATTTCTATCCTGTTCCATTGATCTATCTTTCTGTTTTTGTGCCAGTACCATACTGTCTTGATTACTGTAGCTTTGTAGTATGGTCTGAATTCCAGGAGCCTGATTCCTCCGGCTCCGTTTTTCGTTCTCAAGATTGTTTTGGCTATTCGGGGTCTTTTGTGTTTCCATACAAATTGTGAGATTTTGTGCTCTAGTTCTGTGAAAAATGCCAGTGGTAGTTTGATAGGGATTGCATTGAATCTGTAGATTGCTTTCGGTAGTAGAGTCATTTTCACAGTACTGATTCTTCCAATCCAAGAACATGGTCTATCTCTCCATCTATTTGTATCATCTTTAATTTCTTTCAACTGTGTCTTATAATTTTCTGCATACAGGTGTTTTGTCTCCTTAGGTAGGTTTATTCCTAGATATTTTATTCTTTTGGTTGCAATGGTAAATGGGAGTGTTTTCTTGATTTCACTTTCAGATTTTTCATCATTAGTGTATAGGAATGTCAGAGATTTCTGTGCATTAATTTTGCATCCTGCAACTTTACCAAATTCATTGATTAGCTCTAGTAGTTTTCTGGTAGAATCTTTAGGATCTCTATATATAGTATCATGTAATCTGCAAACAGTGACAGCTTTACTTCTTCTTTTCCGATTTGGATTCCTTTTATTTCCTTTTCTTCTCTGATTGCTGTGGCTAAAACTTCCAAAACTATGTTGAATAAGAGCGGTGAGAGTGGGCAAACTTGTATTGTTCCTGATCTTAGTGGAAATGTTTTCAGTTTTTCACCATTGAGGATGATGTTGGCTGTGGGTTTGTCATATCATATATGGCCTTTATTATGTTGAGGAAAGTTCCCTCAATGCCTACTTTCTGCAGGGTTTTTATCAAATATGGGTGTTGAATTTTGTCAAAAGCTTTCTCTGCATCTATTGAGATGATCATATGGTTTTCCTCCTTCAATTTTTTAATATGGTTTATCACATTGATTGATTTGCGTATATTGAAGAATCCTTGCATTCTTGGAATAAACCCTACTTGATCATGGTGTATCATCTTTTTAATGTGCTGTTGGATTCTGTTTGCTAGAATTTTGTTCAGGATTTTTGCATGTATGTTCATCAGTGATATTGGCCTGTAGTTTTCTTTCTTTGTGACATCCTTGTCTGGTTTTGGTATCAAGATGATGGTGGCCTCGTAAAAGGAGTTTGGGAGTGTTCCTCCCTCTGCTATATTTTGGAAGAATTTGAGAAGGATAGGTGTTAGCTCTTCTCTAAATGTTTGATAGAATTCGCATGTGAAGCCATGTGGTCCTGGGCTTTTGCTTGTTGGAAGATTTTTAATCACAGTTTCAATTTCAGTGCTTGTGATTGGTCTGTTCATATTTTCTATTTCTTCCTGATTCAGTCTTGGCAGGCTGTGCATTTCTAAGAATTTGTCCGTTTCTTCCAGATTGTCCATTTTATTGGCAGAGAGTTGCTTGTAGTAATATTTCATGATCTTTTGTATTTCTGCAGTGTCAGTTGTTTCTTCTCCTTTTTCATTTCTAATTCTATTGATTTGAGTATTCTCCCTTTTTTTTTGGATGAGTCTAGCTAATGGTTTATCTATTTTTTTTAATCTTCTCAAAGAGCCAACTTTTAGTTTTATTGATCTTTGCTATTGTTTCCTTCATTTCTTTTTCATTTATTTCTGGTCTTATTTTTATGATTTCTTTCCCTCTGTTAACTTTGGGGTTTTTTTGTTCTTCTTTCTCTAATTGCTTTAGGTACAAGGCTAGGTTGTTTATTCGAGATGTTTCCTGTTTCGTAAGGTGGGCTTGTATTGCCATAAACTTCCCTCTTAGAACTGCTTTTGCTGCATCCCATAAGTTTTGGGTCGTCGTGTCTCCATTGTCATTTGTTTCTAGGTATTTTTTGATTTCCTCTTTGATTTCTTCAGTGATCACTTCGTTAATAAGTAGTGTATTGTTTAGCCTCCATGTGTTTGTATTTTTTACAGGTCTTTTCCTGTAATTGATATCTAGCCTCATAGCGCTGTGATTGGAAAAGATACTTGATACAATTTCAATTTTCTTAAATTTACCAAGGCTTGATTTGTGACCCAAGATATGATCTATCCTGGAGAATGTTGCATTAGCACTTAAGAAAAATGTGTATTCTGTTGTTTTTGGATGGAGTGTCCTATAAATATCAATTAAGTCCATCTTGTTTAATGTATCATTTAAAGTTTGTGGTTCCTTATTTACTTGCATTTTGGATGATCTGTCCATTGGTGAAAGTGGGGTGTTAAAGTCCCCTACTATGAATGTGTTACTGTCAATTTCCCCTTTTATGGCTGTTAGTATTTGCCTTATGCATTGAGGTGCTCCTATGTTGGGTGCTCCTATGTTCGGTGTAAACAATATTTACAATTGTTTTATCTTCTTCTTGGATCGATCCTTTGATCATTATGTAGTGTCCTTCTTAGTCTCTTGTAATACTCTTTATTATAAAGTCTATTCTGTCTGATATGAGAATTGCTACTCCATCTTTCTTTTGGATTCCATTTGCATGGAATATCTTTTTCCATCCCCTTACTTTCAGTCTGTATGTGTCTCTAGGTCTGAAGTGGGTCTCTTGTAGACAGCATATGGATCCTGTTTTTGTATCCATTCAGCCAATCTCTGCCTTTTGGTGGGAGCATTTATTCCATTTACATTAAGGTAATTATCGATATGTATGATCATATTCCCATTTTTTAATTGTTTTGTGTTCGTTATTGTAGGTCTTTTACTTCTCTTGTGTTTCTTGCCTAGAAAAGTTCCTTTAGCATTTGTTGTAATGCTGGTTTGGTGATGCTGAACTCTCTCAGCTTTTGCTTGTCTGTAAAGGTTTTAATTTCTCCATCAATCCTGAATGAGATCCTTGCTGGGTAGAGTAATCTTGGTTGCAGGTTTTTCTCCTTCATCACATTAAATATGTCCTGCCACTCCCTTCTGGCTTGCAGAGTTTCTGCTGAAAGATCAGCTGTTAACCTTATGGGGATTCTCTTGTGTGTTATTCATTGTTTTTCCCTTGCTACTTTTAATATGCTTTCCTTGTATTTAATTTTTGACAATTTGATTAATATGTCTTGTCGTATTTTTCCTTGCATTTATCCTGTACGGGACTTTCTGTGCTTCCTGGACTTGATTAACTATTTCCTTTCCCATATTAGGGAAGTTTTCAACTATAATCTCTTCAAATATTTTCTTAGTCCCTTTCTTTTTCTCTTCTTCTTCTGGAACCCTTATAATTCGAATGTTGGTGCTTTTAATGTTGTCCCAGAGATCTCTGAGACTGTCCTCAGTTCTTTTCATTCTTTTTTCCTTATTCTGATCTGCAGTAGTTATTTCCACTAGTTTATCTTCCAGGTCACTTATCCATTCTTCTGCCTCAGTTATTCTGCTATTGATCCCATCTAGAGTATTTTTTATTTCATTTATTGTATTGTTCATCATTGTTTGTTTCATCTTTTGTTCTTCTAGGTCCTTGTTAAATGTTTCTTGCATTTTGTCTATTCTATTTCCAAGATTTTGGAACATCTTTACTATCATTATTATGAATTCTTTTTCAGGTAGACTACCTATTTCCTCTTCATATGTTAGGTCTGGTTGGTTTTAATCTTGCTCCCTCATCTGTGGTGTTTTTTTCTGTCTTCTCATTTTGCTTATCTTACTGTGTTTGTTGTCTCCTTTTTGCAGGCTGCAGGTTCGTAGTTCCCGTTGTTTTTGGTGTCTGTCCCCAGTGGCTAAGGTTGGGTCAGTGGGTTGTGTAGGCTTCCTGGTGGAGGGTACTAGTGCCTGTGTTCTGGTGGATGAGGCTGGATCTTGTCTTTCTGGTGGGCAGGTCCACATCTGGTGGTGTGTTTTGGGGTGTCTGTGGCCTTATTATGATTTTAGGCAGCCTCTCTGCTAATGGATGGGGTTTTGTTCCTGTTTTTCTAGTTTTTGGCATAGGGTGTCCAGCACTGTAGCTTGCTGGTCGTTGAGTGAAGGTGGGTGCTGGCATTGAGATGGAGATCTCTGGGAGATTTTCACCATTTGATATTATCTGGAGCTGGGAGGTCTCTTCTGGACCAGTGTCCTGAAGTTGGCTCTCCCTCCTCAGAGGCACAGCACTGATTCTTGGGTGCAGCACCAAGGGCCTTTCATCCACATGGCTCAGAATGAAAGGGAGAAAATGTAGGGAGAAAGAATTAGCAGAAGTAGAAGGAAAGAACGAATGGAAGGAAGGAAGGAAGGAAGGAAGGAAGGAAGGAAGGAAGGAAGAAAGAAGGAAAGAAGGAAAGAAAGAAAGAAAGGAGGGAGTTTGGGAGTGAGGGAGTGAGAGACAGTGGGAGGAAGGAAGGAAGGAAGGAAAGAAGGAGGGAAGGAAGGAAAAAAGAAAGAAAGAAAGAATATAAAGTAAAATAAAATAAAGTAAAATATAATAAAGTTATTAACTTAAAAAATAATCGTTAAGAAAAAAAATTTTTTTAAATGAACGGATAGAACCTTAGGACAAATGGTGGAAGCAAAGCTATACAGACGAAATCTCATATAGAAACATACACACTCACAAAAAGAGGAAAAGGGGAAAAAATCATAAATCTTGCTGTCAAAGTCCACCTCCTCAACTTGGGATGGTTCATTGTCGAAAGGAGGAAAGGAAGGAAAGAAAGAAAGAAGATAAAGTAAAATAAAATAAAGTTATTAAAATCAAAAATAATTATTAAGAAAAATACTAAAAAAAAAAAACGGATGGATAGAACCCTAGGACAAATGGTGGAAGCAAAGCTATACACACAAAATCTCACACAGAAGCATACACATACACACTCACAAAAAGAGGAAAGGGGGAAAAATCCTAAATCTTGCTCTCAAAGTCCACCTCCTCAATTTGGGATGATTTGTTGTCTAAAGGAGGGAAGGAAGGAAGGAAGGAAAGAAAGAAAGAAAGAAAGAAAGAAAGAAAGAAAGAAAGAAAGAAAGAAAGAAAGAAAGAAAGAAAGAAAGAAAGAAAGAAAGAAAGAAAGAAAGAAAGAAAGAAAGAAGAAAGAAAGAAAGAAAGAAAGAAAGAAAGAAAGAAAGAAAGAAAAGATAAAGTAAGATAAAATAAAATAAAGTTATTAAAATAAAAAATAATTATTAAGAAAAGAAAAAAACAGATGGATAGAACCCTAGGACGAATGGTGGAAGCAAAGCTATACAGAAGAAATCTCACAGAGAATCATACACATAGACACTCAAAAAAAGAGGAAAAGTGGAAAAAATCATAAATCTTGCTCTCAAAGTCCACCTCCTCAATTTGGGATGACTCGTTGTCTGTTCATGTATTCCACAGATGCAGGATACATCAAGTTGATTGTGGAGCTTTAATCCGCTGCTTCTGAAGCTGCTGGGAGAGATTTCCCTTTCTCTTCTTTGTTCTCACAGCTCCCAGATTTGGCCCCGCCTCTGCATGTAGGTCGCCAAAGGGCGTCTGTTTTTCGCTCAGACAGGACGTGGTTAAAGGAGCCGCCGATTTGGGGGCACTGGCTGACTCAGCCTGTGGGGAGGGAGGGGCATGGGGTGCGGGGCGAGCTTGCGGCGGCAGAGGCCAGCATGACGTTGCACCAGCCTGAGGCTCACCGTGCGTTCTCCCGGGGAAATTATCCCTGGATCCCAGGGACCTGGCAGTGGTGGGCTGCACAGGCTCCCCGGAAGGGAGGTGGCGAGTGACCTGTGCTCGCACACAGGCTTCTTGGTGGCGGTAGCAGCAGCCTCAGCGTCTCCTGCCCGTCTCTGGGGTCCGTGCTTTCAGCTGCGGCTCGTGCCCGTCTCTGGAGCTCCTTTAAGTAGCGCTCTTAACCCCCTCTCCTCGCGCACCAGGAAACAAAGAGGGAAAAGATAGTCTCTTGCCTCTTCAGCAGCTCCAGAACTTTTCCCGGACTCCCTCCCGGCTAGCCGTGGTGCACTAACCCCTGCAGGCTGTGTTCACGCCTCCAACCTCAGTCCTCTCCCTGCACTCTGACCAAAGCCCGAGCCTCAGCTTGCAGCCCCGCCCACCCCGGCGGGTGAGCAGACAAGCCTCTCGGGCTGGTGAGTGCTGGTCGGCACCGATCCTCTGTGCGGGAATCTCCCCACTTTGCCCTCCGCACCCCTGTTGCTGCACTCTCTTCCACGGAGTCGTAGCTCCCACTCTCCACCACCCGCAGTCTCCGCCCGCGAAGGGGCTTCCTAGTGTGTGGAAACCTTTCCTCCTTCACAGCTCCCTCCCACTGGTGCAGGTCCCGTCCCTATTCTTTTGTCTCTTTTCTTTTTTTCTTTTGCCCTACCCAGGTACATGGGGAGTTTCTTGCCTTTCGGGAGGTCTGTGGTCTTGTGCCAGCGTTCAGTAGGTGTTCTGTAGGAGTTGTTCCACGTGTAGATGTATTTCTGGTGTATCTGTGGGGAGGAAGGTGATCTCCGCGTCTTACTCTTCCGCCATCTTCCCCTCGTCCCTCTTGTCAAAATCTTTCTATCCATCTGTTGAGATGATCATATGGTTTTTATTCTTCAGTTTCTTAATATGGTGTATCACATTGTTAGATTTGCATATGCTGAAGAATCCTTGCATCCCTGGGATAAATCCCACTTGATCATGGTGTATGATCCTTTCAATGTGCTGTTGGTTTCTCTTTGCTATTATTTTGTTGAGGATTTTTGCATCTACATTCATCAGTGATATTGGTCTGTAATTTTCATTTTTTTAAATTATCTTTATCTGGTTTTGGTATCTGGGTGATGAGGGCCTCATAGAATGAGCTTGGGGGTGTTCCCTCCTCTGCAATGTTTTGGAAGAGTTTGAGAAGGTTGGGTGTTACCTCTTCTCTAAATGTTTGATATAATTCACCTGTGAAGTCATCTTGTCCTGAAATTTTGTTTGTTGGCAGATTTTTAATCACAGTTTCAATTTCATTACTTGTGATTGGTCTGTTCATATTTTCTATTTCTTCCTGGTTCACTCTTGGAAGGTTGTGCATTTCTAAAAATTTGTCCATTTCTTCCAGGTTGTCCATTTTATTGGCACATAATTCCTTGTAGCAATGTATCTTGATCCTTTGTATTTCTGGAGTGTCAGCTGTTACTTCTCCTTTTTCATTTCTAATTCTATTGACTTGAGTCTTCTCCCTTTTTTTCATGATAAGTCTGGCTAATGGTTTATCAATTTTGTTCATGTTCTCAAAGAACCAGCTTTTAGTTCTATTCATCTTTGCTATCATTTCCTTCATTTCTTTTTCATTTATTTCTGATCTGAACTTTATGATCTCTTTCCTTCTGCTAACTTTGGGATTTTTTTTTGTTCTTCTTTCTCTAATTGCTTTAGGTGTAAGGTTAGATTGTTTATTTGAGATGTTTCTTGTTTCTTGAGGTAGGATTGTGTTGCTATAAACTTCCCTCTTAGAACTGCTTTTGCTGCATTCCATAGGTTTTGGGTTGTCGTGTTTTCATTGCCATCTATCTCTACATATTTCTTTTATTTCATCTTTGATTTCTTCAGTGATCTCTTGGTTATTTAGTAACGTATTGTTTAGCCTCCTTGTGTTTTTGTTTCTTACGTTTCTTTCCCCTGTAATTCATTTCTAATCTCATAGCATTGTGTTCAGAAAAGATGCTTGATATGATTTCAATTTCTTAAATTTACTGTGGCTTGATTTGTGACCCAAGGTGTGATCTATCCTGGAGAATGTTCCATGAGCACTTGAGAAGAACGTGTAAACTGTGGTTTTGGGCAGAATATCCTATAAATATCATTTAAATCTATCTGGTCTATTGTGTCATTTAAAGCTGTGTTTCCTTATTTATTTTCATTTTGGATGATCTGCCCATTGGTGTAAGTGAGGTGCCATAGTCCCCCACTATTTTTTTGTTACTGTTGATTTCCTCTTTTAGAGCTGTTAGCAGTTGCCTTATGTATTGTGGTGCTTCTACGTTGGGTGCATATATATTTATAATTGTTCTATCTTCTTCTTGGATTGAGCCCTTGATCATTATGTAGAGTCCTTCCTTGTCTCTTGCAACATTCTTTATTTTAAAGTCTATTTTATCTGATATGAGTTTTGCTACTCCAGCTTTCTTTTGATCTCCATTTACATGGAATATCTTTTTCCATCCCCTCACGTTCATTCTCTATGTGTCCCTAGGTCTGAAGTGGGTCTCTTGTTGACAGCATATATACGGGTCTTGTTTTTGTATCCATTCAGCAAGCCTGTGTCTTTTGGTTGGAGCATTTAATCCATTCCCGTTTAAGGTAATTATCGATATGTATGTTCCTATGACCATTTTCTTAATTGTTTTGGGTTTGTTTTTGTAGGTCCTTTTCTTCTCTTGTATTTCCCACTTAGAGAAGTTCCTTTAGCATTTGTTGTAGAGCTGGTTTGGTGGTGCTGAATTCTCTTAGCTTTTGCTTTTGTGTAAAGCTTTTGATTTCTCCATCAAATCTGAATGAGATCCTTGCTGGGTAGAGTAATCTTGGTTGTAGGTTCTTCCCTTTCATCACTTTAAGAATATCATGCCACTCCCTTCTGGCTTGAAGAGTTTCTGCTGAGAAATCAGCTGTTAACCTTATGGGAGTTCCCTTGTATGTTATTACTCATTTTTCCTTTGCTGCTTTCAATAATTTTTCTTTGTCTTTAATGTTTGCCAGTTTGATTACTGTGTGTCTCGGCGTGTTTCTCCTTGGGTTTATCCTGTATGGGACTCACAGAGCTTCCTGGACTTGGGTGGCTATTTCCTTTTCCATGTTATGGAAGTTTTCGATTATAATCTCTACAAATATTTTCTCTGGTCCTTTCTCTCTCTCTTCTCCTTCTGGGACCCCTATAATTAGGGTGTTGTTTCATTTCATGTTGTCTCAGAGGTGTCTTAGGCTGTCTTCATTTCTTTTCATTCTTTTTTCTTTATTATGTTCCACAGCAGTGAATTCCACCATTCTGTCTTCCAAGTCACTTATCCGTTCTTCTGCCTCAGTTTTTCTGCTATTGATTCCTTCTAGTGTAGTTTTCTTTT
The DNA here is from genome assembly GCF_949774975.1 of Lagenorhynchus albirostris. NCBI lineage: Eukaryota > Metazoa > Chordata > Mammalia > Artiodactyla > Delphinidae > Lagenorhynchus > Lagenorhynchus albirostris. The sequence goes on from NC_083116.1 coordinate 77,346,625, forward strand.
CAGTTATGATATTGTTCATCTCTGTTTGTTTGTTCTTTATTTCTTCTGAGTCTTTGTTAAACATTTCTTGTGTCTTCTCAATCTTTGTCTCCATTCTTTTTCCGAGGTCCTGGATCATCTTCACTATCATTATTCTGACTTCTTTTTCTGCAAGGTTGCCTATCTCCACTCCATTTAGTAGTTTTTCTGGGGTTTTATCTTGTTCCTTCAGCTGGTACATGCTCTCTGCCTTTTCATCTTGCCTATCTTTCTGTGAATGTGGTTTTTGTTCCACAGGCTGCAGGACTTTAATTCTTCTTGCTTCTGCTGTCTGCCCTCTGGTGGATGAGGTTATCTAAGAACTTTCATTTATTGCTGCTCTGAAGTTTATGATTTCTTTCCTTCTGCTAAGTTTGGAATATTTTTGTTCTTCTTTCTCTAATTGCTTTAGGTGTAAGTTTAAGTTGTTTATTTGAGGTGTTTCTTGTTTCTTAAGGTAGGATTGTGTTGCTGTAATCTTCCCTCTTTGAACGGCTTTTGTTGCATCGCATAGGTTTTGGGTAGTCGTGTTTTCATTGTCATTTGTTTCTAAGTATTTTTTTTATTTCCTCTTTGATTTGTTCAGTGATCTCTTGGTTATTAAGTATTGTATTGTTTAGCTTCCATGTGTTTTTATTTTTTACAGATTTTTTCCTGTAATTGTTATCTACTCTCATAGCCTTTTGGTCAGAAAAGATACTTGATATGATTTCAATTTTCTTAAATTTACCTGGGCTTGATTTGTGACCCAAGATACGATCCATCCTGGAGAATGTTCCATGAGCAGTTGAGAAGAAGGTGTATTCTGTTGTTTTTGTATGGAATGTCCTATAAATATCAATTAAGTCCATCTTGTTTAACGTATCATTTAAAGCTTGTGTTTCCTTATTTATTCTCATTTTAGATGATCTGTCCATTGTTGAAAGGGTTGTGTTAAAGTCCCCTACTATGATTTTGTTACTGTCAATTTCCCCTTTTATGGTTGTTAGTATTTGCCTTATGTATTGAGGTGCTCCTATGTTGGGTGCATAAATATTTACAATTGTTATATATTCTTCTTGGATTGATCCTTTGATCATTATGTAGTGTCCTTCTTTGTCTCTTGTAATAGTCTTTGTTTTGAAGCCTATTTTATCAGATATAAGAATTGCCACTCCAGCTTTCTTTTGATTTTGATTTGCATGGAATATCTTTTCCCATCCCCTCACTTTCAGTCTGTATGTGTCCCTACATCTGAAGTGGGTCTCTTGTAGACAGCATATATGTGGGTCTTGTTTTTCTATCCATTCAGCCTGTCTATATCTTTTCGTTGGAGCCTTTAATCCATTTACATGTAAGGTAATTATCGATATGTATGTTCCTATTCCCATTTTCTTAATTGTTTTGGGTTTGTTATTGTTGGTCTTTTCCTTCTCTTGTGTTTACTTCCTAGAGATGTTCCTTTAGCATTTCTTGTAAAGCTGGTTGGTGGTGCTGAATTCTCTTAGCTTTTGCTTGTCTGTAATGGTTTTAAGTTCTCCATCAGAACTGAATGAGATCCTTGCTGGGTAGAGTAATCTTGGTTGCAGGTTTTTCTCCTTCATCACTTTTAGAATATCATGCCACTCCCTTCTGGCTTGCAGATTTTCTGCTGAAAGATCAGCTTCTAACCTGATGGGGATTCCCTTGTATGTTATTTGTTCTTTTTCCCTTGCTGCTTTTAATATTTTTTCTTTGTATTTAATTTTTGATAGTTTGATTAATATATGTCTTGCGTGCTTCTCCTTGGATTTATCCTATATGGGACTTTCTGTGCTTGCTGGACTTGATTAACTACTTCTGTTCCCATATTAGGGAAGTTTTCAACTATAATCTCTTCAAATATTTTCTCAGTCCCTTTCTTTTTCTCTTCTTCTTCTGGGACCACTATAATTTGAATGTTGGTGCATTTAATGTTGTCCCAGATGTTTCTGAGATTGCCTTCAATTCTTTACATTCTTTTTTCTTTATTCTGCTCTGCAGTAGTTATTTCCACTATTTTATCTTCCAGGTCACTTATCCATTCTTCTGCCTCAGTTATTCTGCTACTGATCCCTTCTAGAGAATTTTTAATTTCATTTATTGTGCTGTTCATCACTGTTTGTTTGCTCTTTAGTTCTTCTAGGTCCTTGTTAAACGTTTCCTGTATTTTCTCCATTCTATTTCAAAGATTTTGGATCATCTTTGCTATCATTATTCTGTATTCTTTTTCAGGTAAGACTTCCTATTTCCTCTTCATTTGTTAGGTCTGATGGGTTTTTACCTTGCTCCTTCATCTGCTGTGTGTTCTGCTGTCTTCTCATTTTTCTGAACTTACTGTGTTTGAGGTTTCCTTTTTGCAGTCTGCAAGTTTGTAGTTCCTATTGTTTTTGGTGTCTGCCCCCAGTGGCAACGGTTGGTTCAGTGGCTTGTGTAGGCTTCCTGGTTGAGGGGACTAGTGCCTGTGTTCTGGTGGATGAGGCTGGATCTTGTATTTCTGGTGGACAGTTCCACGTCTTGTGGTGTGTTTTATGGTGTCTGTTTCCTTATTATGTTTTTAGGCAGCCTCCCTGCTAATGGATGGGGTTGTGTTCCTGTTTTGCTAGTTATTTGGCATAGGGTGTCCAGCACTGTAGCTTGCTGGTCATTGAGTGGAGTTCAGTCTTAGCATTGAGATGGAGATCTCTGGGAAATTTTCACTGTTTGCTATTATGTGGAGCTGGGAGTTCTCTGGTGGACCAATGTCCTGAACCTGGCTCTCCCACCTTTGAGGCACAGTCCTGATGCCTGGCTGGAGCACCAAGAGCCTGTCATCCACCTTGTTCAGAATAAAATGGAGAGAAAAAGAAACAGAGAAAGAAGATAAAAGAAAATGAAATAAAAGATGAAATAAAATTATTCAAATGTAAAATAATAAATAATTATTTAAAAAATTAAAACGTAATAGAAAAAAGAAAGAAGAGAGCAACCAAACCAAAAGACAAATCCACCAATGATAACAAGCACTAAAAAGTATACTAAAAAAGAAAAAAACAAACAATAAAAGGACAGAGAGAACCATCAGACAAATGGTAAAAGCAAAGCTATACAGACCAAATCAACCACAGAAGCATACACATACACACTCACAAAAATTAAAAAAGGGGAAAAATATATATATATCGTTGCTCCCAACGTCCACCTCCTCAGTTTGGTATGATTCATTGCCTATTCAGGTATTCCACAGATGCAGGGTACATCAAGTTGATTGTGGAGATTTAATCCGCTGCTCCTGAGGCTGCTAGGAGAAATTTCCTTTTCTCTTCTTTGTTTGCACAGCTCCTGAGTTTCAGGTTTGGACTTGGCACCACCTCTGCGTGTAGGTTGCCTGAGGGCATCTGTTCCCCACTCAGACAGGATGGGGTTAAAGTAGTAGCAGCTTTCGGGGGCTCTGGGTCACTCAGGCTGGGGGGAAGGAGGGGTACAGAGTGTGGGGCGAGCCTGCAGCGGCAGAGGTTTTCATGACTTTGCACAATCCTGAAGCATGCTGTGTGTTCTCCCAGGGAAGTTGTCCCTGTATCACGGGACCCTGGCAGTGGCGTGCTGCACAGGCTACTGGGAGGGGATGTGTGGATAGTGACCTGTGCTTGTACACAGGCTTCTTGGTGACTGCAGCAGCAGCCTTAACATCTCATGCCTGTCTCTAGTGTCCACACTGATAGCCGCAGCCTGTGCCCATCTCTGGAGCACATTTAACTGGTGCTGTTAATTCCCTTTCCTCACGCACCAGGAAACAAAGAGGTAAAAAAAGTCTTTTTACTTCCATTTCTCTAGGAGGTGGGCCAAAAATGATCTTGCTGTGATATACGTCATAGAGTGTTCTGCCTATGTTTTCCTCTAAGAATTTGACAGTGTCCGGCCTTACATTTAGGTCTTTAATCCATTTTGAGTTTATTTTTGTGTATGGTGTTAGGGAGTGTTCTAATTTCATACTTTTACATGTACCTGTCCAGTTTTCCCAGCACCACTTATTGAAGAGGATGTCTTTTCCCCACTGTATATTCCTGCCTCCTTTATCAAAGATAAGGTGTCCATATGTGCATGGGTTTATCTCTGGGCTTTCTATCCTGTTTCATTTATCTATATTTCTGCTTTTGTGGCAGTACCATACTGTCTTGATTACTGTAGTTTTGTAGTATAGTCTGAAATCACGGAGCCTGATTCCTCCAGCTCCATTTTTTGTTCTCAAGATTGCTTTGACTATTCAGGTCTTTTGTGTTTCCAAACAAATTGTGAAATTTTTTGTTCCAGTTCTGTGAAAAATGCCAGTGGTAGTTTGATAGGGATTGCATTGAATCTGTAGATTGCTTTGGGTAGTAGAGTCATTTTAATTTCTTTCATTACTGGGCATATACCCTGAGAAAACCATAATTCAAAAAGAGTCATGTACCAAAATGTTCATTGCAGCTCTATTTACAATAGCTAGGACATGGAAGCAACATAAGTGTCCATCATTGGATGAATGGATAAAAAGATGTGGCACATGTATACAATGGAATATTACTCAGCCATAAAAAGAAACGAAATTGAACTATTTGTAGTGAGGTGGATGGACCTAGAGTCTGTCATACAGAGTGACGTAAGTCAGAATGAGAAAAAACAAATACCATATGCTAACACCTATATACGGAATCTAAGGGAAAAAAAAGGTCATGAGGAACCTAGGGGTAAGACGGGACTAAAGACACAGACCTACTAGAGAATGGACTTGAGGATATTGGGAGGGGGAAGGGTAAGCTGTGACAAAGTGAGAGAGTGGCATGTACATATATACACTACCAAACATAGAATAGATAGCTAGCGGGAAGCAGCCGCATAGCACAGGGAGATCAGCTTGGTGCTTTGTGACCACCTAGAGGGGTGGGATAGGGAGGGTGGGAGGGAGGGAGATGCAAGAGGGAAGAGATATGGGAACATATGTATATGTATAACTGATTCACTTTGTTATAAAGCATAAACTAACACACCACTGTAAAGCTATTATACTCCAATTAAGTTGTTAAAATTAAAAAAAAAAGGTTTCTTGCCTCTTTGGCAGCTCCAGACTTTTCCCGGACTCCCCCGTGGCTAGCTTTGGCACACTATCCCCCTTCAGGCTGTGTTCATGCAGCCAACCCCAGTCCTCTCCCTGGGATCCGACTGAAGCCAGAGCCTCAGCTCCCAGCCCCCAGCCATCCCAGCAGGTGAGCAGACAACACACCCAGGCTGGTGAGTGCTCATCAGCAGTGATCCTCTGTGCAGGAATCTCTCCACTTTGCCCTCTGCACCTCTGTTGCTGTGCTCTCCTCCATGGCTCTGAACTTCCCCCTCTGCCACCTGCAGTCTCTGCCCACGAAGGGGCTTCCTAGTGTGTGGAAACATTTCCTTCTTCACAGCTCCCTCCCACTGGTGCTGGTCCCTTCCTTATTCTTTTCTCTCTGTTTTTTCTTTTGCCCTACCCAGGTACGTTGGGAGTTTGTTGCCTTTTGGGAAGTCTGAAGTCTTCAGCCAGCATTCAGTAGGTGTTCTGTAGGAGTTGTTCCACATGTAGATGTATTTCTGATGACTTGTGGGGAGGAAGATGATCCCCATGTCTTACTTTCCTGCCATATTGAAGCTCCTCTCAGCCCCATACAATTTTATCACATGTGTAGGTTTGCGGGACCAACACCACAGTCAAGTTGCAGAACAGTTCCATCACCATAAGTATGTATTGTATTACCTTTTCAGAACCATGTATTCCTTCTGTTACCCTTTTATAGCCACCTCTATCTTCTTGCCCTTCCCTCTCCTAACTCCTGGAATTGGGATGTATGTGTTGGTATAAATTCTACTGTAAATGTGTGTAGAATTCTTGAAACAATCTAGTCTGGGCATTTTATTTTTCTGGAGATTTTTAATCAGTTTTTTAATGATTGTACGACTATTCAGATTACCTATTTCATCTTGGTTGAGTTTCAGTCGTTTGTGGCTTTCAAAGAATCAGTCCATTTGTATTAAGCTGTCAAGTTTATGAGTGTAAGACATCCTGCTCCTGTGCTGTTCCTCCAAGCCTAGGGCTTCGAACCAGTTAGCCTTTTCTTACTACCTTCCACAGTTCTCCTTCCTTGCCTATTGGCATTATTGCTAGGGTTTTTAGTTTTCCTTAGCAGGGAAAAGCAGAGAGAATGTCATCTTGTCTGGTCTATGCCATCTTGTCTGGACCAGAAGTCTGAGGAAGGTATTTTTATGTCATGTTAGGCAAAATCATTCTGCCATGTGGGGCTTCTCAGGGCTCCATCCCATTGCAGCCATTCTACCATACCAAAAGTTGAGATAGAAGGAGGTGGGTGGAGAACTGATCCTCCAAAAAGGTCAAGCCTGGAAGCTAGATTTCTGGGCATTTTAATGTGTAATGAACATGTTGGTAAGTCTCTGGGGCTGGATCTAAGTCCCCATCCAGAAGCTCTTTGTGCTGCAAAAGCCTGCAATTTGAGTCCACATCCACCCCCATGAATCTTTTTCTTCTTTAGAAGGGCCAAGAAGGTCCTCATCCTGACTGTCTCAGGTTTCCTTGGCTTTCTATCTGGGAGTTTGGGCTCTGGTTTTTCAGCCATTGCCTGGCCTTTAAGCTAGCAGGCTGGGATTCCAGGGCTCTGAAACCATTACAGGCCAATGTTTTCCACATAGTGGACAACCTAGGGCTAAAGGGGTTTGCTGGAGCACAAGAGAAAAGTTATTCTGCTCAGGCATCCGTACCATAAAGCCAGACCTTCATTCTCCATCTGAGTCTACTCTTTTGTCTTAGATCTATGGAATTTTCTAGTTTGGAGAGCATTCACAATTCATAGTGTCTATCCTTTTTTGTATAATTGGAAAATAGTAGAGAAGAGAAGGAGACCACCTGAAATCACCCAGTGAGTCAGTGAGAGATCCAAGGCTAAGACTTAGGTCTCCTGACTTTTAAGGCTCTTCCCACCAAACTAAATATTAGCAGCCATAGATTTTTAGTGTGAGAGGATTCAGTGTAAGGAGATTTCATAGTAACATGGGAAAACTGGGTTATGTCCAAAAGAGTGTGAACAGTCTGGAGAAGGGGCTTCTAATAAGGACCATGAGGAACTTTTGAAGGAACCAAAGCTATTTAGTCTGGAGAACACATTAAGGAGATATGTTCTCTATGTTTAGGTCTTTAAAGGACTATCATGGGAGGAGGGAGCAGATGGGCTCTGGGTGGTGCCAGGTGATAAAGCTAGGGCCTATGGGTGGAAGCCACAGGAAGATAAATTTCAGCTTAACAGAAGAAATAAATGTCTAATGATAGAGTTTTTCAGAGATGGGATGGGCTGTCTCAGAAAGGAGCAAGCTCCCTGTCATTGAAAGTATGCAGCAAGGACCAGAAAAACATTTGTAAGTGTTGTGGTAGAAGCAATTCATGGCTTAGATGAGTGTGGTGGTGGTGGGAGATTGAACCAACAGATCTTTGAGGTCACCTCCAACTATGACTCTACAAATCTGTCATCCTGACTAAATTGTCTACTTATGTGATCTGAAGCAGTTCACTTAAACTTTTTGGGATTCTATCACACCATCCTATTCCCCCAAATGAAGAAGTTAACTGAATCAGGAGGAAATGATTAGCAATCCCTGAAAGAGAAAACTTCTTTCCATGGTACTTTGGGAATCAAAACAAAACAAAACAAAAAACATGAGAAATATGACTCCTTTTCAAGAACTTGACTGAATTTGAGGTCACAATATGAGCCCAGGACAGACTGAAATTCTCGCATTAGCAGATAAACCACAAAAAGATGTCATCCTGTGCATGCTGAATCCATGCTTCTGGGAACTCCAAGGTGCTTCTGCAGAATGCAAAAGCATTCCCCAGGATGAGAGGGGCACAGGAAGAATGGTTCATCCCTCTATTGAACTTGGAAGTTGATCCTCAAAGAACTGGTCATTTCAGGCTTAACATTACATATAAATCTCCTTTCTAGAATCTGATCGCAGATTAGTTTTACAGTTTTATCTCCTACTACCTCTTAATCCCATACACTTATCACAATGAGGTGCTCCTTTCTTGACGTCTCCCTCTGGTGGTCTGATTGAAAGCTGCAGGAGAGCAGAAGCCTGAGTTTCTTCATCCCTGCATTCCTCCCAGGACCCAGCACACAGTGAATACAGCTTTGATTGAATGTCCTGTCTCGTCCCAGTGGTTGCACTTAGCTTATATCTGTGCACACAGCTTAGTACTGGGGCACATTCCTGAACCCCCTTGAATTTGTTATCCTGAGTTCTCTAACCTGAGTTCTCCATTCTGCTGAGTGAGAAGACCTGACACTGAGCTTTGCTGAGTACTTCTTATGTGCTAGACACCACTCTGAGCACTATTCAGCAACTCCATAATACCCCTCAAACAATCTCCATTTGACAGGTGAGAAAAAATGAGGCACAATGAGGTGAAAGGACTTGCCCAAGGTCATGTTGGAACTAAGAAACTGGCAGAGCTTGTCTTTTAACTAAGACAGCTGGCTCCAAAGAACACACTTTCTAAGAAATATTTTGTATTATTGTTTCATTAAAAATAGAAAAAAATAGGGTTTCCCTGGTGGCACAGTGGTTAAGAATCCACCTGCCAATTCAGGGTACATGGGTTCGATCCCTGGTCCGGGAAGATCCCACATGCCATGGAGCAACTAAGCCCATGCGCCACAACAACTGAGGCTGCACTCTAGAGCCAGTGAGCCACAACTACTGAGCCTGCGTGCCACAACTACTGAAGCCCGCACACCTAGAGTCCATGCTGCGCAGAGAAGACACTTCAATGAGAAGCCCATGTACCACAACAAAAAGTAGCCCCCGCTCGCCGCAACTAAAGAAAGCCCACATGCAACAATGAAGACGCAAAACAGCCAAAAATAAAAAATAAAATAAATTTAAAAGTAGAAAAATAGTATAATATATCCCATATACCCATCACCTATATTTAGCTGTTATTAATATATTTCCAAGTTTGCTTCATCTTTCTTTGTGAAATATTTTTTTTAATTATAGACATACTGACATTTCACCCCTTTTAGAATGCACCTCAAAAAATTAGGACATTTTCCTACATATGCACTTAGAAAAGTTAAGCATAATTCCTTAATACTCATCACATAGTCCATATTAGCATTTTTCAAATTGTTCTGCCAAATATCTATTTGAACCAGGATCTAATCAAAGTCCACACATTGCATTTGGTTGTTAGATCTCTTAATTTCCACCTTCCTTTTAAAATCATGCCACTGACTTGTTGAAAAGACCGGGACAATTGTTCTCATAGAATTCCCCAGCTTTTGTTATCAATCTAATTGCAGACTCCACCCGTTTTTTTTTAATTTCCTTCCTTCATTTATTTATTTATCTATCTTTTTTTTTGCTGCATCAGGTCTTAGTTGTGGCACGTGGGATCTTTCGTTGTGGATGGTGGGCTCTTTGTTGTGGCGCGTGGTCTTCTCTCTAGTTGTGGTGTGCTGGTTCCAGAACGCACAAGCTCAGTAGTTGTGGCACGCAGTCTCTCTAGTTGTGGTGCATGGGATCCAGAGTGCATGGGCTCAGTCTTTGTGATGCATGGGCTTAGCTGCCCCCCAGCATGTGGGATCTTAGTTCCCCGACCAGGGATCAAACCCACATCCTCTGCATTGGAAGGCAGATTCTTAACCACTAGATCACCAAGGAAGTCCCATCCACCCTTTTAATTGCCACCCCATGCCACTTTCCCACCCTCTTCTTGCCTTGGCTTATTGTTTTGATGTTTTCTTCCCCCCAAAGAGGACAGAGATATTTTGATAGCTTCCCAGGGCTCTTAGCCTTAAATAGTGCCTGTTGAGTGTGCCAGAGGTGTTGAAGTGTCTCATTTTTCCAGTAAGTCACACCCACCCCATCCCCATGCCTTCCATACCTCTCTTCTCATCTCCGCATCTTACCCTCTTGTCTTCTCTCTAGACCAATAACTCTCAAGCTTAGTTTTACATTAGAAACATCTAGAAACCTTTAATAGGCTTTTCCTGGAGGCCCAGTGGTCAAGACTCTGTGCTTCCAATGCAGGGGACATGGGTTCAATCGTGGTCAGGGAACTAAGATCCCACATGCCACATGGCACGGCCAAGAAAAAAAGAAAGCTTTAACAAAAACGGATGTCAAGGTTATACTTGAGCCCAGTTAAACTGGAATCTTTAGGAGTGTAGTCCAGGTATCCAAAATATGTAAAGCTCCCCAGGTAATTCCAATGTAGAGTCAAAGTTGAAAGCAATTGTCTAGACCCTCTAATAGAGTGTTTCTCAACATTTTTAAAATTATTGCTTACCCACCAATAAACATTTTCGAACACTTTTTCCCAAATCACTCCACCTGTGAAATTTTAATAACAGAGTTTTACTGTATATTCATATACTATGACCATTTCGAGGGACACAAGCCAGTGTAATAACTAAGATCTTCCCCTCAGCCCCACAAAAGGCAATTTTTACCTGTTTGAGGACTATATAATCCCAGTTGAGAATGCATGCTAACAACTTGCTGCTCAAAGAGTGGTCTTAAGTCAATAGCATTGGCGTCACTTGGAATTTGATAGAAATGCAGAATCTCAGGCCTCACTGCTCCACAAGACTTTTCTTCTCACCCACAAAATTTACTGTCTCTGGTAAGATGACTAGAAGCAGTATCATCCACACAGACCTAGAACCTCAGGACTGAGATAGAAGTTAAAGGCCTCTAGTCCAAGCCTCTGTCATATCATTTGAGCCTTTCCAAAAAAGCCCTGCCATGTAGTCATCCAACCACTGATGGAAAACCTCTGACTATGGGAAACTCACTATTATTCTAGGCAGACCTTTCCAAGAATTCTTTTATGTTTTAAATCAAAATAAAGTTGATTTACCATATCATGTTAGTTTCAGGTGTAGAGCATGGTGATTCAGTACTTTTGCAGATTACTCTCCATTATATGTTATTACAAGATAATGGGTATAATTCCTTGTGCTATACAGTATATCCTTTACTTATCCTTGGCTATTGTAAATAGTGCTACTATGAACATTGGGGTGCACATAACTTTGCAAATTAGTGTTTTCGTTTTTTTCTGGATATATACACTGGAGTGGAATTGCTGGATCATATGGTAGTTCCATTTTCAGTTTTTTAAGGAACCTCCATACTGTTTTCCATAGTGGCTACACAAATCTACATTCTCACCAACAATGTACAGGGGTTCCTTTTTTTCCCACATCTTCTCCAACATTTGTTGTTCGTAGACTTTTGATGATAGCCGTTCTGGCAGGTGTGAAGTGACATCAGTGTTGTTTTGATTTGCATTTCTCTAACAATTAGTGATGTTGAGCAGTTTTTCATGTGACTGTTAGTCATCTGTATGTCTTATTTGGGAAAATGTCTATTCAGGTCTTCTGACCATTTTTTGATTGGGTTGTTTGTTTTTTTGATATTGGGTTGTATAAGCTGATTGTTTATTTTGGATATTAACCCCTTGTCAGTCACATGGTTTGCAAATATTTTCTCCTATTCCATAGGTTGTTTTTGAGTTGATGGTTTCCTTTGCTGTGCAAAATCTTCTAAGTTTAATTAGATCCCATTTGTTTATTTTTACTTTTATTTATTTTGCCTTAGGAGACTGATACAGGAACATATTGCTACAATTTATGTAAAAGAATGTTCTGCCTATGTTCTTTTCTAGGAGTTTTACAGGTTTCAAGCCTTACATTTAGATCTTTAAACTATTTTGAGTTTATTTTGTATATAGTGTGAGGGAAAGTTCTAATTTCATTGTTTTATATGTGACTGTCCAGTTTTCCTAGCAACACTTTTTCAAGAGACTGTCTTTTCTCCACTGTACCTTCTTGCCTCCTTTGCATCCTTGTTGATTAATTGACCATAGGTGTGTGGGTTATTCCTGGGCTTTCTATTCTGTTCCATTGATCTATGTGTCTGTTTTAGCACCAACACCATGCTGTTTTGATTACTGTAGCTTTGTAGTATAGTCTGAAATCTGGGAGGGTTATACCTTCAGCTTTGCTCTTTTCTCTCAAGATCACTTTGGCAATTCAGGGTCTCTTGTAATTCTATATGAATTTTAGAATTGTTTGTTCTAGTTCTATGAAAAATATCATGGGTATTTTGATAGAGATTGCATTAAATCTGTATATTTCTTTGGGTAATACGGACATTTTAAAAATATTAAATCTTCCAATCCAAGAGCATGGGCTATCTTTCCATTTCTTTGAATCATTTTCAATTTCCTTCATCAATGTTGTATAGTTTTCAGAGTATAGATCTTTCACCTACTTGGTTAAGTTTATTCCTATGTATTTTTTTTTGATGTGATTATAAATGGGACTGCTTTTTTTACTTTCTCTTTCTACTATTTCATTATAAATATATAGAAACTCAACAGATTTGTGTATTTTGTATCCTGCAATCTTGCTGAATTTATTAGTTCTAATAATTTTTGTGTGGAGACTTTAGGGTTCTCTATGTAAATTATCATGTCACTGTATATAAAGTATCTGCAAAAATTGAGAGTTTACTTCTTCCCTTCCAATTTGGATATCATTTATTTCTTTTTTCTTGTCTGATTGCCATGGCTAGAACTTCCAATACTATGTTATATAGAAGTGGCAAGAGTCGGCATCTTTGTCTTTTTTTCTGAATTTAGTGGGAAGGCTTTCAGCTTTTCACTGTTGAGTATTATATTGTTTGTGGATTTGTCATAAATGGCCTTTATGACAAAATGTTGCAGTCACATTGATTGATTTGCAAATGTTGAACCATACTGGTGATCCTGGAATAAATCCAACTTGTTCGTAGTGTATGATCAATTTTAGGTATTGTTTGATTTAGTTTGCTAATATTTTGCTGAGGATTTTTGTATCTATATTTATCAAACATACTGGTAATATCATCACTAAGATATTCATCAAGATATTTTCTTTCTTTTTTTTTTTTTGATAGTGTCTTTGTCTAGTTTTGGTATCAGGGTAATGGTGGCCCATACAATGAATTTAGGAATTGTTACCCCACCCCCTTCTATTTTTGGAATAGTTTGAAAAGGATAGGTATTAGTTCTTCTTTATGTTTGATAAAGTTCCTCTGTGAAGAAATCGGGTCCTATAATTTTGTTTGCTGGGAGTTTTGTTTGTTTGGTTGTTTTAGTATTATAAATTAATTTCACTTTTAGTGATTGGTCTGTTCAAGTTGTCTGTTTCTTCTTGTCTCAGGCTTGGCAGGCTGTATCTTTCTAAAACTTGTCCATTTCTACTATGTTGTCCAATTTATTGGCGTATAAATGTTCATAGTATTCTTTTACAATTTTTCTGTATTTCTGTAATATCACTTGTTATTTCTCTTCTGTCATTTCTCATTTTCTTTATTTGGGTCCTCTCTGCTTTCTTCTTGTTGAGCCTGGTTACAGGTTTATCAATTCTGTTTATCTTTTCAAGAAAACCAGCTCTTGCTTTCATTGATCTTTTCTATTGATTTTTTGGTCTCTATTTAATTTATTTCCCCTCTGAACTTTATTATTTCCTTTCTTCTGCTGATTTTGAGCTCTGTTTTTTTCTTTTCCTGATTATTTAAGAGGTAGGTTAGGTTGTTTATTTGAGTTTTTCCTTGTTTCTTGAGGAAGGACCCTGTCACTATGAAATCCTTCTTAGGAAACCGTTTGCTGTACCATATAGATTTTGGAAAGTTGTGTTTCCGTATTCACTTGTCTTGAGGTATTTTCTGATTTCTTCTTTCATTTCTTCATTGACCCATTGGTTTTCTTAGCAGCATGTTGTTTAGTCTCCATTTGTTTGTTCTTATCCCATTTTTCATTCTGTAATTGATTTCTAGTTTTATACTGTTGTAGTTGGTATAAAAAGCTTGATATAATTTCTGTCCTCTTAAATTTTTTTGAGCCATGTTTTTTGACTTAGTATGTGATCTATCTAAGAGACGTTCCATGTGCACTTGATTGTGTATTCTGCTGGTTTGGGATATCCTGTAGAAATTTATGAAGTCTGACTCGTCTATTGTGTCATTTAAAACCACTGTTGCCAACGTAGTAAGGTAGATAGCTAGTGGGAAGCAGCCGCATGGCACAGGGATATTGGCTCGGTGCTTTGTGACAGCCTGGAGGGGTGGGATAGGGAGGGTGGGAGGGAGGGAGACGCAACAGGGAAGACATATGGGAACATATGTTTATGTATGACTGATTCACTTTGTTATAAAGCAGAAACTAACACACCATTGTAAAGCAATTATACCCCAATAAAGATGTTAAAAAAAAAAGACCACTGTTGCCTTACTGACTTTCTGTCTGGATGATCTGTCCATTTATGTGAGTGGGGTGTTAAAGTATCCCACTATTATTGTATTATTGACAATTTCTCCTTTAGGTCTCTTAGTATTTGCTTCATATATTTAGGTCCTCCAGTATTGGAAGTGTATGTATTAATTTATCATTATATAATGTTCTTCTTTGTCTTCTGTTATAGCATTCTTTTATTTTTTACATCTTTATTGGAGTATAATTGCATTACAGTGATGTGTTAGTTTCTGATTTATAACAAAGTGAATCAGTTATACATATACATATGTTCCCGAATCTCTTCCCTCTTGCATCTCCCTCACTCCCACCCTCCATATCCCACCCCTCCAGGTGGTCACAAAGCACGGAGCTGATCTCCCTGTACTATGCGGCTGTTTCCTACTAGCAATCTAGCTTACATTTGATAGTGTATATATGTCTATGACTCTCTCTTGCTTTGTCACAGCTTACACTTCTCCCTCCCCATATTCTCAAGTCCATTCTCAAGTAGGTCTGTGTCTTTATTCCTGTCTTACCTCTAGATTCCTCATGACATTTTTTTTCTTTTTTTTTATATTTATTTATTTATTTTTATTTATTTTTTTATATTTTTTTTTAATTTTTCTTTCTTTTTAACATCTTTATTGGAGTATAATTGCTTTACAATGGTATGATAGCTTCAGCTTCACAACAAAATGAATCAGTTATATACATACATATATTCCCATATCTCTTCCCGCTTGCGTCTCCCTCCCTCCCACCCTCCTTATCTCACCCCTCCAGGCGGTCACAAAGCACCGAGCTGATCTCCCTGTGCTATGCGGCTGCTTCCCACTAGCTATTTACCTTACGTTTGGTAGTGTATATATGTCCATGCCTCTTTATCGCTTTGTCACCGTTTACCCTTCCCCCTCCCCATAACCTCAAGTCCATTCTCTAGTAAGTCTGTGTCTTTATTCCTGTTTCACCCCTAGGTTTTTCATGACATTTTTTTTTTAAATTCCATATATATGTGTTAGCATACGGTATTTGTCTCTCTCTTTCTGACTTACTTCACTCTGTATGACAGACTCTAGGTCTATCCACCTCATTACAAATAGCTCAATTTCGTCTCTTTTTATGGCTGAGTAATATTCCATTGTATATATGTGCCACATCTTCTTTATCCATTCATCCGATGATGGACACTTAGGTTGTTTCCATCTCCGGGCTATTGTAAATAGAGCTGCAATGAACATTTTGGTACATGACTCTTTTTGAATTATGGTTTTCTCAGGGTATATGCCCAGTAGTGGGATTGCTGGGTCATATGGTAGTTCTATTTGTAGCTTTTTAAGGAACCTCCATACTGTTCTCCACAGTGGCTGTATCAATTTACATTCCCACCAACAGTGTAAGAGGGTTCCCTTTTCTCCACACCCTCTCCAGCATCTATTGTTTCTAGATTTTTTGATGATGGCCATTCTGATTGGTGTGAGATGATATCTCATTGTAGTTTTGATTTGCATTTCTCTAATGATTAGAGATGTTGAGCATTCTTTCGTGTGTTTGTTGGCACTCTGTATATCTTCTTTGGAGAAATGTCTATTTAGGTCTTCTGCCCATTTTTGGATTGGGTTGTTTGTTTTTTTGTTATTGAGCTGCATGAGCTGCTTATAAATTTTGGAGATTAATCCTTTGTCAGTTGCTTCATTTGCAAATATTTTCTGCCATTCTGAGAGTTGTCTTTTGGTCTTGTTTACCATTTCCTTTGCTGTGCAAAAGCTTGTAAGTTTCATTAGGTCCCATTTGTTTACTTTTGTTTTTGTTTCCATTTCTCTAGGAGGTGGGTCAAAAGAACCTTGCTGTGATTTATGTCATAGAGTGTTCTGCCTATGTTTTCCTCTAAGAGTTTGATAGTTTCTGGCCTTACATTTAGGTCTTTAATCCATTTTGAGCTTATTTTTGTGTATGGTGTTAGGGGGTGATCTAATTTCATACTTCTACATGTACCTGTCCAGTTTTATAGCACCATTTATTGAAGTGGCTGTCCTTTCTGCACTGTACATTCCTGCCTCCTTTATCAAAGATAAGGTGACCATATGTGCGTGGGTACATCTCTGAGCTTTCTATCCTGTTCCATTGATCTATATTTCTGTTTTTGTGCCAGGACCATACTGTGTTGATTACTGTAGCTTTGTAGTATTGTCTGAAGTCAGGAAGCCTGATTCATCCAGATCCGTTTTTCATTCTCACGATTGCTTTGACTATTCGGGTTGTTTTGTGTTTCCATAAAATTGTGAAATTTTTTGTTCTACTTCCGTGAAAATGCCAGTGGTAGTTTGATAGGGATTGCATTAAATCTGTAGATTGCTTTCGGTATTAGAGTCATTTCCACAATGTTGATTCGTCCAACCCAAGAACATGGTATATCTCTCCATCTATTTGTATCGTCTTTAATTTCTTTCATCAGTGTCTTATAATTTTCTGCATACAGGTCTTTTGTCTCCTTAGGTAGGTTTATTCCTAGATATTTTATTCTTTTTTTTGCATTGGTAAATGGGAGTGTTTCTTGATTTCACTTTCAGATTTTTCATCATTAGTGTATAGGAATGCCAGAGATTTCTGTGCATTAATTTTGTATCCTGCTACTTTACCAAATTCATTGATTAGCTCTAGTAGTTTTCTGGTAGCATCTTTAGGTTTCTCTATGTATAGTATCATGTCATCTGCAAACAATGACAGCTTTACTTCTTCTTTTCCGATTTGGATTCCTTTTCTTTTCTTTTCTTCTCTTGTTGCTGTGGCTAAAACTTCCAAAACTATGTTGAATAAGAGTGGTGAGAGTGGGCACCCTTGTCTTGCTCCTGATCCTAGTGGAAATGCTTTCAGATTTTCACCAATGAGGATGATGGTGGCTGTGGGTTTGCCATATATGGCCTTTAGTATGTTGAGGAAAGTTCCCTCTATGCCTACTTTCTGCAGGGATTTTATCATAAATAGGTGATGAATTTTGTCAAACATTTTCTCTGAATCTATTGAGATGAACATGGTTTTTCTCCTTCAATTTGTTAATATGGTGTATCACGTTGATTGATTTGCGTATATTAAAGAATTCTTGCATTCCTGGAATAAACCCCACTTGACCATGGTGTATGATACTTTTAATGTGCTGTTGGATTCTGTTTGCTAGTATTTTATTGAGGATTTTTGCATCTATGTTCATCAGTGATATTGGCCTGTAGTTTTCTTTCTTTGTGAAATGCTTGTCTGGTTTTGGTATCAGGGTGATAGTGGCCGCATAACATGAGTTTGGGAGTGTTCCTCCCTCTGCTATATTTTGGAAGAGTTTGAGGAGGATAGGTGTTAGCTCTTCTCTAAATGGTTGATAGAATCGCCTGTGAAGCCATCTGGTCGTGGGCTTTTGTTTGTTGGAAGATTTTTAATCACAGTTTCAATTTCAGTGCTTGTGATTGGTCTGTTCATATTTTCTATTTCTTCCTGATTCAGTCTTGGCAGGCTGTGCATTTCTAAGAATTTGTCCATTTCTTCCAGGTTGTCCATTTTATTGTCATAGAGTTGCTTGTAGTAATCTCTCCTGATCTTTTGTATTTCTGCAATGTCAGTTCTTACTTCTCCTTTTTCATTTCTAATTGTATTGATTTGAGTCTTCTCCCTTTTTTTCTTCGTGAGTCTGGCTAATGGTTTATCAATTTTCTTTATCTTGTCAAAGAACCAGCTTTTAGTTTATTGATCCTTGCTGTCGTTTCCTTCATTTCTTTTTCACTTATTTCTGATCTGATTTTTATGATTTCTTTCCTCTGCTAACTTTGGGGTTTTTTAGTTCTTCTTTCTCTAATTGCTTTAGGTGCAAGGTTATGTTGTTTATTCGAGATGTTTCCTGTTTCTTAAGGTAGCATTGTATTGCTATAAACTTCCTTCTTAGAACTGCTTTTTCTGCATCCCATAGGTTTTGGTCGCCTTGTCTCCATTGACATTTTTTTCTAGGTATTTTTTGATTTCCTCTTTGATTTCTTCAGTGATGACTTCTTTATTAAGTAGTGTATTGTTTAGCCTCCATATGTTTGTATTTTTTACAGATCTTTTCCTGTAATTGATATCTAGTCTCATAGCGTTGTGGTCGGAAAAGATACTTGATACAATTTCAATTTTCTTAAATTTACCTGGGCTTGATTTGTGACCCAAGATATGACCTATCCTGGAGAATGTTCCATGAGTACTTGAGAAAAACGTTCGTTCTGTTGTTTTTGAATAAAACCTCCTGTAAATATCAATTACGTCCATCTTGTTTAATGTATCATTTAAAGTTTGTGTTTCCTTATTTATTTTCATTTTGGATGATCTGTCCATGGGTGAAAGTGGGGTGTTAAAGTTCCCTACTATGAATGTGTTACTGTCTATTTCCCCTTTTATGGCTGTTAGTATTTGCCTGATGTATTGAGGTGCTCCTATGTTGGGTGCATAAACATTTACAATTGTTATATCTTCTTCTTAGATAGATCCCTTGATCATTATGTAGTGTCCTTCTTTGTCTCTTCTAATAGTCTTTATTTTAAAGTGCATTTTGTCTGATATGAGAATTGCTACTCCAGCTTTCCTCTGGGTTCCATTTGCATGGAATATCTTTTTCCATCCCCTTACTTTCAGTCTGTATGTGTCTCTAGGTCTGAAGTGGGTCTCTTGTAGACAGCATATATATGGGTCTTTTTTTGTATCCATTCAGCCAATCTCTGTCTTTTGGTGGGTGTATTTAGTCCATTTACATTTAAGGTAATTATCAATATGTATGTTCCTATTCCCATTTTCTTGTTTTGGGTTCGTTATTTTAGATCTTTTCCTTCTGTTCTGTTTCTTGACTAGAGAAGTTCCTTTAGTATTTGTTGTAAAGCTGGGTTGGTGGTGCTGAACTCTCTCAGGTTTTGCTTGTCTGTAAAGGTTTTAATTTCTCCATCCAATCTGAATGAAATCCTTGCTGGGTAGAGTAATATTGTTTGTGGTTTTTTCTGCATCACTTTATATATGTCCTGCCACTCGTTTCTGACCTAAAGTGTTTCTGCTGAAAGATCAGCTGTTAACCTTATGGGGATTCTCTTGTGTGTTATTTGTTGTTTTTCCCTTGCTGCTTTTAATATGTTTTCTTTGTATTTAATTTTTGACAGTTTGATTAATATGTATCTTGGCATATTTCTCCTTGTATTTATTCTGTATGGGCTCTCTGTGCTTTCTGGACTTGATTAACTATTTCCTTTCCCATATTAGGGAAGTTTTCAACTATAATCTCTTCAAATATTTTCTCAGTCCCTTTCTTTTCCTCTTCTTCTTCTGGAACCCCTATAATTCGAATGTTGGTGCGTTTAATGTTGTCCCAGTAGTCTCTGAGACTGTCCATAGTTCTTTTCATTCTTTTTTCTTTATTCTGCTCCGCAGTAGTTATTTCCACTATTTTATCTTCCAGGTCACTTATCCATTCTTCTGCATCAGTTATTCTGCTATTGATCCATCTAGAGAACTTTTAATTTCATTTATTGTGTTGTTCATCATTGCTTGTTTTATCTTTAGTTCTTCTAGGTCCTTGTTTAATGTTTCTTGCATTTTGTTCTTTCTATTTCCAGGATTTTGGATCATCCTTATTATCATTATTCTGAATTATTTTTCAGGTAGACTGCCTATTTCCTCTTCATTTGTTAGGGCTGGTGGGTTTTCATCTTGCTCCTTCATCTGCTGTGTGTTTTTCTGTCTTCTCATGTTGCTTATCTTACTGTGTTTGGGGTCTCCTTTTTGCAGGCTGCAGTTTCATAGTTCCCACTGTTTTTGGTGTCTGTCCCCAGTGGTAAGTTTGGTTCAGTGGGTTGTGTATGCTTCCTGGTGTAGAGGACTAGTGCCTGTGTTTTGGTGGATGAGGCTGGATTTTGTCTTCCTGGTGGGCAGATCCACGTCAGGTGGTGTGTTTTGAGGTGTCTGTGGACTTATTGTGATTTTAGGCAGCCTGTCTGTTAATGGGTGGGGTTGTGTTCTTTTCTTGCTAGTTGTTTGGAATAGGGTGTCCAGCACTGTATCTTGCTCGTCGTTGAGTGAAGCTGGGTGGTGGTGTTGAGATCGAGATCTCTGAGAGATTTTCACCATTTGATATTATGTGGAGCTGGGAGGTCTCTTGTGGACCAGTGTCCTGAAGTTGAGTCTCCCACCGCAGAGGCACAGCACTGACTCCTGGCTGCAGCACCTACAACCTTTCAACTG
Organism: Lagenorhynchus albirostris; assembly: GCF_949774975.1. Lineage (NCBI taxonomy): Eukaryota > Metazoa > Chordata > Mammalia > Artiodactyla > Delphinidae > Lagenorhynchus > Lagenorhynchus albirostris. The sequence goes on from NC_083116.1 coordinate 77,367,218, forward strand.
CACGGCTCAGAATAAAAGGGAGAAAAAGTAGAAAGAACGAATTAGTAGATGTAGAAAGAAAGAAAAATGAAAAAGAAAAAAAGGAGGGAGGGAGCAAGGAAGGAAGGAAGGAGGGAAGGAAGGGAATAAAGAAAGAAAGAAAGAGGATAAAGTAAAATAAAATAAAGTAAGATAAAATAAACTAAAGTTATTAAAATAGAAAATAATTATTAAGAAAAAAAAATTAAAAACAAACAAAAAAAAAAACGGACGGATAGAACCTTAGGACAAATGGTGGAAGCAAAGCTATACAGACAAAATCTCACACAGAAACATACACATACCCACTCACAAAAAGAGGAAACAGGGAAAAAATCCTAAATCTTGCTCTCAAAGTCCACCTCCTCAATTTGGGATGATTCATTGTCTAAAGGAGGGAAGGAAGGAAAGAAAGAGAGAAAGAAAGAAAGAAGATAAAGTAAAGTAAATTAAAGTAAGATAAAATAAAATAAAGTTATTAAAATAAAAATTAATTATTAAGGAAAACAAAATGGACGGATAGAACCCTAGAACAAATGGTGGAAGCAAAGCTATACAGACAAAATCTAACACAGCAGCATACACATACACCCTCAAAAAAAGAGGAAAAGTGGAAAAAATCATAAATCTTGCTCTCAAAGTCCACCTCCTTAATTTGGGATGTATTCATGTATTCCACAGATGCAGGGTATATCAAGTTGATTGTGAAGCTTTAACCCGCTGCTTCTGAGGCTGCTGGGAGAGATTTCCCTTTCTCTTCTTTGTTCTCACAGCTCCCGGGGCTCAGCTTTGGATTTGGCCCCGCCTCTGCATGTAGGTCGCCGGAGGGCATCTGTTCTTTGTTCAGACAGGACGGGGTTAAAGGAGCAGCTGCTTCGTGGACTCTGGCTCACTCAGGCCAGGGCGAGGGAGGGGTGCGGAGTGTGGGCGGGCCTGTGGCGGCAGAGGCCAGCGTGATGCTGCACCAGCCTGAGGCACGCCATGCATTCTCTGGATCCCAGGACCCTGGCAGTCGCGCCTTGCACAGGCTCCCTGGAAGGGGTGTGTGTGGATAGTGACCTGTGCTCCCACACAGACTTCTTGGTGGTGGCAGCAGCAGGCTTAGCGTCTTATGCCCGTCTCTGGTGTCTGCGCTTTTAGCCATGGCTCGCGCCCATCTCTGGAACTCCTTTAAGCAGCGCTCTTAATCCCCTCTCTTCACGCACCAGGAAACAAAGAGGGAAGAAAAAGTCTCTTGCCTTTTCAACAGGTCCAGACTTTCCCCGGACTCCCTCCTGGCTAGCCATGGTGCACTAACCCCTTCAGGCTGTGTTCATGCCGCCAGTCCTCTCCCTGTGCTCTGACCGAAGCCCAAGTCTACGCTCCCAGCCCCGCTCACCCTGGCGGGTGAACAGACAAGCCTCTCGGGCTGGTGAGTTCTGGTAGGCACCGATCCTCTGTGCGGCTATCTCTCCGCTTTGCCCTCTGCACCCCTGTTGCTGTGCTCTCCTCCGTGGCTCTGAAGCTTCCCTGCTCCGCCACCAGCAGTCTCCACCCGCGAAGGGGTTTCCTAGTGTATGGAAACCTTTCCTCCTTCACAGCTCCCTCCCACTGGTGCAGGTCCCGTCCCTATCCTTTTGTCTCTGTTTTTTCTTTTTTCTTTTGCACTACCCAGGTACGTGGGGTGTTTCTTGCCTTTTGGGAGGTCTGAGGTCTGCTGCCAGCATTCAGTATGTGTTCTGTAGGAGTTGTTCCACGTGTAGATGTATTTCTGGTGTATCTGTGGGGAGGACGGTGATCTCCGCATCTTACTCTTCTGCCATCTTCCCCCCGTCCTATAGCCTGCTTTTTAAAGTCTTTTTTGTCTGACAAATGTATTGCTACCCTTACATTATTTTCATTTTCATTTGCATAAAATATCACTTTTCATCCCCACTTTCATTCTGTGTGTGCTTTTAGCGCTGAAGTGAGTTTCTTGTAGGCACATATTGAATGGTATTTTTTTTAATCCAGTCAGCTACCCTATGTCTTTTCATTGGAGCATTTAGTCTACTTGATATTTAAATTAATTATTGATAGGTATGTACTTGTTGCCATTTTATTATTTGTTTTCCAGTTGTTTTTGTAGTTCTTCTTTTTTCATTTTTTTTGTTTTTCCAGTTGTGGTTTAATGATTTTCTTTTGTAGTTGGGTTTCTTTTCTTTTCTTTTTGTACCTATTGTAGGTTTTTGATTTGTGGTTACCATCTGATTCATATACGTTGATCTATAATTAAATCTACTTGATTTAAACTGATAGTCATTTAGGTTCAAACACATTCTAAAAGATCTCCATTTTTTACTACCCTCCTCCACATTTCTGTTTTTATCTCATATTTGACAACTTCATGCTTATTCCTTTACTGTTTATTGTAGTTATAGTTGCTTTTACAATTTTTTGTTTGTTTTTTAATCTATGCATTGGCTTATTTAAGTGATCTTCAATCCTTACTATATATCTGCCTTTCTTATTGGAATTTTCTCTTTACTGTAGATTCTTACTTCTTTTCCATTTAGAGAAGTGCCTTTAACATTTCTTTTAGGGTGGGTTTAGTATTGATGAATTATTTTAGTTTTTGCTTGACCGAGAATTCTTTATGTCACTTTTTATTCTAAATTATAATCTTGCTGGGTAGAGCATCCTAGGTTGCAGGTTTTATCCTTTCAGCACTTCAAATATATCATGCCATTCCATTCTGCTCTGCAACATTTCTGCCAAAAAATATCTGATAGCCTTATGGGGATTCCCTTGTATAAGACTCTTTTTATCTTTCTCCCTTTAGAATTTTCTCTTTAACTTTTACCATTTTAATTATGATATGTCTTGGTGTGGTCTGTTTGGGTTCATCTTGTTTGGGATCCTCTGTGCTTCCTATACTTCAGTATCTGTTTCCTTCTTTTGGTTTGAGGAGTTTTCAGCCATAATTTCCTCAGGTACATTTTGATACTCTTCTCTCTCTTTTCTCCTTCTGGAACACTATTATGCAAATGTTGGCGCATTTAATGTTATGCCATAGATCCCATATGTTGCTTTTATTTTTTTCATTTGTCTTTCTATCTGCTGTTCTGACTAGGTGGTTTCCATTATTCCATCTTCCAGATCACTTGTGCATTCTTCTGTGTCATTTAGTCTGCTATTCATTGCTTCTAGAGTGCTTTTTATCTCAGATACTGAATTATCTATCTAGAGTGCTTTTATCTCAGATACTGAATTATCTCAGATACTGAATTGACTTGTTCTTTTTTATATTTTCCAGTTTCTTCTTAAAATGATCTGTATTTATATCATTTCTCTTCCTTAATTCAGTTAGTAATTTTAGTACTGACTTTTGAATTATTTGTCTGTAGATTGTTTATTTCTGCTTGTTTATTTTTTCATGGGTTTTCTCTTGCCCTTTCTATTGAGAACAGTTCCTCTGCCTTTTCATTTTACTTAACTTTGTCTCTATGAAATTAGGTGAAACAGTTACCTACTGTGGTTTTGAAGAGGTATTCTTAGGTGGGAGTATCCCTATGTAGACTGCATTGCCAAATACATTTGGTGGGAGGGATAGATTTGATGTGAATGCCAGTCATGTCTTTCCTCAGTGTGTGCTGGCCACTGTCACCTTGGTAAGGGGTGTGGCTGGTGATGGAGAAGCTAGTGCCTGCACAGGGTTTAAGATAGGACTTCCTCTCTGCTAAGGGACCATTACTGTCTTGTTAGGGTCAGGGTCTGTTCCCAAGTTGCTGGAGTGTAAGCTCTGAGTTTCAGGCTTAAACTGGTTTTGTTCCCTTTAAGTGTGTGTTTTTCGTTCTCCCTGAACTAGGGCCTTTGCCCCAAAGGAGGGAAGTGCTGAAGCAAGTGTGACCTATGTACTTACAGAGATCCCATGTGCTGCCTGTGTAGGCATTTGAGGCTCTACTCAGATGCAGTCCATGGTCATGTCTTTTCCCATGTTGTGGCCACCCCAGATCTAATGCTAGGCATGGGTGGAGTAGGCAGTGCTGGAGCATTCACTCTGCTTGGGCTGGGGTGTGCATTAAGGCAGTCATGGGAATTCTGGTGGCCATGCTGCTGTCAGAAGTCTGGGCTGTTTGAGTAAGCGCCAACTATGGCTGCATCTGTCCCACCTGGACTACAGCCCAGGCCCCTGGGTTGCCTCTGTTTACCTTAATCAGGTCTTTTCCCTGGTCTTGGCTGCCCTAGATCCAGTGCCAAGCTGTGGTGTGGAGTGAGTGGGTGTTTATTCGGTCAGCTAAGGCTGACCTCTCTCTATCCTATCTGGGGACAAGCCACACCCATGTACTCCTCACTAGTGGAAATAGGCTTCTCCAGCCTTTTTACCTGTCTTAGCTGTTCTCCCGGCAGACAAGACGGCTTGCCTCCTATGTGTAGGACCCCAGAACTGGGAAGCCCAGTTTGTAACTCGACCCACTCACTCCCCAGGGCGAGTGTCCACCTGTGTGATCTCCTTTGTCCTCTTAGTCCCCTCCCAGGGGTACAGGTTATAACCCAATGCTTTCTTCCCATCCTACCCATTATGTGTGTATCTTTCTTACAGCCTTGGTTGTATAGGAGTCTTTCTGCCAGTTTCCAGTTAGTTTTCCATGAGGATTGTTCTGCATGTAGATGTATTTTTGATTAGTTAATGCTGGAAGGTGAACTCCCTGTCCTTTTACTCTGTCATCTTGATCTCCCTCTCCTTAGATTTCTTTTAGAGAGAGATTACTTGTATTAAGCTGAAATCATTCTTCCTGTGGCATTTGCTCTTGTATCCTGCTCTACCCTCTGGAACCTACCAGAATGTGCATACTCACTCTGCTCCTTGACTGTTCCAATATCTGAAGACCGAAGCTATATCTACCTGAGTCTCCTGTTCTTCTAAGCTCATTAAGCCCCTCTTCATAAGGTAGATTTCCTCTTCTTTCTCTGGACTTCTCACTTTCTTCTGGATACATATTTGTCTATCTGGGCCACTGTTAAGGGTCTGGGACCCTCAGCTGATGTAGGCTATGTCCCTGGAGTAGCTTGATTAAAGACACGCATTTCCTCATGTAAGCCATGTTTAATACAGTTTACCAGAATTTGTCTGGGTAAGGAGAATTAGGGCATACCATTGGAGAGCAGCTGCAGCAACATTGTTATATGGTGGAGGAAAAAAAACAGCTTGAGAATTAAGAGACCTTGTTTTGAATATCCATTCTTTCTTTATGTTTGTGACCTTAAGAAAATAACTTCCACTTTCTGGGTTTCCTTTTCTACTGCTGTAAAATGAGCTGAGAAAGAGATTGAACTAGGTAATTTCTGAGGTTTTTTCCAACTCCAAGGTATTTTGAGTGTGGACTTCGAGGCCATTAATGGGCCAGGAGAGAACTGACAAAATTGATATGCCAAGTGACATATAGAGGAATGGATAGATATTTGGTATTTAAAAGATAGTAAAATGTTAAAGATATAATCTAGGTGGAGGGCATGGAGGTGTTTGCTATAAAATTCTTTCAACTCTTGTATGCTTGAACATTTTAATAACAAAATAAGGGGGTTGATAATCCAACAGCTATGAGAAATACATTTTTTTCTTGGACATAGATGGTCACATATTTGTTGTTCTTAAAATCATATGATTCTTATTACTTCCAGGTCAGTCAGTGTACAGCTCTTACTTTCCCTTGGTAGTGTTTATAAAATTCTCCCCACCACCTAGACATTCATATTAAAATGACTACTGGAGAACAAAAGAGCAAGAAAAGAAACTAAAGACTCCAAGAAAGGATGAAGATAGGAATTTTTTAGATGGCCTCTGAGTGAGACTTGCCAGCAGTGGGTAAAGTAGTGATTAAAATATTAAATCTAGTCAATTCAGAACAACAAACATTTAAGATACATCTGCTGTGTGCCAGGCACTGTGCTACATCTGGGAACCCAAAGATGAAAAAGATATGGCCCTTGACCTGGAGAAGCTTTAGCTATAACAGGTCATACAGATACATAAACAAATAATTTAACTATAATGTTATGTAATCCTAAAGATTAAAAATATTTTAAATAATATGGTGTTTTCTGTTTTATGCTGTTGCTTCTATGCTGATGATATGATGAAAACGTCAAAAAGATTGTATTCTGTAAGATTGAGCCCAAACTGACAGTGAAATGTTAATTGAAAATCCATTTGCTAGAGAACTCACAGAAAAGTGTTAATGCTCCATATAAACTGGCTTACATTTTAATATGACTTGTCCCATGAATAACCAGCAAGAGTGATTCTAAAGCCACTGATTTCATATATCACGTCATTCAGAGATTTTCCCTGACACCAGAGCAGAATCAAAACAAGAAAGAAAACATAATTCAGACAATGCTTCATGTGAAATAGGGCCTCTCAAACCTCCTTAGGATTGGGACATAAGACTCCCTAAAATACAGAATGTTTTTATGAATAAGATCCATTCTAATTGTTCATTAAGAGAAAATATAATCAATAATGTATCAACTGGTGAACACATTATGTACTAGAAAATGCTTCTTCTCTGTATTTACATTGGCCCATAAAATCCACCTAACATGCTTAAAAGGTAAGAAGGTAGATATCATCTCTACTTTTTGAATGAAGAAATTGGAGCACAAAAACATTAAGTATTTTGTCCATTGTCACATAGCTAGTAAGTATGTGAAGTGTGAGTTGAACCTACACTGTCTAATCCCAGATCCCATACCCTTAACCAGTGTCTCAAATCAATTTTTACTAATTTTTACATTATTTGAACTCCCTTCACAAGACAAGCTGTGGGTGGGATGGACAGTCTAAATTTTTAAGGAAAGATTGGATGAACTTTGGGAGGTGGAGCCAGGAGAGCATCTTAGAAGTAGCAGTATGTAGTAGAAAATACTCTTGATAGTTTACCTGTGACTGCTTCAGGAACTGAGCATGTTTAGATCCAAGCAAAAGATCCAGGTTAATCTAACTTAGGAAAACATATGAATTAACATAATAATCTGAAAAGGAAATGCAATTTTTACTCATCATTTTCTCTTCTGGGAGTTTATCTTAAGGAAATAAGGACAAATGTGTGAAGGTGTATATATTTATGTACTAGAATATCCATTGAAATGCAAATTTTGAAAGCAACAAGTTGAAAAAAAGTCTAAATATACATTGGTGTGTAATTGGATAAAAATTATGGAATATCCATAAAATTAGTATTGCACAGCCATTACAAATGTTGATATAGAGCTGTATTTACATGGAAAGATGACAAGACATATTGTTCAGGTTAGAGAAAAATATATGGCAAGTTGAGGAGATTGATTTCTAGAAAGCTAGCATGAGGATTTCCACAGATTTGCTCCCAACCGAAACTGATAAAAAAAATATATAAGAAAGCAACGATTTAAAACCTCTGGAAAGAGTCCTAAAGACCCACAAAAAATGAAGAAACATTTATTCAAGAAAATCTATGAAAATTCTGTATGAGAGAAAAGCCTATAGTATTTGAAGTAAAAGACCACTCGCTCCCTTCCCCCTTCCAGCTCAACCAGATGGAGACTACACTCCATACTGCTGCAGCCAAGAACACAGGGTTCCCTCTCTCCCCAGCTTCCAGTCAAAGGGCTGTCTTACTGGGAGGAGAAAGATGTCAGTGTTTCTCATCCTGTCCCCAGCTACCTGCTGCTGAGGCTAAGTCCCAAGTGAGTGCAGGCTCCCTTCATCTATCCATACGCTTCTCATGGAATGGATGCTCTACCTTGGATGCAGCATGCTGAGAATACTGGGACCCCAGTTGCCATTTCCCCAGTTCATGAGGTAGGGGTTTCATGCCAAGCAAGACAACAAGCTAAGATGTCCTTAGGCTACTGCCTCTCACCACCACAGGGAACTCAGCTCCTGGAGTAGGGGCGTCACTCAGAGAAAAGCTTGCTATTGTCCCCAAGCCCAGCTCCAGAGCCCTAGATCAGAGTTTTGCTAGAACAAATATCAAACAGTGACTTCAGAAACCTCTCCTTCAAAAGAACCAGAATTTGACTGAACTAGTTTGCAGAGCAATGTATGCCCCAGAGAACTGTTGAAAACAATAGAGCAAAAACCCTATAATTAGTAGAGTTTAACATGTGAGTGTGGTCAGGGAAAAAGGGGAAGAAAGCAGTACCAGAGCCACTGTCATCCCAGGGTGACTGTGGGCATATTCAAAGCAGTGTTTTCATGAGAATCAACATCATAGGCATGGAGAAGAGAGGAATAGATTTCACTTAAATAATCCAGCCCATCACTAAACAAATAAGCAATAAAAGTAAAAAACCCTGGATAAGGGAAGACCAGTACCCAGATTTACTATATTATTTAAAATGTCCAGTTTCCAACATACGATTATGAGGCATACAAAAAAAAAAAAACAGGAAAGTATGACAAATACACTAAAAAACATCATGTTTAAGAAGCTGCATGTGAGAGGGACTAGATGTTGGATTCATCAGAAAAAGACTTCAAAGTAGCAATTGTAAGCATGTTCATAGAATTAAAGGAAACCATAATTAAAAAGGAAAATAAGATATGACAATGCCATATCAAATAAAGAATATCAATAGAGAAAAGTATTTTAAAAGAATCGGAATACACTGGAGTTGAATAAAATAATTGAAATTAAAAATTCACTGGAGGACTGGAGGGACTCAATAGTAGATTTAAACTAACAGAAGAAAGAATAAGTTAACTTGAAGATAGATCAATACACATTATGCAAGCCAAAGAACAGAGAGAAAACTCAAAGAAGAAAAATGAGCAGTCTTAGAGAAATGTGGGACACCATTAAGCATGCCAACATATGTATAATAGAGTTACCAGGAGGAGAGAAGAGAGAGAAAAGAGCAGAAAAATAAATATTGAAAGAAATAATGGATCAAAACACCATAGCACAGGGATATCAGCTCGGTGTTTTGTGACCGCCTGGAGGGGTGGGATAGGGAGGGTGGGAGGGAGGGAGACGCAAGAGGGAAGAGATATGGGAACATATGTATATGTATAACTGATTCACTTTGTTATAAAGCAGAAACTAACACATGATTGTAAAGCAATTATACCCCAATAAAGATGTTAAAAAAATAAAACACCATTTACGTTTTTTTCTTTTTTTTCTTCTTCTTTTTTTTTGAAAAACAATAATCTACACTACCAGGAAGCTCAGTAATTCAGGATTGGATAAATACAAAGAGATCCACAAACAGACACGTCAAAGTAAAAAGTACTGAAATTCAAAACAAGGGGGAAATATTTGAATATTGAAATTCAAAACAAGGGGAAAACTTTGAAGTTAAAAAATAATTTCTTGGCAGAAACAATGGAAATGAAAAAGCTATGGAATAATTTATCAAAATTGCTCAAAGGAAAAGTTTTCTAAAATTCTAGATAAACAAAAGCCAAGAAAATTGATTGCTAGAAGACCTGTCTTACAAAAAATACTAAAGGAAATTCTTCAGAATGGAAGCAAACAACCCGAGATGGTAACTCAAATCCACATAAAAGATGAGGTAGCCAAGATGGCAGAGTAGGAAGACAAGACACTGAGCTCACCTCCTCCCACAGGCACATCAAAATTGAAACTATTTACATAAAAACTATCCATGATAGTGACCTGAAGATTAGCATAAAATATCTTCTATAACAAAAGATATAGAAAAGGAACCATAATGAGATGAGTAGGAGGGGTGGAGACACAGTATACTCAAGACCCATACCCCAGGGTAGATGACCCATAAATGGGAAGATAATTACAATTGCAGAGGTTCTCCCCAAGGTGTGAGGGGTCCAAGCTCCACATCAGGCTCCCCAGCACAGGGGTTTTGCACTTAGAAGATGAGCCTCCAGAATGTTTGGCTTTGAAGGCCAATAGGGATTACTTTCAGGAGAGCCAGAGAGCTGTAGGAAATAGAGACTCCACTCTTAAAGGGAACACACAAAATCTCACATGCTCAAGACACAGGGCATTAGCAGTAATTTTAAATAAGCTTGTGTCAGACCCATAATCTGATCTTAGAGAGCTTCTCAAAAAGGCAGGGGCAAACAGAAACTCACCCTGGGGACATAGACACCAACAGCAGCCATTTCTGGTAGTTTATCCCACCATGAGGACTGGTGCTGATAAGTGCCATTTTGGAATCCTCCCTCATGGTTATTAGGACCAGTACCCAGTCCCATCTACCAACTATTCAACATCTGTTCTGGGACGCCTAAAGCCACACAGCCATCTGGATAGGGACATCACCCCACTTGTGAGCAGGCTGGGCCCAGGTATTGGACACCTTGAGCCAACAGCTGCCCCAGAGCCAGGCCGTGCCCAGCAGAAAGCCCAGGACTTGGCAGCACCCACCAGTGGAGCAGCAGCTCTGGGAACCCCTGGGCCCTGCTAACACCCACTGGGGGGCCAACACCAAATCTATAATTTATAGACTCCACAACCAAAGAACCCAGGACCTGGTTCTGTCAACCAGTGAGCCAACACTAGCCCTGTGACATGGCCTCACTCAATCATGAGCAGACATCAGCCCTGGGATATCCTGGGCCATGGCCCAACGTACCTGAGGGTCAACACCAACTTTGGGGCCTCCAGAGCTCTGCAGCCAGAAATCCCAAGACCCAGGTCTACACACAAGAGCACTGGCACTAGCCCTGTGTCATTCTAGGCCCTAGAACAACTCAACAGTGAGACAATACCAGCACTAAGATACCCAGAAGCACAGTGAGAGAACCCAGGAAGCAGTTCCACCCAACAGGGGACCAGCTTTAGTCCCAGGGCCTAGCCTTACACAACAGTAAGTGGGCACCAGTCCTGTGATACCCAGAGCCCAGGCCCCACCCACCAGTGAGCCAACACCAGTTCCAGGACCACTGTGGCCCCACAGTTAGCCATGTTAACCAGGCCCAATGACTAGCAGGCCAGCAACATCCCGGAACAACTTGGGCTTCAGTGCTTCTCAGCAGTAAGCCAAAATAATCTCCAGGAAACCATGGGTTACTCCACCAGCCATGTCAGGATCTGGCCTCACCCACCAGTAGGACATCACCAGACTCAGGACCCCCTCCCAGGCCACTGTCCCACCCATCAGCAGGTGGGCATTAGCTCTGGGACCCACGGTCCTTCAGGAAGGAACTGCAAGACTTAGCTCAACCCATCAGTGGGGCAGGACTACCCCCAGGTGGTCTCCTGCCCTGACCCTGCCAACCTGATCAACCTAGTACCAGAACCAAGACTCCCATGGCCAGCTGTGCCAGGACACACTTCTGCCCACTAGGGGCAAGCAGCCTCTGCACAAGGCAAAGCCTGGCAACCAACTGAAAAGGGGACCAATAATGCCTACCAGTGTATACACAGTGCTCTGCCAGCCACAATAGAAAGACACATACAGCCCATATAGAGGATACCCCTAAAGCATATAGCTCTGGTGACCAGAGGGGAGTATGCTACTAGGTCCCATAGCATGTCACCAACATAAGGCCACTTCTCTAAGATTGGGAAATATAACCAATCTACCAAATACATAGAAATAAAAACAGTGAATTAGGCAAAATGGGGTAACAGAAATATGTTCAAAATGAAGGAACAACATAAAACCCCAGAAGAGGAACTAAATGAAGTGGTGATGGACAATGTACATAAAAAAAAGGGTTCAAGGTAATGATCATAGACATGTTCAAAGAGGGATGCAGCAAAAACAGTTCTAAGAGGAAAGTTTATAGGAATATAATCCAACATCAAGAAAATTAAAAAAAAAATTTAAATAAAAAGCCTAAGCTTACACATAAAGCAATTAGAGAAAGAAGAAGACCAGCAACAACAACAAAAAAAACCCCCAGAGTTAGCAAAAGGAAAGAAATCATAAAGATCAGATCAGAAATAAATGGAAAAGAAATGAAGGAAACAAGAGAAAAGATCAATAAAACTAAATTTGGGTCTTTGAGAAGATAAACAATATTGATAAACCATTAGCCAGACTCATTAGGAAAAAAGGGGAGAAGACTCAAATCACCAGAATTAGAAATGATAAAGCAGAAGTAACAACTGACACTGAAGAAATACAAAAGATCATGAGAGATTACTACAAGCAACTCTATGCCAAAAAAATGGACAATCTGAAAGAAATGGACAAATTCGTACAAATGCAAAATGTGCCAAGACTGAATGAGGAAGAAATAGAAAATATGAACAGACCAATCACAAGCACTGAAATTGAAACTGTGATTAAAAATCTGCCAACAAACAAAAGCCCACGACCAGATGGGTTCACAGGCGAATTTTATGAAACATTTAGAGAAGAGCTAACACCTATACTTCTGAAAATCTTCCAAAGTATAGCAGTCGGAGGAACACTCCCAAACTCATTCTATGAGGTCACCATCACCCTGATACCAAAACCAGACAAGGATGTCACAAAGAAAGAAAACTACAGGCCAATATCACTGAGGAACATAGATGCAAAAATCTTTAAAAAAAATAGTAGCAAACAGAATCCAACAGCACATTAAAAGGATCATACACCATGATCAAATGGGGTTTATTCCAGGAATGCAAGGATTCTTCAATATATGCAAATTAATCAACGTGATACACCATATTAACAAATTAAAGGAGAACCATATGATCATCTCAATAGATGCAGAGAAAGCTTTCGACAAAATTCAACACCAAATTATGATAAAAAAAAAAAACCCTACAGAGAAGAAGGCATAGAGGCAACTTTCCTCAACATACTAAAGGCCATATATGACAAACCCACAGCCAACATCGTCCTCAATGGCGAAAAACTGAAAGCATTTCCACTAAGATCAGGACCAAGACAAGGTTGCCCACTCTCACCACTCTTATTCAACATAGTTTTAGAAGTTTTAGCCACAGCAATCAGAGAAGAAAAGGAAATAAAAGGAATCCAAATCGGAAAAGAAGAAGTAAAACTGTCACTGTTGGCAGATGACGTGATACTATACATAGAGAATCCTAAAGATGCTACCAGAAAACTATTAGAGCTAAACAATGAATTGGGTAAAGCAGCAGGATACAAAATTAATGCACAGAAATCCCTGGCATTCCTATACACTAATGATGAAAAATCTGAAAGTGAAATCAAGAAAACACTCCCATTTATCATTGCAAAATAAAGAATAAAATATCTAGGAATAAACCTACCTAAGGAGACAAAAGACCTGTATGCAGAAAATTATAAGACACTGATGAAAGAAATTAAAGATGATACAAATAGATGGAGAGATATACCATGTTCTTGGATTGGAAGAATCAACATTGTGAAAATGACTCTACTACCCAAAGAAATCTACACATTCAATGAAATCCTTGACAAACCATCACTGGCATTTTTCACAGAACTAGAACAAAAAATTTCACAATTTGTATGGAAACACAAAAGACCCCGAATAGCCAAAGCAATCTTGAGAACTAAAAACGGAGCTGGAAGAATCAGGATCCCTGACTACAGACTATACTACAAAGCTACAGTGATCAAGACAGTATGGTACTGGCACAAAAACAGAAAGATAGATCAATGGAAAAGTATAGAAAGCCCAGAGATAAATCCCCGCATATATGGTCACCTTATCTTTGATAAAGGAGGCAGGAATGTACAGTGGAGAAAGGACAGTCTCTTCAATAAGTGGTGCTGGGAAAACTGGACAGGTACATGTAAAAGTATGAGATTAGATCACTCCCTAACACCATACACAAAAATAAGTTCAAAATGGATTAAAGACCTAAATGTAAGGCCAGAAACTATCAAACTCTTAGAGGAAAACATAGACAGAATACTCTATGGCATAAATCACAGCAAGATCCTTTTTGCCCCACCTCCTAGAGAATTGGAAATAAAAACAAAAATAAACAAATGGGACCTAATGAAACTTAAAAGCTTTTGCACAACAAAGGAGACCATAAACAAGACCAAAAGACAACCCTCAGAATGGGAGAAAATATTTGCAAATGAAGCAAGTGACAAATGATTAATCTCCAAAATGTATAAGCAGCACATGCAGCTCAATAATAAAAAAACAAACAACCCAATCCAAACATGAGCAGAAGACCTAAATAGACATTTCTCCACATAAGATATACAGGATGCCAACAAACACATGAAAGAATGGTCAACAGCATTAATCATTAGAGAAATGCAAATCAAAACTACAATGAGATATCATGTCACCCCAATCCGAATGGCCATCATCAAAAAATATAGAAACAATAAATGCTGAAGAGGGTGTGGAGAAAAGGGAACATTCTTGCATTGCTGGTGGGAATGTGAATTGGTACAGCCACTATGGAGAACAGTATGGAGGTTCCTTAAAAAACTACAAATAGAAATACCATATGACCCAGCAATCCCACTACTGGGCATATATCCTGAGAAAACCATAATTCAAAAAGAGTCATGTGCGAAAATGTTCATTGCAGCTCTATTTACAATAGGCCGGAGATGGAAACAACCTAAGTGTCCATCATTGGATGAATGGATAAAGAAGATGTGGCACATATATACAATGGAATATTACTCAGCTTTAAAAAGAAACGAAATTGAGCTATTTGTAATGAAGTGAATAGACCTCGAGTCTGTCATACATAGTGAAGTAAGTCAGAAAGAGAAAGACAAATACTGTATGCTAACACATATATATGGAATAAGGAAAAAATGTCGTGAAGAACCTAGGGGTAAGACAGGAATAAAGACACAGACCTACTAGAGAATGGACTTGACGATATGGAGAGGGGGAAGGGTAAGCTCTGACAAAGCAAGAGAGAGGCATGGACATATATACACTACCGAACGGAAGGTAGATAGCTAGTGGGAAGCAGCCGCATAGCACAGGGAGATAAGCTCCATGCTTTGTGACCGCCTGGAGGAGTGAGATAGGGAGGGTGGAAGGGAGGGAGACGCAACAGGGAAGAGATATGGGAACATGTGTATATGTATGGCTGATTTGCTTTGTTGTGAAGCAGAAACTAATACACCATTGTAGAGTAATTATACTGCAATAAAGATGAAAAAGAAATAAATAAAAAAATTAAAACCAAATAAAAATAAAGAAATGGGACCTAATGAAACTTCAAAGCTTTTGCACAGCAAAGGAAACTATAAACAAGACCAAAAGACAACTCTCAGAATGGGAGGAATTATTTGGTAATGAAGCAACTGACAAAAGATTAAACTCCAAAATTTACAAGCAGCTCACGCAGCTCAATAACAAAAAAACAAACAACCCAATCCAAAAATGGACAGAAGACCTAAATAGACATTTCTCCAAAGAAGATATACAGACTGCCAACAAACACATGAAAGAATGCTCAACATCATTAATCATTAGAGAAATACCAATGAAAACTACAATGAGATATCATCTCACACCCGTCAGAATGGCCATCATCAAAAAATCTAGAAACAATAAATGCTGGAGAGGGTGTGGAGAAAAGGGAACACTCTTGCACTGCTGGTGGGAATGTGAATTGGTACAGCCACTATGGAGAACAGTATGGAGGTTCCTTAAAAAAAACTACAAATAGAACTACCATATGACCCAGCAATACCACTTCTGGGCATATAACCTGAGAAAACCATAATTCAAAAAGAGTCATGTATGAAAATATTCATTGCAGCTCTATTTACAATAGCCAGGAGATGGAAACAACCTAAGTGTCCATCATCGGATGAATGGATAAAGAAGATGTGGCACATATATGCAATGGAATATTACTCCACCATAAAAAGAACCGAAATTCAGCTATTTGTAATAAGGTGGGTAGACCTAGAGTCTGTCATACAGAGTGAATTAAGTCAGAAAGAGAAAGACAAATACCATATGCTAACACATATATATGGAATTTAAGAAAAAAATGTCATGGAGAACCTAGGGGTAAGACAGGAATAAAGACACAGACCTACTAAAGAATGGACTTGAGTATATGGGGAGGGGGAATTGTAAGCTGTGACAAAGCGAGAGAGTGGCATGGACATATATACACTACCAAATATAAAATAGATAGCTAGTGGGAAGCAGCCATATAGCACAGGGAGATCAGCTCGGTGCTTTTTGACCACCTAGAGGGGTGGGTTAGGGAGGGTGGGAGAGAGGGAGATGCAAGAGGGAAGAGATATGGGAACATATGTATATGTATAACTGATTCACTTTGTTATAAAGCAGAAACTAACACACCGTTGTAAAGAAATTATACTCCAATAAAGATGTAAAAAAAAAAGAAATGAAAAAGGAGAAGTAAAAATTGACAATGCAGAAATACAAAGGATCATGAGAGTTTACTACAAGCAACTATATGCAAATAAAATGGAAAACCTGGAAGAAATGGAGAAATTCATAGAAAAGTACAACCTTCTAAGACTGAACCAGGAAGAAAGAGAAAATATGAACAGACCAACCATAATCACTAAAATTGAAGCTGTGATTAAAAATCTTCCAACAAACAAAAGCCCAGCACAGATGGCTTCACAGGTGAAATCTATCAAACATTTAGAGAAGAGCTAATGCCTATCCTTCTCAGACTCTTCCAAAATTTAGCAGCGTGAGGAACACTCCCAAACTCGTTCTATGAGGCCACCATCACTCTGATACCAATACCAAACAAAGATGTCACACAAAATTAAACTTCAGGCCAATATCACTGATGAACATAGATGCAAAAATCCTCAACAAAATACTAGCAAACAGAATCCAACAGCACATTAAAAGGATCATACACCATGATCAAGTGGGCTTTATCCCAGAAATGCAAGGATTCTTCAATATACAAAAATCAATGTGAACAAACTGAAGGATAAAAACTATATGATAATCTCAATTGGTGCAGAAAAAGCTTTCAACAAGATTCAACACCCACTTATGATAAAAATAAAGAAATCTCCAGAAAGGAACCATAAAGGGAACTTACCTCAACATCATGAAGGCCATACATGACAAACCCACAGCCAACATCATTCTCCATGGTGAAAAATTGAAAGCATTTCCTCTAAGATCAGGAACAAGACAAGGGTGCCCACTTTCACCACTATTATTCAACAGTTTTGGAAATTTTAGCCACAGAAATCATAGAAGAAAAAGAAGTAAAAGGAATCCAAATCGGAAAAGAAGAAGTAAAACTGTCACTGTTTGCAGATGACATGATACTATTCATAGAGAATCCTAAAGATGCTACCAGAAAACTACTAGAGGTAATTAATGAATCCAGTAAAGCAGCAGGATACAAAATTAATGCACAGAAATCTCTTGCATTCCTCTACATTAACCATGAAAAATCTGAAAAAGAAATTAAGGAAACACTCCCATTTACCATCGCAACAAAAAGAATAAAATATCTGGGAATAAACCTACCTAAGGAGACAAAAGACCTGTATGCAGAAAACTGTAAGACACTGATGAAAGAAATTAAAGAGGATACAAACAGATGGAGAGATATACCATGTTCTTGGATTGGAAGAATCAACATTGTGTGAATGACTATACTACGCAAAGCAATCTACAGATTCATTGTAATCCCTATCAAACTACTAATGGCATTTTTCACAGAACTAGAAGAAAATGTTTCACAATTTGATTGGAAACACAAAAGACCCTCAAAGCAACCTTGAAAAAGAAAAATGGAGCTGGAGGAATCAGGCTCCCTGTCTTCAGATGATACTACAATGCTACAGTAATAAAGACACTATGGTACTGGCACAAAAACAGATATATAGATCAGTGAAACAGGATGGAAAGCCCAGAGATAAACTTACACACATATGGTCAACTTATCTTTGACAAAGAAGGCAATAATATACAATGGAGAAAAGACAGCCTCTTCAAAAAGTGGTACTGGGAAAACTTGACAGCTACATGTAAAAGAATGAAATTAAAACACTTCTTGACAACATACACAAAAACACAGTCAAAATGGATTAAAGACCTAAATTTAAGGCCAGACACTATAAAACTCTTAGAGGAAAACATAGGCAGAACCCTGTATGACATAAATCACAGGCAAGATCCTTTTTTCCCTAGAGTAATGGAAATAAAAACAAAAATAAACAAATGGGACCTAATGAAACTTATAAGCTTTTGCACAGCAAAGGAAACCATAAACAAGACAAAAAGACAACCCTCAGAGTGGGAGAAATTATTTGCAAATGAAGCAACTGACAAAAGATTAATCTCCAAATTATACAAGCAGCTCATGCAGCTCAATATCAAAAAAGAAAAACAACCCAATCTAAAATGGAAAGAAAACCTAAATAGATATTTCTCCAAAGAAGATATACAGATGGCCAAAAAACACATGAAAAGGTGCTCAACACCACTAATCATTAGAGAAATGTAAATCAAAACCACAATGAGTTATCACCTCATACCAATTAGAATGGCCATCATCAAATATCTACAAAAAAAAAATTCGGGAGAGGTTGTGGAGAAAAGCAAGCCCTCTTGAACTATTGGTGGGAATGTTAATTGATACAGCCACTATGGAGAACAGTATGGAGGTTCCTTAAAAATCTAAAAGTAGAACTACCATATGACCCAGCAATCCCACTACTGGGCATATACCCTGAGAAAGCCATAATTCAAGAAGAGTCGTGTACCACAATGTTCATTGCAGCTCTATTTACAATACCCAGGACATGGAAGCAACCTAAATGCCCATCAAAAGATGAATGGATAAAGAAGATGTGGCATGTATATATATATATATATATATATATATATATACACACACACACACACACACAATGGAATAATTCTCAACCATAAAAAGAAGCGAAATTGAGTTATTTGTAGTGAGGTGAATGGACCTAGAGCCTGTCATATAGAATGAAGTAAGTCAGAAAGAGTAAAACAAATACTGTATGCTCACATATATATACGGAATCTAAGAAAAAATAAGGGTTCTCATGAACCTAGTGGCTGGACAGGAATAAAGATGCAGACGGAGAGAATAGACTTGAGGACATGGGGTAGGGGTGGGGACGGGGAAGATGGGACAAAGTGACAGAGTAGCACTGACATATGTATACTACCAAATGTAAAATAGATAGCTAGTGGGAAGAATCTACATAGCACAGGGAGATCAGCTTGGTTCTTTGTGACCACTTAGAGGGGTGGGATTGGGAGGGTGGGAGGGAGGCTGAAGAGGGAGGAGATATGGGGATATATGTATTCATATACCTGATTCACTTCGTTATACAGCAGAAACTAACCCAACATTGTAAATCAATTTTAGTCCAATAAAGTTGTGTAAAAAGAAAAATAGCATTCAAAGAACTCAGGACAAGATTTAATGAACAGTGAGAAGTTAGAAGCTTTTAACAAAGAGTTAGAAAATGTACAGAAGAACCAAACAAAGATGAATACAATAATTGAAATGAGCAATACACGAGAAGGAATCAACAGTAGATTAAATGATGCAGAGGAATGGATCAGCATGCTAGAAGGCAGAGTGGAGAAAATCATTGAAACTGAACAGAAAAAAGAAAAAATAAGAATTAAAAGAAATGAGGACAGTTTAAGAGACCTCTGAGATAACATAAAGCATATTAATATTCACATTATAGGGTATTAGAAGGAGAAGAGGTAAAGGAAAAGGCAGAGAACATATTTGAAGATATAATGGCTGAAAACTTCCTTATCCTGGGGAACAACAACAATATCCAGATCCAGGAAGCAAAGAATCCCAAACAAGATGAACCCAAAGATATCCACACAAAGACACTTTGTAAATAAAATGGCAAAAATGAAAGATAAAGACAGCAAGAGAAAAGCAACTCGTTTCATAAAAGGAATTCCCTTATGGAAATCAGCAGATATTTCAGCAGAAACTTTGCAGGCCAGAAGGGAGTTTCATGATACATTCAAAATGATGAAAGGTAAAAATCCCCTACAAACAAGAATACTCTGCCCAACAAGGCTCTCATTCAGATTTGAAGGAGAAATAAAGAGTTCTACAGATAATCAAAAGTTAATGAGTTCAATAGCACTAAAATTGGCTTTACCATAAATGTTAAAGTGATTTCTCTAAGTAGAAAAGAAAAGACTACAACTAGATATATGATAATTATGAAGAAAAATCTCACAGGTTAAGATAAATATTCAGAAAAAGTAGAAGATTAACCCTTATAAAGCTAATAGGGGGCTTCCCTGGTGGCACAGTGGTTAAGAATCCGCCTGCCAATGCAGGAGACACGAGTTCGAGCCCTGGTCTGGGAGGATCCCACATGCCACAAAGCAACTAAGCCCATGCGTCACAACTACTGAGCCTGTGCTCTATAGCCCGCGTGCCACAACTTCTGAAGCCTGCGCACCTAGAGCCCATGCTCCACAACAAGAGAAGCCGCCACAATGAGAAGCCTGTGCACTGCAACAAAGAGTAGCCCACACTCGCCACTACTAGAGAAAGCCCATGCACGGCAACAAAGACTGAACACAGCCAAAAATAAATAAAATAAAATAAATAATTTTTAAAAATAGTATAAAGCTAATAGGAAGGTTAAAAGGCAAAAGTAGTAAAATCAACTATATCCACAAAAACTAGTTAAGGGCTACACAAAAGAAAAAGATGTAACATATTATGTCAAAAATTAAATGCAGGGGGGATAAAAATGCAGGGATGTTAGAATGTGTGTGAAAGTAAGAAATCATCAACTTAAAATAATCATATATATATTCATATATAGTCATTATAGTTATACATAAACCTCATGGCAACAACAAACATGTATCTATAATAGATACACACAAAAAAGAAAGGAATCCCAGCATAACACTAAAGATGTGCACCAAATCACAAGGGAAGAAAGCAAAGGAAGAAGAAAGGAACAAAAAGAACTACCAAAAAGCCCCCAAACAATTAATAAAATGGCAATAGGGCTTCCCTGGTGGCGCAGTGGTTGAGAGTCCGCCTGCTGATGCAGGGGACACGGATTCGTGCCTTGGTCCGGGAAGATCCCACATGCCACGGAGTGGCTGGGCCCGTGAGCCATGGCCGCTGAGCCTGCACATCTGGAGCCTGTGCTCTGCAACAGGAGAGGCCACAACAGTGAGAGGCCTGCATACCACCAAAATAAATAAATAAATAAAACAAGTAAAATGGCAATAAATATATACCTATCAATAATTACTTAAAATGTAAATGGAATATTTTCTCCAATCAAAAGACATAGAGTGATTAAATGAATTTAAAAAAACCACCTATGTATATGCTGACTATAAGAGGCTTACTTCAGACCTAAACACACACACAGACTGAAAGTGATGGAGTAAAGGTATTCCATGCAAACGGAAATGAAAATAAAGCTCAGGTACTAATACTTACATCAGCAAAATAGACTGTAAAGCAAAGACTGTAACAGGAGACAAAGAAGGGCATTACATAATGATAAAAGGATCAATCCAACAAGATATAACAATTCTATATATTTATGCAGCCAACATAGGAGCACCTAAATATATAAAGCAAATATTAATGAACTTAAAGGGAGAAGTTGACAGTATAAAAATAATAGTAGGAGGCATTAACATCCCAATTACATCAATGGACCGATCGTGCAGGCAGAAAATAAAAAATAAGGAAAAACAGGCCTTAAGTGACACTATACACCAGATGGGATCTATATATATCCATCCAAAAGAAGCAGAATACACATTATTTTCAAGTGTACATAGAACAGTCCCCAGGATAGATCACATGCTAAGCCAAGAAACAAGTCTCAATAAATTTAAGAAGATTGAAATCATATCAAGCATATTTTCCAACCACGATGCTATGACTAGAAATCAACAACCAGAAAAAAACTGCAAAAACACGAACATGTGAAGGCTAAACAACATGCTACTAAATAACCAATGGATCACTGCAGAAATCAAAGAGCAAATCAAAAAATACCTGGAGGCAAATAAAAATGGAAACACAACAATCCAAATTCTATGGGACGCAGCAAGAGCAGTACATAAAGGAAAGTTTAGAACAATACAAGCCTACATCAGGAAACAAGAAATATCTCAAATAAATAATCTAACCTTACACCTAAAGGACTAGAAAAAGAAGAAAAAACAAAACCCAAATTTAGTAGAAAGAAATAAATAATAAAAATCAGAGCAGAAATAAATGAAATAGAGGATAAAAAATATATACAAAAGTTCAATGTCATTAAGAGCTGGTTCTAAGAAAAGATTAAAAACTTTGAAAAATCTCTAGTCAGTATCTTCAAGAAAAAATGAGAGACAGGCCAAATGAATAAAATCAGAAATGAAAAAGAGAAGTTACATCTGACACCACAGAAATACACAGTATCATAAGAGATTGCAACAAACATTTGTATACTAATAAAATGTACAACCTAGAAGAAATGGATAAATTCCTAGAAATATACAATCTCCCAAGGCTAAATCAAGATGGAATAAAAAATATGACCAGACTGAATACCAGTAATAAAATTGACTTAGTAATAAAAAAAAATCCAAAAAACAAAGTGCAGGACCAGATCGTTTCACAGGTGAATTCTACCAAACACTTAAAGAAGAGTTAACACCTATCCTTCTCAAACCATTTCAAAAATTTAAAGTGAAACGATTGCTTTTGAACTCATTGGAAAAGGCCAGCATCACCCTGATACTAAAACCATACACAGCACCAAGTAAAAAAAAAGAGGATAGTACTAAAATACTTGATAGAAATAGCATATACTTTAGGACTGGATGATTAAAGTATTTTAAAATCCTTTTATTGTTTAGGAGGAAGGTCAAAACTTGAGCTAAAATTAGAATTTTGTTAGTTAAGTATGCATGTTAATACAGCTAGAGTAAACACTAAAAGACTAAACAGAGCATATAACTTCCAAATGATAGAAGGAGAAAAATATAGAGTAAGGAGGAAAAGCTCTAATCATTCCAAAATATGGTAAAAAGTTAGGGGGAAAAAGGGGGAAATAGAGTAAATGGGACAAATAATAAGTGCATACAAATAAACAAAAATTATCAGCAATCACAGTAAATTTACTATGTTAAATGACAGAGGTCATCAGAATATTTTTAAAATCCTGCTGTAAACAGTTCAAAAGAGATACACCTAAAACCTAGGGGTAAAGCAGGAATAAAGACGCAGACCTCTTAGAGAACGGACTTGAGGTTATGGGGAGGGGGAAGGGTGAGCTGTGACAGGGCGAGAGAGAGTCATGGGCATATACACACTAACAAACGCAGTAAGGTAGATAGTTAGTGGGAAGCAGCTGCATGGCACAGGGATATTGGCTCGGTGCTTTGTGACAGCCTGGAGGGGTGGGATGGGGAGGGTGGGAGGGAGGGAGACGCAACAGGGAAGACATATGGGAACATATGTTTATGTATGACTGATTCACTTTGTTATAAAGCAGAAACTAACACACCATTGTAAAGCAATTATACCCCAATAAAGATGTAAAAAAATAAAAAAATAAAAAATAAAATAAAATAAAATAAAATAAAAAAACAGAATGGCACA
Source organism: Lagenorhynchus albirostris (assembly GCF_949774975.1). Classification (NCBI taxonomy): domain Eukaryota; kingdom Metazoa; phylum Chordata; class Mammalia; order Artiodactyla; family Delphinidae; genus Lagenorhynchus; species Lagenorhynchus albirostris. The sequence continues at coordinate 77,390,731 of NC_083116.1, forward strand.
ACAAGTGTGAATGTCAAAGTATGGAAAAATATATAACAGGCAAATACTAATAATGGAAAAAAGGTTGTTGTGGCTATGTTAATATCAGTCAAAATAGACCATGAAGCAAAAAGCATTAGTAACGATAAAGGTGGTCACTATACAGTGACAAAATGATCAATTAATCACTAAGATATAACAAATATAAATTTATATGTATCTAACAATTTAGGCTCAAAATTTATAAAGAAAAAAAGTAACAGCATGATAAGGAGAAATAGACAACTTATACCATCACCATGGGAAGTTTAACACATCCTTCTCAGTATTGATCAAGCGGACAGTCAGTAAAGTTATAGAAGACGTGAACAAAATAACAATCAAATTTGAACTGCTGGAGTTCAAAAAATTATATACAGAATTTCATACCCAGAATTTGGAGGATACATATTATTTTTAAGCATGCATGAACATTTGTGAAAATTGACCATGTGCTAGGCCCTAAGACTAACCTTAACAAATTTCAAATGATTGGCATCCTACAGCTCAAAAAATGCAATCAATTTAGAAACCAATTATAAAAAGATAATTAAAGATATATTTAGAAATGAAAAATACTCTACTAAACAACTCATGAATCAAAGAAGAAATCAATGAAAAATTTGAAAATACTTAGAACTGAAAAATAATGAAGATACTACATAGAAAAACTAAAGTGGTACTTGTAAGAACATATTTACCTATGAATATTTATATTAGAAAAGAAGAAAGGCTCAAAATTAATAATTTAAGCACTCAAGAATTTAGAAAAGGAAAAGTTGAATGAACCCAAAGAGAGTAGAAAGTAGGGATAACATGCATGTAATTTGATAAAGTATTGCCAGATTTTCCTTCAGTTTACACTCCCATCAGTATTGCCTGAGTATTCCTATTTCCCATATGCTCATCAATACTTGATATTTTCCTCCTTACTAATTTTGTCTGTATAGTACACACTGTATACTGTATATACAGTGTATATAGTGTATCTGTATAAAGTGACCGTTCATTATTTTATCTTTTCTCCAGATAAATTGAATATATACTCATATACTAATGAGCCATTCAGGTTTTTCTTTTTGTGAATTATTTTATTCTATAATTTTCCATTTTTGCTCTTGGATTTTGAGAGATATTCAAGAGTTAGAACCACATGACTGGTGGCTGGATGTGGGACATTAGATAGAGGGAAGAGTCAGGGATAAGGATATCAATTTGGATTTCTCTAAGTTATCACTTCTCACCAAACAGCCCTGGTTCTAAAACTCTCCATGTGTTATGGTATCCAGCTCCTTCATAAATTGACTTTCTGTCTTCTGAAAAAGTTCTGTTAATATCCTCCTAAAAGACTTAGTACCAGAGCTGGACGAAGCCTTCTAGGTCACCTTCTCATTACAGACTTCTATAAATTCAGATTTGATATAGCCATACAATTAATTGGCCATTAATGAAGCAATTAGAACCCACCAATACAATGATGAAATGACAGAACTTTCTGTATTTAAGGGTCTACAGTGTTCCTCTTTCCACCTTCCCTCACTACTTAAAACATATAGCCTCCTTAGCAGCTGTCCACTAATTCCACAAATTTTCCTGAAGCATATGGACTGGATTAGGAGTAGAACACAGACAAGTGAGACCAGAGAATGGGTTATATTTCCCTAGGAAGAAGGTATATGCCAACAGACAGAATTTGGTTCCCCAAACACAGACTGCACTTCTCTCCATTCATCTATTTCAAAGATGTTTACCATCAGTCATAATGCATTGCTGCATATAAAGACCATTCCTCTTCCTTGGGATGAAAGTCAAATTATATGCTCTACCCATGGTGGGTCAAAAGAATCCTTCAAGACAGATATCATAAAGTAGTAATTATGAGCATAGGTTCTGAAGTCAGACAGACATCTGTATTTGAATTTTGTTTCCACAACTTGCTGTCTGTGAAATCTTGGGCAAATTGTTTAACCTGTCTGAGCCTGTTTCCTCATCTGAGAAATAGCACATATCTCTTTGGAATGTTGTGAAGGTTAAGTGAGATAATGTGTGTACTAGGACCTTTGAACATAGTCCTTCATGAACATTAATAGCTGTATACTATTGTTATTCAGTGATATAATAGTGCATGAGCATAAAGCAGAAGTAAATTAGACACTAAACATGATGAAGTGAAAAGAACACTGGTCTGGAATTAGCAGAAGAAACTCCAATTATTAGCCAGATCCACTCATGCTGGTACAAATTTTTCAGACTAGATGAATCAAAAAATGCCCAGGTTATAATCTGTTCCCCCTAATCCCAAAAAAGAAGATTCTATCTCCCATTAATCTGCCCCTGGCTGCCTTGTCCTGGCCTGGGTTCTACCTGCCATCTATCTGCACAGGTACCTTTATCTGACAGGGCTCAGGACAGCTCATAAATAAGATCCTAGATTTTTAACATATTAATTACTTTTTATTTGGAAATAATTTCAAATGCATGAGAAGTTGCAAGAATAAGAATAGTACATGATATGTCAATTATTTCTCAATAAAATTGGGAAAAAAACAATAATACATAGGATACCCCTATACCCTCTAGACTTTTTCATACTGAAATGTTTGTTTCTGTTATCACAGTGTGGAGTTTATTCCTCCTGACTATTGTCACCTCCCTCTTCTCCACATAAAGAGTAATAGAGAAAGAAAGGGCAACCAAGAAGTATTCCCCAAGTGACAGTGGGAGGTCCAACCCTGGGAAGTTGCCCAGAAAACTCCACTATCTTTCATTTTATTTAATTTAGTATTTTAATAGGAAAAAACAAAATTTTATTTCTGTTACATTTTGGACATTTTTATTCCTCAGGAGCTACCAGGCTCCCAAAGGGATCCAAGGAGATAGAAGAGTTACCCAAAGCAAACAATCCCCTCATTGGTTGCCAAGGAAACATCCTCTATTGATAAAGGTCTCATGCAGTATCAACTTCATAGTTGAAGGAAGAGGGCCTTGCACAAAGCTGAGTGCTAGTCCCTAGGAGGCCAGGACATGGGGCTCAGGCCACAATAACCCTACTGTTTCCAGTTTCAGAGGAAAAAAAGGAATAAATAACCAATTTTTCTCAGAAAGTCAGAAAGACACCATGACTTTGGACACTTTGAGGCTCCTCCAGGCTAATTAGAGAGTCTTACCACATGACTGCTGCCCTTTCATGACCTGATTCACTCTCGCTACTCAATTCATAAGGCTTGGCTCCTGCTCTCAAAAGACTCTTAGAGCACAACTAGGTGCCATTTTGGGAACTGAACTTAATTTCAGAGAGGCACCATTGGCTTGTGGGAAGAATAGTTAACTATAGGAGTCAGTCGTCTCAACTCTGACTTTGACAATTTGTAACACTCTTGATCCAGACTCTCTTTGAGCCTGAGTCTTTCCATCTGACAAATGAGAGGAGAGAGAATTGAACTGGGTGATCCCTGAAGTCCTTTTGAACTCTGATGTTTTCTGAGTCAACACTGTCTCATTATTACTCCTCCACCCTGAGGGTAGATTTGGTGTTTTAATAGCAATAAGAAAGGAGAACACCAAACCAGCCCCTCCCTCACATCTGACAGTGTGGACATTTTCATCTCTGATATGCATCCCTACCCTTCAAACAAGTTGACATGCTGTTATTTGTATGGTCCATGGTGAATGAGAAGAGCAAAGGTAAATGACCCACAGAGGAGTTGAATTGGGCCTGTTGGCTTCAATAATGAGGTGTGCTAATTAACTGAGCTAATCTGCTATACACTAATAAAGCAGCTTAATGGCATTATCTGAGCTTCCCAAGGGAAGATACCAGGAACAAAGAGGTTCCAAAATAGTTGTTTTTCCCCTGAAAAAGGAAGAGTGGAAGGAAGGAAACTAGCACTTCGTAAAAACCTATTATGTCAGCCCCTGTGTTTATTATACACCTTTTCATGCATTACCTCATTCTGAGGGGGGTTACAGATACATATTTTTCACCTTATTGACCTCCAACTTTGACTCCTCTTTAACCCTTGTCATCCCCTGTGTGTCACTCTTCCTTGGAGAGGATGACTTACAAAGAAGAGGACCATTATTCAGCAAATGACTTAAGAGTAGCTGCTTCTGCTGGAATCTTTGTTATCATATTTAATCTTCTTATTGGCTTCATGAGGTCCTGATCTCTTGCCCTCAGGTAAGACAGATGATGAAACGTATGTTCCACAAACTGAAATGGCTTACCCAAGGACACACACTAGCAAGTGTCAGATCTGGAATTGGAACCTAAGACTCTAATACCGTGTCCAGTCTTATCTATACTGTTCCTTATAGGTGCTACTTAGACCCCTCCATTCTTGGGGACTAGGAATAGCAGAACAGGGGTAAACCTCAGGAACATTGAATGGGCAGCCCAGCAAAACTGGGAGCTCTGTTTCCCAGAAGATTCTTCAGATTGGGAGATCCTCTCACGTTTAGGGGCTGAAAAAAGTACCAAAATCAGCAAAGTAGTTTAGAGACCTGCTGAATTAATATTTCCATTTAAAGAAAACCACTTTGTGAGACTAGTGAGACATCAGCTCAGTCTGAGTTAGCTCTAGTCCACTCCCTCAGTCATCCTAATTTCTGGGTCATTAAAATGTCCTTGACTTTTCTGGCCCTTGCCTACTTCTTCTTGGAAGAGAAAGGAAGCCAAGAAGTTCCCTGGAGCCCCCCAACCTGCCTCAGACTCCATGAAAAAAAGTCCAGCTCCTGGGCCTTTGGCCAGCGGTATCTCAGTGTCATGAACTTACCCACAACAAAAAGCAAAAGGAAAGAGTGGGAAGGGCCCAGTAAGGTGGCAAGAGCTAAATTGTTTTTCCTCACAACGAAATAAACTCATGGCAAAACAGGGCCCTCAGCAATTTTTTCCTCTGGCCCTGGCCAACTCATCTAACATAAGCCATAAAGAATTCACTGACAAAGAGTCATGAATTACACAAACTTAATGCCTTCCATATGCACAGGCTTCCTACCTGGCACTTAAATCTTATACCAGGTACACTCAGAAACCTTATTGCATTAACTCCTCCAAACAACCCTAGAGAATGAGTGTAATAGTAACTAATGTTCAATGAGTATTTGCTATGATTCTAGCTCTGCTCTCTAAGCTTTACATATAGTAACTCATTTAATCCTCACAACAACAAATCTATGAAGAAAATTCTACCATATTTCATCAAATTTTAGATGCACTTTAAAAAATTAATGTCAATAAAATATGGATGTATTCAATATCTTGTTTCTTTAACATCTTGCTCTTCATCACAGAACACATCACAAATTATACATTTGCTTGTGATTACATCTCTCACTGAACTGTGAGCTTTTTGAGGGCAGAACACTTTAATAATTTTTGACCTTCTTTACTATCTTATCCCCAGCACACAGCCTACTACATAGTAAGTGATCAGAAAATATTGAATACATTAATGAAACCACTAAAAAGCAGACATTTCAAAATAGAAAAGTGACTGAAGTCATGTAAATTACCCCTTTGTTTTTATGCAAAAATATTTGCAAAATTGACCCATATTAATAAAGCTTTCCTGACATAAATCACAGCAAGATCCTTTTTTTTTTAACATCTTTATTGGAGTATAATTGCTTTACAATGGTGTGTTAGTTTCTGCTTTATAACAAAGTGAATCAGTTATACATATACATATGTCTCATATCTCTTCCCTCTTGCGTCTCCCTCCCTCCCACCATCCTTACCCCACCCCTCTAGGTGGTCACAAAGCACCAAGCTGATCTCCTTGTGCTATGCAGCTGCTCTCCACTAGCTATCTATTTTATGTTTCGTAGTGTATATATGTCCATGCCACTCTCTCACTTTGTCACAGCTTACCCTTCCCCCTCCCCATATCCTCAAGTCCATTCTTTAGTAGGTCTGTGTCTTTATTCCTGTCTTACACCTAGGTTATTCATGACATAATTTTTCCTTAAATTCCATACATATGTGTTAGCATACGGTATTTGTCTTTCTCTTTCTGACTTACTTCACTCTGTATGACTGACTCTAGGTCCATCCACCTCATTACAAATAGCTCAATTTCGTTTCTTTTTATGGCTGAGTAATATTCCATTGTATATGTGTGCCACATCTTCTTTATCCATTCATCTGATGATGGGCACTTAGGTTGCTTCCATCTCCTGGCTACTGTAAAGAGAACTGCAACAAATATTTTTTTACATGTCTCTTTTTGAATTATGGTTTTCTCAGGGTATATGCCCAGTAGTGGGATCCCTGGGTCATATGGTAGTTCTATTTGCAGTTTTTTAAGGAAACTCCATACTGTTCTCCACAGTGGCTGCACCAATTCACATTCCCACCAGCAGTGCAAGAGTGTTCCCTTTTCTCCACAGCCTCTCCAGCAATTATTGTTTCTAGATTTTTTGATGACGGCCATTCTGACGCGTGTGAGAAGATATCTCAGTGTAGTTTTCATTTGCATTTGTCTAATGATCAATGATGTTGAGCATTCTTTCATGTGTTTGTTGTATATCTGTATATCTTCTTTGGAGAAATGTCTATTTAGGTTCTCTGCCCATTTTTGGATTGGGTTATTTGGTTTTTTTGTTATTGAGCTACATGACATGCCTGTAAATTTTGGAGATTAATCCTTTGTCAGGTGCTTCATTTGCAAATATTTTCTCCCATTCTGAGGGTTGTCTTTTGGTCTTGTTTATGGTTTCCTTTGCTGTGCAAAAGCTTTGAAGTTTCATTAGATCCCATTTGTTTATTTTTGCTTTTACTTCCATTTCTCTAGGAGGTGGGTCAAAAAGGGTCTTGCTGTGATTTATGTCATAGAGTGTTCTGCCTATGTTTTATTCTAAGAGTTTGATAGTTTCTGGCCTTACATTTAGGTCTTGAATCCATTTTGAGCTTATTTTTCTGTATGATGTTAGGGAGCAATCTAATCTCATACTTTTACATGTACCTGCCCAGTTTTCCAAGCAAGTTTTAAGAGGCTGTCCTTTCTCCACTGTACATTCCTGCCTCCTTTATCAAAGATAAGGTGACCATATGTGCGTGGGTTTATCTCTGGGCTTTCTATCCTGTTCCATTAATCTATCTTTCTGCTTTTGTGCTAGTACCATACTGGCTTGATTACTGTAGCTTTGTAGTATAGTCTGAAGTCAGAGAGCCTGATTCCTTCACCTCCGTTTTTCCTTCTGAAGATTGCTTTGACTATTCGGGGTCTTTCGTGTTTCCATACAAATTGTGAAATTTTTTGTTCTAGTTCTGTGAAAATACAAGTGGTAGTTTGATAGGGATTGCATTAAATCTGTAGATTGCTTTGGGTAGTAAAGTCATTTTCACAATGTTGATACTTCCAATCCTAGAACATGGTTTATCTCGCCATCTATTTGTATCACCTTTAATTTCTTTCATCAGTGTCTTATAATTTTCTGCATACAGGTCTTTTGTTTCCTTAGGTAGGTTTATTCCTAGATATTTTATTGTTTTTGATGCAATAGTAAAGGGGAGTGTTTTCTTGATTTCACTTTCAGATTTTTCATCATTAGTATATAGGAATGCCAGAGATTTCTGTGCATTAATCTCGTATCCTGCCACTTTACCAAATTCATTGATTAGCTCTAGTAGTTTTCTGATAGCATCTTTAGGATTCTCTATGTATAGTATCATGTCATCTGCAAACAGTGACAGCTTTACTTCTTCTTTTCTGATTTGGTTTCTTTTTATTTCCTTTTCTTCTCTTGTTGCTGTGGCTAAAACTTCCAAAAGTATGTTGAATAAGAGTGGTGAGAGTGGGCAACCTTTTTTTCTTCCCGATATTAGCGGAAATGCTTTCAGTTTTTCACCTTTGAGAACTATATTGGCTGTGGGTTTGTCATATACGGCCTTTAGTATGTTGAGGAAAGTTCTCCATATGCCTACTTTCTACAGGGTTTTTATCTTAAATGAGTGTTGAATTTTGTTGAAAGCTTTCTATGCATCTATTGAGATGATAATATGTTTTTTCTCCTTCAGTTTCTTAAAATGGTGTATCACGTTGATTGATTTGCATATATTGAAGAATCCTTGCATTACTAAAATAAACCCCACTTGATCGTGGTGTATGATCCTTTTAATGTGCTGTTGGATTCTGTTTGCTGGTGTTTTGTTGAGGATTTTTGCATCTGTGTTCATCAGTGATATTGGCCTGTAGTTTTCCTTCTTTGTGACATCCTTGTCTGGTTTTGGTATCAAGGTGATGGTAGCCTCGTAGAATGAGATTGGGAGTGTTCCTCCCTCTGCTATATTTTGGAAGAGTTTGCGAAGGTAAGTGTTAGCTTTTCTGTAAATGTTTGATAGAATTCGCCTGTGAAGCCATCTGGTCCTGGGCTTTTGTTTGTTGGAAGTTTTTAAATCACAGTTTCAACTTCAGTGCTTGTGATTGGTCTGTTCATATTTTCTATTTCTTCCTGGTTCAGTCTTGGCAGGTTGTGCATTTCTAAGAATTTTTCCATTTCTTCCAGATTGTCCATTTTATTGGCATATAGTTGCTTGTAGTAATCTCTCATGACCTTTTGTATTTCTGCAGTGTCAGTTGTTACTTCTCCTTTTTCATTTCTAATTCTATTTATTGGCATCTTCTCCCTTTTTTTCTTGATGAGTCTGGCTAATGGCTTATCAATTTTGTTTATCTTCTCCGAGAAGCAGCTTTTAGTTTTATTGATCCTTGCTGTCATTTCCTTCATTTCTTTTTCATTTATTTCTGATCTGATTTTTATGATTTCTTTCCTTGAGCTAATTTTGGGGTTTTTTTGTTCTATCTCTAATTGCTTTACGTGCAAGGTTAGGTTGTTTATTCGAGATGTTCCTCTTTCTTAGTGTAGGATTGTGTTGCTATAAACTTCCCTCTTAGAACTACTTTTGTTGCATCCCATAGATTTTGGGTCGTCGTGTCTCCATTTTCATTTGTTTCTAGGTATTTTTTGATTTCCACTTTGATTTGTTCAGTGATCACTTCGTTATTAAGTAGTGTATTGTTTAGCCTCCTTGTGTTTGTTTTTTTTTTTTTTTTTTTTAACGGTGTGCGGGCCTCCCACTGTTGTGGCCTCTCCCGTTGCGGAGCACAGGCTCCAGATGCGCAGGCTCAGCGTCCATGGCGCACGGGCCAAGCCGCTCCGCGGCATGTGGGATCCTCCCAGACCGGGGCACGAACCCATGTCCCCTGCATCGGCAGGCGGACTCTCAACCACTGCGCCACCAGGGAAGCCCTGTGTTTGTATTTTTTACGGATCTCTTCATGTAATTGATATCTAGTGTCATAGTGTTGTGGTCGGAAAAGATACTTGATACAGTTTCAATTTTCTTAAATTTACCAAGGCTTGATTTGTGACCCAAAATATGATCTATCCTGGATAATATTCCATGAGCACTTGAGAAAAGTACCTATTCTGTTGTTTTGGATGGAATGTCTTATAAATATCAATTAAGTCCATCTTGTTTAAGGTATCATTTAAAGCTTGTGTTTCTTATTTATTTTCATTTTGGATGATCTGTCCATTGGTGAAAGTGGGGTGTTAACGTCCCTGACTATGAATGTGTTACTGTTGATTTCCCCTTTCATGGCTGTTAGTATTTGCCTGATGTATTGAGGTGCTCCTATGTTGGGTGCATAAATATTTACAATTGATATATCTTCTTGGATTAATCCCGTGATCATTACGTAGTGTCCTTTGTCTCTTCTAATAGTCTTTATTTTAAAGTCTATTTTGTCTGATATGAGAATTGCTACTCCAGCTTTCTTTTGGTTTCCATTTGCATGGAATATCTTTTTCCATCCCCTTACTTTCAGTCTGTATGTGTCTCTAGATCTTAAGTGGATCTCTTGTAGACAGCATATATATGGGTCTTGTTTTTGTATCCATTCAACCAATCTGTGTCTTTTGGTGGGAGCAATTAGTCCATTTACATTTAAGTGAATTATCGATATGTATGTTCCTAATGCCATTTTCCTAATTGCTTTGGGTTTTTTATTGTAGGTCTTTTCCTTCTCTTGTGATTCTTGCCTAGAGAAGTTCCTTTAGCATTTTTTGTAAAGCTGGTTTGGTGGTACTGAACTCTCTCAGCTTTTGCTTGTCTGTAAAGGTTTTAATTTCTCCATCAAGTCTCAATGAGATCTTTGCTGGGTAGAGTAATCGTGGTTGCAGGTTTTTCTCCTTCATCACTTTAAATATGTCCTGCCAGTCCCTTCTGGCTTGCAGAGTTTCTGCTGAAAGATCAGCTGTTAACCTTATGATGATGCCCTTGTGTGTTTTTTGTTGTTTTTCCCTTGCTGCTTTTAATATGTTTTCTTTGTATTTAATTTTTGACAGTTTGATTAATATGTGTATTGGCCTATTTCTCCTTGGATTTATCCTGCATGGGACTCTCTGTGCTTCCTGGACTTGATTAACTATTTCCTTTCCCATATTAGGGAAGTTTTCAACTATAATCTCTTCAAATATTTTCTCAGTCACTTTCTTTTTCTCTTCTTCTTCTGGAACCCCTATAATTCGAATGTTGGTGTGTTTAATGTCCCAGAGGTCTCTGAGACTGTCCTCAGTTCTTTTCATTCTTTTTTATTTATTGTGCCCTGCAGTAGTTATTTCCACTATTTTTCCTTCCAGGTCACATATCCGCTCTTCTGCCTCAGTTATTCTGCTATTGATCCCATCTAGAGTATTTTTTACTTCATTTATTGTGCTGTTCATCATTGTTTGTTTCATCTTTTGTTCTTCTAGGTCCTTGTTAAATGTTTCTTGCATTTTGTCTATTCTATTTCCAAGATTTTGGATCATCTTTACTATCATTTTTCTGACCTCTTTTTCAGGTAGACTGCTTCTTTCCTCTTCATTTTTTAGGTGTGGTGGGTTTTTATCTTGCTCCTTCATCTGCTGTGTGTTTTTCTGTCTTCCCGTGGTGCTTATCTTACTGTGTTTGGAGTCTACTTTTTGCAAGCTGCAGGTTCGTAGCTCCTGTTGGTTTTGGTGTCTGTCCCCAGTGGCTAAAGTTGGTTCAGTAGGTTGTGTATGCTTCCTGGTGGAGGGGACTAGTGCCTGTGTTCTGATGGATGAGACTGGATCTTGTCTTTCTGGTGGACAGATCCACGTCTGGTGGTGTGTTTAGGGGTATCTGTGGACTTATTATGATTTTAGGCAGCCTCTCTGCTAATGGGTGGGGTTGTGTTCCTGTCTTGCTAGTTGTTTGGCATAGCGTGTCCAGCACTGTAGCTTGCTGGTCGTTGAATGAAACTGTGTGCTGGTTTTGTGATGGAGATCTCTGGGAGATTTTTGACATTTGATATTAGGTGCAGCTGGGAGGTGTCTTGTGGACCAGTGTCCTGAAGTTGCCTCGCCCACCTCAGAGGCACAGCACTGACTCCTGGCTGGAGCACCAAGACCCTTTCATCCACACGGCTCAGGATAAAAGTGAGAAAAAGTAGAAAGAAAGAAAGAAAGAAAGAAAGAAAGAAAGAAAGGAAGGAAGAAACAAAGAAAGAAAGATAAAATAAAATAAGATAGAATAAAATAAAGTTATTAAAATAAAAAATTATTATTAAGAAAATAGTTTTTTTAAAAAAACGGATGGATAGAGCCCTAGTACAAATGGTAGAAGCAAAGCTATCCAGACAAAATCTTACACAGAAGCATACACATACACAATCACAAAAAGGGGAAAATGGGAAAAAATCATAAATCTTGCTCTCAAAATCCACCTCCTCAATTTGGGATGATTCGTTGTCTATTCATGTATTCCACAGATGCAGGGTACATCAAGTTGATTGTGGAGCTTTAATCCTCTGCTTCTGAGGCAGCTGGGAGAGATTTCCCTTTCTCTTCTTTATTCTCAGAGCTCCCGGTACTCAGCTTCGGATTTGGCCCCGCTTCTGCGTGTTGGTCGCTGGAGGGCGTCTCTTTTCGCTCAGACAGGACGGAGTTAAAGGAGCAGCTGCTTTGGGGACTCTGGCTCACTCAGGCCAGGGGGAGGGAGGGGCACGGCGTGCAGGGCGAGCCTTCAGCAGCAGAGCCCGGCATGACGTTGCACGAGCCTGAAGCCCACCATGTGTTCTCCCGGGGAAGTTGTCCCTGGATCCTGGGACCCTGGCAGTGGCGGGCTGCACAGGCTCCCGGAAGGGGGGTGTGGAGAGTGACCTGTGCTCACACACAGGCTTCTTGGTGGCAGCAGCAGCAGCCTTAGCACCCCATGCCCGTCTCTGTGGTCTGCACTTTTAGCCGTGACTCACACCCGTCTCTGGAGCTCCTTTAAACAGCGCTCTTAATCCCCTCTCCTTGCGCACCAGGAAACAAATAGGAAAGAAAAAGTCTCTTGCCTCTTCGGCAGGTCCAGATTTTTCCCCAGACTCCCTCCCGGCTAGCCATAGAGCACTAACCCCCTGCAGGCTGTGTTCACGCCGCAAACCCCAGTCCTCTCCCTGCGCTCTGACCAAAGCCCGAGCCTCAGCTCCCAGCTCTGCCCGCCCCAGCAGGTGAGCAGACAAGCCTCTTGGGCTAGTGAGTGCCGGTCGTTACCGATCCTCTGTGCGGGAATCTCTCCGCTTTGCCCTCCGCACCCCTGTTGCTGTGCTCTCCTCCACAGCTCCGAAGCTTCCCCCCTCCACCACCCGCAGTCTCCGCCCGTGAAGGGTCTTCCTAGTGTGTGGAAACCTTTCCTCCTTCACAGCTCCCTCCCACTGGTGCAGGTCCCGTCCCTATCATTTTGTCTTTGTTTATTCTTTTTTCTTTTGCCCTACTGAGGTACGTGGGGATTTTCTTGCCTTTTGGGAGGTCTGAGGTCTTCTGCCTGCATTCAGTAGGTGTTCTGTAGGAGTTGTTCCACATGTAGATGCATTTCTGGTGTACCTGTCGCGAGGAAGGTGATCTCCGTGTCTTACTCTTCCACCACCTTCTCCTCGTCCCCCCAGCAAGATCCTTTTTGACCCACCTCCTAAAGAAATGAAAAAACCCAAAAAGAAAAATAAACAAATGGGACCTAATGAAACTCAAAAGCTTTTCCACAGCAAAGGAAACCATAAACAAGACGAACAGACAACACTCAGAATGGGAGAAAATATTTGCAAATGAAGCAACTGACAAAGGATCAATCACCAAAATTTACAAGCAGCTCATGCAACTCGATATCAAAAAAAAATAAAATCCAAAAATCGGCAGAAGACCTAAATAGACATTTCTCTAAAGAAGGTACACAGGTTGCGAACAAACACATGAAAGGATGCTCAGCATCCCTAATCATTAGAGAAATGAAAATCAAAACTACAATGAGGTATCAGCTCACACCAGTCAGAATGGCCGTCATCCAAAAATCTACAAACAATAAATGCTGAAGTGAGTGTGGAGAAGTGGAACCCTCTTGCACTGTTGGTGGGAATGTAAATTGATACAGCCACTATGGAGAACAGTATGGAGGTTCCTTAAAAAACTAAAAATAGAACTACCATACGACCCAGCAATCTGACTACTGGCATATACCCTGAGAAAACCGTAATTCAAAAATAGTCATGTACCAAAATGTTCATTGCAGCTCTATGTGCAATACCCAGGACATGGAAGCAACCTAAGTGTTCATCGACAAATGAATGGATAAAGAAGATGTGGCACATATATACCATGGAATATTACTCAGCCATAAAGGGTAACGAAATTGAGTTATTTGTAGTGAGGTGGATGGACCTAGAGTCTGTCATATGGAGTGAAGTAAGTCAGAAAGAGAAAAACAAATACCGTATGCTAGCACATATATATGGAATCTAAAAAAAAAAAAAGTCATGAGGAACCTAGGGGCAATTGGTTCAAGACAGCGTTGTAGAAGAACATGTTCTCACTCCCTGTTGTGAGAACACTGGAATCACAACTAACTGCTGAACAATCATCGACAGGAAGACATTGGAACTCAACAGAAAAGATACCCCACATCCAAAGACAAAGGAGAAGCCACAATGAGATGGTAGGAGGGGCACAATCATGATAAAATCAAACCCCATAACTGTTGGGTGGGAAACCCACAAACTGGAGGATATTTATACCACAGTAGTCCACCCACTGCAGTGAAGGTTCTGAGCCCCACGTCAGGCTTCCAAACCTAGGGGTCCAGCAATGGGAGTAGGAATTCCTAGAGAATCAGACTTTGAAGAGTAGTGGGATTTGATTGCAGGACTTTGACAGGACTGGGGGAAACGGAGACTCCACTCTTGGAGGGCACACAAAAGCTAGTGTGGGCATCGGGACACAGGGAAAGAGCAAAGACCCCATAGAGACTGAACCAGACCTACATCCTATCGTTGGGGGTCTCCTTCAGAGGTGGGGGGTGGCTCTGTCTCACGGTGAGGACAAGGACAGTGGCAGCAGAAGTTCTGGGAAGTACTCCTTGGCATGAGCCCTCCCAGAGTCCACCATTAGCCCCACCAAAGAGCCTGGGTAGGCTCCAGTGCTGGGTGACCTCAGGCCAAACAACCAACAGGAAAGGGACCTAGCACCACCCATCAGCAGGCAAGCAGATAAAAGTTTTACTGAGCTCTGCCCACCAGAGCAACAGCCAACTCTACCCACCACCAGTCCCTCCCATCAGTAAACTTGCACAAGCCTCTTAGATAGCCTCATACACCAGAGGGCAGACAGCAGAAGCAAGAGGAACTACAATCCTGCAACCTGTGGAACAGAAACCACATTCATAGAAACATAGGCAAGATGAAAAGGCAGAGGGCTGTGTACCAGATGAAGGAACAAGATAAAACCCCAGAAAAGCAACTAAATGAAGTGGATATAGGCAACCTTCCAGAAAAAAAGAATTCAGAATAATGATAGTGAAGATGATCCAGGACCTCTTAAAAAGAATGGAGGCAAAGGTGGAGAAGATGCAAGGAATGTTTAACAAAGATCTAGGAGCATTAAAGGACAAACAAACAAAGATGAACAACACAATAATTGAAATGAAAATTACACTAGAAGTAATCAATAGCAGAATAACAGAGGCAGAAGAATGGATAAGTGACCTGGAAGACAGAATGGTGGAATTCACTGTTGCAGAACAGAATAAAGAAAAAAGAATGAAAAGAAATGCAGACAGCCTAAGAGACCTCTGGGACAACATTAAACACAACAATATTTGCATTATAGGGGTCCCAGAAGGTGAAGAGAGAGAGAAAGGACTTGAGAAAATATCTCAAGAGATTATAGTTGAAAACTTCCCTAACATGGGAAAGGAAATAGCAACCCAAGTCCAGGAAGCGCAGAAAGTCCCATACAGGATAAACCCAAGGAGAAACAGGCCGAGACACATAGTAATCAAATTGGCAAATATTAAAGGCCAAGAAAAATTATTGAAAGCAGCAAGGGGAACACGACAAATAATGTACAAGGGAACTCCCATAAAGTTAACAGCTGATTTCTCAGCAGAAACTCTACAAGCCAGAAGGGATCGGCATGATATGCTTGAAGTGATGAAGGAGAAAAACCAACAACCAAAATTACTCTTCTCAGCAAGGATCTCATTCAGATTTGATGGAGAAATCAAAAGCTTTACAGACAAGCAAAAGCTAAGAGAATTCAGCACCACCAAACCAGCTCTACAAAAAAATGCTAAAGGAACTTCTCTAAGTGGGAAACACAAGAGAAGAAAATGACCTACAAAAACAAACCCAAAACAATTAAGAAAATGGTCATAGGAACATACATATCGATAATTACCTTAAATGTGAATGGATTAAATGTTCCAACCAAAAGGCACAGGCTTGTTGAATGGATACAAAAACAAGAACCATATATGTGCTGTCTACAAGAGACCCACTTCAGACCTAGGGACACATACAGACTGAACGTGTGGGGATGGAAAAAGATATTCCATGCAAACGGAAATCGAAAGAAAGCTGGAGTAGCAATACTCATATCAGATAAAATAGACTTTAAAATAAAGAATGCTAAAAGAAACAAGGAAGAACTCTACATAATGATCAAGGGATCAATCCAAGAAGAAGATAAAACAACTATATATATACATATATATATATATATATATATATATATATAACAACTATATATATATATGGACCCAACGTAGGAGCACCTCAATACATAAGAAAACTGCTAACAGCTCTAAAAGAGGAAATCGACAGTAACACAATAATAGTGGGGGACTTTAGCACCTCACCTACATCAAGGGACAGATCATCCAAAATGAAAATAAATAAGGAAACAGAAGCTTTAAATGACACAATAGACCAGATAGATTTAATTGATATTTATAGGATATTCCATCCAAAACCACAGTTTACACTTTCTTCTCAAGTGCGCATGGAACATTCTCCAGGATAGATCACATCTTGGGTCACAAATCAAGCCTCAGTAAATTTAAAAATTGAAATAATATCAAGCATCTTTTCTGACCACAACGCTATGAGATTAGAAATGAATTACAGGGAAAAAAACGTAAAGAACAAAAACACATGGAGACTAAACAATACGTTACTAAATAACCAAGAGATCGCCAAAGAAATCAAAGAGGAAATCAACAAATATGTAGAGATAGATGGCAATGAAAACACGACAACCCAAAACCTATGGGATGCAGCAAAAGCAGTTCTAAGAGGGAAGTTTACAGCTATGGAAGCCTACCTCAAGAAAAAAGAAAAATCTCAAATAAACAATGTAACTTTACACCTAAAGGAACTAGAGAAAGAAGAGCAAACAAAACACAAAGTTAGCAGAAGGAAAGAAATTATAATGATCAGAGCAGAAATAAATGAAATAGAAACAAGGAAAACAATAGCAAAGATCAATAAAACTAAAAGCTGGATCTTTAAGAAGATAAACAAAATTGATAAAACATTAGCCAGACTCATCAAGAAAAAGAGGGAGAGGACTGAAATCAATAAAATTACAAATGAAAAAAGGAGAAGTTACAACAGACACCAAAGAAATACAAAGCATCCTAAGAGACTACTACAATGAACTCTATGCCAATAAAATGGAGAACCTGGAAGAAATGGACAAATTCTTAGAAAGGTATAACCTCCCAAGACTAAACCAGGAAGAAATAGAAAATATGAATAGACAAATCACAAGGAATGAAATTGAAAC
The DNA here is from genome assembly GCF_949774975.1 of Lagenorhynchus albirostris. Taxonomy (NCBI): domain Eukaryota; kingdom Metazoa; phylum Chordata; class Mammalia; order Artiodactyla; family Delphinidae; genus Lagenorhynchus; species Lagenorhynchus albirostris. Next base: position 77,407,858 of record NC_083116.1, read on the forward strand.
TGTGATTTAAAATCTTCCAACAAACAAAATCTAGGACCAGATGGCTTCATAGGTGAATTCTACCCAAAATTTAGAGAAGAGCTAACACCCATCCTTCGCAAACTCTTCCAAAAAACTGCAGAGGAAGGAACACTCTCAAACTCATTCTATGAGGCCACCATCACCCTGATACCAAAGCCAGAGAAAGATACTACAAAAAAAGAAAATTACAGAACAATATCACTGATGAATATAGATGCAAAAATCCTCAACAGAATACTAGCAAACAGAATCCAACAACACATTAAAAGGATCATACACAATAATCAAGTAGGATTTATCACAAAGATGCAAGGATTCTTCAATATATGCAAATCAATCAATGTGATACACCATATTAACAAATTGAAGAGGAAAAACCATATGATCGGAGTGGTTGAGGAAGATGGCAGAAGAGTAAGACGCAGAGATCACCTTCCTCCCAACAGATACATCAGAAATACATCTACATGTGGAACTGCTCCTATAGAACACCCACTGAATTCTGGCGGAAGACCTCAGACATCCCAAAAGGAAGAAACGCCCCCACGTACCTGGGTAGGGCAAAAGAAAAAAGAATAAACAGAGACAAAAAATAGGGACAGGACCTGCACCAGTGGGAGGGAGCTGTGAAGGAGGAAAGGTTTCCACACACTAGGAAGCCCCTTCGCAGGCAGAGACTGTGGGTGGCAGAGGAGGGAAGCTTTGGAGCCGCGGAGGAGAACACAGCAACAGGGGTGCGGAGGGCAAAGCGGAGAGATTCCTGCATGGAAGATCCGTGACATCAGCACTCACCAGCCCGAGAGGCTTGTCTGCTCACCCGCCGGGGAGGGCAGGGGCTGGGAGATGAGGCTCGGGCTTCGGGTCAGATCGCAGGGAGAGAACTGGGCTTGGCAGTGTGAACAAAGCCTGAAGGGGTTAGTGCACCACGGCTAGCCGGGAGAGAGTCCAGGAAAATGTCTGGACCTGCCGAAGAGGCAAAAGACTTTTTCTTCCCTCTTTGTTTCCTGGTGTGTGAGGAGAGAGGATTAAGAGCGCTGCTGAAACGAGCTCCAGAGACAGACGCAAGCCGCGGCTGTTAGCACGGACCCCAGAGAAGGGCATGAGACGCTAAAGCTGCTGCTGCCTCCACCAAGAAGCCTGTGTGCAAGCACAGGTCACTATCCTCACCTACCCTCCTGGGAGCCTGTGCAGCCCGCCACTGCCAGGATCCCGTGAGCCAGGGACAACATCCCGGGGAAAACGCACGGCACACCCTCAGGCTGCTGCAACAACGTCACGCCAGCCTCTGCCACCCCAGGCTCGCCCCACATCCGTACCTCTCCCTCCCCCCAGCCTGAGTGAGCCAGAGCCCCCAATCAGCTGCTCCTTTAACCCTGGCCTCTCTGAGCAAAGAACAGATGCCCTCAGTCGACCTACACGCAGAGGTGGGGCCAAATCAAAAGCTGAACCCCGGGAGCTGTGCGAACAAAGAAGAGAAAGGGAAATCCCTCCCAGCAGCCTCAGGAGCAGCAGATTAAATCTCCACAATCAACTTGATGTACCCGGCATCTGTGGAATACCTAAATAGACAACGAATCATCCCAAACTGAGGAGGTGGACTTTGGGAGCAAGATATATTATATTTTACACTTTTCCTCTTTTTGTGACTGTGTATGTGTATGCTTCTGTGTGAGATTTTGTCTGTATAGTTTTCCTTTCACATTTGTCCTGGGGTTCTGTCCGTCCGTTTTTTGTGTGTTGTTTTTGTTGTATTTTGTATTTTTGTGGGTTTTTTTACTGTAATTTTTTTTCTTTAATAACTCTATTTTTTAATCTCACTTTCTCTTATTTTATTTTACCTTCTTTCTTTCATTCTTTCTTTCTTTCTTTCTTTCTTTCTTTCTTTCTTTCTTTCTTTCTTTCTTTCTTTCTTTCTTTCTTTCTATTTTTTCTCCCTTTTATTGTGAGTGGTGTGGAGGAAAGGCTCTTCGTGCTCCAGCCAGGAGTCAGTGTTGTGCCTCTGAGGTTGGAGAGCCAACTTCAGGACACTGGTCCACAAGAGCCCTCCCAGCTCAACATAATATCAAATGGCGAAAATCTCACAGAGATCTCCATCTGAACACCAAGACCCAGCTTCACTGAACGACCAGCAAGCTACAGTACTGGACATCCTATGCCAAACAACTAGCAAGACAGGAACACACCCCCACCCATTAGCAGAGAGGCTGCCTAAAATCATAATAAGGCCACAGACACCCCAAAACACACCACCAGACGTGGACCTGCCAACCAGAAAGGCAAGATCCAGTCTCATCCACCAGAACACAGGCACTAGTCCCTTCAATCAGGAAGCCCACACAAGCCACTGAGCCAAACTTAGCCACAGGAGACAGACACCAAAAACAATGGGAACTACAAACCTGCAGCCTACAAAAAGGACACCACAAACACAGTAAGATAAGCAAACTGAAAAGACAGAAAAACACACAGCAGATGAAGGAGCAAGGTAAAAACACAACAGACCTAACAAATGAAGAGGAAATAGGCAGTCTACCTGAAAAAGAATTCAGAATAATGAAAGTAAGGATAATCCAAAATCTTGGAAATAGAATACAGAGAATGCAAGAAATATTTAACAAGGACCTAGAAGAACTAAACAGGAAACAAGCAATGATGAACAACACAATAAATGAAATTAAAACTACTCTAGAAAGGATCAAGAGCAGAATAACTGAGGCAGAAGAATGAATAAGTGACCTGGAAGATAAAATAGTGGAAATAACTACTGCAGAGCAGAATAAGGAAAAAACAATGAAAAGAACTGAGGACAGTCTCAGAGACCTCTGGGACAACATTAAACACACCAACATTCGAATTATAGAGGTCCCAGAAGAAGAAGAAAAAGAGAAAGGGACTGAGAAAACATTTGAAGAGATTATAGTTGAAAACTTCCATAATTTGTGAAAGGAAATTATTAATCAAGTCCAGGAAGCACAGAGAGTCCCATACAGGATAAATCCAAGGAGAAACACGCCAAGACACATATTAATCAAACTATCAAAAATTAAATACAAAGAAAACACATTAAAAGCAGCAAGGGAAAAACAACAAATAACACAAAAGGGAATCCCCATAAGGTTAACAGCTGATCTTTCAGCAGAAACTGCAAGCCAGAAGGGACTGGCAGGACATATTTAAAGTGATGAAGGAGAAAAGCCACAACCAAGATTACACTACCCAGCAAGGATCTCATTCAGACTTGATGGAGAAATTAAAACCTTTACAGACAAGCAAAAGCTGAGAGAGTTCAGCACCACCAAACCAGCTTTACAACAAACGCTAAAGGAACTTCCCGAGGCAAGACACAGAAGAGAGGGAAAAAACATACAATAACAAACCCAAAGCAATTAAAAAATGAGAATAGGAACATACATGTCTATAATTACCTCAAATGAAAATGGATTAAATGCTCCCACCAAAAGACACAGACTGGTTGAATGGATACAAAAACCAGACCCATATATATGCTGTCCACAAGAGACCCACTTCAGACCTAAGGAAACATACAGAATGAAAGTGAGGGGATGGAAAAAGATATTCCATGCAAATGGAAATCAAAAGCAAGCTGGAGTAGCAATTCTCATATCAGACAGAATAGACTTTAAAATAAAGACTATTAGAAGAGACAAAGAAGGACACTACATAATGATCAAGGGATCGATCCAAAAAGAAGATATAACAACTGTAAATATTTATGCACCCAACGTAGGAGCATCTCAGTACATAAGGCAAATGCTAACAGCCATATAAGGGGAAATCAACAGTAACACTATCATACTGGGGACTTTAACACCCCACTTTCACCAATGGACAGACCATCCAAAATGAAAATAAATAAGGAAACACAAGCTTTAAATGATACATTGAACAAGATGGACTTAATTGATATTTATAGGACATTCCATCCAGAAACAACAGAATGCACATTTTTCTGAAGTGCTCATGGAACATTCTCCAGGATAGATCATATCTTGGGTCACAAATCAAGCCTTTATAAATTAAAGAAAATTGAAATCGTATCAAGTATCTTTTCCGACAGCAACGCTATGAGACTAGATATCAATTACAGGAAAAGATGTGTAAAAAATACAAACCCTTGGAGGCTGAACAATACACTACTTAATAACGAAGTGATCACTGAAGAAATCAAAGAGGAAATCAAAAAATACCTAGAAACAAATGAAAATGGAGACGCGATGACCCAAAACCTATGGGATGCAGCAAAATCAGTACTAAGAGGGAAGTTTATAGCAATACAATTCTACATTAAGAAACAAGAATCATCTCAAATAAACAACTTAACCTTGCACCTGAAGCAATTAGATAAAGAAGAACAAAAAAAACACAAATTTAGTAGAAGGAAAGAAATCATAAAAATCAGATCAGAAATAAATGAAAAAGAAATGAAGGAAACGATAGCAAAGATCAATAAAACTAAAAGCTGGTTCTTTGAGAAGATAAACAAAATTGACAAACCATTGGCCAGACTCATCAAGAAAAAAAGGGAGAAGAGTCAAATCAATAGAAATAGAAATGAAAAAAGAGAAGTAACAACTGACACTGCAGAAATACAAAGGATCATGAGAGATTACTACAAGCAACTCTATGCCAATAAAATGGACAACCTGGATGAAATAGACAAATTCTTAGAAATGCACAACCTGCCAAGACTGAATCAGGAAGAAATAGAAAATATGAACAGACCAATCACAAGCACTGAAATTGAAACCGTGATTTAAAATCTTCCAACAAACAAAAGCCCAGGACCAGATGGATTCACAGGCAAATTCTATCAAACATTTAAAGGAGATCTAACACCTATCCTTCTCAAACTCTTCCAAAATATAGCAGAGGGAGGAACACTCCCAAACTCATTCTATGGGGCCACCATCAACCTGATATGAAAACCAGAAAAAGATGTCACAAAGAAAGAAAACTACAGGCCAATATCACTGATGAACAAAGATGCAAAAATCCTCAACAAAGTACCAGCAAACAGAATCGAACAGCACATTAAAAGGATCACACACCATAATCAAGTGGGGTTTATTCCAGGAAAGCACGGATTGTTCAATATACGCAAATCAATCAACGTGATACACCATATTAAAAAATTGAAGGAGAAAAACCATATGATCATCTCATTAGATGCAGAGAAAGCTTTCGACAAAATTCAACACCACTTATGATAAAAAAACCCTCCAGAAAGTAGGCATAGAGGAAACTTTCCTCAACATACTAAAGTCCATATATGACAAACCCACAGCCAACATCGTCTTCAATGGTGAAAAAATGAAACCGTTTCCACAAAGATCAGGAAAAAGACAAGGTTGCCCACTCTTACCAATATTATTCAACATAGCTTTGGAAGTTTTAGCCACAGCAATCAGAAGAAAAGGAAATAAAAGGAATCCAAATAGGAAAAGAAGAAGTAAAGCTGTCACTATTTGCAGCTGACATGATACTATACATAGAGAATCCTAAAGATGCTACCAGAAATCTACTAGAGCTAATCAATGAATTTGGTAAAGTAGCAGGCTACAAAATCAATGCACAGAAATCTCTGGCATTCCTATACACTAATGTTGAAAAAATCAGAAAATGAAATCAAGAAAACACCCCCATTTACCACTGAAAAGAAAAGAAAAAAAACATCTAGGATAAACCTACCTAAGGAGACAAAAGACCTGCATGCAGAAAATTATGACACTGATGAAAGAAGTTAAAGATGATACAGATAGATAGAGAGATATACCATGTTCTTGTATTGGAAGAATAAACATTGTGAAATTGACTCTACTACCGAAAGCAATCTACAGATTCAATGCAATCCCTATCAAACTACCACTGGCATTTTTCAGAGAACTAGAACAAAAAAATTCACAATTTGTATGGAAACACGAAAGACCCCGAATAGTCAAAGCAATCTTCAGAAGGAAAAATGGAGCCAGAGATATCATGTGCCCTGACTTCAGACTACACAACAAAGCTACAGTAATCAAGATAGTATGGTACTGGCTCAAAAACAGAAGTTTAGATCAATGGAACTGGATAGAAATCCCAGAGATAAACCCAACACATATGGTCACTTTATCTTTGATAAAGGAAGCAGAAATATACAATGGAGTAAAAGACAGCCTCTTCAATAAGTAGTGCTGGGAAAACTGGACAGGTACATGTAAAAGTATGAAATTAGAACACTCCCTAACACCATACCCAAAAATAAACTCAAAATGGATTAAAGACCTAAATGTAAGGTCAGACACTATCAGACTCTTAGAGGAAAACATAGGCAGAACACTCTATGACATAAATCACAGCAATATCCGTTTTGACCCACCTCCTAGAGTAATGGAAATAAAAACAAAAATAAATAAATGGGACCTAATGAAACTTAAAAGCTTTTTCACAGCAAAGGATACCATAAACAAGACCAAAAGACAACCCTTAGAATGGGAGAAAATATTTGCAAATGAAGCAACTGTCAAAGGATTAATCTCCAAAATTTACAAGCAGCTCATGCAGCTCAATAACAAAAAAATAAACAACCCAATCCAAAAATGGGCAGAAGACCTAAATAGACATTACTCCAAAGAAGATATACAGACTGCCAACAAACACATGAAAGAATGCTCAACATCATTAATCATTAGAGAAATGCAAATCAAAACTACAATGAGATATCACCTCACACCAGTCAGAACGGCTGTCATCAAAAAATCTACAAACAATAAATGCTGCAGAGAGTGTGGAGAAAAGGGAACCCTCTTGCACTGTTGGTGGGAATGTAAATTCATACAGTCACTATGGAGAACAGTATGGAGGTTCCTTAAAAATCTAAAAATAGAACTATCATATGACCCAGCAATCCCACTACTGGGCATATACCCTGAGAAAACCATAATTCAAAAAGAGTCATGTACCAAAATGTTCATTGCAGCTCTATTTACAATAGCCAGGAGATAGAAGCAAACCTAAGTTTCCATCAAAAGATGAATGGATAAAGAAGATGTGGTGCATATATACAATGGAATATTACTCAGCCATAAAAAGAAACGAAATTGAACTATTTGTAGTGAGGTGGATGGACCTAGAGTCTGTCATACAGAGTGAAGTATGTCAGAAAGAGAAAAACAAATACCGTATGCTAACACATATATATGGAATCTAAGAAAAAAAAAAAGGTCATGAGGAATCTAGGGGTAAGATGGGACTAAAAACACAGACCTGCTAGAGCATGGACTTGAGAATATGGGAAGGGGGAAGGGTAAGCTGTGACAAAGTGAGAGATTGGCATGGACATATATACCTTGCCAAACGTAAAATAGATAGCTAGTGGGAAGCAGCCGCATAGCACAGGGAGATCAGCTTGGTGGTTTGTTACCACCTAGAGGCGTGGGATAGGGAGAATTGGAGGAATGGAGACGCCAGAGTGAAGAGATATGGGAACATATGTATATGTATAACTGATTCACTTTGTTATAAAGCAGAAACTAACACACCATTGTAGAGCAATTATACTCCAATAAAGATGTTAAATAAAAGCAAAGATATTACAAATAAATGGAGAGATATACCATGTTCTTGTTTTGGAAGAATCAATATTGTGAAAATGGCTATACTACCCAAAGCAATCCAGAGATTCAATGCAATCTCTATCAAATTACCAGTGACATTTTTTACGGAACTAGAACAAAAAATATTAAAATTTGTATGAAGACACAAAAGACCCCGAATAGGCAAATAGTCTTGAGGGAACAGAACGGAGCTGGAGGAATCAGACTCCCTGACTTCAGTCTATACTACAAAGCTACAGTAATCAAGACAATATGGTACTGGCACAAAAACAAAAACATAGATCAATGGAACAAGATAGAAAGCCCAGAGATAAACCCATGCACCTATGGTCAACTAATCTATGACAATGGTGGCAAGGATATACAATGGAGAAAAGACAGTCTCTTCAATAAGTGGTGCTGGTAAAACTGGACATCTACATGTAAAAGAATGAAATTAGAACACTCCCTACCACCATACACAAAAATAAACTCAAAATGGATTAGAGACCTAAATGTAAAACCAGACACTATATAACTCTTAGAGGAAAACATAGGAAGAACCCTCTTCGACATAAATCACGCAAGATCTTTTTTGATCCACCTCCTAGAGTAATGGAAAGAAAAACAAAAATAAACAAATGGGACATAATGAAACTTCAAAGCTTTTGCACAACAAAGGAAGCCATAAACAAGACAAAAAGACAGCCCTCAAAATGGGAGAAAGTATTTTCAAATGAATCAATGGGCAAAGGATTAATCTCCAATATATATAAACAGCTCATACAGCTCAATATTAAATAAATAACCCAATCCAAAAATGGGCAGAAGACCTAAATAGACATTTCTCCAAAGAAGGCATACAGATGGCTAAGAAGCACAAGAAAAGCTGCTCAACATCACTAATTATTAGAGAAATGCAAATCAAAACTACAATGAGGTATCTCCTCATACCAGTTAGAATGGGCATCATCAAAAAATCTACAAACAACAAATGCTGGAGAGGGTGTGGAGAAAAGGGAACCCTGTTTCACTGTTGGTGGGAATGTAAATTGATACAGCCACTATGGAGAACATTATGGAGGTTCCTTAAAAAACTAAAAATAGAACTACCATATGACCCAGCCATCCCACTGCTGGGCATATACCCAGAGAAAACTATAATTCAAAAAGACACATGCACCTCAATGTTCATTGCAGCACTATTTACGATAGGCAGGTCATGGAAGCAACCTAAATGCCCATTGACAGATAAATGGATAAAGAAGGTGTGGTACATATATACAATGGAATATTACTCAGCCATATAAAGGAATGAAATTGGGTCATTTGTCACACAGTGCCAGTGTCAGAGCTGCCATAATTTCTATTTCAGTGCTCTTTTTACCATACTATTCTCTTTCAGATCCTGCAGAAGATGAATAATGGCTAAAATTTATGGAGCAGTTATTCTTTACCAATCTCTGAGCCAAGCAATTTATGTTTATTAGTTGAATTGAGAAGATGGTTGGTGGTATACACAGAATGAATTGAAGAAAGATTGAGGGTGGAGGGCATCAGATGGAAGGCTATTGAAATTGATTAGTTGGAATAAAATTCATAGTAGGAAACTGGTGGTGAGAATGGAAAGGAAAGGGGAAGTGGGAGATACTTCCATTGGATTAGCTGGAAACAGCAGGATCCCTAGGACACTGGACACATGAGTTTTGATGTAGGAAAAGATAAACAAATGTGTGCTCTAAAGAAAGGTGCTATCCAGATTGCTATCCAGCATCTGTGAAGCTAGCTAGTTTCTAGAAGAATCCCAGCCTATATATATATCCCATATTCCTGTCTACTCCTCCCTCAATATGGAACTTCTCTCAAATGTGGGTATTCATTGGTAGCGTAGCTCCAAATGCATCCATGTGCTTGCCATAAATCCTGCTCCACAGCCCCTCAAAATTCCATTAGCTTTCATTTCTGCAATGGGTACATCTGGGCAAAAGAGGAATTGGCAGGATCTCCTGCAGAATTTTGGTTCTGCATAATCTAAGTGAGGATGCTCCCTAGCATGTCCAGCTCCATCCTATCTTCTAAATACACACTTATACCCACATCTCAAATTTAGCATGTTTAAAACCTGCCCTTGATTCAACCTCCTTGATTTTCTAGGTTCTATAGACAGTCTCTCCATTCTCCCATCCTTGCGAGTTAAGTCCTGGAATATCCCAGACTTCTTCCTCTCTCTGACCTCCCACATCAAATCAATCACAGAGCCCCATCAATTCACCCACTGCAGCAGAGCTGACATCAGTGTGGGCCTTTTCTTCTGCACTGCCCAAATTAAAGCTCTCATTACCACTGATACAGGTTATTGTAATATGTGTTATTCCTGCCTCCTCTTTCTTACTCCTGTGATATATACTGCACCAAACACCCACCTATTTACTGAGGCCTTAGGATGGCCTCTACACTGAACTAGTTGTGGAGATACAGATAATAACAACATTGCCCTTAAGAACCTCACCATCTGGTTAAGGAATACAGGTGAAAAATCAATACAAAAATATTTTTGCAAGTATTACATTGGAAGCGTGAATGAAAATGCTATAGAAACTTTGTGCTGATTGGGCGAAATTATTTGAAAGGACAGCTTCACAGAGGGGGTGACACTTGAGTATGATCTTAAAGGTTAAATAGTCGACCTGGTGGAAAAGCAGGAGAAAAGCACTGTAAGCAGAGGAAGAACATGCATGATGATATAAGGTGGTTACACCAGGACTGTTGAACAGTCTGAATGGTTAATACACAGAAGAAAACCAGTAAGGCAGGGGATAGGGCTCAGCCAAACCAGGCAGAAACCCATGCCCCTTTTGTAGGAAGTGGGGGTGGGGAGAGGACTGTACAGCCGTCTCAGACAGGATTCAGACTGGTCAGTGGAGCTGTCCAAATGCGGGCTTGTTTCTTGGCAACAGTATGATAGCCCAATAACTGTGTCCAGGGGACTGTCAGAACAAGACTGTCATTCAGGAGCCACCTCCTTCTGGCCCCACTTGAGCAGTCAGCCTAGCTCATGCGCCTTGCACTTTTCCCTAGGGCTACAGTCAGGGTTGTCTCCAGTCCTCGTCCCACCGAGCTCTACCATCAGCTAGTTCTGCCTACCTCCCCATCAGCATCTCCAGAACCTCCTCATCTCCACCTTGTGCTTCCCTGAAATTGCTTGTGCTTTTCCCAAGGAAACATCTGGTCTACACATTCTTTTCCAGGCCGCATCAACATTTGGCACTGTACATATCCAGAGCACCCCCAAATTCTTTGCTTTTACTCTCTCATCCCCAAATACTCTCTCTTGCATGAAGCCCCTCAGTCTTGCTGGCTCATACTCTGTGTGTGTGTGTGTGTGTGTGTGTGTGTGTGTGTGTATGGTGTGCTACTTCCACTAGCTCCCTCATAACAAGGGAGGGAAGCACTCACCACAAGGTCTTGAAGATTGGAAAGATCCAATGAGAGCAGGATTGAGCTCTAAACCCAAATCATTTCTTCTTGCCCTTTCCTATGTCCTTGGGGTATAATTCCTGTCACTACAAATTAGCCAGACATTCTTCCAAACATTCTCCTATGCCTTCATCCCTCAGTGCCCCCCTCCTTTCATTCCCCACTCCCTTCAGAATCACTCAGCTAGAGGTCTTTTCTTGCCTTGTACTTTCCTCTCTGCTCAGGATCCCCAACCCCTGTCTTCCCTGGGGCACCCTAGCTCCTGCATCTCTCTACAGTGGCCCCAATCCTGCCCTCTCTTTCCTGGCCTCCCGAAGCATAAGGGAGACATGGTCCGCTATACCCCCAGCCCCTTACTCTGAAGCCCTATTCTTATGGAGTCTTCTGCAGCCCCCGCCCCAAACACTGCGCTGTCAGATCTGCACCAGATTCCCTCCCCTCCCCTTCGCAGCTCTCCAGTAGCCCCTCCCCAGGGCGGTCTTAAGGTCAGAGGCTCTTTCCAGCTCAATTCCGTCCAATCCGTCCCAGTCCAATCCAAACCGCCCTCAGCCCCCGCCAGATGACTCACGTACGTATTTAACACGCGAGGGGGGTGATCGGCGGCTGGCAGGCTACAGGGAGGTTCTGAAACCCTCCAGTGGGAACCAGGAATTTCTGGTCAAAGACTGTTCCGCGCTTTCAGGGTCAGTTCTCGCTGCATCCCTGTTCACCTTCTTCTCTATCGGTCTCCAGGCACTTAGGGCAGCCTCACTCGCTAGCCCGCTGGGCGCCGCCACGGGCCTGGGGCCCCAGGGCGGGGACGGGGAGAATACAGCCGATTGTTGAAGAGAGCTTTATTCCTGCGGCAACCCGCCACCATCCCGGCTACTGCTGCTGGCCCATGACAGCGCTGAGGGCTTCTGACAGGCTACCACTGCGACCTCGCGGACCATGTCTCCCCTATCCTTTGGGCGAAACGCTGGACAAGCCCCGCCGATCGCTCTCCACTAGCCAGATCTGGCCAACTTTAGTGCCTGGGCCCCCGTAAAGAAGATCAGAGCAAGGTATGTAGTTGGGGCAGCGGGGATGGAACAGGAGGCAGTTGAGCTCTACAACGTGGCCAGGCTCCGCACGAGAAGGTGCACGTGGGAATAGCAGCGAGGGGAATCAGGGCTGAGGGAGGGTCCTCCAACACCGACTCCACCTCCCATAGGTTCAAAGCCCTGTCAACACCCTGATCTCCCACCCCAAACTTGAAAGTATATATATGACCTCACTTCCGAGGTGCGAAAATCACTTCCTTCTTCCCTGACATTCCTGGAGTGCGAGCTGGAGAGTCAAATCCTAGAGTGCCAGGGACTCTGCAGGGCTGGGTTCTTCCCAGTCAGAGAAATGTAGCACAGGCAGAGGCAAGCCCCCTCCCCAGACTGGGCATGATGATTCCCCACTCCCACTCAGCATTCAGAGGGGGTGGGGGTTCCACTTTGCTCCATACAGCCCCAGAAGCTTTTCTCCACTAAGCCACAGTTTATTCATCTGTTAAATGAGGCTACCAAAGTCCACTCAGAGGGCTGCTGTGAAGATTACTGGAGGTAATGTATGTGCATAGCTCTTGACACACAGGGGTCACTCAGGTTTTTTTTTTTTCCCATACGCGGGCCCCTCACTGCTGTGGCCTCTCCCGCTGCAGAGCACAGGCTCCAGACATGCAGGCTCAGTGGCCATGGCTCACGGGCCCAGCCGCTCCGTGGCATGTGGTGTCCTCCCGGACCAGGGCATGAACCCGCGTCCCTCGCATCGGCAGGCAGACTCTCAACCACTGCGCCACCAGGGAAGCCCAGGTCACTCACCTTTACTTTTCTTTGCTCTTGCCCCTACAACCTTTGAATGATAGAAACCTGGCACATTTCCTATGGGGTGATATTCTTGACCTCGCAGGCACAGATCATGCTGAATTAGCTACCTCAGGGACAGAGGCTCAAGAGACAAGTAGGAGTGGGCAGGAAAAGTCCAGAAGAAACGAGGAACTTGCTAATGAAAGGAGAAACTTTGGTGACTAAAGAATCCCAAGGAGAGGAAGAGCCCTGCAAAGTAGGAGGAGATGCCAGCAGGGAAGTAGAATCTGAGAAAGAGGTAGAGTCCAAGGGATTTGAACAGGGTAGCCGCAGGAGAAAAATTAAACCCCCAGAATAAAAAAGATTGAAGCCTCAGATTTAGAAAGGATACCGAAGAAGAAAAGGTGGTGCCACAGAGACATGGGGGACAATGAATCCCATGAGACCTAGAAACCCAGGCGAAGAAGAAGATTGCAGAAAAGTGGTGGAATCCCAAGGATGCCCAAAGGAAATAACTGGATAGAGATGAGACTGCAGAAAATGAGTGGGGTCCCAGTGGTACAAGGAAGAGTCTCTAAAAAACAGTACTCCGGAAAAGGGGTGGAATCAGGAGGAGGGAGAGAAGGTTTCCTGAGAGAGATAAAAACTGCCCTGCCGGGCTTCCCTGGTGGCACAGTGGTTGGGAGTCCACCTGCCAATGCAGGGGACATGGGTTCGAGCCCCGGTTGGGGAGGGTTCCACGTGCCGCGGAGCAACTAGGTCCATGCGCTACGGCCGCTGAGCCTGCGGGCCACAACTGCTGAGCCTGAGTGCCACAACTACTGAGCCCGCATGCCACAACTACTGAAGCCCACGCTCCTAGAGCCGGTGCTCTGCAATGGGAGAGGCTGCCACGGTGAGAAGTCCACACACCGCAGCAAAGAGTGGCCCCCACTCACCACAACTAGAGAAGGCCCGGGCAAGGCAGTGGGGACCCAAGGCAGCCAAAAATAAAAATAAATTAAAAAAAAAACCTCCCTGTAGTGCCAGGAATTTAGGGAGAAGAAAACATTAAAAAAGATAAGATATGCAAGCATAGGGGTTCCCCAGGAAAGGTAAGATTCCAGAAAAAAAGGTGAAGCCCCAGGGAAAGATGGAATGGGGGCCTAAATAAAATTTGGACCCAAAGAGGGGTAGGACTCTATATCTAAAGGGAGGGTATTTTAGAAATGAAATAGAACCTTTCAAAAGACTGGCCTGTATATTGGAGGGACATCAGAAAAGGGAAATAGGTCCAGGGATTTGGGGTAGTGATACCAGAAGAAAGAATGAAGAAAAAGGGTAGAATTGCAGAGATACAGGAAGGGCACACCAGAAAAGTGGTATAGCCCTAAGATGTGGGGAGACCCTGAGAAATAAAAGGCCCCTAAAGGGTGTACAGCTTCAGAGATGTAAGGATGAGTCCCCAGGAGAGACATAAGACACCCCCTCATAAAAGGCAAGGCCCAGAGACATAGAGAGTAAACCAAAGGAGAAAGTTAGGACTCTATTAAAAAGAAAGATGACTGCTAACAAATATGGGGTTTATTTTGGGGATGATGAGAATGTTCTCCAACTAATTATTATGGTGATGGTTACACAATCCTGTGACTGTAATAAAAAGTATTGAAGTGTACACTTTAAATGGTTGAATTATATGGTACCTGAATATCTATCTAAATATATCTAGATAGATAGATAGATAGATGGAGAGAGAGAGAGAGAAGGAAGGAAGGAGGAAAGGAAAGAAAGTACAGGGAGGGAAGGAGAAAGGAAAGCTGACTTGCCGATATAGGAAGGAGAGCCCCAAAGAGAATTTGGACTCCCAAATGGATTGCCCTAGATATAGAGTGAGGAGACACCAGGAGCAATAGAGGACCCCAGAAAAAAAGTGCCCTGCAAAATTGGTGGCATGCAAAGAAGGGGTAACTCCAGTAATTTGGGGCAAGTAAGTTGAAGAAGAGACTTCAGAAAAGGGGTAAAGTCACAAAGATGTAAGGAAGGGCTTCTAGGCACGAAATAAAACTGCCTAAGGTGGGGAAGTCCCAGGGCTGCAAGGAGGGGACCCTAAGAGAGAGAGAATTGGCAATCAAAGTTGAAACCCCAGTGATTTGGGAATGGAACTCCAGGGGAGAGGCTGAACCCCAGAGGCTTGAAGACCATGATTCTAAGATAGTTATAGAACTTCAGAAAATGGCCACAGCATTAGAGATTGGTTAAATGTATTGTTAAAAAGGTGGGGGTGGTAAGACAAATAAAAGAGACTCAGGACAAGAAGGAGTACCTCATAAAATTTTAGACTATCAGGGATTTCAGGGAGTTGGGGAAGAAAAATTTCAAGAAAGAGATCGATACCCAGAAAAAAGGAGAATCCCTGGGAGAGAAGAGCAATTCAGCAAGCCAGGTAAACACCCAGAATTTAAGGATGAAGACCCCAGGAGAACAGTGTGATCAATGAAGAAGGGGCTTTGGGGAAAGAGTTTTATCCCAGGAGAGGGCTGAAATCCCAGCCCGGCCACTATCTTTTACTTTTTTGTCCCCCCAGCCAGCTGGGCTGAGATGACTAGTTTAAAACTGTGTATCATAGGTTAAGAAGATCCTCAAGGAGGGGATTGGGCTAGGCCACAACCCCCAGCTTCAGGGTCTTAATTAAAACATTCCCTACCCCTTTCTTTCTTCTTTCTTTCTTCTTCCCTCCTTTCTTTCCTTACCTCTGGCACCCACCCTGGCCTTAATCTTAAAGGGCTTATTGACCATTATATTTTAAGTGATATTTGAACAGAGGGGCCTTCTTGTCTTTTTCAGATTTCAGCTGCTTACTTATTTGCCTGAGGTTTCACCCTCCCTTCTCATTTAATGCTAATTTTATTTCTGTTTTAGTTATTTCATTAATATATCATTATTATTATCATTACAATCACTGTTGTCAGAATAAAGCTAAAATATAAGCCTACTAAGGAGAAGTGACATCATGTAATAAGACAAAGTCAAAAACACTGTATTACCTAGTTCTGTATTGAACTTGGGAGTGCTGAGCCAATTTTCCCAGCTGAGCCTCAGTTTCTTCATCTGAAATTCTCTATGTGATTCTGTGATTCTATAAACCAATTTCTGGATGACACATTTACTCATCAACTTCAGGGTAATCAGTTAAGGGAGTTGAGGTAATGGCTGGCGCTCAGGGCAGCCTATTCCCCCTAGTAGAGTCTCAAGAGCTCTCCAGGTAGTCTCACTGCCAAATTATTCTAGTGGTCCTGGCTGGGCTACCAGGGGATCCTGGGAATCCAATTTTTGGTGCAGGTGCAGGTGCAGGAAGATTCTGCTTCCATATCCGGCTTGGTGGTCTGACAATCACTGATGCTTCTACCCTGTCAGTGAGTGAGACAAGAGACTGATTGCTTATGCCTGCTGATCACCACTCAGAAGAAAGATTATTAGACTCTAAGGGGGCTTGGGCACCCTGTTATCTCCAATCCTGAGCTCATACCCAAGTGCCTTTAGGTGGGGCACCAGGAGAATCCCAAATGTCTTCAATCAACATACCAATAAAAGATATCTGAAGGATTATACTGCTCCCACAGAGTGCAATGCCCTCTCAGTTGCTCCGATCCCACAGGAATCCTAATTTATTAAATCGGTCAGCTCAGTCTGAATTGTTTCCAGAGAATGCTGGTTAAGTTCCTTTTCTCCTTGTTCTCTCTCTGCCCTACCCAGAACCTCTGCATTTGTTGGTAGCTGCCAAAGAGTAAGAACCTCTGTGGGGTACTGCATTGCTGCTGCTGCCACAAACCCAAGGAGAAAGACCCAGAAAGACCAAGGTTTGTTGATGGATTTTATTGGGGACCTAAAAGTCTAGGAATTATGTGGGTAATATTTTAAAACTAGCACTACTATTTAGCTTATGATAAGTACCCTGTGTCAATTATGAATATACCGAGCTTGACTGGTCCCTGGTCACACTCTTTAGCCACTAAAAACCAAGTACGCACACCCTGTCCCATGAACATATCCTCTATGTCTTCTCAGCTCTAACCAGGGTCAAACACAAACGCCCTGGGTCCCAGGTATCTTTCTCCTTCCCATCCCCTCAGCTGAAATGAAGGGTGCCTGCTCTACCCAAAGATCCATGGGAGGGGAAAAAGTAAACCATTCCTCTGCCCACCTTTCCCTCCCAAGGAAAACACTCCTAGGATAGAGCATACCCAGCCTTCCTGACAGGAAAGAATAATTAATATTTAGTCTTAAATCTCCCCTTACCTAATCCCCCTACCCACCCTACATTTAGCTAAAGTGAGTCCAAATACAACACTTTCATGTCTGTCAAAACTGGAAGGGAACCAGACTGTCCTCTTCACTTTACAGGTGGTAAACTGAGACCCAGAAAGAAAAGATTTTCTCAGTAACACTGTTAGTGGCAGAATAGGATATAAAACCTGCATTACCATTTCCCTCTCAGCACCACCCCTCCCACCCACTCTCACACACAACTCTGAGGCTTCTTCAGGACTGGACCTATTCATTTACAATGAAATGCTAGCCATCTATTGTATTTCCCTTCCCAGGTGGATTACCCCTGAAAAGAGGACCTCAGGGCAGATTTACCCTTAACCAAATGAATGTCCTACCAGATACCTTCTAAAGTATCTGGTATCTGGTATCAATAATAGACTGGGAGAGATTGGAGTGGAACAGGCTATGAAGGGACCCAAGGAGAAGGAATGTAGACAATGTCTTCATTTTGACTTAGATTTATAAAGCCCACTCAGCTCATGCATGACCCTTCTCCATCACAGGCAGTTAACTCTGCACCCCGTACCCCACTCCCTTGCTAAACTGTCCTCCTGAAGCCAGCCCTAAGACAGGTATCTCAGACAGGAGTGAAAAGATAAAAGGCCAAGGTAAACACTCATACTGTTTTATTCCTTACCTACCACTCAGTGGCCCTAGACCAACCTTGGTTATCTGAAGTTTTGTTATGGAAAGTGGAGTTTTCAAGAAGCCCCCATATTATTACTTACCTTGGGCTCTGGACTGCATTTTTTATCCCTGAAAACCAATTCCTTTGCCTCTGGTATTATGATACCATGGGTGCCCACATAGACTTCTTCACCAGATAAGGCTTAGTAGCTAGACAAAGAAATGAGCAATGAAGCTTTGAAATTTCTGGGTTTTTTTTTTAAGGGAAGAGAGGTGGTATGTGTGGAGGGGATCTATTTATAGATATTGGTTTTTCAAAGACTCATCTAGGCCCAAAATTCTGGTCCATTTTACACATCATCTTGGCAATCATCTACCCTGGGAACAGGAATAAGGGGGTGAATACTTACTTTTCTTACTATAGTGTGACTTCTATGTAAATTATGTAAGTGAGTGGTGTTGTGTGTGTTCATGATTATATTTGTGAGTATGGTCGGTTGCACAGGTCAGTTTTACAAGTTTGTGTGTTCATATTTCAGCTAAAATTAATGCAGTTAATATTGCTGGTTAACTTTGGCATGAATGAAAACAAACTTCCAAGCACTAAAATTATATGGAACAAAATCCATATATTCTAATTTCCCTAAATACTACAGAAGAGGCCTGTGTGCACATCAGTCTTGGCCATCCCCTGTCCAGCTTCTTCCCTGGATGGGGGTCAACTCCTTGGCTTCAGGGAAGCACTTCTCAAAGTGATCAGGGTGAATGGTAGGTAAGTAGACTGCTTAGTAAAATCATTTTGAGCCCAGAAAGCCCTATCTCCACCAAGTTTAGAGCAGGAAGTACTGGCATCAGCCCATTTGCGCTTGGACCTCTGCCCAAGCGCAATGGAGTGGTGTTATTCCTTTCTGCTTGCTTCCTTATGGTGGTGAGGGCCCTTCTTCAGGACTATCCCTCCAGAACTTCTATTCCCTCCACCTTCTTCCAACCCTACCCATTCACCTGCTCACAGATTTTTTTCTTTTTTTTTGGAGGCGTTGCAGCATCATGTGAGATCTTAGTTCCCCGACCAGGGATCAAACCCACGCCCCCTGCATTGGACGTGCGGAGTCTTAACCACTGGACCACCAGGGAAGTCCCTCATAGATTTTTTTAAGTCACTTCACTGGATCTACAAAAGGGCCAATAGTAAACCCTCCATGGGAGTGAAGTTGTCACTGCCTCTTTTCAATTTCAGGGTTGCCAAGTAAGGTACTGTGATCTCAAAAATTATCCTCCTGGATACTGTTGCTATCTTAATCTTATGAGTCCTAGACACTTCAGTGGAAATGACCTTGCTATGGGAGAAAAGAGCATGGCTATGCCCTTAGGCAGATTGCTTCTCCTCTCCCTTACTTTATTCATCTGCAAAATGGGGCTGATCAGTCCCACCTTGATCGTCTTACAAGGTCTTACAAGGATCCAACAAGACAAAGCATGGTCTTTGTGAACCAAAAAACACAGGCCAAATAATGTGGATACCAAAAAATACCAACCAACCAAACAAACAAACACCAGGCCAAATATCCATCAAATATTTATTCTCAAGTCTAAGAAATAAAAATAAATTAATACAAATGAGAGGCAGGGTTACGGACAAGGGCATAATTCAAATATAAATTTAGCCCAAGTACCATTTCTGTTGCCACTAAGAATAGCAAGAGGAGAGATGGAACAGAGGGATGGAAGTATGGATAGCAGTAGAAGATGTCTAACTTTCTCCCCTTAGTTTGATCACCACCTGAAATTCTGCCACCTGACCTGTTCTGCATATTTTGAATTTTCATTTTTGGTTTTCTTTTCTTTTCAGGTGATTTCTGCATGGGAGATATGGGGACTAAGACAGTAGGGTAAGAGGTAAGGGTAGCTAGGGCAAGGCCCTAACAGATAGTGGGCAGTTCCTTTTTTTCAGCCCCAGTGTAAGGGCTGGCCCCCTTACATTTCTGGAGGAGACTTCTCTTGTGGTACAAGTGGTTTGAGGGCCTGCAACGTTGCTAGCCCGGAATCATTCTGGCCTCTGACTCTGTGCCCATGGACAAGAGACTCAAAAATCACCCTCTTTGTCCAGGCCACAAAGCTGGAAGCTGGCCACACAGGCTGCTTGGCTGCTGTCTGTTTTGGCAAAAGCCATCCTACCTCCAGCAAGAAAGAACTAGATCCAGGTGACTCCTCAGGGGCCATGAGGCATTTGAGGGTGGTGAGGTAAGGGTACAGGTTGGAGAGATCCAGCATTCTTTCTAGAGACATAGAACAGCTGGGGCTGGTTGTGAACCAGTTTGCCTCTAAGCCTGTCTAAACTTTTCCCCATTCCTTTTAGGAGAAGCACTGTCTCCTCCTTAGGGATAGATCTGAGAGCCAGCCAATGAGACTGAAAGGATCCATGAGATGCAAGTCCAATCCTCTCTGAGATGCTGCTCACAAGCCAAGTGACCAGGGCCCAGAGTCCACAGCTGGGTCCTGGGCCCCTTCAAACTACCTCACAGGGTTGTTGTGAGGATGTCATGAGATCATGACAGTAAAGAGCTCAATAAATGTCTCTTGAACAGATCCATACATGTGATGGTGCTTTGCAAACTATAAAGCTCCATACCAAATGGTAGAGAGAGTCAGGACACTGTTTTGCAGTCACATAAAGGAAGTGATTTTTGCCACTCATTCTCACCCCTCACTTAAGACTGGGGCATGGGAAGGAAACGGAGAGGAGAAGAGAAGTTTGAAATAGGAAATAAAGGAATAAGAGAACAACAAATAAAAGAAGAATCTAAGGTAGATGATTCTCCAGTGACCAACTTGTATTTGAGAGTGGCAATGAAGATACAGACAGGAGGGACTTAGAGCTCTTTCTAGGGACAGAAGAACAGAGGTCAAATGGATCTTAGATATTTACTTCAAGACTCCAGCTCCTGTTTGAAACACCTCCAATGATGGGTAACTGTTTTCTCCCTGAGGCAGCTTGTTCTAATTATAACCAGTTCTAATGGTTAGAAAGTATTTCCTTGTATTAAGCTGTTTCCTGCAGCTTTAAATTCTATCCCTTGGTGCCATATAGAAAAAAGCTAATGCCTTGACATCATGTGAGCATTCAATAAGTGTCTGTTGACTGACACATGGGCAGGTGCTAGGGAGGAGTAGACTATCTCCTTTTGTGTCTTCAGGAGCCAGTCAGCACAGCCTTATATTTTACTGAAGGTTCAATAAATATGTGTTGAATAAATGAATGAATGAACATCCCAGGGTAGGCATGACTGCTACAATCTCTTGAGTTGAAATGGTCCATTAAAAGTCATCCAAATCTATCAACCTACCTCTCAAAGAACTCTAAGCCATCCCATAAGATTCTGAGTCTTCAAAATAAACACCTGGCTGTTCAGTGACTTTGGGCCAAACTGCAGTCTTACAGTGAGAAAACTAATCTCTTATTGATTTACCCTCATCCTCTTCCACATCCCAAAGGCTGATGGAAGGCAACATCTTAAGTGGAAAATGACTCTCAAATCCAATGTGTGACAAATGCTCAAATAGAGGGTGCTATGGGAGCACAGGTGCAGGAGTACTTGAGTCTACCTGGCTAGGAGGGGCTGTATGAGGACATTCTAGAGCTGAGTCCTGAAAGATAAAGAAGCTGCATGTATAAATGAGGTGGGAGGAGGGGGCAGGTAGCTCAGATAGAGGGAACTTCATGGAGTCCTGATCATGCATTCATGGGAAATAGCAGGAGTTTGCAAAATGGCTAAGGCTTCCTAAATGGGGTCCTGAATTTGGATGGGGGGCGTGGTGAGAGAGCAAATAAACACTTCTAATTCAATTTGATTCTGGAGGTGGCCCAGAGTTTGGCAAGAAGCTGGGCCATGATTAAGTAATCACCATAGCTACTATGATCAGCACTGTTCATCTTCACCGCTCTCATCTCATGTGTCACCACTGGCATCATCACCATTGTCAGGACTGTCATCGCTGCTACCCAAAGTGTCAACATAATTGCTACCATTCCAGCCCACTAGCATTCCAACTATTACTTCACCCATGCTTTTCACCACTGACATCCACCATCACTCTTGTCATGGCCCTCTGAGCCAGTGTTTCTCATATACTCCAGGAAGTTGGGGGGAATATTCTGTCTTTCTGGGGTGTGCTAGGGATGCAACCCAAAACAGCTAACTACAAGCCAAATTTTCTTTGAAATGTTATGTTATGTATCAAATATTTATGCAAGTTTTGTTTTCTTTGATATAGCCATGTTTGTTTTAAGATAAAAGCAACACTATTTAAATTGTTTACTCCCCCCAGGCCAAATCTGTAAGTAAAACTGATGTTGCATGAAGGTGTTTTGTGTTTACCCTGCCACTTCCTGTATCCTTCTGTGCCTGAACTATTTCCTTGCTTCCATCCCATCATTTTCTGTCCCTGATTTTCAGAGGCAACAGAGCATAACAGTTAAGAGTATGCATCCTGATGTCAAATAGCCTGGATTTGAATCATATTATACTGTGGTATGTCCTTGGAAAAATTACTTAGCCTCTGTCATTCTGTTTTCACATCTCTAAAGCAGAACTAATAATAGTACTTACCCGTAGGAATATTGTGTTTTCGCAATGAGTTAGTGCATGTAAAGTGCTTAACACAGTGCCTGGCACATAATCTGTGTCCAATAAATTTATTAAACCATGGTTGAATCAATTCAGTCTTTACAGAGCACATACTCTATGGCAGACATAGTGATAGGCTATGCTGTTGGGGGAGAAAGAGTGGAGTCAGATATGGGACTAATCTTTAAGTTGCTCACACTTGGTGGGGTAGGACATGAAGTGAGGAAGGCTCATTACAGAGTATGAAATAAAATGTATTTAATCAATACCATAAGAAAGAAAAAATCAAGTTGTGCCATGGAAAATTTAGCATTTAATAAGGATTTTGAAAGATAGGTAGAATAAAGACACACAGAAATGTAACAGACTGAAGGAATCCCACGGGTGAAAGGGTAGAAATGGGAAAATAGAAGACACAGTGAAGAAATGAGTGTTGCAGTTTGATTGGAGCATGGGATTTTTTGAATAGGGAAATATAAGATTGACCTGTGAAACAAAGACCTATATGTAGAAAAGAAATTACTGGAAAGAGAATCCAGCAATGTATTTACCGCGATTGTGTTTGAGAGCTGGTATACTAAGTAATTTTCTTCTTTTTTGTATTTTTCAAAATAAGCATGCATCATTTTTATACCAAAGAAACAAAAAAGGTATATTTTATTTTTTCTTGAGGGAAGATGAATTGTGTCAGGTTATCGAGGTGGACTTGAAAGGACCTATAGGTTAGTATAGTGGAGGCCTGGGGTCTCCTAACCACCAACCCGCCAATTCTGCCACTGTGTGACTTTGGATAAATCTGTTTCAGTTGCCGTATCTGTAAATTCATTAATTGATTTTAAAAATGCTTACTGAGCACCTACTATGAGCCAAGTTCTAGGTGCTGGGGATATAGCAGCAAACAAAACAGAGAAAAATTCCTGCTCTGTTTATTCTAAGCTTTAAAATAAAAGTCTTCTTATTTTCATCATGTGAAATCTTCAAAAGTATCCCCTACTTCCTCAGACTACATAAGGCCTGTTGGCACGCTTTATTCTCCATAGGCCCTATTGAGGAACTTACGTGTTGGTTCCTATGCCTGTCTGAAGACACCTAAACATTCCTATTAACATTTCCTCAGCTGCTCACCCCTTCAATGATACCACCTGTTTGTTCAGTGACCTTGGACCACATCTTCAATGATTCTTTCTTCCCTCTAAGGTCACTTTCTAAACCAACCAACTAATATACCTTCATTTCCACAACTCCCAAGGGATCAGGCCATGGGAAAGAGGGTCCGAGATCTACCTTCATCTACCATGGGCAAATGCCCCATTGCCCTTGGTGCCCTGTTCCAAATTCAGCTTGGTACTATTCAGCAGACTTAGGTGAACACCTGTGCCAGGCATGGTGCTGGACTGCCTGGTAAAATCTTTGCAAAGAGATAGAGTTTTAGATGGGTAGCTCTGCATTCTCTAGAGATCTCCAAGTTTCAGAGAAACAGGCTAATAAAAAAGTATGTCTCTCTGTTCTTAAGGAGCCTCTGAAAGAAAGGCCTTGGTCCTAGTGTTAATTCTGTCACTGTTTCCTTACTTCAGAATGGGAAGTGCTGATGAGGGGCAGTATCTCATTTAAGGATAGGTTTCCTGGAAATATTCCAGGGTGCAAAGACTGAAGGTGGCCACTTAGAGAGAACTCTAAGTCTACAGGGAGCATTCCTAGACTGGTATCCCCAAACCTAGAGCAGAGCTCAGTAGCCTTAAAACCCTATGATAATCTCAGATTCACTGTTATAGGGATGGTGGGTGATAGGGAGGGGTGTGGTCAGAGAAAGAACTATAGATGTAGCCCAATGTAAGGTTCTCCCTGCTATCAATGAACACAATGCCCTAAGCCTAAGTGGCTTGCTGAGAGCAAGGAACTAATCATATCAACATTCAGCCAAGGTTTGCTTCCTTTTTCCCACATCTTGCCCTTTCTTAGCCCTTTCTATAAGAATCTAAGACCAAGGCCAGTCCTACTGCCCTACACTCCACTCCAGCTACTTGACCTTTCTGTGACTCAGTGTCCTTAGCTGTAAAATGGAAATAATAATGATACGACTTCACAGGGCTGAGGAGAGGGTGACATGAGTTAATCTAAGTAAGTGCCTAGTGCATTTACTAGTGCATTATTACCATCATCAATATTATAACAAGTGGTATTTAATGAGTCCAAGGTAAGTTTTGAGACTCAAGGCGTATCTGAGGATGGAATGTTACTTTAAGGAAGGTATACCCCTCAACCCAGGAGAAAGAGAAATTTTTCCAAGCCTTAGGAGTGACAAAATATCATCCCACAAGAAAAAATTCAATAGCCTCTTTTTGGAGCATCTACCACCTTTCCTCAGGAGCAAATGACCCATATCTGCCTAGAGAGGGAAGGAGAGCAAAACGAAAATATCAAAACAAAACACAAAACAAAACAAACAAAAAACGCCAGACTTGACCCTGATGCCACACCAGATAAGGTGGGACCCTAATCTCTTTGGGCTTCAGTTTCCTCAGCTACCATATAGAATAATGGTACTAACTTTATTGGGTTGTGGAGACTATCATGGATATAATAGAGGTGAAAACAGTTTTCAACTATAATACATGCTCCAAACATAAGGTCCTAATGGGGACAGAAACTAACTGCTCCTGCCACAAGAAGAATTTAAACTGTACTTAAGGAAGAACTTCCTGGTAACTCAGGGTTTTCTATTATTGCAATGGGTTAGGGAGAGGGAAGAAGAAAGAGACAGTGACATCCTTGATAATCAGAAGCCATGTGCTCTGCCTGGCTTGGCGCTAGTATAATCTTTTCTCCCAACAGGAGAAAGGTCTAATTTCTGATGATCCCTTCCTCACTGAAGATCCCAGCTTTCTTTGGTTGCTGGACAGCCTAACACTGTGAGTATCATACCCAGCTTCTGTTTGCATTCAGTTTCCCCCTTTCCTTCCTTCCTATCTTCCATCTTCCTTCTTTCTTTCCTTCCTTCCATCTTCCTTCCTTTCTCCTTCCCTCTCTCCCTTCCTTTCTTTGTAAAAATTATTCCCTGACATACATCAACTACTGCAGTCCCGTGTGGGGAACTGTAATTGCCAATCACCTGTTCTCTTCCTTAGCCCCTCCTTCTTGCCCTGTCCCAACACTCCTTCCACATCCCTTCATCCCATTATCTAGATCCCTGTCTTGGGAAGATGAATTAAACTGTGGTGGTAGTATCAGATTTGAAGTTTTACTGAATCTACTCAGGGGATAGGCGAACATCACTCTCAGCCCTCTAGCTCCAAACAGCTTGCTTGGACTTCAGTAAGGCTGAAATTCTCAAATTTCAAAGGGCAAAAGGAGGAAAGTTGGGAATTTGAGTGTGAGAGGGACTAGGAAGGTGTGAGCCTTTAATGGCCATCACCATTAATGGTCTTTAATGGACATTCACCATCCTGTGTGTTTTAGGGAAGGGAAAGGGGACCAAAAGAGTAATAATAATGATTCTAAAGCACCTACTATATACTGGGTAGTTCGTGTGGTTAGGATTATTATTGGTCCTCCATCTTACAGAGGAGGAAATGGAGGATCTGAGAGATGAAATAACCTCTCCAAGAGTACACAGTTAGTACGTACAAGTGCTGGAACTGACACCCAGAACTGCCTGATTTTTCCAGCCCAAACAGGCAATGGTCAATTAGAAACTGGCATAAAAAGTGGACACTCTGACCACTAGATGCAAGTATTTTTTTTGAAGTATAGTTGATTTACAATGCTGTGTTAGTTTCTGGTGTAATTAAAGTGATTTAGTTACATATATATGTATACATATATATCTGTATACATATGTGTATATATAATATTCTTTTTCATATTCATTTCCATTATAGTTTATTACAAGATATTTAATATAGTTCCCTGTGCTATACAGTAGGACCTTGTTGTTTATCTATTTTAATCTCAAACTCCCAATTTATCCCTCCCCCACACTCTTTCCCCCTTGGTAACCAGAAATTTGTTTTCTGTGTCTGTGAGTCTGTTTCTATTTTTCAAATAAGTTCATTTGTATCACATTTTAGATTCCACATATAAGTGATATCACATGGTATTTGTCTTTCTCTGTCTGACTTACTTCACCAGCATGATGATCTCTAGGTCCTTTCATGTTGCAGCAAATGGCATTATTTAATTTTTGTTTATGGCTGAGTAGTATTCCATTGTGTGTGTGTGTGTGTGTGTATTTTATATATATATATATATATATATATATATATATATAGCATCTTCTTTATCCATTCATCTGTTGATGGACATTTATGTTGCTTCCATGTCTTGGTTTTTGTAAATTGTGCTGCTATGAATATTGGGGTACATGTATCTTTTTGAATTAGAGTTTTCTCTGAATATATGCCCAGGAGTGGGATTGCTGGATCAAGGCAACTTTTCAGTTTTTTAAGGAACCTCCATACTGTTTTCCATAGTGGATGCACCAATTTACATTCCCACCAACAGTGTAGGAGGGCTCCCTTTTCTCCACACCCTCTCCAGCATTTATTATTTGTAGACATTTTAATGGTGGCCATTCTGACTGGTGTGAGGTGATACCTCATTGTAGTTTTGATTTTCATTTCTCTAATAATTAGCGATGTTGAGTAGAAGCAAGTAATTTAGGATGTGACTTTGGTCAAGTCACTTCTCCTCTCAGCTTCCTCTTCCTCATCTGTATAATGGGGTTTGAGTTGGGTTGGTTTGGGGAAAGTGGAAGCAAAGGTGTTGGGCCACATGATATTAAAGATCTTGTAGACCACTGACATTTTCTATGTCTCAGGTGTTATGAATATGTTCCTCATGGTCATGCTCCTTTGGGATGCTTGGTATTGAATGAGATGGGTAATAAAAAAGGTCATTTGCCAGGAAGACAGATGATTTCTTTCCCTCCAGACATACAGGCTGAGAGCAGGGCATCAGTCAGACCAGAGAGTGGATACGGGGCTCTGGGCTAGGTGCTGACTGGGGAACTGCACAATTAGGGACGTAGATCATGGGGCAGACAACTTGTGTACATTTTCCCTCTCAAAATATCTTCTTTTAGGCATAAATTCCAAAACTTATCTAATATTTGCAATCACTTGGAGTGGGAGTTCTTTCAATTACAGATTGCCAGACATCTCCCTTGAATATTCTGAACCAACATATTTGGGGTGGGATTGATTCCTCCAAAGTTGGATGGTCCCTCACACGTGGCACAGACCTTTTTCCAAAGGGTCCTCAGCTGAGACTAACATCCATCAAAAGTGATAGTAACAAATCCTAAAGAATAGAAAGGAAATAAGTACAGAAATCATGAATAGGAAAAGAACAGCCAAGTTTCTTAAGTATAGTATACATTGATTGATTTGCCCATATTAAAGAATCCTTGCATCCCTCAGATAGTTCCCAGCTGATCATGGTGTATAATCCTTTTAATATGTTGTTGGATTTGGTTTACTAGGATTTTTGCATCAATGTTCATCAGTGATATTGGCATGTAATTTTCTTTTTTTGTGATATCTTTGTCTGGTTTTGGTATCAGGGTGATGGTGGCCTTGTATAATGAGCTTGGAAGTGTTCCTTACTCTGAAATTTTTTAGAAGACTTTCAGAAGGATACGGGTTAACCCTACTCTAAATGTTTGGTAGAATTCAACTGTGAAGCCATCTGGTCCTGGACTTTTGTTTGTTGGAAGAATTTTAATCACAGTTTCAATTTCAGTATACGTGATTGGTGTGTTCATATATTCAATTTCTTCCTAGTTCAGCCTTGGAAGGTAGGACCTTTCTAAGAATTTGTCCTTTCTTCTATGTTGTCCATTTTATTATCATACAGTTGCTTGTAGTAGTCTCTCATGATCCTTTGTATTTCTGTGGTGACAGTTGTAACTTATTTTTCATTTCTAATTTTATTCATTTGAGTCCTCTCACTTTTTTTCTTCATGAGTCTAGCTAAGGCTTATCAATTTTATTTATCATCACAAAAAAACCACCTTTTAGTCATTTATCTTTGTTACTGTTTTCTTCATCTCTGTTTTGTTTATTTCTGCTCTGATCTTGATGATGTTTTTCTTCTACTAACTTTAGGTTTTGCTTGTTCTTCTTTCTCCAGTTGCTCTAGGTGTGAGGTTAACTTGTTTATTTGAGATTTTACTTATTTCCTCAGGTAAGACTGTACTGCTATAAACTTCCCTCTTAGAACTGCTTTTGCAGTTTCCCATACGTTTTCATTCGTTGTGTTTTGGTTGTCACTTGTCTCTTGGTATTGTTTTTATTTCCTCTTTGATTTCTTCAGTGACCCAGTAGTTGTTCAGTAACATATTATTTAGCCTCCATGTGTTTGTGTTCTTTACAATGTTTTTCCC
Organism: Lagenorhynchus albirostris; assembly: GCF_949774975.1. Classification (NCBI taxonomy): domain Eukaryota; kingdom Metazoa; phylum Chordata; class Mammalia; order Artiodactyla; family Delphinidae; genus Lagenorhynchus; species Lagenorhynchus albirostris. Next base: position 77,436,707 of record NC_083116.1, read on the forward strand.
TGTAATTGATTTCTAATCTCATAATATTGTGGTCAGAAAAGATGCTTGATATGATTTCAATATTTTTTAATTTACCGAGGCTTGATTTGTTACCCAATATGTGATCTATCCTGAAGAATGTTCTGTGTGCGCTTGAGATGAAAGTATATTCTGTGCTTTTGATGGAATGTGCTATAAATATCAATTAAGTCTATCTGGTCTAATATGTCATTTAAGGCTTGTGTTTCCTCTTTAATTTTCAGTCTGGATGATCTGTCCATTTGTTTCAGTGGGGTGTTAAACTCCCCCACTATTACTGTGTTACTTTTGATTTCCCCTTTTATGGCTGTTAGCATTTGCCTTATATATTGAGGTGTTCCCATGTTGTGTACATATATATTTACAATTGTTATATCTTCTTCTTGGATTGACCCCTTGATCATTATGTAGTGTCCTTCCTTGTCTCTTGTATCAGTCTTTATTTTAAAGTTTATTTTGTCTAATGTGAGTATTGCTACTCCAGCTTTCTTTTGACTTCTATTTGCATGGAATATCTTATTCCATCTACTCACTTTCAGTCTGGATGTGTCCCTAGGTCTGATGCGGTCTCTTGTAGACAGCATATATATGGGTCTTGTTTTTGTATCCATTCAACTAGTCTGTGTCTTTTGTTTGGAGCATTTAATCCATTTACATTTAAGGTAACTATCAATATGTAAGTTCCTATTTCCATTTTCTAATTGTTTTGGCTTTAGTTTTGTAGGTCTTTTTTCTTCCCTTCCTCTTTTGTTCTCTTCTCTTGTGGTTTGAGGATCATCTTTTTGTATTTGGGTTGCTTTTATTTTTGTGTGTGTATTTATTGTAGTTTTTGGGTTGCTTTTCCTATGAAGTTTTGATATAGCAGTCTATACATGTACAAGGTTGTTTTAAGTTGCTGATCTCTTAATTTCAAATGCAATTCCCATATTCTGCCTTTGTACTCTCCATTTCTCATGCTTGCTCGTTTTGATATCATATTTGTGTATGGATGGTTTCCTGCATTTCCTGTATGTTTGCTTTTACCAGTGAGCTTTCCCACTTGTGGTTTTCTAGTTTACAGTTGTGGCCTCTTTTTTTCCCCTTGCTAGAGAGGTTCCTTTAGCATTTGTTGTAAAGCTGGACTGGATGTGCAGAATTCTCTTAGCTTTTTTTTGTCTGTAAAGCTTTTGACTTCTCCATCGAATCTGAATGAGAGCCTTGCTGGGTAGAGTACTCTTGGTTGTACATTTTTCTCTTTCATCACTTTTTTTTTTTACATCTTTATCAGAGTATAATTGCTTTACAATGGTGTGTTAGTTTCTGCTTTATAACAAAGTGAATCAGTTATAGATATGCATATGTTCCCATATCTCCTCCCTCTTGCAACTCCCTCCCTCCCACCCTCCCTATCCAACCTATCCAGGTGGTCAAAAGGCACCGAGCTGATCTCCCTGTGCTATGCGGCTGCTTCCCATTGGCTATCTATTTTACGTTTCGTAGTGTATATATGCCCATGCCACTCTCTCACTTTGTCACAGCTTACCCTTCTCCCTCCCCATATCCTCAAGTCTATTCTCTAGTAGGTCTGTGTCTTTATTCCTGTCTTACCCTTAGGTTCTTCATGACATTTTTTTTCTTAAATTCCATATATATGTGTTAGCATACGGTATTTGTCTTTCTCTTTCTGACTTACTTCACTCTGTATGACAGACTCTAGGTCTATCCACCTCATTACAAATAGCTTAATTTCGTTTCTTTTTATGGCTGAGTAATATTGCATTGTATATAAGTGCCACATCTTCTTTATCCATTCATCCGATGATGGACACTTAGGTTGTTTCCATCTCCTGGCTATTGTAAATACAGCTGCAATGAATATTTTGGTACATGACTCTTTTGGGATTATGGTTTTCTCAGGGTGTATACCCAGTAGTGGGATTGCTGGGTCACATGGTAGTTCTAATTGTAGTTTTTTAAGGAACATCTATACTGTTCTCCATAGCGGCTGTACCAATTCACATTCCCACCAGCAGTGCAAGAGTGTTCCCTTTTCTCCACACCCTCTCTAGCATTTATTGTTTCTAGATATTTTGATCATGGCCATTCTGACTGGTGTAAGATGATATCTCATTGTAGTTTTCATTTGCATTTGTCTAATGATTAATGATGTTGAGCATTCTTTCATGTGTTTGTTGGCAGTCTGTATTATCTTCTTTGGAGAAATGTCTATTTAGGTCTTCTGCCCATTTTTGGACTGGGTTGTTTATTTTTTTATTATTGAGCTGCAATGAGCTGCTTATAAATTTTGGAGATTACTCCTTTTACAGTTGTTTCATTTGTAAATATTTTCTCCCATTCTGAGGGTTGTCTTTTAATCTTGTTTATGGTTTTCTTTGCTGTACAAAAGCTTTTAAGTTTCATTAGGTCCCATTTGTTTATTTTTAGTTTTATTTCCATTTCTCTAGGAGGTGGGTCAAAAATGATCTTGCTGTGACTTATGTCATAGAGTGTGCTGCCTATATTTTCCTCCAAGAGTTTGATAGTTTCTGGCCTAACATTTAGGTCTTTAATCCATTTTCAGCTTATTTTTGTGTATGGTGTTAGGGAGTGATCTAATCTCATACTTTTACATGTATCTGTCCAGTTTTCCCAGCACCACTTATTGAAGAGGCTGTCCTTTCTCCACTGTACATTCCTGCCTCCTTTATCAAAGATAAGGTGACCATATGTGCGGGGCTTTATCTCTGGGCTTTCTATCCTTTTCCATTGATCTATCTTTCTGTTTTTGTGCCAGGACCATACTGTCTTGATTACTGTGAATTTGCAGTATAGTCTGAAGTCAGCGAGCCTGATTCCTCCAGCACTGTTTTTCGTTCTCAAGGTTGCCTTGGCTATTCAGGGTCACTTGTGTTTCCATAGACACTGTGAAATTTTTTGTTCTACTTCTGTGAAAAATGCCAGTGGTAGTCTGATAGGGATTGCATTGAAACTGTAGATTGCTTTGGGTAGTAGAGTCATTTTCACAATGTTGATTCTTCCAATCCAAGAACATGGTATATCTCTCCATCTATTTGTATCATCTTTAATTTCTTTCATCAGTGTCTTATAATTTTCTGCATACAGGTCTTTTGTCTCCTTAGGTAGGTTTATTCCTAGATATTTTATTCTTTTTGTTGCATTGGTAAAGGGGGGTGTTTTCTTGATTTCACTTTCCAATTTTTTCATCATTACTGTATAGGAATGCCAGAGATTTCTGTGCATTAATTTTGTAGCCTGCTATTTTACCAAATGCACTAATTAGCTCTAGTAGTTTTCTGGTAGCATCTTTAGGATTCTCTATGTATAGTATCATGTCATCTGCAAACAATGACAGCCTTGCATCTTCTTTTCCAATATGGATTCCTTTATTTCCTTTTCTTCTCTTGTTGCTGTGGCTAAAACTTCCAAAACTATGTTGAATACAAGTGGTGAGAGTGGACAACCTTGTCTTGGTCCTTATCTTAGTGGAAATGTTTTCAGTTGTTCATCATTGAGGACGATGTTGGCTGTGGGTTTGTCATATATGGCCTTTAGTATGTTGAGGAAAGTTCCCTCTATGCCTACTTCTTCAGGGCTTTTATCATAAATCGGTGTTGAATTTTGTTGAAAGCTTTCTCTGCATCTGTTGAGATGATCATATGGTCTTTCTCCTTTAATTTGTTAATATGGTGTTAATATGGTTGATTGATTTGCATATATTGAAGAATCCTTGCATTCCTGGAATAAACCCCATTTGATCATGGTGTATGATCCTTTCAATGTGCTGTTGGATTCTGTTTGCAACTATTTTTTTTAAGATTTTTGCATCTATGTTCATCAGTGATATTGGCCTGTAGTTTTCGCTCTTTGTGACATCCTTGCTTTGTTTTGGTATCAGGGTGATGGTGGCCTCATAGAATGAGTTTGGGAGTGTTCCTCCCTCTGCTATATTTTGGAAGAGTTTGGGAAGGATAGGTGTTAGCTCTTCTCTAAATGTTTGATAGATTTCTCCTGTGAATCTCTATGATCCTGGGCTTTTGTTTGTTGGAAGATTTCTAATCACATTCTCAAGTTCAGTGCTTGTGATTGGTCTGTTCATATTTTCTATTTCTTCATGATTCAGTTCTGGCAGTTTGTGCATTTCTAAAAATTTGTTCATTTCTTCCAGGTTGTCCATTTTATTGGCATAGAGTTGCTTGTAGTAATCTCTCATGATCTTTTGTATTTCTGCAGTGTCAGTTCTTACTGCTCCTTTTTCATTTCTAATTCTATTGATTTGAGTCTTCTCCCTTTTTCTCTTGGTGATTCTGGCTAATGGTTTATCAATTTTGTTTATTTTCTCAAAGAACCAGCTTTTAGTTTTATTGATCTTTGCTATTGTTTCCTTCAATTCTTTTTCATTTATTTCTTATCTTTATGATTTCTTTCCTTTTGCTAAGTTTGGGGCGTTTTTTTCTTCTTTCTCTAATTGCTTGAGGTGCAAGATTATGTTGTTTATTCGAGATTCCTGTTTCTTAAGGTACGATTGTATTGCTATAAACTCCCCTCTTAGAACTGCTTTTCCTGCATCCCATAGGTTTTGGGTCGTCGTGTCTCCATTGTCATTTGTTTCTAGGTATTTTTTTTTATTTCCTCTTTGATTTCTTCAGTGATCACTTCGTTATTAAGTAGTGTATGGTTTAGCCTCCATGTGTTTGTATTTTTACAGATCCTTTCCTCTAATTGATATCTAGTCTCAGAGCGTTGTGGTCAGAAAAGATACTTGATACAATTTCAATTTTCTTATATTTACCAAGGCTTGATTTATGACTCAAGATATGATCTATCCTGGAGAATGTTCCATGAGCACTTGAGAAAAATGTGTATTCTGTTGTTTTTGGGTGGAATGTCCTATAAATATCAATTAAGTCCATCTCATTTAATGTACATTTAAAGCTTGTGTTTCCTTATTTATTTTCATTTTGGATGATCTGTCAATTGGTGAAAGTGAGGTGTTAAAGTCCCCTACTATGAATGTGTTACTGTTGATTTCCCCTTTTATGGCTGTTAGTATTTGCCTGATGTATTATGGTGCTCCTATGTTTGGTGCATAAATATTTACAACTTTTATGTCTTCTTCTTGGATCGATCCCTTTATCATTATGTAGTGTCCTTCTTTGTCTCTTCTAATAGTCTTTATTTTAAAGTCTATTTTGTCTGATATGAGAATTGCTATTCCAGCTTTCTTGTGGTTTCCATTTGCATGGAATATCTTTTTCCATCCCCTTACTTTCAGTCTGTATGTGTCTCTAAGTCTTAAGTTGGTCTCTTGTAGACAGCATATATATGGGTCTTGTTTTTGTATCCATTCAGCCAGTCTGTGTCTTTTGGTGGGAGCATTTAAGCCATTTACAGTTAAGGTAATTACCGATATGTATGTTCCTATTTCCATTTTCCTAATTGTTTTGGATTTGTTATTGAAGGTCTTTTCCTTCTCTTGTGTTTCTTGCCTAGAGAAGTTCCTTTAGCATTTGTTGTAAAGCTGGTTTGGTGGTGCTGAACTCTCTCAGCTTTTGCTTGTCTGTAAAGGTTTTAATTTCTCCATCAAATCTGAATGAGATTCTTGCTGAGTAGAGTAATCTTGGTTGTAGTTTTCTCTCCTTCATCACTTTAAATATGTCCTGCCAGTCCCTTCTGGTTGGCAGAGTTTCTGCTGAAAGATCAGTTGTTAACCTTATGGGGATTCCTTTGTGTGTTATTTGTTGTTTTTCCCTTGCTGCTTTTAATATGTTTTCTTTGTGTTTAATTTTTGACAGTTTGATTAGTATGTGTCTTGGCATGTTTCTCCTTTGATTTATCCTATATGGAACTCTCTGTGCTTCCTGGACTTAGTTAACTATTTCCTTTCCCATATTAGGGAAATTTTCAACTATAATCTCTTCAAATATTTTCTCAGTCCCTTTATTTTTCTCTTCTTCTTCTGGAACCCCTATAATTCGAATGTTGGTGCGTTTAATGTTGTCCCAGATGTCTCTGAGACTGTCCTCGGTTCTTTTCATTCTTTTTTCTTTATTCTGCTCTGCAGTAGTTATTTCCACTATTTTATCTTCCAGGTCACTTATCCGTTTTTCTGCCTCAGTTATTCTACTATTGATCCCATCTAGAGTATTTTTCATTTCATTTATTGTGCTGTTCATCATTGCTTGTTTCATCTTTAGTTCTTCTAGGTGCTTGTAAAATGTTTCTTGCATTTTGTCTATTCTATTTCCAAGATTTTGGATCATCTTTACTATCATTTTTCTGAATTCTTTTTCAGGTAGACTGCCTATTTCCTCTTCATTTGTTAGGTTTTGTGGGTTTTTATCTTGCTCCTTCATCTGCTGTGTGTTTTTCTGTCTTCTCATGTTGCTTATCGTACTGTGTTTGAGGTCTCCTTTCTGCAGGCTGCAGGTTCATAGTTCCCGTTGTTTTTGGTGTCTGTCCCCAGTGGCTCAGGTTGGTTCAGTGGGTTGTGTAGGCTTCCTGGTGGAGGGGACTAGTGCCTGTGTTCTGATGGATGAGACTGGATCTTGTCTTTCTGGTGGGCAGATCCACGTCTGGTGGTATGTTTAGGGGTATCTGTGGACTTATTATGATTTTGGGCAGCCTCTCTGCTAATGGGTGGGGTTGTGTTCCTCTCTTTCTAGTTGTTTGGCATAGGGTGTCCAGCACTGTAGCTTGCTGGTCGTTGAGTGAAGCTGTGTGCTGGTTTTGTGATGGAGATCTCTGGGAGATTTTCACTGTTTGATATTATGTGGAGCTGGGAGGTGTCTTGTGGACCAGTGTCCTGAAGTTGGCTCTTGACCTCAGAGGCACAGCGCTGACTCCTGGCTGGAGCACCAAGAGACTTTCATCCACACCACTCACAATAAAAGGGAGAAAAATGAGAAAGAAAGAAAGAAAGAAAGAAAGAAAGAATGAAAAAAGAGGATAAAATAAAGTTATTAAAATAAAAAATAATTATTAAGAAAAAAAATTTTTAAAAGAAAAAAAAACCCACAAAAATGGATGGATAGAACCCTAGGACAAATGGTGAAAGCAAAGCTATACAGACAAAATCTCACACAGAAGCATACACATACACTCTCACAGAAAGAGGAAAAGGGGAAAAGATCATAAATCTTGCTCTCAAAGTCCACCTACTCAATTTGGTATGATTCGTTGTCTATTCAGGTATTCCACAGATGCAGGGTACATCAAGTTGATTGTGGAGATTTAATCTGCTGCTCCTGAGGCTGCTGGGAGGGATTTCTCTTTCTCTTCTTTGTTCAGACAGTTCCCAGAGCTCACCTTTGGATTTGACCCCGCTTCTGCGTGTAGGTCATCAGAGGGCGTCTGTTCTTCGCTCAGACAGGAAGGGGTTAAAGAAGCAGCTGATTCGGGGGCTCTGGCTCACTCAGTCTGGGGGGAGGGAGGGGTGCAGATGCGGGTTGAGCCTGCGGCGGCAGAGGCCAGCGGGATGTTGCACCAGCCTGAGGCGAGCCGTGCGTTCTCCCAAGGAAGTTGTCCCTGGATACCGGGACCCTGGCAGTGGCGGGCTGCACAGGCTCCCCGGAAGGGAGGTGTGGAGAGTGACCTGTGCTCGCACAGAGGCTTCTTGGTGGCGGCAGCAGCAGCCTTAGCGTCTCATGGTCGTCTCTGTGGTCCGTGCTGTTAGCCACGACTCACGCCCGTCTCTGGAGCTCCTTTAAGCAGCGCTCTTAATCCCCTGTCCTCACCCACCAGGAAACAAAGAGGGAAGAAAAAGTCTCTTGCCTCTTCGGCAGGTTCAGACTTTTCCCGAACTCCCTCCCGGCTAGCCGTGGTGCACTAACCCCTTCAGGCTATGTTCACGCTGCCAACCCCAGTCCTCTCCCTGCACTCTGACCAAAGCCCGAGCCTCAGCTCCCAGCCCCAGCCCATTCCAGTGGGTGAGCAGACAAGCCTCTTGGGCTGGTAGTGCTGGTTCACTGATCCTCTGTGCGGGAATCTCTCCACTTTGCCCTCCACACCCTGGTGGCTGCACTCTCCTCCACGGCTCCGTAGCTTCCCCCCTCTGCCACCCGCAGTCTCCGCCCATGAAGGGGCTTCCTAGTGTGTGGAAACCTTTCCTCCTTCACGGCTCCCTCCCACTGGTGCAGGTCCCATCCCTATTCTTTTGTCTGTGTTTATTCTTTGTTCTTTTGTCCTACCCAGGTACGTCGGGGCTTTCTTGCCTTTTGGGAGTTCTGAGGACTTCTGTCAGCGTTCAGTCGGTGTTCTGTAGGAGTTGTTCCACTTGTAGATGTATTTCTGATGTATCTGGGTAGCGTTGGAGGGCAAGAGGACCGGGGAGCCCTCAGGAAGAGAAGGAGGCGGCAGAGAATGGGCTTCCCAAGCCTCCGTCTGCCACAGCTCCAACCCCTCCGGAAGGAAACCCTTGTGTGAGGAGACTCTTCGTCACTTTAAACATATCATGCCACTCCCTTCTGGTCTTCAGGGTTTCTGCTGAAAAATCAGCTGATAGCCTTATGGAGATTCCCTTATATTGTGTCTGTTGCTTTTCCCTTATTGCTTTTAATATTTGTTCTTTGTATTTAATTTTTGTTCGTTTGATTATGTGTCTCAGCATGTTCCTCCTTGGGTTTATCCTGTATGGGACACTCTGGGTTTCCTGGATCTCGGTGACTATTTCCATATTAGGGAAGTTTTAGACTACAGTCTGTTCAAATATTTTCTGAGACACTTTCTCTTTCTCTTCTTCTGGGATCTCTATAATTCGAATGTTGGTGCATTAAAAGTTGTCTCAGAGGTCTCTGAGACTGTGCTCATTTCTTTTCATTCTTTTTTTTTTAATTCTCTTCTGTGGCAGTGATTTCCACCATTCCATCTTCCAGCTCACGTATCCGTTCTGCCTCAGTTATTCTGCTATTGATTCCTTCTAGTTTATTTTTCATTTTAGTTATTTTATTGTTCATCTCTGTTTGTTTGTTCTTCTAGGTCTTTGTTAAACATTTCTTGTATTATCTTCTCAATCTGTGCCTCCATTCTTTTTCTGAGATCTTGGATCATCTTTACTATCATTACTCTGAATTATTTTTCAGGTAGTTTGCCTATCTCCTCTTCATTTAGTTGTTCTTATAGGTTTTTATCTTGCTTGTTCATCTGCAACATACTTCTCTGTCTTCTCATTTTGTCTAGCTTACTGTGTTTGTGGTCTCCTTTCCACAGGCTGCAGAATCGTAGATCCTCTTTCCTCTGTTGTCTGCCCCCTGGTGGGTGAGATTTGTCTAGGGGCTTGTGCAGGCTTCCTGGTGGGAGGGTCTGGTGCCTCCCCTCCTGTGAGTGGAGCTGGGTCTTGTCCCTGTGGTTGGCAGGGCAATGTCAAGGGTTGTGTTTTGGGGTGTCTGTGAGCTTAATACAACTTTAGGCAGCCTGTCTGCTGATGGGTGGGGCTGTGTTCCTGTCTTGCTGGTTGTTTGGCCTGAGATGTTCCAGCACTGGAGCCTGCTGTCTGTTGGGTGGGGCCAGCTCTTGGTGTAGAGGTGGGTACCTCTGGGAGAGCTCACAGTGATTAATATTCCCTGGGGCCTCCACTACCTATCCCCTTGCCGCCACAGTGAGCTACATACAGCTAACCCCGCCTCTCTAGGAGATGCTCCAAGACCCCTAGGTAGGTCTAGACCTGTGTTCCTATGGAAGTACTGCTTTTTGCTGGGTTGCACTGTACATGAGGCCTTGTGTGTGCTCTCCAAGAGGAAATGTCCCTGTGTAGCCTGCATCTGCATGGGGTTAATTTTTTTTTTTTTTGGTCAAGGGCTCTTTTTAGTATGGATGACTGCCACCTCTTTCCTCAGTGTGTGCTGGTCATTTTTCCCTTGATAGGGTGTTTGATTGGTGTCTTGGTGACCAGAGCCTACCCTGGATATTGAGTGGGGCCTCCCCTTTGCTGTGTGGTTGTCACTGCCCTGTCAGGGACAGTGTCTTCTCCTTAGTTTTTGGAGTAGTGGCCCCCAGTTCTGTTTCTTTACTGTGTTTCTGATCTGCGTTGCAAGGTAGGTGGGATTGGAGCACTCCCACTGGGAGAGAAGGCACTGAGAATTCTTCCTCTGGAGCTGTTCAACTGTGTGTGTGCTCTGTTGTGTCTCCTTTCACCCATTGTGCTGGCTCACAAAGTACACTGTTGTTGGGACTGGTCTCAGTCCTTTCACCATGGGTATGCTGGTAATTGGCTCTGGTGTCTCTCAGGCACTCTTTCACCAGGCCACCAGTGCAGAATCACTGTGGTCAGGTCCCAGGACTGCAGTAATCATGTACCTGGACCTGCTATGGGAGCTATTGAAGTAGCTCAAATTCTGGCCTGACCCAACCCCCATGTGTACATGCCCACAAATCCCACATCTGCTAAAGCCAGACCCATCTCAGCTGCAGGAGCACTTGTCTGTTCAGATGTTGTGCAGGCGCTGAATTTAGGAAGCCTTTAGCAGAGTTATAACTCTACCATTCACACTGGTGGGAGGAGAGATTTCAGCTCTCCTTCCTTAGTCACACCACCTCTGGGACTCAGCTGTGGTTTCAGTCTCACCTCTGCATGTGAGCCACCCACTGGCATCTGCTCCAAAGTCTACCAGAGCACACAAGCTTGTCAAGTGGGAGGGAGCTGCAAAGGCGATGGGGCAAGCGGGCTGCCCAGGAAGGAGGGAGCAGAGGCAGAAATCGGAGCTAGCATGTTGCCCAGGTGGGGAGGGGCAGAGGAGGCGTCGGTTGTGTAAGCCTACTCCTGCGGGGCCCCTCCCTAGTGCCCATGGAGGCAGGGGTCAGCACCTGAGGGCAGAAGCTGCAATGGTGGCCCCACCCTTTGCACCTCACACAACAATGGTGCTTTGCTTCTCTGGTGGTCCGGGCTTCTTCCATGAGCACTCCTGTTTGCAGATTTCCTTACTCCCGTCCCCTCAGGCTGTCTCTTCACAGCCAACAGCAGTCCCCTCCCCATGTCTGCTCTCCAAACCCCACGTTCCAGCACCCATCCCCCTTGTGCACTGGCAGACACCCATCTCAGCCTAGGGTGTGCAGAGCTAGATGGCACAGATCATCTGTGTAGGTCTTACTCTGTCTTGCCTGCCACATACCGGTTGCTGTGCTCTCCTCCAAGCCCCCGAAGCTCCCCTTCTGTCCCAGCTGATCTCCTCACCAGTGAGGGGCCTTCCCCAGATGCAGAAACTTCTCCTCTTCTTTAGTTCTCCCCCAACCAGGGGTGCAGGTCCCATCCCACTTCCTTTCCTCTTCCTTTTCCCTTCTTTCTTTTGGCCTACCTGGTTATGTGGGGATATTTCTTGACCTTTTAGGTGTCTGAGGTCCTCTGCTAGTGTTCAGCATGTGCTCTGTGAGAATAGTTCCATATGTAGATGTATTCTTGCTGCATTTGTGGGGAGAGATGAACTCCATATCCTCCTACTCCTCCACCATCTTGACCTCCCTCTTTGCCATTTTAATGTGTCTTGGTGGTGTCCTCTTTGGGTTGAGCCTGTTTGGGACTCTGTGCTTTCTAGACCTGGGTGCCTGTTTCCTTTCCCAAGTTAGGTAAGTTTTCAGCTATGATGTCTCCAATATGTTCCCGTACATTCCTCTCTCTCTCTCTCTCTCTCTCTCTCTCTCTCTCTCTCTCTCTCTCTCTCTCTCCCCTCCTTCTGTGACCCCTATAATGCAAAAATTAGTATGCTTTATTTTGTCCCTGAGGTGTCTTAAACTATCCTAATTTTTTAAAATTCACTTTTCTTTTTTCTGTTCAACTTCGGTAATTTCAACTACTTTGCCTTCCAGCTTGCTGATTCATTCTTCTGTATCCTATAATCTACTGTTCATTCATTCTAGTGTATTTTTTATTTCAATTATTGTATTCTTCAGCTATGTTTGGTTCTTTATCTATATTTTCTATTTGTTAAAATTCTCTGTCTGTTCATTCATTCTTCTCCCAAGTTCATTAAGCATTTATGATTGTTATCTTGAACTCCTTTTTGGGTAGGTTACTTATCTCCATTTATTTTCTTTTTCTGAGGTTATATCTTGTTTGGTTTTTTTTTGTGGTACACGGGCCTCTCACTGTTGTGGCCTCTCCCGTTGTGGAGCACAGGCTCTGGACGCACAGGCTCAGCGGCTACGGCTCACGGGCCCAGCTGCTCCGCGGCGTGTGGGATCCTCCCGGACCGGGGCACGAACCCATGTCCCCTGCATCGGCAGGCGGACTCTCAACCACTGCGCCACCAGGGAAGCCCTCTTGTTCTTTCATTTGGAAGATAGTACTCTGTCTCTTCATTTTGCCTAATTTTTTCTGTTTATTTCTATGTATTATGTAGGTCTGTTACATTTTCTGACTTGGAGAAGTGGCCTTATGTAGGAGACATCCTATGAGGCCCAGAAGCATACTCTTCTCTGGTGACCAGAGCTATATTCTCTAGTGGTAACTTCCATGTTGGTTGCATGGGCCCTACTCGGTGGCAAGGCCTACTACTGTGGTTGTGCTGGTAGGTGAAGATGGCCACCAGCCCAGTTGACTGCCAGGCCCTGCCTTATGTGATGGTCACTGGCCCACTGGCTCACTGGCAGGCAGGGCTGGTCCTGGTGCAGCTGGCTGCAGGGCCCAGGGGACTCAGGGTTAGTGCTGGCCCACTGGTGGTGAGTAAGCCTCCGGCATTTGTTAAATTAAAGGGAGAACTCCAAAATAGTGCTTGCCAGCATGAGTGTCCTCACAGTAAAATGAGTTCCCCAAAATGGCTACTGCCAGCATCTCCATCCCCAGGGAGATTCTCAATTGCTCTCTCTCTCTCTCTCTCTCTCTCTCTGGGAGGCTCTCTAAGATCATCAGTGTGTCTGACCCAGGCTCCTTTCAAATTACTGCCTCTGCACTGGGACTTGGAGCATGTAAAATTGTTAATAGCAGAGTCTCTGTTTCCTCTGGCTCTCCGATATGCAAGCCCTGCTGGTGTCAAAGCCAGATGTTCTGAAGGTTTGCTTTCCTGGGGCAAGACTCCTGGGCTGGGAAGCCTGATGTGGGGTTCAGACCCCTTGCTCCTTGGGGAGAACCTATGCAATTGTCATTATCTTCCCATTTGTGGGTTGCACACCTGGAGGTGTGGGCCTTGACTATACCATGTCCCTGCCCCTCCCAATCATCTTGTTTTGGTTCCTTTTAAAAATCTTTAGTTGTAGAAAATATTTTCTGCTAGTCTTCAGATAATTCTCTTAGATAGTTGCTCTGTAAATAGTTTTGATTTTGGTGTGTCCATTGGAGGAGGTGAGCTCAGGGTCTTTCTACTCCACCATCTTGGCCACACCTTCTATAGCTGTTTAATTTCTCTGTGCCTTAGTTTCCTTCCTCATCTATAATGAGGTAATAAAAGTATTTACCTCATGGAAGCATAATGAGTATGATTTAATATATATAAAGAGCTTAGAACAGTATCTGTCATATAAGAAGTCATATGTTTTATTTATTGTAGGTGTGTATGTGTTGGGAGTTGGGGACTAATTTAGATAGGGTAGGAAAGGAAGGACTCCATGAATTGGGACCTGAACAATTAGGAGCCAGCCATTGGAAGAGCATTGCAGATAGCGGGACAGTTAAAGGCCTTGATACTGGAATGAGCTTAGAATATTAAAGGAACAAAAATAAGGACCAGGACCAACCTGGTAGGAGAATCTGAGCAAAGAAGATGAGAAGGGTATAGGGGTTTCTAGCAGGTGGCTGGCAGCAGAGGGTAGAAAGGTATACAGGAGATCTAGTGAGGAAGCCATGGCAATCGTCCCAGCACCAGAGGAGGAGTAAGGAGATGTGGCATTAAAAAGTTATTTAGGGAACAGTATTAAAGGCAGGAGGACTGGGAACAGGGACATGGTAAGACGAGAGGGAATTGTCAAGGAAAATATCCAGGTTCTTATTTTGGAAAAATGAGTAGATAGTGGTGCCACCAAGTGAGAGGGGAACAGATGAGGATAAGCAGAGTAGGGTGACAATATAGAGAATATATTTGCTTATTAGACATTCTGAATTTGAGGCTCCAAGAAATATTTAAATCTTGTCTCTGTCACTCCATGCTGTGTGACCTTTGACAATTTATCCTCTCTGTGCCTTAGTTTCCTCATCTGTAATAATTGGCCTTGACTCAGAGATGTGAAAATAACATGAAGAACTATAAATCACATTGAAGAGTGTCCAACATACAGTAAGCACTTAGTAAACATTAATTATAATTACAATTATTATTACAAAGCCATGAGCAAATCTGAGATGTTGAGGGGCTGGGAAGGATCTATGTCTAGAATGTAAAGTGCTGGGGGAAGACAGACGATGATGAATAGTGGAAGAAAAGACAAGTCAAATTCTGAAGAGTCATGAATGCTCCCTAAGCTAAGCAAGGTAATGGATGTTCTCAAAGAGCAACAGGCTTGGAGCCCTCCATTTCAGCTCTAGAAAAATGATCTAGAAGTAGTGTGGCCTATTTCCTTAAGATCTTGACTAAAGGCTTCAAGAAACATCACCTATGCACAGATATGTAAATGTGGGATGGGGGGATATCTTTAGGAAGAAGATTGGAAACAAAGCAGCTAAGGCAGTAAGGGTGCCCCATGGTAGACTGTGTACAGGTCTGGGGCAGATACAGGAGATAGTTCAAGGCTAAGTCCTGCCATTGTGACTGTGGACAAGTACCTTGGATCCTTGAGCTTCAGTTTCCCACTCTACAGAATGGGGAGAAAGGATTAGATCCAGAAATCTCTCTGGTCCCTTCCTGATCAGATATTATAATTAAGGGATATAGTAAAGCAAGCAATGGAGCACTACTCCTGGATGGCAGAGAAGGCCTGACCTAGGCCTTGAAGGCCTACCGAAGAGTCAGGAAGCAAGTTCTAGGCCCCTATCTGCCTGACTGCTTGTGTGACCTTAGACAAGTCTCTTATCTCTCCTCAGGAAAGTATTTGTCTAGTCTGGACTCCAGTGGCTCTCAAAGTGTGGCCCCTGGAACAGCAGCATCAATGCAAATTCTCAGGTTCCACTTTAGACCCACTGAATCAGAGACTCTGGAGGTGGAGTCTAGTAATCTGTTTTAAGCAGCCCACAGAGATTCCAATAGACAGTAAAATTTGAGAACCATTATTCTAGATATTTTCAAACTTTTGCAGTGAGGGAGCCCCCCCTTTATCTTTTCTTTTTTATGGATTTGTAATTTATATACATCTTGATGAATTTTTACATGTTTGTACCCTGTAACCACCACCCAAGCCAATTGTATTTCCATGACCTCAGGTTTCCTTGTGCCACTTTCCAGTCAATCCCTCGCATCCCAGCTCCAGACAACCACGCCTGCTCTAGAACTTGACATAAATGGAATTATATGTTCTCTTTTGTGTCTACTTTTTTTTCTGTACAAGATATTACCTGTGAGATTCATTCATACTGTAGTGTCAGTAGTTGTTTTTTCTTTAATTTCTACTGCTGAGCAATATACCATTATATGAATATACTATTGTTTTGTCCATTCTCTAGTTGATGAATATTTGTGTTGTTTTCAGATTTGGAGCTATTGCAAATAGTACTGCTACGTCTTTTGGTGGACAGAAGCACTCATTACTCTTGGATATGTACCCAGGAGTACCACCACCCCTTTTAAAAATTAAATCTTTTTCTTTTGAGATCACTGTAGATTCACATGCAGTTATAAGACAAATAATACAAAGAGATCTCATGTATACTTTATTCACTTTCCACCAATGGTAATACCTTGTAAACTATGGTATAATATCACAACCAAGATATTAATATTGACACAGTCAAGACAGAGTATCACTGCAAGGATCTCTCATGTTGCTCTCTTATATATCCAGATCTACTTCTCAGATGGCTTCCCCCCACTTCCTTAACTGCTGGAAACCTACACTTTGGAATCATTAAATACATTGATACCTGTGTCCCACTACTAGAGATTGTAATTTGATCTGAGGATGTGGTCTAGGCTTTGGAATCTTTAAGATTCTAATATGCAGACAAGTTTGAGAGCCACTGCCTCAAAGGGTTGTCGTAAGGATTTAAAGCTCACAGAATACATACTTACTTTTCCTTGCAAGTATTGGCTCACCAAGAAGGGAGGTGGTAAGTGAGAGTATGCCAGGTCCAAAACGGCCCGGAAGGCTGATCTGGGTCTCAGTTTCCTCGCCTGTAAAACTGGGATAACCACATCTAGGCTACAAAATTGCCATGTTTTATAAACCATAAAGTACAACATCTTTTGTACATACATATACTACTCTCCATTCTTACTTCATACTCCACTCCCTATTACCTTTTGCAACAGTGCTCAAGGTAATTTCTCTGACCTTCACTGGCACTGCAATAAGTGAGGACAGTAGGTGAGCAAGCCTGGAGGCCTTCCTGAAAATAGGCAGGATAGGGCCTGACCACCCCAGGGGGAGTCCAGAGATATAAACCACCCCCCACAAGCAGCCCCAAAGCTCCAATGCCAAACAAGCCCAGGAGCATCACATGGTCAATGCAGGGCCCATCTACACCAGAAAAAATTGGCCTAGGGCTACGGAAAGGACACAGGCTATTAAGTCATACAGTCCTGTGCCCTTGGGCAGTTATTCTACTTTTTCAAATCCATTCCCTCCTCTATAAAACGAGGATAGTCATATCCACTCTCCATAGGACTGAAGTGAGAATGAAATGAGACCAGGGATAGGAAAGTGGTCCACAGAGTGCAAATTACAGTGAAGTATCTTACAGCCACCCACTCATGCCACAAAGAAAGATCAAGTCACAGTGAAGTCTTCCTAGATTTTATTGGCACTGAAATAGAACATTGGTTAAGCATAAACCCCTCCAAAAACAAATTTTAAAAACCCCAAAAATACACACACAAAAAAACTGAATATAAAATCTAACCTTTTTCCCCAGCTTCCCTGGGGTGGGGGGGTACTACCTTTAAGGCAGCTAGATTGCCCCACAATTCCAGGTTTGAATTTAGCCAATATAGGGCGTATCACCAAGAGAGTGTCAATATAATTCACAGCAATGCACATAAGACTCCGCAAGGTCAAGCAGGAGGCAAGGGGAGGGAGGGATCAAAGCCATGGGCTCTGGGCTAGGGGCACTGCATGGAAGGACAGTAGGGCCCCTTGGGGAATGAACTCTGAGGAGAAGGCAAAAAAAGGAACAATAAAACCAAATACCAAGAACCTTAAAAAAGGATTGTATGACCTATAGTGACAGGTGATATCACTAATACTGAAAGCTTCCTACATTAATTTTTCTGGCAAAATATTCTTTTACAATATAGTATATGCTTCCTAGGTGTAGGGGGTGGTAAGGGAATGAGGCCAAAATGATCCTGTCCCAACACTAATATCTTCTAAGGGTGCATTAGCAAGAAACACAGAAATCAATATTTAGTTAGATGCCACTAAAATATATAATACTGGTGGAAAGAAAAAGAACACACATGAGACAGAGAGGAGGAGGAGGCTGCTCCTGGGTTGAAAGAAAGAGGTGGGAGTGTGAAAAGGACCAGGCCAGAGCCCCTAACAGCTCTCTGGTTTACAGCTCCAAGGGATAGCACAGTTGGTGGCAAGACCTGGGTTAGAGATTTATTAAACAGAGGCAGGACCAAATCACCACCTTGGAGAGGTGTAAACTGTAGGATCTAGGCCACAAGCTTCTCTCACCATACTCAGCTTCTTCCGCCCACTCACCAATTGAGCCAACTGACATCAAGATCTAGGGCTCACCAAACCAAGGCCTTAATGGCCCTGAAGCAGGAGCTGTGGTCCAACTCTGAAGGGAGAAGTAGTCTGGGACCCCTGGCAGGTAAAATACTGAAGCCACGTGTGAATATTTCCTCCCTTTAGCAAAAGTCCTGGATGGGGCTGGCTGGGTTTGGGGGTAACCATCCCTACTGTTCTACTTGGAGGGGGTTTGGGGATTGGAGTGGGGAGGGGCAGATCCCAAGAGGGGAAGAGGAACACAGAATAATAAGGGATATCTCTGCCCATAGAGCTCACTTGAAACAAGTCTAGGCTCCCATAAGGCATAGGGGCAGATCCTCTACCCAATCTTGTCTGAACAGAATGGCCAACGGCCTTCCAGGATGTTGGTGAAGCCTCTTGCAGGCACTGTCTCCCCCATATCACCCTGAAGAGAAACTAAGTCCCTGAACTCAGGGACAAGGTTTACTGGGACCAAGTTTGTAACAGGTCCAATCTGGGAGGTAGAGAGAAGAATGAGTGAACATCTTTTTAGCCTACAATCATTACAAAGCCTAAATAACTCTAGAAGGGATGGACACTGGGAGGCCTAATCCTAGGGCAGTTGACATCCTAGAGCATATAGCCAGGGCTCCGCCTCCTTCTCTAAACCCTATGATGTTTCAATTCTGCAAATCACAGGACCATGAAGAGGAAGGCAGTGGTGGGGGCTAGTTTTCAACCTACTACACTTGACTCCTGCAAAGCAACAGTAAATGTGGGGGTATTTCCCAAATCAAGTGGGAAGTGCCTCTGAGCTGAGAAAGTGATCTCTTCTAGAAAGCTAGATCACCTGGGATAGAAGAAAAAGAGGGTCCCATCATCACCATAGTGGGCCATCTCTCTGCCTAGGGAAGTGAGTGAGGGCTGAGGGTCTAGGTTTGGTCCCATGGCTGTACTGAATGCTTGGCATGACTCCGGGGCTGCTCTAGTTAGTGGCTCCAGCACAGTGTGAGTTAGGCAAGAGTGTAGGAGTGTGAGGGCAAGGAAGAAGGGAGGAGGGGTCCCTAGAGGCTGGCTGCCCATTACATGGACTCAAACTCATCAATGCGCTGCTTAGTATTGCCCTGCCGGATTTGGCGCAGGGTCTTGTACTTGTCTCGACCCAGTCGCATGTTCTCAGCATGGATCATGTCATTAGCAGTCTTCTTGGACTCATCACGGGCATTGGCCAGCTCTGAAGTGAGGGCCTGTGAGGGTGCAAGGGGATAAGGGGTTAATGGCTTCCTCTCATTTTACCTCCCCTCGTTAACCAGATGTACTTCCTGATTTATTTCCTTCTTACCTTCCTCCCACCCTCTCCACCACCTTTCTCTCTCACTCCCCCACCCCTGCCCCCCTCTTTATACACACAAACACAGACACACACATTTTTTGAGAGCCATTTCCAGCTCTGTTAGAACTGCAGTGGGGCAAGAATAATAATAATAAAAAAAAACCAGAACACCAACTTAGCAGATCAACTGATGACAGAATCCTGAGAGTAGAACAATACACCAAAGAGATTCAAGTAGGAATTGTGACAACTAAGTATTTTCTGAATATGAGGTAAATGGAATATGGGTGGAGGATGGAGCAAAAAAAACAAAAAAAAAGGAAGAGGCGGTCCAGGCTCTGATTAATAAGTGAGAGCTGGGACTTCCCTGGTGGCGCAGTGGTTAAGAATCCACCTGACAATGCAGGGGACACGGGTTCAAGCCCTGGTCCGGGAAGATCCCACATGCCGCAGAGCAACTAAGCCCACGTGCCACAGCTAGAGAAAGCCCACGTGCAGCAATGAAGACCCGACACAGCCAAAGATAAAATAAATAAATTTATAAAAATAAAAATTAAAAATTAAAAAAATAAGTGAGAGGTGCTCTCCCTTAAAGCTCTCATTGAGAAATGCTCAAGCTCCCACAGAGCACTGAGACAGGCTCCTCTACTGCTCCCGTGCCCCGATGATCTAGGGAAGGCCATGGGCTACTAAGTCAATA
Organism: Lagenorhynchus albirostris; assembly: GCF_949774975.1. Classification (NCBI taxonomy): domain Eukaryota; kingdom Metazoa; phylum Chordata; class Mammalia; order Artiodactyla; family Delphinidae; genus Lagenorhynchus; species Lagenorhynchus albirostris. Next base: position 77,456,464 of record NC_083116.1, read on the forward strand.
CACATGGTCTCCATGACCCTTTGGGTCAGCCTTGATACCTTCAGGTGCTTCTGCACACGCTCATTCTTCTCTGCCTCAGTGGTACGTTCCTCCTCGCTGCGATCCTTGGCCATGGCATCAGCCCGCAGTTCAGCGCTGGCCTCTGCACCGTTCTCATCCTGCTCATCCTGCTCATTCTCGGCAGGCTCTGCCACATGAGGCGTGCTCATGGCAGTCTTCAGCTCTGCACGGGTCTTCTCCAAGTCTTCTTGTACCATCTGAGCCTGCCCAGTAACAGAGGAAGAGAAGGTCTGGCAGTCAGACCAGCTAACTTGCGGCATCCCTATGTGTGCCTAGAATGGCCCAGCAGAAAGCAGGCACCAGGTAGGCCAAGTCACTTTGCCTGACTGATCCTGAGTTCCTTCAGCTGTATAATAGGAGTAATTCCTATTACTAGTACCAAATTCCCTGGGGGTACTGGAGAATTCTGGGAAGTATCTGAGAAAGGCTTGAGCTCCTTCTCCCATGATACCCACTGTCAAGGAAGGATAGAAGCGTGAAGAAACCCAAATCCTCACATCGGTCAGAATGGCCATCATCAAAAAATCTGCAAACAATAAATGTTGAAGAGGGTGTGGAGAAAAGGGAACCCTCTTGCACTGTTGGTGGGAATGTAAGTTGATACAGCCACTATGGAGAACAGTATGGAGGTTCCTTAAAAAACTAAATAGAACTACCATATGACCCAGCAATCCCACTACTGGGCAAACCATATACCCTGAGAAAACCATAATTCAAAGAGAGTCATGTACCACAATGTTCACTGCAGCACTATTTACAATAGCCTGGACATGGAAGCAACCTAAGTGTCCATCGACCAATGAATGGATAAAGAAGATGCGACACATATATACAATGGAATATTACTCAGCCATAAAAGGAAATGAAATTGAGTTATTTGCAGTGAGGTGGATGGACCTAGAGTCTGTCATACAGAGTGAAGTAAGTCAGAAAGAGAAAAACAAATACTGTATGATAACACATATATATGGAATAAAAAGAAATGGTTCTGAAGAACCTAGGGGCAGAATAGGAATAAAGACACAGACGTAGAGAATGGACTTGAGGACACGGGGAGAGGGAACGGTAAGCTGAGAAGAAGTGAGAGAGTGGCGTGGACATATGTACACTACCAAATGTAAAATAGATAGCTAGTGGGAAGCAGCCGCATAGCACAGGGAGATCAGCTCGGTGCTTTGTGACCACCTAGAGGGGTGGGATAGGGATGGTGGGAGGGAGATGCAATAGGAGGAGATATGGGGATATATGTATATATACAGCTGATTCACTTTGTTGTACAGCAGAAACTAACACACCATTGTAAAGCAATTATACGCCAATGAAGATGTTAAAAAAATAAAATAATTTTTTAAATAAAATATAAAATAATGGGGCTTCCCTGGTGGCACAGTGGTTGAGAGTCTGCCTGCCGATGCAGGGGACATGGGTTCGTGCCCCGGTCTGGGAAGATCCCACATGCCACGGAGCGGCTGGGCCCGTGAGCCATGGCCACTGAGCCTGCACATCCGGAGCCTGTGTTCCACAACGGGAGAGGCCACAACAGTGAGAGGCCCACGTACCGGAAAAAATAAAAAAAAATAAAATAAAAGATACTTCCAGGTATTATCTTTAAAAATAAATAAATAAATAAAAGAATCTAAGGAACTGGAGCCTATGCATATGATACCCCATCCCACACTGCTTTGTCCTGGGCACGGTATCTTACCTTCTGCTGCCATTCCACAGCCTCACTCTCCTTTTTCTGTCGGGCCATCTCCAGCTGGGAGATCCGAGATGTCAGCTCTGCCATTTCCAAGGCCTTTGGATCAATTGGAAGCTTATGAGAGGTGGGCCTTCTGGTCCTCAGGCCCCAGGTGTCTTCAACCCCAGATCCCCTGAGAACTAACAGGGAACTTGCTGCTCCACTTGCTTGCTGCTCTTGGAGGCTCTTTTTACCACACTTCCTCCAGGAAGCCCAGAGGAACACTCATTCTCAGATCTACTATAGCACCCTATTAACTCCAAATTATTTCCTTATAAGTCAGAGCTCCCTGCCTAGACTATAGACCTGAGGACAAACAACGTGTCATCTCTGGCTCTTCCTCATCTCTCTCTCCCTCTCTCCCTCTTGGTATTGCCAATTGCACAGTTAGGGCCTCAGTAAAGCTTTGGAGATCACTGTGTCACTGCCTGAAGTGGCAGACCCTTTCCTGTTATCCTACAATGCTCAGGGCTCCACTAAGACTCTTCCCAGGACAAGTATAGGAATGACACTCAAGTGGTCACAAAGTGATCTGAAGAAGGGAATAAGCTTATGCACGCCCTCACACTTCAGGCAAATCTCCCAGAGGACATTTCCCCCTGAGAATTAGGTTTTAGGTTCTTGCACTCTCACTCCAAACAGTACAGGGGAAGAGCATACGTCAAGGAATTTGGGACACAGGTTCTTAATTTCTGAGTCACAGAACCCTTGGAAATTGTGATGAAAGAATAGATGCTCACCCTTCTCCCCTAAAAAATGTATAGACACACAGTTTTACGTGTGCTTTTAGGGAGCAAACCTTTAAAAGAGAGGCAGAAATGACTTCTCATTCTTACTCAGTCACAACAGTGTGACCTCTGACGAGTCTCTTCAACCTCTCTGAGTCCTAATTTCCTTTTCTGGGCATATTATCCCACAAGGATTAATCTCATAGGGTTATTAGGAAGAGGAAATAAGGAAGTAAGGAAAAGGGAAAAGTTGCTAGTATAGCTTGTAACACACGTAGCTAGTCAATCAAGTGTGAATCCCTTTACTACTTTCCTCCCTCTCTCCTTTGTCAGGTCATCAGCTCAAATCCCCAATTGCTAAGAAAGAGAATAAAAGTAAGGGTTAGGGAAGAGTATTTGCAAAATGACTTCTCAGCTTGCTTCTGAAGGAGCTATCTGCTGGAAGCCTGCTGAGAGTTACCCTGCTGGAAAGAACCAGTCCTGCAAGCAGAGGTAGCTGTGAATAGGTAGGCAGACAGAAGAGAAAACTAAGGTCCCATAATCCCAGCCCATTTTGTAGCTTTACCAGTTGTTCCTGGGTCTTCTTCTGGTCCCGGGAGGCCTGCAACAGGGCCTCCTTGGCCTCTTCAGCTTCTTGACGCTCTTTGGCCAGTTTCTCAGCCTCGCTCTGGGCACGCTTCCGCTCCTGTTCAAGTTCCAGAGCCCTGCGGGTCTGTTCTTCCAGTTCTGGGAAGAGAAGGTAGGGGAGAGGTGGTGAAAAGTGCAGAGATCAAGAAGGGACACCTAACTTCCTTCCTGGAAATGCTTCACCCCAGGACACAGCTGGCAGAAAGTTCTAGGCACTCTTCCTCTTGCTCCATCACTCCTCTATTCTTTAGTCATATCTGGAATATATGGCCTGAGTCTGCAGCTCAGACAGAAGGGTTTCCAGTTCATAGAGTCAGACTGTGGGAAAACCCAGTCTCCAAGGTGACTCCAAGCCTCACCTTGTTGAGCCTTCTTAGTCTGTTCCTCGATCTGCTTCAGCCTCTCCATCAGTTCCTCCTTTTCCCGTTCAATCTTCTCCTTCTCCTTTTCTGCCATCTCACGTTTCTTCTTCTCATTTTCCAGCAGAGCACTAGGAAAGGAGAAAGAAGGGAGGGAACAGGATAGCAAGGCCACATGGAAGCCTTGGAATTCCCAAGGCTCCCTGGCCCTGGCCCCTCAGTCCCCACCCATCCAACACACTCAGGGCTTGTGAGACAAGACCACTCTCCCTTCTCTCTACATTCTTGTCCTTACATCACAGCCCTACGTGGGCCGGTATGCTCAGGGCCCTGTCAGTTTGTCCCAGAATCAGGAGATCCAACCTGGACTCTCAGCTTGTCCACTACCCAGTGGGTAATCAGTGGGTGACCTTAGCTACATCATTTCTTTGCTCTTGCTCTCAGTAACCTTATCTGTAAAATGGCCAAATAAGTCCTGCCCTATCTACCTTATAAAGTTACAGGGAGAAAAGTTTTGGATCTGTGCTGATATACTGTGCTTCAAGTCTGGTGATCCCTATGGCTGGGGCATCAGTCCTCTGCCTGCCCTCTGAAGCTCAGCTCTAGGCTCCTTTTCTCCAGAATTTGTTGTAAATCTAAAATAAGTATTTGCTTTTTCTTGCCCCAGTGCCTCTTCCAGGAGGCCTTCTTTTCTCCCTTGGCTAGATGTCTTTTCTCTTTCTGACCCCTCAGAATACTTGGCCTACCCTTCTCCATATCCCTCCTCCCTGTTATTTTTCTCCATAGTACTTCTTATCATGTCACATACCATATAATATGCTTATTTGATCTGTCTGTCTCTTCCCACTAGAATGACAGCTTCATGGGAGCAGAGCAGAGATTTTTGTCTCTTTATTTTTCACTGCTCAATAAATATATATTGAGTGAATGAATGACACAGCATTTGTACCTTGAACCGTTATATATATACTATTTTTTCCCTTTCTTCTACTATACTGTGAGGTCCTTGAGGGCAGGTTCCTGCCAGATCCAGTTCTGTAAACTGCCCCTAATTTCATTTTTCCGGAATAAATGTGAACTTTGGTGTCTAACCTCCCATACACGGAGTCATTTTCCAGCCTACTAGATTAGAAGCCTCCTGAGGTTCCAAACTCTTTATGACAGAGTATCTACTAAAACAGTGCTCTCAAACATTAACATGCACAGGAATCACCAGGGATCTTATTTTTCAAATAACTTACTGAGGTGAAATTCACATAATATAAAATTAACCATTTTAAAGTGAATAATTCAGTGGCATTTAATACATTCACAATGTTGTATGACCACTACCTCTATTAGTTCCAAGACATTTCATCACTCCAAAGGAAAACCTCATACCTGGTATTAAGCAGTTTCTCCACATCTCCCCTCTCTCCAGCCCCTGACAACCACCAATCTGCCTTCTGTTTATCTATTCTGGATATTTCATATAAATGGAATAATACAATATGTGACCTTTTGTGTCTGGTTTCTTTCACTTAGCATAATGCTTTAGAGATTCATCTACATTGTAGTATGCATCAATACTTTGTTCTAAAATTTTTAATGGCTGAATAATATTTCATTGGATGGCTGTACAATTTGTTTATCCATTCATTCACTGATGGACATTTGGGCTGTTTCCAATTTTTGGTTATTGTGAATTGCACAGCTATGAACAGGTATGTGCATGTACCTGTTTGAACACCTGTTTTCAATTTTTTTCAGTATATACCTAGGAGTGGAATTGTGGAATTGTATGGTAATTCTACATTTAATTTTTTGAGGAACCATCAAATTGTTTTCTACAGCAGCTGAACCATTTTACATTCCCACTAGCAATGAGCATGAGTTCCAATTTCTCCATACCCTTGCCAACAACTGTTATTTTCTGTTTTCATTTATTATATCCATATTAGTGAGTATGAGGTGGTACCTCACTGTGGTTTTGACTTGCATTTCCCTAATGACTAAGGGTGTTTTCATGTGCCTGCTGGCCATTTGCATATCTTCTTTGAAGAAATGTTCAACTAGGATCTTAAGTTGCAGATTTTGAATCAGCAGCTTTGAGGTAGGTCTCAGAATACTGCCTTTCTAAAAAGTTCCAAAGTTGATGCTGATGCTGCTGAGCTTTGATGCACTTTGAGTAGCAAGGGTCCTCAGTGCAAAAGGGCTTGGTAGGGAAAATTCTGGTGGCTCTGCCCAATTCCACTCAAAAAACCCTAGAGTCCAGGTTTAAATGTGCATGAAGCCTTCTGCTACTGCTGCTATACTGGTCAGATAGCCCAGAGCAACCCAGAGTCCACCTAGAAAAGCAATGGCATGAGAGTCATAGATAATGGGGAACTATGAAATGTCCCTCCCTCCTATCAGCCTCTGAAATCCTAGGGTTCTAAATGCCTGCCTCCTGGGGATGGGGATGCCTGAGACTTAATGGAAGGGGTGTATCCCTGTACATCTCTCTCTCCCCCAGTACCAGGATGGCTTCATGCCTTGCCTTTAGCAGGCTTGGCACCTCTGAGAAGCTTCCTTGCCACAGCCCTGGCCCCCACTTCAGTTCCACGTCACCTACCGCTCCATCTGTTTCTGGTGCTTCTCCTCCCGGGCCTGTGCCTTCATCTGCTGCACCTCGATTGTGTCGGGCTTGCGGCGGCGCATGTATAGCTCATGGTTCCCCATACACAGAGCCAAGATCCGCTTGTTAATCCGCAGCCGAGGAGCATAGAAGACGAAGTCCTGGTGGAAAACCAGCAGTCAGAAAGAGTTTAGAGGGACAGATGAAGGTGGGCTTCTGCCTTCTGAAAAGCTAAGTCCAAAAGCACTGGAAAGATCATGTTACAGATGGGAAGACCAATTATCAGAGTGGTGAAGTGACTTGCCCAGGGTCAGATGGCAGGTTAGTGGCAGACCCAGGACTGGAACCCAGGCTTCTTGACTCCGAAACCAGTGCTCTTTCCACCGAGCCACAATTTCTTTCAACCTTTGCTTATGAAAAGCATCCTAAAATACCCTCAATGCAGTTGAAAGATAGAAACTGACTTTATCTGCTAATTAGATATCCTGCTGGGTCTCAGGGGCCTCTCTTAGAGGCCAAATAATCCCTGCATAATACCGTGGTGAGTGTAGTATGGGTGGGCTGGACTGGTTCTATAATCTCCTAAAAGCATATCCTAGACCCAGTCCCTTCAATCCTGTTTGGAATAAGGCAGTTTGTAAATACATACATGAATATATAAATCTGAACATCGATTATCCTGGTTGTTGTTTTTTAAATATGCCCTTGATCTCAGCTGACTTTGTTACTTACCTTTTTCTGATGAAAGTTGAGCACAGCAGCAGTATTAAAAAAAACAAAACAAAGAAAAACAAAAAAAAACAAAAAAAAACACACACACAAGAAAATCCAGTGAGTTTGAGTTTGTTACTACAAATACCACTGGACCAAGGTCACCAGCTGATGGACTAACCACCAGCTCCTCTGCCACTGAACCCAAACTGCTACCATCTCGCATTGCTTGGGGTGCAGTAGAAGAAGCACAAGAACCAGAGGTCAAACAACCTAGGTGTAAATCCCAGCTCTATCATTTTTAGCTATGTGATCTTGGGCAAATCACTCCATCCCTCTGAAACTCAGTTTCATCACTTATAAAACAGGTATGCTACTACCTACCTGACAATGTCGTTGAGGGTTTAAAGAGACAACATATATAAAGTTCCTAGCAGGACAAGTTCAGAGACCTCAGAGCTGGAGAGGAATGGTTGAGGCCTCATGAGAAAGGTCTGGTTCAGCATGGCCATTGGCCCTTGTTGGACATGAGGTACATCAAAAGAGGAGAGTCTCCTCTCAGTTTTCTATCCTATTCCCAAGCACCAGCTTTCCAGTCTTGTCAGCCACAGGCAACTGAGTAGGTGACAGGAATGGCAAGCATGTTAGAGGAATGACTGGACTGAAAGCACTTTCTTGGTTTTGGATTGCTCTGGAAAGAAGTCTTGAGAGGACAGCAGCAAAGTTATAACAGAAAGAACATCTGGAGAATCATCTTTGGATCTGGACTTCTCCTGGCTCTGTCCTTTCTCCAGAATTAAAGATAAATCGAGTACATGAACAGTTTCCACTTTCTAGGGCCTAGAGGCTTTAAAAGATAAGATGTACTCTCTGTTTCCACCCCAGAGCCTCAGGGAAGTAAAAGACAGTGGCTAAGAGGCAGTAATTAGACTGCCTGTGGCTCTCCATGATCCATGCTTCTCCTGAGACACAGGTAGCAGTGTGGCACCAGTTATAGGATGCCTCCTGACCATTTCTTGGCATCAGCATCCCCTTTCATTGCCAATCGCCTTTTGTGCCTCCTATTCCCACCCACATACACAAAAAAGCCAAAAAAGGGAGAGAAATATAGAATGACACAATTGCTTTTAGCATTATCCAGGCCTTGGCAAGTACCTGTGTTGGCCAGTGGGAGGAGTCACTTACCGGGGCTTTTTTGTCAATGGGCTTGATGACAAATTTCTTGTCATTAAAAGAGATGTTCCTGATTTCACTCCAGGGGAAGCCTATCTTAGGAGTCAGTCTGTAAAAATGGATGCCAAGAACATTAGGATAAAGGCAAGACAATAAGGACTTAGAGGGTTGGTGCCTTGCCCTCCCCACCACCAACTTCTCCCTTAAGGAGGTAGATTCATTGCCAGCTCAGCCAGTGTCATCACATGCCACCAGGTCAGTTGCCAGCATTGAGGGTGCACAAAGGACCTCCTGATACCACAATCAACATATCCCTTGTCCCAATATCTGAGGTTTGTTTTATTTTATTTTTTGTTGAGGCATGGACCTTGTAACAATCTCTCACAAGAATCCCCAGCCCTACTTAACTGGAACTCTTCTATTCTACCAAGGTTGTAAAAGTTGGGGAGAAGGTAAATAATAAGTTCCAAGACTCAGAAGTTACACAAAACAATAATATACTGATCTCCATCCTCATCAAGAGCAAGCCAAGAAGGGACTTCCCTGGTGGTCCAGTTGAGAACCCACCTTCCAATGCAGGGGACATAGGTTCGATCCCTGGTGGGGGAACTAAGATCCCACATGCTGCGGGGCAACTGAGCCCACATGCCGCAACTACTGAGCCCACGTGCTCTGGAGCCCACGCGCCACAACTAGAGAGAAGCCCGTGCACCGCAACGAAGAGCCCATGTGCTGCAACTAAGTGCCAACATGGCAATAAATAAATAAATATTTTTTTTAAAAAAAGAGCAATCCAAGGAAAAAAAATAAGCTAGTGCGATAAGGCTGTAGCAAGAGGGATTATAGGCCAAAAGGCACTTAATCATCATATGCAAAGGAGATTAATTACAAATCGTGACAAGGTAGGTTTTAGACCAGTGTTGTCCAACAGAAATATAATGAGAACCACACATGTAATTTTAAATTTTCTAGCAGCCACATGAAAATAAGTAAAAAGAAATAGGTGGAATTAACTGTAACAGCAGTTCATTTAACCCAGTATATGTAAAATACTATCATTTGTACATGTAAATCAATATTTTTAAAAATATTAGTGAGATATTTTGTATTCTGTTATTCACACCAAGTCTTCAAAGTCCAGTATGGAGTTTACACTTATAGCACATCTCAATTCAGAGCAGCCACATTTCAAGTGCTCAACACCTATATGTGGCCAAAAGCTACCATAGCAGACAGTGCAAGTCTAGTCAATGCAAGATTCAGAGACCTGAGGGAGGTTGTACAATCATCTGGACTGGTCTAAACTAGGTAGAAGAAGAATGATATAGGTGGGACTCAGGAAGTATAATCCTACTCTGTCAAATCCTAGGTGTCAAAGTGGCCCAAAAAACTAAGTAAGCTCTGAACTATACCTGTCATTCTGCTCATAGATGTTGAGACCCAGGGCATCTACTCCCAGCCACAGCTCTGAGCCTTTCTTGTTCTTGATGCTGAAGTAGTTCACACCATACATCTCCAGATCCTGGGCAATCTTCAGATACTCCAGGACAGCATCCTCCCTAAACAAGAGAGCAGGGTGGGGCGGGGGCGGGGAATATAGGGGACCCTGTGAATCAGACCCGGGGAGACAGAAAGCCTACTTGTTCTGCAATTCTGACAAGAATCTTGCTATAAGGGGTGGGAAAGAGGATGGAAGGTGAACAGATGATGGCGAACAGAGCACAACATGACTTTTGCCAAAACATGCTCACAGGAGCCTCAGGTCTGAGGTTCCCAAAGGGGAATAAAGGCGGGATGACCCTTGCTGGCCTCTGGCATGTTTGCTATCACAGAAGCCTCGTACGCAGGCACATTATTAGCAGAGCCCAGATGAGGTGGTGATGGCAAAATGGTAAAATTTGTTCTTCAACTAGACAATTCCCAAATGGTATGCCACGTTTATAGAGCTCCTTCTTCATTTCATTCTTGGGGAGGAGACCCTGGTGGCGCAGAAGCTCCCTAGGGATCCTGAGATCCCCTCCATTTCTTTATGGTCAAAATTGTCTGGGCTATCAGTTGCCATCATTCACAAAAAGTACAGCTTTATGATGGCCCTGATTTGCCTTCCATTTCTAATTTCCTGTTTCTCTCTCTCCAATGTCCTCCAGTGTTCCTTGCCCTCTGCCTCTTCTCTCTCCAGAATCAACTCTCATTCTCCCTGCAGGGGCAATAGAGCCCACAGTTGCTAGGGCCGGCTTACCTGAGCATGCCCCGGTGCTCCTCATGCCACACCTGGATACGTTCCTCCCACTGGTCCTTGTTAAGTTTGTGCTGTTCCAGGACCCTGGAAAGACAATGCATGGTGAGTAGTTTAAAGCACAAAGTCCAAAAGCAGGGGTAAAGGGAAGTCTACTTAGCTCCCCAAGGGGTTGATGCAAAAAGTATGTGGGGTCATTACACCAGAAGCAGACTGAAATTACAGCAGGAGGTATTAATTAGACATAGGGAACTGCCTGAGGAGTATGAGAGATACAGAATGGGTGACCAAGAAAGACAATAGGAACACCTTCCTTTGTACCTTTAACCAGAAAATCCAATAATGTGCTGTGGTCTCTAAGCAGAGCAATAACATATCAACAGTCTGTGCTGGCTTGTGGGGCTAAGAGTAGGAACGGGCCTCATGGAGGCATGCACGCGCTCTCCTAGATCTTTGTGGTACCAACAGTTTGCATTTGTGAGACTATTGCTCAGGGATAAGATTACAGCCTGTGGCTACAGAACAAAGAACTGAGTCCAAATGGCACTGGGAGAAACTATTGATAATGGGCTCAACCTCCCAGATCTACTAGATCATAAACAAGGCTTGCTTTAAATATGCTATCTCAGACATTATGGCAGTGACTTAGGTAGAGTCCCAGGGCACAACCACTATCCCTAATACCTTCAGGTGAGTTGTACATTTGCCACAGCTCCACTGGGACTGAGGCTACCAGAATGAAACAGAACTTTTCCTTCCAATCCAAAAGCCTATGAAAATAGCAAATGGAGGCAGTGGGGTTAAAAAAATCAAGAGACTAGGGTTCCAGGTCACCTTAAATGAGCTGTGGGAGATTGAGCAGGTCAGAGTGAGCACCTCTGCACATCTATTTCCTGAGCTAATAAGGATTGTGCTGCCTTATTCATTTTCTATGTTGTTGTGATGCTAAAACAAGAATGAGTGTTTGAGAATGTTCAATTTTGAAGTTTAAAAAAGCAGAAATCTCTGTACACTGGTTATCAATATTAAAAGACTGTTTGAGCTCCCCACATCCCTGGCTTAAGTATTTCTCACTCCTATGAACCTCTGATATAAGAGGTCTAAATCAGTGAAAAGGATTGAGAAAATGGAACCGGGGCAAGGAGAATTAATCCATCTCTGGTTCTCTATATAAGCACCTGTTTCCAGGGGAATGAAGTCCTGTAATTAGGCAAACAGAGGAGGAAAAAAAGCTTTTTATTTTGAGAACCAGAGAAATAACAACAGGGTATAGTGCCATATGCAAATATGTCTGTCTGAGCAGCATAACACGGTCTTCAGACAGACCCTAGTGGAGAGGGACAGATCTGGCAACCTCTGTATAATAGGGATCAGTCAGCTTTGGGCTGCAGCCCACTCTGAACAGGGCAGATGGCCAGTACATCACCTCACCTCTGTGGCAGCAACTTGTCCCCAGCCAAGTAGCCAGACTTGTGGACTTCCTTATTGAAGTCACCATACTTGGACTGGACAGCATAGGAGGCCAGCAACACAGCAGTCTCAGGTGGGCAGTAAATATCATCATTGAGAATGCCCTCCTTCACTTGCAGGAAGAATAGTCGCTGTGTGATGTCCTGGATCAATTCCTCGGATACATCCTCAGGGTAGAACTTAGCCCGGAACTTGAAAAGCAGGGGGCTTTCCTTCCGCACATCCTGGGCAGTCACCTGGGAGCAGCAAGGGGTTATGGGCTCTCAAAAAATAGACTTTAGGGATGGGGGAGTGGCTGTAGGGTGGGGAGAAGACACTGAAAAGTCATCAATTTGGATAATCCCAAAGAGTTGGGTGGCAATTCTCCTGATAATTCAGAAAAGAGACACATTACTTTCATTGGGGACCCAATCCCATATCCATAATTGCTTCCTGTAGGGAATTTCTTCCTGAAAAAACCTAACACCCACTGATAGTCATAAGCCCTTAAGCCATCATCATCTGACAATATATCCAGCTGCCCCCACGTTCTGAAAGTAGGCTTAAGAAACTTCTCTCTTAAGGCCCCCCCAACTCCATAAATCAGCAAAATAAAGACCAGGATGTATGACTGAGGTCTGGGAATTGACTATAGGCAAAAGCACAAATCAGACTGTCTTTTAAAGCCTGAAATTGGCTATTAGCGGCTCCACATTTTTCCAGCAGAAGTCTCCACTCTTTGTGAAAAGAAGACTCTGCCAGCAGAAGGTGGGGCACCCATCCCCTAGACACTGTCAGGAAAATAAGCCATAGGACAGTAATGGAGACCTCCAAGGACAAAGTCAGCCAGTTTGAGGATAATGAGATGGAGAACTGCCATGTTCCTGCAGAGATGCTGCTTGGAGGTGGAGAGTTTGAATGGACATATACTTAAACCATCCCACTTGGAGTTCAACTGAGAGAGAAAATCAAGAAAGGACACATCTGTATGGGGCTCAGGCAACAGTTGACAGGCAAGAAAAGGGACAAGATAAAGATTATGAGACTTTCAAGATTCTTTCCAGTTTAATAGTCTATGACTCTCTGTTTAACAAATTTCCTAAAGCCCTTCAGTTTGGAAAGGAAAAAAGGATACCAATTCCGTCCTGAAGAACTACTAATGGCTATGGTCCATAAGTGGGTCCCATCCTCCTTGGACACTGGCCATTTTCGCTGTTAGGAGTCCAAGTGGAGACAGCAAGAGGTCTGCCCTTATTCTGATCTAGTGGTCGATCAGAATTTTTCACTCATGAAAAACTGAGCCCTAGATGCCCTGCATTTGCCAGCGAACACATTTTACACCCCTGAGAAAGATCTGGCAGAGGAGTGAATTCCAAACCTGACGATGGGATAAGCAATTACCTTCTTATTGAGTTTTAGCCAAGTAGAGAAACCCTTAGTGTCCTGGTACTGCAGACCAAAAAACCAAACTTCCCTCAGGCCGATAGTTTTCACCACCTGAAAGAAAAAACACAAAACAACCACTAGTTGAATGCCTACCTTGTGCCAGGCACAGAGGACAGAAATGTGGAGCTCACATGGTCCCAGGGTCTGGCAAGAAAATATACTTGGGCAGGAGCTAAGAAACGATGTCAACATCTCTCTGAACAAAGTACTTTCGCTGAGGTAGGGACTGGATCGATTACTTATGAGCACGACCACACACCAATAACTTGATAGCCATTATTTCCTTGAATGTTCACAATAGCCCTATGATATAATTACAATTGGGCCAATTTTATAGATAATAAAAGTAAGGTTCAGAAGTGAAGGTTCAGTTAGTAAGTAGCAGAGTCAGGTCTGTTTGACTCCAAACCCATTCAAATCCAGTGCTTTCTGCCACCACCACCAGCCCCCTCAATTATGCCATGCAGCTTCACACACCCAGGATGGATTAAAAGCTGAAGGTAAAAACTGTTGGTTTAAATCCTGAATCTTGTTCTCCTGGATTACTTCTTTATGTTTAGCAACTAGGAATAATGCCCACACCCTTCAGACTGAGTCCTATTTACAATGTCCAAATAAAGAATGTTTGAGGAGACAGAGCAGGGACTGTGGTATCTATACACCCCAAAGCTGTGCTGTGCCTAGGGGCTGAGATGCTTCTTTCCAATCCTGATTAGAGTTCAGTCATGATTCCCCTTTACCACTCACACAGGTTGAGAGTGGGAATGAGGGTGGAAACAGGGTGAGCACCTCAATGTGGTAGCTGAGGGGCCCCATGGTGTTCTGGGCATCTTGGCTGAGCAGTGGGCAGGAAAGGGAGGCCAGCCAGGAGAAGACAGATGGGGTCTGTTTTCCAGTCCCCGACATTAGCATGTAAATAGTTCTGGCCGGTGGCTCAAACCCAGCATGCCCACCACTGGGGATAGAGGCAATAAAGCTGAGCCACATCCTAATGAGGTCACACTGGCATCAGAGTCTTCTTTATATTTTCTTCTATTGTGGGGGGGTGCCGGGGGGGGCGTTGAGGTGAAGAAATTTACCTGGACTTAGAAACAGGTAACAAGGACCCAGTGTTGCTTATGTCCTCCCTGTGAATAAGTCAGTATCTCCCCTCAAAACGCACACACGCACGCTCGCACACACACACACACACACACATACACACACACACACACACTGCACTGTATCCAAAGTCTGCACTACACATCCAAGGCCAGGCCCCATAGTCACTCCCAGAGCTTACGATCTAGAGCTTCAGAGGTCCCAAGGAAAAAGTAGATCATGTTTATTAAAGTACCTGTTATGTGCCAGGTATCAAACACTGAACAACCATGAGATAGTTATTATCTCCATTTTATAAATGAGGAAAATAAGGCTTAGAGAGGCAACCTGTCTAAAACTGTAGAGCCTAGACTAGAATCCTAACTGTATGACTCCAAAACCTATACACTTTTCTCTTGCATGCTATCTCCTAATGCCAAGGGCTCAAAGGATCTTAGAAGCCCTGGGGTTCCCAAGTGACTAACTCCCTTGTCTCTCTTTTGGCCCAGATATCCCAGCCAGACAATGAACTTTGACTACCTCTGCATCTAGATATAGTTCCTGGCTTTCCCACTAGACTCAGTCAACAACAGCTTTGGAGAGAAGCCATATCCCGAGGTCATTAACCTTCGTGAGCTCACCAGGGTATGCATGGTGATCACCCCTCCCTTTCTAGCTTGAATCAGGTATCAGAAAACCTCAGTGGAAGTCTCAATTCTGTCTCCAATTTGCTGTATGATCTTAAGGTAGCATATTTCCCTCTGTGGGCCTCAGCTTCCTCATCTATCCAGCTTCCCCATCTACTACAAATGGTGTGGCTTAAATGACCTCTTTCTGCTCTCAAGTTCTACCATTCTACTAATTAGGTTATTTGTAAATGACCAAGAAATACAACCCCATTTCCCACCTACCTCTTGCCAACTTGGGTAACTAGGAACATGCTTAGAAAAAATAAATGAAGGAAGGTGCAGGGTATGAGGAAAGATCAAAAGACTTCCAGGATTCAATGGCAAGGTGAGTCCTTGAGTCTAAGTCAATAGGCAGTAGGAATTACCAGGTTTTAGATGACAACAAAGTAGTCATGTTGAAATGTGATTTTGGCTTTTTTGCAGAGGACAGAGGGAGAGGATGTGGACAGGAAAGATTTTTTTAAAGCACCTCTTATCCTATATCTAAGATAGGGCCTAATTAACAATTCTAATGGTTTTTCACAAGGCTGCAAAATAATAATGTACCAAGGTACAGTTGGTGGAAAGAAATAAGTTCCAAGAAACGATTCAGCCCCAAGAGAGAAAGGGACCCACTGAAGATGTTGAAGATGGACCACTAGGGCCAGGATGCTAGGTCACGGCAGGGCAGACTGGGAACAGAACTAGTAGGGCAGCAACTGGTTTTTGTCTGTACCAATGGCACAGCTGTAGAGGCTCAGAGACCCCAGAACTAAAAGGAAATGAGGAAGGCACGGACTACACAGCCAGTCCCACAGGTCCCAGGAGTAAGTTCCTTAGCCTCTTCTTGCACCATGTTGTCTGTTTCACTAGTGGGATGGGTAGGGGTGTGATGAGAAGAGGATCATGGGAGCCAAAACAGTTCCAGGATCTAGAGTATCTCTGAGGATAAAGTAATAGCTAAAGCGATATCTAAAGAAAGATTTCAGGATCAGCAAGGCATTTTAATCTCTCTGAGCACTGCCTCTTCCCTTATGAATACAGAGAAATCAGATGCATATAAATTTTCCACTTCCTTAGGCTGTAGGGCTTGGAGAGATGAGCAATGTCTCTTAGCCTCCACTGAAGTCCTAAAGTGAGGAAGTGAGGGTGTTGGGGGAAGGAAATATGGTCTGAAGTCAGAATCAAGACTGAAAAAGAACAAAGGATAAAACAGATGACCCCCGGACCCCAGGCTATAAGGAAAACTCCAATTAAGGTCCACAGGGTGCTGGGAATCATTTGATCAGGCAACTCTTGGCCCCATTTCTAAGTCCTGAAATATGGAAATGAGGCCAAGCTTAGCTTGCTTCCAGCTTTGCCTCCAGCTGAGACCTTACTCCAGAGGAAACAGAAACCTCGTTTTCTAGTGGGAAAGAGTATCTAGGTCCCAGTTCCAGGAACAACATCTGTGGCTCCAGTGACGGGTCCTTACCATTCCACTCTGAGAAATGGCTGCAACCCTGAGAAAAAATGTCTTTCTTTGCTCCCTTTGATTCCAGAGAGCCAGCTCATCTGGCCTGAGCTAGTATTTCTCAAAGCTGCCATGGAAGAAATCCTTAAGCAGCAGAAGATAATGAATAAATACACCCCGGGGACGGGGGTGGGGTGGGGTGGGGGTGGCAGCGTGAGATACAAGAAGATGGCTGCAAGCCACAATTTTTTTGAAGCCTGAAGGTTTAACCTTAATCATTTGTGCAAATTTTACTTTCTACTCCTTAAATATCCATGTTTTAATAATGAAATAGATATTATCTACAAGTAAAACTGATGCGCCAAGATACTAAATCACATCCATCCCACGGCTCTGTGTACCTCCTGGAACCTGCCACATTCACCTAGAGGGACTAGGACTTCAGTTTGTAAGACACTGGCTGTGGATTCTATTCAGCCACACAATAGAAACCCCCCAAACAGACTGGAGCATTGCAGGATCCAAGCAGCATAGACTAGAAAACTGGGGTCCAGTGAGGGAAAGAGATTTGCCTCTGAGAAAATCCTCACTAATTACCAGGAGAATCTGGATGTAAGCAAGAACTCCCTTTTGCCTCTCTTTTGCATGTGAAGGCTACTTACGTCTGAGGTCTGGGGAGGGGAGAGGAGATTAGGTCAATTCTGGAAACCAAAGCCCCCCTCCTCATATCCCTTATGCATCTATCTGAGTAAATAAACTAGTGACATAAGCAGTCACTTCAGAAGTCCAGAGCAGGATTGGGAAGCAAGGCTTGGGCCTCAAGAGGAAAACTGCATGAGAAATTATGTGCAAAACTGCACCAATGCCCAAACACCTGAGGCCCACTGAGATCCCATTACAGGCTTGGCAGCAGCTGCATCAGCCACCCACCTGAAAGCAAATCAGTGCACAACTGGAAAATTCCAGGAGGGCTGCCACCATCGCTGCTTCTGCTACCCCACACTGCCTGTGCCCAAGTGGCCACCTGCTCTGTAACACAGAACCCGTTCAGCTAGGGTTCTAAGTTTAGGGACCAAACTTTGTTCTTAGAATGGAAACAGGCAAATAAAGAGGAGGTCACAGAGGACACAGCTGACAAAAGATTGCAATTGCTATGCTTTGCTATAAGCTTTGGTTCAAGCCACTATACTACTTCCTAGCTATCTGACCTTAAACAGGTATTTTCCCCTCTCCAAGCCTCAGTTCATCATCTATAAGATGGGGATACTATTATTATAATAATAGATATTAGTTATTTTATAAAACAAAAATGGTAAAAAAGAGAAGAAGGGATTGATGCCTTCAATGCAGAGTCGACAAATCCTAAGGCTTTCACTAAGCCAGAAAAGCATCCTGATTTCATGGCTCCCTTATCTGAACTCCCAGGGGAAATTCCACCCACTTATTTAGCCCTTAACAAGAATAAGCAACATTAGAATGCCTGCTATGCACCAGGCACTTTACTTACTCGAGGATTAAATAAGACTACAAAATCTCTAAGATTAGTGTGATTACTATTTTACTGAGGAAAGTAAAGTCCTAAGAGGCTAAACAAGCCGTCCAAGGTCACACGGCTGAATAGCAGGACAGAATTTGAACCCAAGGCTGACACCAAATCCCATGCTCTATATACCACCTCTATATACAACCTGAGCCTCAAGGGTGTTTGTTTCATTCAATGTGAGAGAAGAGTTGCATGCACTTTTCTCTGTTTCCATAGGTGAGTAACTCCAAGTTCCTTAAGGACAGAGATGGTGTTTGATAGGTCTAGAGATTCTCCTAGAGACACAGTAGACCTTCAGTCAATACTGAATCAGTCAATGAACAGATGAATGAATGGATGGATGCTCTGAGATTTCACCTCTCTTCTAGAGCTCAAAACCTTAAGTGGAGGGGGCAGGTAGAGCTAGAATAGAGCTAGAGCTAGAGACCACGGCTGAGGAGGAGCCAGGCAGAGGGTTCTTAAAGTGGAACTTATTATGGCAGCACTGCCCCTTAGTGGCACCTAGGTAATCAAGAGCCCTCGGAAGAACCTCACGCTTTAGAAATGGGGCTAAGTAACAAAATCGCTGTAACAAAATGTGTTCTCTCTCCTCCCTAGCTGTGAACACACTCACAAGAAGGAACAAAAGCAAACGGGAAGAACTATGGGCCCCACTTCCCTTTCCCACCAGGCCTTGTAACTCCTCAAGCTATGGCTTCCCATTGTTGCCTGTTGTTTATCGCTGGTGCCAAGGAGGGTGCTTCCTCTCCAGTCAGCTTCCTCTCTGGTCATCAGCCAGACAACTGCTGGATTCCAGGATGGCCCCAGAGCTTCTGTCAATTCCTCCCAAGGAGTCCAGCTCCTTCCTCCTAGGCCCCTGATCTCCCTGAATGATGGATCTCAAAGGTCAGACAGAATGGACTTCCCTCCTTATGCCTCATCAACTTAGAGAGAGGGAAGAAGGGAAGAGATCAAATGCCCCAGTGGCCTGTGAACACGCATCTCTGAGGATTTCCATCCAGACCGGCCTTGGTCCCGAGAGTGCCAGATGCTCAATTCTGTGCCAGAGTTGAAATTTTTTTTTTCCTGTAGCTTTCACCTATGGGATCCCAGCTCTGCTCCTTCTGACCTCACAGAACATGACTGCCCCCTCCTTCCTACAACAGCCCCTCAGTGATCTCAAGACAGAGAATACATCTTCTCTTGAGTCTTCTCCAAGCTAAACAGGCTCGTTCACCCCAAACAGAGTAGCACAGTAGGGAAAAGTATAGTTTTACAGTCAGAGCTATATTTGAAACTCTGTATCACAATTTACTAACTACATAACCTAGAGTGTGTTTTTTCACCTCTCATAGGCAGGGTCACTACAAGGATTCAAACAAGGTTAGTCCATAGTAGGTGCTCACTAAATCATATTTCTCAAAACAACACTTATCTTCCTGGTGGGAAATCATGAATTTTCGGGTTTCCTCCCTTTCCTCTCCCCAACCAGTATGAAAGATTCATGTCTCTCAAGGGTTTTTTTGGGGAAGCAGTAGCTTTCAGAACTAGCACACCAATCTGGCCAGGGCTCCCTACCAACTGGGCTTCCCTCAGAACCACACCCACAGTACGCAAACCAAACCAACACTAACAAAGAACTATCCGGCCCTGTGGCTTTTCAAAGTTAACAAACCCTTTTGTTCAAGTATTTTTCTGCTCTAGGCTCTAAATTATGCCTTCTTCACCCTCCACAGCAACGCCCTCCAATGCAAATGGACAAAGCCCCCAGTGTTGAAGGCAGGGAACAGTGTCATTTGTTTGAGAGAGGTGGGATATAGAACCAGGGCTCTGGGAAGGCGTCTGGGTAGAGGCCAAGGGAGTCTCTGGTACCCAGCTGGACTATAAAATCCACATTGGCTGATACTCTCCTCTCTACAGATGCTGCCCAGAATGATACTGCTGTCTGAAGCAAAGGGTCCAACAGCCTACCTATGGTATGGACACCTTCTCCCTTTTGTCCCAGAGACAGTAGAAGCCTATCTAGGAAGAGCTGTCCCCTCACCAGGTATCCTTCCCCTCCCCACCCCCTGGCATATGCCAATTACAGATCATACTCAAGTGAAGCATTTCCCTCCTTTTTACAGAAAGGGGTCATCTGAAATCCAAATAGTGGGGTTAGAAATGGGAAAGAAAAGATATGGAATACAGAAATAAATGCCACAGATAAATTTCTGAGAGATAACCAGATTTGAGATATCAGTTAGACAGTGTACAGATGGGGAAACTGAGGCCCAAAGAGGGGAAAGTTTTGTGTAAGGTATCAGGAGAGTTAGTGGTAGAGCCAGGCCTAAGGCTCCAAATTTCCAACTTTCTATCCAGTGCCCTTTCGACTTCACCAGGCTGTCCCTTGAAAAGCTTTCCAGTATAAAACCTGCATGCAAAGGGAGAATGCAAAACCTTAATGTAATCAAAATGCATTCAGTCATTCCAGACTAGCATTGTAATCACTTGTGAACTATGTGAATGTCAGCACATTAATTGTAGTAAATGTGTGTTTAAATGTTCCTCTGACTAATTTGTCTTTTGTAAATTAAATATCAATGACTACCTTTCACCATTCGATACAAAACAAACTCCAGAGAAGAAGCAAGTTCTAGCTAGATCCAAAGTTAGATATGCTGAGGATCTTCAAGCCCATCTCCCAACTCTAGCTGATTAATGAGACAAGAAGTGTCACAGCATTTGGAAGCTATCATTTATTACATCTCTACTACATGCCAGATGCTTCACATAACACTCACTTCTCTATTTATATTTTCTTATTGCCTTTCTCTCCTATTTCTAATTTATCCTTTTGTATAATTATAAACCACCGTAACAAGTTTTCTGAGTAGCAAGTGAGATACAAATAACATACTCTTTCATAACCTCACAAAAAGCCTTTGAGGTAGGTATTAGACCCACTTTTGGGGGGCAGGGCCAGGAGAGGAATGAGACTACCAACCCAGAAAGGTTCAATAATTTTCCCAAGGCCTAGCTACGAATATGAAGATTTTGTTTCCCCATCTGTAAAATGGGGCCAGTACTAATTCCTGCATTCATTGGGCCTTGTGATAGTCAAATGATATGGTACACAAAATGTCTGTCATAGTACCTGACATACTGTAAGCCCTGGACAAATGTTAACTTTCATCTGTAATAGCCATAGACAACAATTTTCCCACTCTACCACATGACATCAGGGACTCAGGAGACATGCCCAAGCTGTCCTCACATTTCTAGGCATATTTTCCTTCCTTTTACATAGAGATCTGAATGGAAAACAGCCTTGCACCATCCCCATCTCCATCCTCTCCCCTCACCAGTCAGGAGTATTCATAGTAACAGAATGATCTCATTTGAATATAATCTCCTTCTTCCTTTCCTTTCCCAACTCTGGGTAAGCTCTCAGACAGCAGAGGTACTCAGAGAGCAAAGGAAGGGAAGCAAGAGGGCCTGGAAAATCCATTAAGGGGACATGCGGTCCCAACATCCAGGACAATGTTAGACTCCCACCTCACCAGAGGCGGGTGTGGAAGTAGGATAATGGCCCACCTGGAGGGATTCCAATCTCTGGAAATGGGAACCCATTTTTACTCCTAGAAGTCTGGTCACAGATGGCACACTCCTTTGGCCCCTGGAGGGTCTTTGAATGCTAACAGATTCTGTGGCCCCCACCTGCCTATTATATAGCACATCCCTTTTGACAATGATGATTCACAGCAAAGGAACACCCCTTGGATTGGAGATGGGAATGACCACTTCAGCATTATCTCCATGGCATGATTACAGGAGCTGAGGTATCCTCTTATTGCATTCATCACCCCCAGTGGTATCCTAAGTCCCAATATTCCTTGAGGGAAATGTACATAGAGCACACTACTTCAGGGAGAATATGTTGGTTTCCTTCTACTAGGAAGAAAAAACAATGTGACAGAGGCCATGTTGTAGTGACAAGAACATGGGGTTCAAATACCAGCCAGATACCAGCTGAGTGCAATTAAGTTATTTAATTTCTGAGCGTCATCATCAAAATAGAGATCACTTACATCTTTCAGAGTTGAGAGAAAGGCTTTGCATGCTGACATTTTAAAAGCATCTAGCACAGTCATATCCTACTCACTTTTCTTTTCTCCCATGTTCAGCACCAAGGATAGGATTAATCGGGGCCATCAAGGTGTAGGCTGCCAAAGTTAAACTTTGCCTCCTTTGTTATTAAGGCTGAGGCCAGCCTTTGTTTTGACCTATCCTGGAGGAGTGAGTAGAAGAGATTCCCCAAAAGTGGGTATTATGGTGGAAGCTATTGGGAGAAGTGGGGGGCTAAGGAGCAACAAGTCCCTCCCTTACCTGGTCAAACAGCTGCTTGCCAGTGGTGTTGGGCTGAATGGCAAATTCCAGCTCTGCGTCCATGGTGGTCACACGCACATTGATCTAGGATGAGATCAAAGGAGGCAAGTTAGTTTTCTGGCTCTATGCTCAGCAGAGCCTGGGACAAGTCTCTGTTCAACCACAGGAGAGGGAACTAAGATGCAAGAACCTAAGACATTTAGATACTGGTGTGAAGGAAGGGAGACTATTTTAACAAACAATAACCTAGCCCCTGCTCCCAACCAGTTTACTGAAGACAAAAAACCCCAGAGCTACAGGGCAATGCTTACCAAGGGGCAAACAAATGAATGCAAATCAACCTACTATCAAGAGGAAACAAGTGTTGACTGTACTTCTTCCACCTACACCAGCCAGCTGCAAGCCCACAGCGTTCTCTCCCCACCTCTGATCTATAGCCTGGATTATCTACAGCACTGATCTTTGCAGAGGCAAGTTAAGGGCAGGATAAAGAACACTGCATTCTAAGCCTAGCATCATAACTGGTTCACTCCACAACCTTGGATAAGTCTTATCCCCTTCCTGGGCCTTAGTTCCCCTCATCTCTCCAAGGGCAGGAGTGCAGGGGGTGGAGGTTGTCAGTTACACTAGGCAATCTCCAACAACCATTTCAGTGCTGACGTCTATGGTTCTATATACTGACTTACATTGTTAACACTTCCTGTATTTATGTCTCACTGGTCTCCCTAGGCTCAAGATAGGAAAGGGGCCTCAACAGAGATAGGTGTGGGCAGCACAGAGGTGCTTGACTTCCCAAAGCCAAGTCAGCAGAGAGAAAAGGAATAGGGACAGGCCCAGATGGAAACACACAGTATTTCACAGGCACTAGAAAAAGTACCCTCTACCTTTAAGAAGAGATCCCCTAGCCAAAGTCAATGATAGCTGAAATTTCATCAATAGAGATATGTTCCTTTGGCTGAAAGCTTGGTGGTGGTGGTAATAGTATTAATAGCAATAATAAGCAGCAGCTTTCATGTATGCAGACTTATTACTCACTAGGCACTTTATATGCACTACCCCATTTAATATCAACAATCACCCTGTGAAGTAGAGAGTATTATCTCCACAGTGGGGATGAAGACTTAGATATTTGCCTAAAGTCACATCACTAGTAAGTGGGGAAGACAGGGTTTGAATTCAGATCTAAGTCCAAGCCTCACAATTTAAACCAATACGCCAAACTCCTCTTACACCAAAGTGTAAAAGTCTCCATTAAAAGAAATCAAAGATTAAGTGTTCTTTGTTGTTGTTGGACATTTTGCTTAAGTAACCTATATGGTATAGCCACAAGATGGCTTGTTACATGGTCATATAAAATATTCATAAAGACTATTTCATGCCCAAGGCAAATACTTCAGTAATATTAAGTAAGGAAGACTAAGCAACAAGATTTCATGAGCTCAACTTTGTAAAAAGTATGCATACAGAGGTTATTGGAACCATACCCAAGTGTTAGTCAGTCTTGGTTTTTGGGTAGTGATCTTATGAGAGCATTCTCCCTTCTTTAAATTAAAAAAAAAAACTAATCTACATTTTCTAAGATGCTCACATATTACTTATACTATTGGGAGGGAACTAAAAATAGAATTGTCAAAGATGCAAATCCCCACGGAGTGGGTAAGACATAAGGCCTTATCAGTCTTTGACACCTATGGGCCCTTCCTGAGCACAGGGGTCAGCTAGCAGGGAAGAGAGGGCCAGACAGCAATTTTGCCAGCTAAACAATTCTGATGAGGACTAGGCCTGGGGAACAATTTTGTAAATAAATCTCACCAGGGAGCCAAGGAGGAAATCTATTTCAGGATTGACAATGGGACAGGAAAGGCCATGAAGGCAGGAACAAGTAAGGCAAGTACCCCAGTGGGAGACAACGGGCAGGGTTAGCCACTTTGACTCAGTGTTACCTAGGCTTCCTGCCAATACAGTGACCTCCATAGAATAGGCCCTCATAAGGTAGGGAGAATGAGGCCCAAAGGGCTGGAATTTGGCCTCAACATCTAGCCTTAAATCACCCTTGAGCTGAGTTAGGTGAGCCCTCAAAACACCAATGACTTGATAGGGATAGGGAAGAGTAGAAAAGGGACAGTGGCCCTTTTAGTGCACTGAGAAATTTCATTCTCACCTCAAGGTTTCTGTCTTAATTAGAGTTACCTCTCTAGTATCCAAGACTCAGTGGGTACTCACAAGATACTGGCTAAATGAACAGTACTAAGCAAGGGGATATAAGAGATAGATATAACATAGTATACAGAATCAGAGGTGGGAACATTTTACATCTTGACATTTTTGTGCCATGGACCTTGCCAAGCAGTTTAGTGTGGTCTATGGACTTCCTTCTCAGAATATTTGTAAATGCATGAAATAAAGTAGATACAAAGAGACCAATTATACTGAAATAGTTATCAAAGTTTAATATGTACTTCTTTATTATATTATATATTTACCTAACACTGGGTCTTATTAATTATTACTACTGTAATTTCAACTTTGTCTTCGGCATAAATGATATTTTGAGAAATCTATAATAAGTAAATCGTGATACAAAAGTATCTTAGATTTCCACTGGTGACAAAGTCATAGGTACTAACTTTTTTTTTTGGCCTACATTCATAATTGAAAGAGGGGCTAAATTTCAGTGAGAGGTTAGTGAAAACAAATATGTAATTTTCCTCCATCCAACTTCATAGATCCTTCCCACTTCAAATTATACCCATGGACTTCACGGAGGCTCAAGGACTCCAGGTTAAGGAGCTTCCTATAAATTTATTTCAGTTTACCCAATATTAATGGAATAGTATGTTTAAAGAACTATGGTTGCAGTAGAGCTACAGGACCAGTCCCTGACCCCAAGGTACTTACTGAATTAACAGCAAAATTATAATATACAAGGGAAACCCTGAGAAGTGCCATACCAGAACAGAAGAAACATTTTGTGGAAATACGGAACCATAGTTCAAAGTGGTATTTGCACTGGTCTCTAAGGATAACCTGGATTTTGAAAAAGGGAGAGTGTGGGAATTGGGGGGAAGAGCATACAAATGCCCTAGGTAGAGAAAGAAACACGTGCAATGGCCCAAAAGGAGACAGAGATAAAAGCATGCAGGTCTATACTGCTGAACTGAATGAATAAGCATTTTCAGAACTCTAATGGAAAACTGATTAATTCATAAAAGTACTAACAAAAGATCAAGATGAAAAAAAAATTAATTACATGGGACTGAGTGAACTGATGAGGATGATTATAATTTTTGTGACTTTCTGTTTGAATAAAAAAAACACATTTGTAATTAAAAAAAAAAAGCATGCAGGTCTCCTCCAGGGTAAATGAGGCCTGCAAGGTGAAGAGTGGGCAGAGAGGCCAGGAAGGTAGGTGGAAGGCCTTGAAGAATATGCTAGAAAGCTGGGCCTTAATCCTGTTGAGAGTGGCCAGCCACCCTGAAGGTTCTGAGCAGGGTGGGGCAGAATCAGAACAGGGCTTTTTAGAAGAAAGCACCCAGGGAGGACACCGAGGAAAGGGGTGGGGCTCTAGGGAACATTCCACAGCTAGGAGTTCTCTTTATTTTTTTTTAAGATTTATTATTAATTATTTTTATTTAATTATTTAATTATTTTTTAAAATATTTTTTATTTTTAAATATTTTTAAATATTTTTAATATTTTTAAATATTTAAAAATTTAAATATTTATTTTTAAATATTTAAATATTTTTATTTTTAAATATTTAATTATTTTATTTAATTATTTAATTATTAATAATTTAATTATTTAATTTATTAATTAATTTTAAGATTTATTATTTATTTTATTTATTTTTGGCTGTGTTGGGTCTTAGTTGCAGCACGCGGGATCTTCGTTGGGGCATGCAGGATCTTTCATTGCGGTGCACGGGCTTTTCTCTAGTTGTGGCATGTGAATTTTCTATCTCTAGTTGTGGCGTGCAGGCTCCAGGGTGCGTGGGCTCTGTAGTTGTGGCGTGTGGGTTCCAGAGTGCATGAGCTCTGTAGTTTGCGGCACACAGGCTCTCTAGTTGAGGTGAGGGGGCTCAGTAGTTGTGGCACATGGGCTCAGTTGCCCCGCGGCATGTGGGATCTTAGTTCCCTGACCAGGGATCAAACCCGTGTCCCCTGCATTGGAAGGCGGATTCTTTACCACTGGACCACCAAGGAATTCCCAAGAGTTCCCTTTAATTCACACTACTGGGAAGAATTTTCAAAGGAAATTCAGTGTCTCTTGCAGATCATGTCAATCACAGGTCATACCAATCTATCATCTTCAAGGGCTGGCCCACAAGTCCAAATATTTAACTTAAATATTTGGTAAATAAATGTTTCTTAAATAAATCAACTGGTAGAAAAGAACTCAGCCTGGGTTAGGAATAAGCATGTCAGAGAGGCTAGTACTGTACAGCTTCCTCCCTCCTAATAGAGCATCGCCCCAGAACAAGGGCTCTCCTCAAATCTGAAGCTGTCCAGCTGAAACCAAACTGGAACCTACTTCTCTAGAATCTCTGCTCAGAGTTTCTGTCATTCCACTGTGGCTGCTTCTCGAGGGAAAGCAGCCTGTGGTTCCCTGAACTTCACTGTGGAGACAAATAATCTTAGGTTTAAAAAAACTGGAAAGAAAAGCAAACACAAAGGGACTTCTCTTCTTGCCATCACTTAACTCAGAAGAAAATGTGAGTCATGAAGACAGGGTCATGGGTCTGTGTTCTCCTTTTTTTCTGTGTGTCAGAGGTAGGGGGTAGTAAGGGTAATAGCATGACTGGGGTTGAAGGTGATAGGTATAGGGCAGGAGTTTTGATCAAAGAATATCCCTTGTTTTCCATAAGAGTAATCTGAGACTCAAATGTGTACAAGGAGCTGCAGGCCCAGACCCACTGCCACACAGGGCCCACTGGATGCTCACCCTAGTGGGCACCCACTGCCTTCCTTTTGGGCCTGGCCTCTTCAATCTCAATGAGGAGAAGAGGGCAGTCTAGTTTGAGAGGCAAGAACTTGAAAATAAAGCCTCCAAAGTCAGCAGAAAGTTCCCAGGCAGGCCCTCAGCTCAGCAGGAGTGGAGGAGCTGGCCTGGGTGGAGTAGCATTTCAAGATGTGGTCCCCAACAGAGAACTAACGCCCTGTCTAAGCCTGTCCTTGAAAACTGTGTCTCTGGAGAACATTTAGAGTTTAAGGAACAAAAAAAGTCTGGGTGTGGTGGGGGGGTGACACCCTCTCATACACCCTAGCCCTCCCACCCCTAGCGCAAGAACAATAAATCCACTGTTATTTATTGAACAATTGAACACAGACACTTCCCACACCAAGCCTTTCATTGGACACTAACAAGCCCATGTCAGTGGTCTGTCATCCAAAGCCCTCAACAAACTGGGATCTCTCCTGTGTCCCCAGTTGGCTGGCCTAAGAAACAAAATAACCAGGCCACATGCTACCTCTGCCTTGGCTGCAACAGCTGGGGTACTTTGCTCTCTGGACCTGGCCAGCTTCAAATAAGGGAACCTCTCTTTCCCTAGGGCCAGGAGCACCCAGATGAGCAGTAGCTGGGCCACAGTGAGATCAGGGCAAAGTTTCCTCTTACTCACCCCTGTCACTGAACTACAAGATGGCTCTTTCCTGGAAAGGAATTTGGGGGAGATAGAGGACAAAGCAGAGAGAGTCAAATAATCACAAGTGGCTTGTCTGAAGCATGGACCTGTAAACAGAAGGCAAATGGCATTACCAGCCTCACACCATGGATAAGGAAACTGACGAGCATAAAGGCAGGTAACAGAAGGATGGAAATGAACACTTACTGTATAGCAACTATGTGCCAAGCCCCTTCACTCACAGTCTCACTCAACATCACTGAAACCACATTTACTCAGCCAGCAAGTGGTGAAGACAAGTCTTCTGGACATTCCCAGAGCACCATCCTTGACTCCACCTACCTCTCCAGTAACGCTGATTTCACTGCTGACTTCAGACACCGCCTTGGCAGCTATTTTGGCTAAGGCCCAAACACTTTAGCATAGGAAGCCTGGGCACATCTGGGAAGCACTGCTTGGGAAGGCCCCCTTGCCAGGGCAGAGCTTATGAGTCAGCCCAGTCGGGGCTGAGCTCAATGACATCACCCCTCACCTGCCACCCCACCATTCTCTTCAAAGGCCCAACTCCTCTGGGCTTTCAGTGGCACTGCTGCTATGGAGAAGGCAAAGGTAAGTGTAGGAGGGTGGCCAGAGGCAGGACAAGCCCTACCAGGGTAACCCCAGAACTTCAGTCTCTTCCCTGGGCAGAGAGCAGTCACCACAGTGTCACTCAAACTGCCTATCCCCATTATTTAGGCTCTAGCACCCACCACTTCCTGCTTCCAGAACTGGGGCCAGGGCAGGGCAGGGCAGGGCAGGGCCTGGTCTGTCTTGCCTCTTGGGATGACAGCACTGCCTCAAGCAGCTGTTTTCCATAAGGGGTAAAACAAGGGTTGCTTTGAATCTCTAGCCTAGGAGGCATTCTCCCCCTCCCCCTTCCCCTCCTCCTCCTCCACTGACTCACTTCCCGGCAACTCAGTCTCTTCCCTGTGGACTTGGAAGTGGTACCTGGTACAGTTATCTGTTCTGACCTCTTCCTGCCCATTTCCAGACCCTTAATACAGCTGGCAAGACCTGCCTAGGGTTAACCCTTCCTATGCCTGTGCTTTTTCCCAGTAGGTTCTAGAAAGGAGACCACACCCAACCCCATGCACACCCATACCTTTAATGGGTCAGCAGTAATTCTTTAATCACTCCAACTGCTGCAAAGGGCATGGGAGACAACGGTCCCCTTTCACTTGCTTTGTCCCAGTCCTGCCTTCCAAAAGCTCCCTGAGAAGCATTTCAACTGGGAGACAAGGGCATATTGGATACTGGGTGTTACTCCTCCAGTTATCATATACTTAGAGGAGTAACCCCAAACAAAACTAACCCCTCTTAGCAATGAGAATATAACTACATTGTCACTATAGGAGGAGAGCTCAGGACAGAGAACAAAGCTGAAAAGGTCAAAGGTCAGAAACAGTGAGGTTACCTTAGTAAGCTACAGCTTCCCCATTAATTCAGCCTTAATTGCACAGTCTTTTGCTCAAACTCAGACTAAGGTAGATTCCCCCTCTTCTTCTCAACACATGAAGGTCAGGAAGGAAACTAGTTCCTCACCATTTATACCTAACTCCAGGACTTATTTTCAAAATCAGCTCATACAAACCATATCCCAGGAGCAAACACCACCCACTCCCCTATCCCCCACCCCAGCACATCTCTCTTTCCAAGGCACAGGGGACTGCCCCACAAGCTCCTTAGCATAGCCATTCCTCTTTAAATTTCCTCAAGATTTCAATCCACTCATCCTAGAATCTCATCTGGCACCTCCAGAATAAACCCTTCTGAACTTCTCATCCCTATTCTCCAAAAGAATAAATAATCCAGAATCCCCAACTATCAGACCTGAAAGGAACCTTAGAGATCACTTGATTCAAACTCTGCAATATACAGCTCGGGAAACTGAGGTCCAAGGAAGGGGAAGCACTGGCCCAGGGTCACACAGCTGCTGGACAGTGTGAGAGCAAGGATTAAAAATCTGGCTCTTGAACCACTGGCCATAATAAGCAATAGAAACATCCTAGCACTTGGAAAACAGGAGACATGTCAGGCTGTTGAGCTGGAAAGACTATGTGGAGGAGGCAGGACCAGCTTGCTTCCATGAAAAACTCCAAGCTGACACCGAATGGAAGTCTAGTTTATGACAGAGGGCAAGCCTAACTTTCAGGCTCTGATACATTCACCATCACCCATTCTAGGGAGACTAAACCTTTTATAACAGCATGGAAGGAAACTCAAAGATCCCTTGTTTCTAGGATATTTTCTTTTGCAAAAACTTGGATAGCAACTGATTGGGAAGGTCCCTGGCAGCAGTCACAGCCAAGCTGGAGGTTGGGACAGGGCGGGGAGGTACAGAGAGGGTGGAGATGACACAGCAAGGAAAGAGGCAGGGAATTTGAGGAACGGATTTATATCTAGATAGCCAAGAACAACAGATTCTTCAATTCTCATAAAACTTTGAAGCTGCCGAAATAAAAGGAAAGAGGGCCCATCATTAATAAAATAAGTCTCTCAAATGGGTTAAGCCCCTCTCTGGGGCCCCACCCAGCTGGGCTTCAGTCTCTAGCATCAGTTTCCTGCTTGACCCAGCTTCCTGCCTACAAGTTTCACAGGAAGTATTTATAGACTGGAAACACAGACCATTTGCAGCTGCCTGGAGACACCAGTTCTGCCCAGAGCACCAGAAGAGGGCTCTACTTTCTGTGCTCAAGAACACATCACAGCGACCTCCAGCATCCCAGCTCTGAAAGGCACTGGAGATGATCTAACCCAAGCCTCAGCTTGGGTTCCATCCATTACTCATGGGATTTCTGCCCTGTCCTGTGCTCCTCGGTATTAAAATTGCTGAAGCCAGGATCAGTCAACTATGCAGGAGCAAGGGGAAGCTTCCAGGGTAAATCAAAAAGCTGTTTCTAAACTTATGGTTACCAGCGGGGAAAGGGAGGAAGGGATAAATTGGGAGATTGGGATTGGCATATATACACTACTACATATAAAATAGATAACGAATAAGGACCTACTGTATAGCACAGGGAACTCTACTCAATACTCTGTAGTGACCTATATGGGAAAAGAATCTAAAAAAGAGTGGATATATGTATATGTATGACTGATTCACTTTGCTGTACACCTGAAACTAACATAACATTGTAAATCAACTATACTCCAATAAAAATTGAAAAAAAAAAGCAGCTCTGTTTTCAACACCAGAGCTAAGCTAAGGTCAGCTTCCTGCCAATGTTGCTGGTAAGCCAACAGCCAAACCTGGTATCTGGGGAACTCACAAAATTGCAGCCCTCGTCCCAGAAATAATGGTCTCAGTTCTTTGAGGAACAAATCATGGTATAGCAGAAAGAGGTTCTGGAGTCTCTCTGACCTTCCTCTTTCTGAAACTCAGTTTTCTAATATATAAAATGGGTCTAATAACATCAACCTCACAACAGGGTTACTGGGAGATTTAAGTTAAAATAACAGACATGAAAGTACTTGGTATATCATAAGTAGAATGTGATGATTACTAACCCCTCCTTTTTAAGCCATATTATTACAAATATTCTACCTCTCTGAAATGATTTAAAACAAAAACCTGTTCAACTGCACCTAAGGGCTATGGATTGCCCAAGAAGACCTCCAGAGAACCCTCCTAGCATAAAGGACTCTTTGACTGTAGGGGCAAACTCTAAAAATGTGATTAGATTTCTACTTGGTTACACAGTTTGAAGCCATGCACATCAGGTAGACACACACACATCCTTGCATTATTTTAAATGTTTTCTCTCTTGGGAGGGATGGGGATTTCCCCCAAGAAGCAGAGCCCTGAGGGGAGGCAGAATACAACAGAGCACCTATGCTACCTTGTCCTTTTAAAGGCTGCCTGATTTTCTTTCCTCGTTCTAGGCTCTGCCTTGCCATTTTCTCCAAACATGTCCCATCAATATATACAAGTTCCCAACCCTTCAACACAACACACTAAGACGTCCAAAGTCCTTCAGCTGTTATCCATAAAAATCACAAACTTTTTAAAATACAGATTCCCTGGCTTCATCCACAGAGATCATGATTTATTATTATGTAAGAAGCAGGGCCTGGGCACCAGAAGTTAAGAGCTTCAGATGATTCCAAGGCCCAGCCAGGTTTGGGAACCTCTGGAATGGAATACAGCCTCTCATGTGCTGGTGTTAATATGGCCAGAGGGATGCTTGATGGAAGGGAAACAAAGCCAAGTAGAGAGCAGTAACTACAGGGACATCTAGGCCGGTTAGCCTAGTGAATGGCTCTCCAGAGTTGAATGCAGTTCACCTCCACAAAAGATCAGGAATGCAGTCAGTCCTGCTACTGCCTCCAAAGCCCTCTGCAACCTGGTCTCTTTATTTGTAAAGTAGGGCAGGAATTATCCTTGCCCCTCCCTACCTAGTCATCACTTCCCACCACCACAGACACTATTATATACTAAAGCAATTTCTCTCTTGTAGCAGGAACATAGATTTGTAGTCTAAAAACCTGAGGGCAGCATCCATCTCTGCCAATAACAAGTCATGATCTCTCAATCATCCTATCTGTAAAATGGGCATAATGACATCCACCTGGCAGACAGTTGTGCAGTGGTAATGTGGTGTTTCCCAAACTTAACTGTTGGGAATCATTTGGGGCACTAGTTTAAAAACCCAGATACCTGGACTCCACTCCAAGCTTACTGAAACAGACTCTCCAGAGGAGGAGCTTGGGAAGCAGTAGCTTTGTCCCAAGTGATTCTTACCCTCTGGGAAGTTTAAAGAAACATCACCTGGCACAGATGCTGTTGAGATGAAATGAGAGGTCAGACCAGAGCTCCGGTCCTCCAAAATGCTTCCTGGCCCAGAGATCCTCATGGCAGGAACCTTTAGGTTAGAACCCAGCAGAGAATGCTCTGCAGGCAGAAGAGGGAGGAGAAAGCTTTGGAATTCCAATCAGAAAGCTAAGTGCAGGACTTCCCTGGTGGCCCAGTGGTTAAGAATCTGCCTTCCAATGCAGGGGACATGGGGTTCCATTCCTGGTCGGGGAACTAAGATCCCACATGCCCCCGGGCAACTAAACCTGCAGGCTGCAGCTACAGAAAAGCCCGCTTCGGAAGACCCAGCTCAGCCAAAAAAAAGGAAGACAGCTAAGTGCTTTCTGATATGACCATACCCTCAGGCCACTGTCCAGAGCCTTCCATTATCTTCCCATCTAGTTAAGAATTAGACAGTGGGAGGAAACAACTGGTGCAAATACCTCAGCAGCCAAAACACATTGATCAAAATACTCTAATTAGGGGCTTCCCTGGTAGCACAGTGGTTGAGAGTCCGCCTGCCGATGCAGGGGATACGGTTTGTGCCCCGGTCCGGGAAGATCCCACATGCCGCGGAGCGACTGGGCCTGTGAGCCATGGCCGCTGAGCCTGCGCGTCCGGAGCGCAACGGGAGAGACCACAACAGTGAGAGGCCTGCGTACCGTGCAAAATAATAATAATAATAATAATAATACTCTAATTAGGGCGACAATCAAAATCTTGTCAAGTTCTCTGCCCCTTAAACACTTTCTCTTGGGAGAACTTTCAGGCAAGAAGCAGACCTTAAATGATACTCTCTCTTTCCTGGATGCTCTGGGAACTTGGGGAACAGAAAAAACATGGTGAGAGGGTCTTGCATTTGCATATAGATGTGAACAGATTGAGGGTGGGAGTGAGCCTGGGACTCTAAAATAGGTGTGATTAATAACAGTGCACTGGAACCAGCTCGTACTAGAGCTGATCATGTGCCACTCCGTACAACTCCTCCTTCAAAGCCCTTGTATTGGTAGTTTGAAATTGGCCATGGTGAGAGTATTTACACCACAGGGATTAGTAAACAGTTCAAATCATGGCTTCACCAGAGAGTTTGTTGTGAAACATTTACCAGCACATGAAACACACATGAAGTAAGCCACCTTTAGGCCCATTTTACAAATGAGGAAACTGATCTCAATGAACGGAAGCAACTGCCATCCTTTAGTTGCATGATCTTGGCCAAGAACCAGGTCTGTCCAACTAGCAACAAATCCCAGGCTCTTGCTACCAGCACCCCAGGGCAGTAGGAAGCCCTCATCAACAAAAAGGGAGCTGACCCAAAGGGCTCCTCCATCAACTAACACCCAAAGGGCACCTAAGTGCACCTGGTGTACCACCAAGGAAAGCAAGAGGTAAAGAGCCCAGGACTAAGACATGAAGGCAACAAGAGACAGTTTCATCCCCACCAGAGGAGAGAGGCTGGAGTGGAGCAGGGAATGGGGTTGGAAAGCCCCAAAGGAAACCACAGCACTTTCTTAAGGTCTCTTTACAAATACATGATGGAGAGTGTGGGTCCTGGAAGGAAGCCCTGGGGGCACTGCAAGTCCCTAGATCTCTTGAAGCATCAGTTTTCCTGGAAGTAAAATGGGAGTAACAATGCCTACCTCACAGATTGTTGTGAGGACAGCATTATCTCCTTTACTCATAAGAAAGGACCTGGCTTGGCACCTAGCATGTATTAGTTGTTTGATACATTTTAGTTCCTTTCTCCTGCAACCTCATTATCCAATCCAGGACCTCTGGCTCACCCTTATACAATAAAAATCCTAACCCCATGTGCACAGTGCTTTACACTTTAAAAGACACTGTCCACATGCATTCTCTCACTGAACTCAACTCTGTATGAAAGGCAGAGCAGAGATGAGCACCATTTTATAGACAGGAAAAATGGAAGCTCAGTGAGGTAAATGGCAATTTGCTCAAGTGTGAAGGAGACAGGACTAGAACCCAGGTCTCCTCGACTACTAGCAAGTACACTGTTCTTTGCCCTTCCAAGTTTCTCTTATTTAAGGTTGCAAGAGAGTCCTTCCAAAGGCTTACTTGCTATCATTTATTTCATCCAAGAAACCTAGTGGCCTCTGGCCTCTAGCTCTGTCTCAGGGTGCTACAAGAGGGGCTCTCCTTGGGATGGGAGAAGACCAAGGCAGCACAGGGTGGGAACAGTCTTTCTTCTAGTGGAGGGAGCCACACCATTAGTTGGAAGCAACCAGCCAAAAACAGTGGACCAGTAACCTTGAGATAGTCCCTTCCCCCTCTAGGTTGGAGTGTCCCTAACTGTACTGGGTAGGTCTTGATCAGTGGTTTTCAGTTTTATTACTTTTTTAAGCAGCTTCCTGCCTCTTCATTCTTCCAAACAGAAAATCTCATGAAATTTCAGGATATAAAGTACATAAAAGTAGAATTGTTCTGGTCGAAGGATGGCTACAGCTCCCCAGGAAGCTTGGCCAAATACAGTTTGCAAACCACTGGACTAGCAGCTTGGGGGAAGGGAGGGAGCTCCAGTTCTAACCCTGTAAAAATCTACTCATCTTAACTCTGCTGATTCCTTAGAGGACTTAAAGACTCCTTGGGGCTCAGTTTACCCATCTATGGTATGAGGTGATTGGACCAGTTAGTCTCTAAAAGCCCTTTTTGCCTTGTGATTCTAGGAAAAGGGAGCCCAGCAATCCTCGTGGTGGAGAACTGTGATGAGAGACCAACAAGAGCAAAGCCTCATCCCCATGCCCAGAAAGCCCCTTTGCCTCTGATGACTCTGAACTTAACTCTACAGTCAGTTCCTCAAGCGCTGTCAGCTGGTCGGGTGGGCAGACAGGCAGGAAGGCGGGCGCCCCACCCTCCCTTGCACAGGAAGCTAGCTACATCCTCTTTTCCCCACCCCAGGCAGCACATCTCCAAAGGTCCCCAGAAGAAGTACTGGGGGCGGGGAAAAGAAGAGGATGGGGCCTGAAAGGAAACTGAACATGCAAATCACCTTAGTGTTCTAGGCAGCCATCTGTTCAGAGGGGAGTGACTGGGGCCTGGGGATAAGCAACAAAACAACCCCATTCTCTACTGGGGTACAGCTCCCCGGACAAAACCTTGCCAAAATGGCCTATGGCTGCAGGAGTCACAAGGCATGGGCTGATACAGCGGGCAGCCTGGGCCCACCCACTTCTTGCCACTGAGTTTCTCCAACCTGAAGAGCTGGGCCTCATTCACAGGTGTTTACAGTTCTTTCTTAGAGTAAGAACACAGATATGCCATGGGTGGGTGGGTGTACACGAGTTAACACTCCAGAATAGAGGGGCTCTTCATGCCTCTCAAAGCCAACGAGGCAGGCACCAACCCACATGGCCACACTACCAGCCCACTTTCCCGTGCCCGCCCCCATACCCTGTGACTGGGCCCCAGCCCTCCCCACATCCTGTTCTCAGAGAACACGTGGCTGCCTGGGGAAAGATAATGTCATTACCACACTTCCCCTCCCTGGAAGAGGCGTTCCTTGACTGGGGAGGGAGCTAGAGTAACCTGCTTGATCAAGCTGAAAAATCTGCAGTAATCTCCCAGTTTCACAGACAGGGACAGGAAGAGTGACCAGCTAACCACTGGAGCACCTTCCACACTGGAGAACCCATGCCTAGAGAAAGATGGTGATGGTCCAAAGTACTTCTGGAAAAATGAATTTTCTGAGAAAACACAAATTGGCAACTTCTCCTATATTTGGAAACTGAAAGAAAACATGCCAATGCTCTTCCTTGATTAATGAACCAGGAGATGCAAAAATACAGTAAACGTATTTTTTAAAGGCTCCCAAACATCACTGAAGTCTCACTACACATGGGTTTTAGATGCCAGTATCAGCATTTCTGCTAAAGCAACATGATTTGCACAGGGTCTTAATGGGCCTAGAGTGGCTTTGGCCACTGGATAAAAGAAAATGACTTCAGTCCAATAGGAACAGCTCCCCCAACAAGATCAGAGGAAGGGATGGTGAGGGGGTACCACAGTCTGAGCCCACTCATTGTTCAATTTCCCTTCACTCCTCTCTGACCAGCTGACGCCCTGGATCCCCCCTTGTCTTCCCTTCCCAGACTATAAGTAGCAAAGAATGCAGTTGAACATTCCATCTGAATATTCAGGGAGGGCCTCCTCATTCATCCAGGGTGAGAAATCAGAAGGCAGATGCCATTCCACAGCACTGCCTCACTAAGTGCAGACCTTCAGTGCAGCATAATCCCAGGCTAGATTTATATGGGAGACCTTGACTGACTACCCCTAAACAAGTCGTCCCCAGTCCCAACCAGCCTGCTGCTCTCTGACACCTAATCTTGCAGCCCAATCTAACTCTTGCCCCCATCAAGGAACAAGGTTTGTCATATAGGCCTTAAGAAAATACCAACTCTTAGCACCTGCCTCCAGTGGATGTGCTGAAGGCTGAAGAGTGGCATCTGGCATCACACCTGCCCTAGGTATCTCTGTTTGTAGCCACAGTCTTCATTTTTGTCACGGTAACCTTCCTGGAAGCAGAGGTATAGAGAGCCCAAATAATGTCCTTGAGCTCTGTGGATCTATGATTGTTTTGGAAAAGTCCTAGGGCAGGGTGAGGGGGGCAGTCAGTAAGAGAACAGGGACATGACATCCAGCTTATTAATTTTGGTTCCTATGTAGATTAACATAACTTCTTTAAATGCTGGCTCTGTATTTTTTGAGCTGATAAAGCCACATCTTGCCCTCCAAACCACAAGCTCAGCTACTAATTTACTGAGACCAGTAAAAACTGTTTAACCTATCTAACCAACAATACCAGGGTTTTTAGCACCCCTACCACCAGAAACTTACAATCTTTGTATCCCCTAATGGTAAGGTTGAGCATGCATGAAACCACTCACTCCCAACACATACACACATCAGAGTTCTTCGGGTAGGGTAAGAAGCGCCCACACCCTAACTTTGGTTTAGTTTCTTTCCATAGCAGCAGGAAAGAGGCCCACCAGAATCTCTATAGAAATTACCTGGCAGCCTCTCTTATGGCCCAGGCAATAGATATTGTTCCACAATCCAAAGTGAGTCCTAAAATTGTACCTACAATTCTAATAAGACCTAGAAAAGCAAACAAGGCCACCTCTTACCTACCTCAGGTTTTTCAGAAAGGACCTCTACCCCTGACACAGTCACATATATATACATGCTTGCTTCACACACCACTATGGACCAGGCCTTGAGATGATTCTAATGCTTGCAAATGTGCATTGTGAAAGTGAGTGAGCAAGTGTGTGAGAGTGTTTTTGTTGGGGAGGGGTTGCAAGTTCATGGGGAATTACCGTGCTGTACAGCAAGAGCAGTGATAGAGGTAATCAGAGGAAACTGTGGAAACATAAAGGGGCACCCAGGCCATAATGGAGAAGGCAGGAGGGCAGGTTTCTAGAGAAAGAGCAGACCTGTCCTGAATGACAAATAATATTTTCACAGGAAAAAGATGTTAAAGGGAAAGGGAAGCTCATGGTATTCCAGGTAGACAAATAGCCTGTACAAGGACACAGAGTGTAGGCCCTTCAAATGCCATAGGAAAATATACAATATGTGAAATCTCTCCCAAAAGTACAAAGTTAAGTATCAAGTCCTCCTTTCCCAGCTCTCTGACCCTCTTGCCAGAAATCAGAAGAAAATACATTAGAGAGCTTTCCACCATCACAGTATTAAACACCAGCTCATCAGATGTGGGGGAGAGGCATGCCACAGGCAGAGACAGAAATCCCTGAAGACAAAGCCAGACAAGGTGGCCTAGTATACAAGATAAGGTAGGAAGCTGGTTCTATTCCACACAGCCACACTGAGGTACCAGCTTAGCTTAATGAGCACTCCCTACCCTAGCTTCCACAAACCTTGGGGGAACCACTCTCCAGATCTTGAGGGATCCTACTACAACCCACTTTCAGTCCATATGGAAAACCTGTCTACCCACAGATAGACCTGGGTGACCAGACTAAGATCCCCCTGCACACTACCCTACCACACACACACACACACACACACACACACACACACACACCGGAAGTGAAAGCTACCAGCACAGCAAGGGCTTGGGGTGGGCCTCAGCTATGGCTGCCTAGCTTCTGCAAAGGGGTGGGGACCCAATGATTTCACAAACTGTTTTGCTTTCTTGAGTAAGGGTTCCTCTAACCATTGTCTCCTCTGAACATTCTCTCTTCTTCCCATTCCAAAACCATCCTGTCTAACCTGGGTCTCATAATACCCAACTCCCTCATCTTGGGACTTTCAAGACTCCCCAGAGCTGGGGTTCTTCTTCACAGAGCAACAGATTCACCCACACAAATTCTTGGACTGTTTCCCCTCAACGAGCTGCAGTGGAAGGTAGTGCAGTGCAGGGAGCCCATTTACAAATTAGAGGAAAAGCCTAACTAGGGTACTAAAATTCTTTGATCTCAAATACTTAAAAGACAGCAAAATACAATGAAAGAAATTAAGAGAAAAGGGGCTTTTATCAAGCACCTTCAATATGCCAGGCACCCTTCTAGGTATACTTTCATGCTCATGCGCTCTTTTCTCTCTCATAAATTCCAAGGAAGTGGGGGTCATTTTTTATCTCCATTTTAAAGATGGAAAACTAAGATTCACAAGGTTAAATACCTTACCCAAGGTCATGCAGCTATAAATAATGGTTGAAAATAATTCTACAGGGGCTTCCCTGGTGGCACAGTGGTTAAGAATCCGCCTGCCAATACAGCAGACACAGGTTCAAGCCCTGGTCCAGGAAGATCCCACATGCGGGAGCAACTAAGCCCGTGAACCACAACTACTGAGCCTGCACTCTAGAGCCCACAAGCCACAACTACTGAGCCTGCATGCCACAACTACTGAGCCCACGTGCCACAACTACTGAAGCCCACGTGCCTAGAGCCTGTGCTCCACAACAAGAGAAGCCACCACAATGAGAAGCCCATGCACCACAACAAAGAGTAGCCCCCGCTCGCCACAACTAGAGAAAGCCCATGTGCAGCAACGAAGACCCAATGCAGCCAAAAATAAATAAATTTTTTTAAAAAAGAAAATAATTCTACATAATTGGCCCACTTAATTTATCTTATGGCTACCATCTTCCTTTCTCTCAAGTCACCTTGAACAATGCCGACCAGACACTGGCCCAAAGAAGTCAGGAGAAAAACCTGAGGCAACTCTACTTGCAATGCTCACCATTAATTGTCGCCTTAAAACCATTTAAGCTAGCCTCACTCACTGACTATTCACAAACATGCTTCAGTCCCTAAGGGTAGAAACATCTTTACACATTCCACAAGTCTTCTATACTTTTGGGCATAGAGGTATAGGGCTTTGGGGACAGAAAGGAAGGGGAGAGGAGTAACAGCCCTGGTCACCCCTCAGAAAGCTCAGTGGTTGAGTCTCCCAGGCCTAGTAGCCTAGAGTTGGGTGGATATCTACAGTCCTAGGTGTGTTTGGGGAAGGGTGGGGACAGCAGAGGAGAAAAGAGAAAGCATTCCAAAGCAGATCTAGTACAACACCTCTTATAATCCTGGCTTTTCCAGGAGAATGACTCAGCCTTGGCACCATACTGTCTCCATTACAGGATTCCCAGGAACTCGGCAAGAATGGGCATGGGTGACCAAATAGGCATATACCCACAGAAACACACAACAGTTAACAAAATGCAAACCTCCAGAACACTGGATGTAAGGGCTCCAGATAGAGCTGAGAATGCCTCCCTGTCTGGGTAAAAGCTACGCTCTAATATCACCCCTACAACAAACGGTCTCTGTATCTTATTCCAAAAGTACCCAGGATTCCTTCTGTTCAAGCACAGTCTGGAAAGAACACAAAAGAGGCACCTTCTCAAAAAGCCAGGATTGATTTTAGGAGGCTCAGCAAAGCCAGGGATGAAGTGTTCGGGGAGGAGCAGGAAGAATCAGCCCCTGCTCCAGAATCCCCTGTTGAACACAGCTTTGGACTTTTGTGATTTTGTTTTCAAATCTCCCTAATTACCATCAACAGGAGCTGCTTACTTATCAGATTTGGGGCCATCTGAGATGAAAAGCTAAGTCTTACACAGGAACAGTGAGCTGGAGGAGAGCATCATCTATCGGGTTCTTTCCCCTCCAAGAAGGATACAATTCTAATTCTAACCCCCAGTGACTATGACACCAAGTACACACCAGAAGGAGTCAATGTGGTTTGGTTAGTCAGTAACCAACACAGAAGGGACTAGCTACAAACATCCCAATCATAAATCAGGAGTCAAAGGCCTACCATGTGCCTGGCTCAGGGAAGAGGAATCATGAGTTTATAAGAAATTGGTACATAATAGGGACTTTCCTGGTGGTCCAGTGGTTAAGAATCCACCTTCCAATGTAGGGGACGCGGGTTCGATCCCTGGTCAGGGAACTAAGATCCCACATGCCGCAGGGCAACTAAGCCTGCGCGCTCAAGAGCCCATGTGCCACAACTAGAGAAGCCCACGTGCCGCAACGAAGAACCCGCATGCCACAATGAAAGATCTCGCATACATCAACTAAGACCCAACACAGCCAAATAAATAAATATTTTTTTTAAAAAAGGATTTTGGAATCTTAAAAAGAAAAAGAAATTGGTATATGATAACTTGGTAGTGTAAAGCATAGATTACCAGGGGTTGGCAAACTGTTTCTATGGGCCACATACAGTCTCTGTTGCATATTCCTCTTTTTTCTTTTTAACAATGCTTTTAAAATATGAAACCTATTCTTACAATACATACAAAATCAGGCCTCACGGGCAAGTCTGCTAATTGCTAGACTAGGCTAGTAACTCCATTCACTATCTGCAAGGTCTCAAACCTGGACCAATAGCACTCTTCACATTCTACTTTCCATAGAAGATGGGCAGAAAGAGTCTTATCTGAAAGTTAACCAAAGAAAACTGGACCAGATCATCATACACAGTAACCTATTCCCTTCCTAAGTAAAGGCAGTGGGGGAAAAAAAGGTAATAAGCTTAGACCACTAACCATCTATTCCCCAAAGGCTCATTCAGATACCAGAAAGGCCCTGGGCCAAGCTGACCCCCCTGCAATAGCAGGCCCCAGACCAAAGGCTGAATCAAGGATTGTGGGGCCCCTAGGCCTCTGGCTCAAACCCCTGGCCTTGAAGAGCAAGAGGCATGCATGAAGAAGAAAGAAGAAGGGCACCTTCCTAGCCGGCCTATTAAGGGCTAAAGAAACAAAGGGACATAATAAGTGGCTTGTTTCCCTCCCTATCCCCTTAGAAAATATTTGGAAAATAAAAGAAAATCAAGTTGGAGCTGCCAAACTCAGCGGGAGGGACAGCTAAGAATGAAACTAATGCCAACCACAAAGTTCCAAGGCTAAAGACCTCCATTAGTGGCCAACACTGCACACAAGCCTTTCTCCTCTGGACGAGGTCTAGGATCTTCAGGATCCAGTTAGCACTTCTCTCACAAAGAAGTGGTGAAAAGAAACAACCATTCAAGAGTGCCCACCTTCTAACCTCCCACTTCACGCCCTGGCTCCTCATACTTGCCCCTCCTGTAGAAAAAGAAAAAAAGAAAAAAAAAACATATGTGCGAAAGTATGTGTACTCTAAAAGTCAACTACTACTAAGAACTGTGGGCTTCTGGATACAAGGAATACACCAACAGCTAATGCTCAGATGCAGCCCTTTCCTCCTCCCTAGCTTCCAGATTCTTCCCCCAGGAGACAGAAGGCTTCTAGGGAATCTAGCCTGACTCAAGGGAGGGAACAGGAGAAGAGATGCCTTCCAATCAATTCAGCAGCTATTGAGCACCTGCAAAGTGTGGGGCAGGGTGCTGGGCACTGAGAATACAGAGATTATGACAAGCCCCTACTTCAAAGCGTTCCCCATCTAGTAGTGAAAAGATGTAATTATTGGATCCCAAAGAATGCAGTGTGTGCTATATCCACCCTGAAGCTCCCAGTCACCTTTCTCTTCAAATAAAAAGTTCCTTTGGAGGCTGGGAGGAGAAAAGAAACCAAGATACCCTCTTAGCACTGCCTGGTTCTCCACACTAAGCACCTTCTTGTGCTTCTGGGAAGACTGGGAGCAAAGCCCTCTTTCCAACCATAAAAGGAATTTATTCTCTAATTGGGGTGCCACATACAAAACAGTGGGAAATAATAAAAGACCACACTGTGATATGGTACCAGGGCTTACGAGAGAGCTTGGGGTACTCTGAAAGTACAGGAGCAGCAAGGGCTGGGACCTAGTCAGATGTAAAGGCCATCCAGCTGAAGCAGGAAGTGGAGAATCAGCAGTCTTCAGTTCCAAAGCACCTTGCCTTGGACACAAGGCAGGGTCCCAGCCCAGCATTTCTATATGGAACTGAGGAATGAAGTCACCAGGTCCTTGGGCTCTTACTCACCAACTCCCTGTAATGTTCCCACTAACTGAATGCCTTGGTGTCCACAGCATTACTCACTTTCCATCCTGTCCTACCCTTTCTCTCCTACCACCACTGGTATGCAGATGCCTAGCCAGTGAACTTGAGCTCTAAAGAGAGCTGCTTACCTCCCTGGGGTCCAGTTAGTTTCTGTGAACCTCACCCCTTCCTCTAGTACTTGAGGTGGGGAGTGGTGCACAACTCCCATCTCATCCAGGCCCAATAACCAAGTTTAGAGGATGCTCAATTGAGCTGTTTGGGCCACCTTTACTTCCAGCTACGAATGGAGTGGAAATAGCCCTAGACAAAATCTCAGCTCAGCTTAGCTATATTCATGCTGTGTTCATGGGCATAGGCCTCCGTTTCTTAGGCTCAGTTTTCTCAGATGTAACATGGAGAGGCTTCAGTTAGGGATGTAGTTATCAACCCTGGCCCAAAATTAGAATATCCTACGGGAGCTCTTAAAGAATACTGATGCCCAAAGCCCTAAGCCAAAACATGAATCAGAGTCTACAACATGCTTCCACAAGCTGGCCAAGACCAACTAACTGTATAGGCAAGCTGGACTTCCCCAATGGATCAGAAGGCTGTTCCCATGCAGAACTCAACACCCTACTATAAGAAGGGGAGCCCTAACAGTTAAACTCCACCTTCATTCTAGCCCTTAGGGCCACTAGGGTCATGAGTTCAAATTTCCCCCTTTTCCCAACTTTGCTTCAAATCCACAATAAAAGAATTCAAATGCATCAGCACTAGTAAATTCAACCTCACATGCTTTGACATTAAGCAAGCATTATGATTTTTCCTTCTTCTAAAAGACCAGGCTTATCTGCCATTACAAACTGGGTTTCTCCATTGCCACATCTGGTCTCCACGGCCCAACTTTAAGGACCTCACACTCTACACAACGGGAATGGTGACAAGGGAGAGCTGTTCCTCCTGCTTCCACAGCCTTTGACTGCTCTAGTGACACATTGCTTAGTGACAGTGTCACATTCCTGAGGGCTTACCAACTACTTGTGACCAGGAACTATCTGGCCAGAGACTACACTAAACTGTCTACACCTCATGATGCCATCCTATTGCCTGTTTCTGGGGGGCTGCCCAAGTACTACCTTTCCAGAGCACCTCTTCCTTCCTTACCCAGATCAGGCCAGGTCTGACTCTTGCCACCCTGGCCTGCCCAACCGTCTACCCAATTATGCTCCATAACATTTCCAAGGCCTTTCTATGAAGGGTTCGCCTCTAAGGCCAGGTGTAGCTGATCACTCCCAACCTCTCAGAGCTGGCAGGGTTGCCATTTGGCCCAGTATCCCACAGAATGAGAACATTTCTGAGATGTATGCCACAATCCCCCTACCCAAGGTGGGGCAGACCAGCCTCCATTGTTGAGGGAATACATCTCTGAATAAATCACAGACTTGAGGAGCAGGAATGGCACTCAGAGATTAGCCAAACCAACTCCTCGTAGAACAGACGGTGGTCCCAAAAGGGGCAAGGGCCTGGTAAAGATTGCCCTGGGAAGCTAGCAGCAGAGCTCAGACTAAACTCCAGCTCTCCAACTCCAGAAGAGTGCTCTTTCCACAATTCCC
The DNA here is from genome assembly GCF_949774975.1 of Lagenorhynchus albirostris. Lineage (NCBI taxonomy): Eukaryota > Metazoa > Chordata > Mammalia > Artiodactyla > Delphinidae > Lagenorhynchus > Lagenorhynchus albirostris. Next base: position 77,501,167 of record NC_083116.1, read on the forward strand.
CAGTACCTCTTCCACTAACGCTCCCACCAAGGTCCAAACAAGACTCTACATTAGCTAGGCTGAAGCAATCCCCAAACAATTCTCACTTCCTAACAAGCAACATCTATGTGTCTAAGAGCAAGGTAAAGCCAAGTAAGTTATTGGCCCAACCAGGTGGAAAGCTCAACTAGCCTTGAAGGCAGTAGTCTGACATTAGCAAGAAGGGTAACATATGAAGCCAGATACAAAACAAGTGTCAGGCCAGGCCCCAAGCAGGCAGAACATGACAGGTGGACATCCACACACAGATCCCAACTACTACAATTCTCTCTGAACTTTATTCTTCACTCATGATCTTTTAGGAGAGACTAAAGGGATGTTGAGCAACTATTAGAACACGGGAAGGACCTGATGTTTAAAGCTGAAACTTCCTTTCTAGTCTCAAAACTCTGGCCTAATCATGACTAGAGCTTAAGTCCAGGCCTTTATGAAACAACACTCATCTCCCCTTTCTACACCCCCACCCCATGCAAAGTCTAAAACCAAAGTCTAATGTTTCCCACTGAACTCTTGTGCTCCTTATTCATTAGCTGAGTGATTTCTGCAGTCACTTAACCTCTCTGAGCCTCAGTTTCCCCATATGAAAAAGCGGGGGTAATAATTCCTAACCTTAAATTCCATATATATGTGTTAGCATATGGTATTTGTCTCTCTCTTTCTGACTTACTTCACTCTGTATGACAGACTCTAGGTCTATCCACCTCATTATAAATAGCTCAATTTCGTTTCTTTTTATGGCTGAGTAAATATTCCATTGTATATATGTGCCACATCTTCTTTATCCATTCATCCGATGATGGGCACTTAGGTTGTTTCCATCTCCGGGCTATTGTAAATAGAGCTGCAATGAACATTTTGGTACATGACTCTTTTTGAATTATGGTTTTCTCAGGGTATATGCCCAGTAGTGGGATTGCTGGGTCATATGGTATTTCTATTTGTAGTTTTTTAAAGAACCTCCATACTGTTCTCTACAGTGGCTGTATCAATTTACATTCCCACCAACAGTGCAAGAGGGTTCCCTTTTCTCCACACCCTCTCTAGCATTTATTGTTTGTAGATTTTTGGATGATAGCCATTCTGACTGGTGTGAGATGATATCTCATTGTAGTTTTCATTTGCATTTCTCTAATGATTAATGAAGTTGAGCATTATTTCATGTGTTTGTTGGCAGTCTGTATATCTTCTTTGGAGAAATGTCTATTTAGGTCTTCTGCGCATTTTTGGATTGGGTTGTTTGTTTTTTTGTTACTGAGCTGCATGAGCTGCTTATAAATTTTGGAGGTATGCTAACACATATATATGGAATTTAAGGGGAAAAAATGTCATGAAGAACCTAGGGGTAAGACAGGAATAAAGACACAGACCTACTAGAGCATGGACTTGAGGATATGGGGAGGGGGAAGGGTAAGCTGTGACAAAGCGAGAGAGAGAGGCATGGACATATATACACTACCAAACGTAAGGTAGATAGCTAGTGGGTAGCAGCCGCATAGCACAGGGAGATCAGCTCAGTGCTTTGTGACTGCCTGGAGGGGTGGGATAGGGAGGGTGGGTGGGAGGGAAGGAGATGCAAGAGGGAAGAGATATGGGAACATATGTATATATATAACTGATTCATTTTGTTGTAAAGCAGAAACTAACACACCATTGTAAAGCAATTATACTCCAATAAAGATGTTAAAAAAATAATTCCTAACCTGCCAACTGGAGAGAGTTAATGAATATCAAATGACATAATAATAATAGTGGTAAAAAGGGTTTTGACAACTACAATGCATATCGCAAATGTAAAGATTATCAGTATTTGTGTTGGGGACTTTTTTTTTGGTCCAGACATGGGGTGAGTACAGCTAGGAACACTGAAAAATAATTGCAGGGCAATGCCAGCCAACCTATAAAGGGATTCCTTCAATTCACATCTGACAGGGCCATTTTAAACAGGGAACTACTTGGACAACAGGCAGCTACCCTCTAAACTTATAACTCCCTCCCAGATTCCTAACCAAAAAATTCCCTTTTCTGGGCTGCTCAACAGCTAGAGGTTCCAGTGGAACTTGCCCAGAGAGGTCTCTAGTAGTTCTTTCAAGATTTCTTCAGTCTTGCCTCTTTCTGACAAAGGCTAGATCCCAGCAGGGGGGGCGGGATTGAGAACTGTTCCAATCCTCCCTGGAATAACAGTCCATATAGGGCAATCTCACACATGGTCTTTCCTAGCTCCATCCTTTGAATGGTTGCCTCTCTCCCAATCCCAGTCTTATAAATTTGTCACATCTACCTGAGTTCATAGGCTGGAGGGATGGTCACAGAGGGCATAAATGATCTGCGAAGTAGAAGCCCATCATTTTCCTTGCTCCAGAAGCCAAAGTTCACCATTATTCTTTTGGTTAAGGTCAGTTATCCACATCAATGTAAGAATAATACCCTGTGGATAACTCAGCAGTAGCAATCTAACCACTTCACTTCGAGTTTTTTTTGGAAATATTTATGTAACTAACTATGTCTTGTTTGGACTATCAGAAGAGCCAAGGGAGTTTGCATTCCCTGGGCTCATATGGCTTAGGACAGGCAGTCCACACATAGCTAGGAGAAGAATGTTTTGTTATGGATAGTTGAGAGCTGATTATATTTCAATGCATCATTCGTCCCAAATGGTCTATAAATGATCTGTTCCACAGAAGTGAACTTTTCCTGATAACTGAGGCTTACCCTTTTAAGGATCATAACCATTCTTAATGGTGAAGTGAAAGCCTTTCATCCACTGAACACATTTTACTGCTTTTGTCAACAGAAGGTGAGAAAATATGATTTACGCTTCTCTGAGCACCTGAATCCTATATGCTTGATTTTCTATAGAACTAACATTCGAGGGCTTTTTAATGTATTCTTATCCAAGTTTCCCACCAGCACTGAGGATTATCATCCCCACTTTACCGATGAAGAATGGGAGGTTAAGGAACTTCCAAAAGGTCACACAGCTAATATGTGCTGAAACACATATCTTCTTACAAGCCTGACCTACAATAAATTCCTGAAGATACTTTGGATCCAAGCCTTCTCAAGTAGTGCAAGGAATTCTTTAAAATGTCATTCCCTTGCCCTTTTTAGACTCTGACCTCAGAGCTTGCTCTCCCTGCCCCACAAGGATTCAGAAAGCTCCAATCCCTCAATTTGCAGGCAGCTTCCTGTTTGTCTAAAGGGGAAGGAATAATGCCTGCAGTGGCCTGTAGTAGGCCTGGCCTAATCAAGGTCAACCTCTGGCGGCAGAGGCTCTAGGATTAAAGGCTGGGCGAGCATAAGCTCCGCTCCACCCACCGTGAAAGTCTGGGAACTAAGACAAGAGAAGGGTGGGGCATGCCATGAATGAGCAGAAGAGAGCCTGCATTTCTGGTAATCCTGCTTCTCCTTGCCTGGCCTGGCTTCGGATCAGTACCCTCAATCTAACAAGCTTCGAAGAGTAGGAGTGGCCACTGGGCTAGATTTTTTTTAATATACTGTGTACAGCTGACCCTTGAACAACATGGCTTTCAACTGTGCTGGTCCACTTATAAGCGAGTATTTTTCAATAAAAACGTACCACAGTACCACACAATCTGCAGTTGGCTGAATCTGTGGTTGGTTGGTTGAATATGCGGATGTCGAACCAGGGATATGGAAGGCCAATTGTAAAGTTATATGCAATTTCGACTGGCAGAACACGGTGGTGGTGGGGAGCCTATGACCTCCCTATTGTTCAAGGGTCAACTGTATTTATTTGTATTTCAAACAACACTATCTTTCTCAGCTCTTCAACAGGATGCCTCAGCTATAGCTGAGCACTCTGCAAAATTCCACTTTTCTGCCACTTGGACAAGATCCCTGGTAAGTACGGGGTGAGGGGATTCTAATCCAGCTTCACTGCTCTTCTCTGGAGAAGACTGGAAAGGCATGTGCACACCAACAAAAAACACAGCTTCTTTCCTCAACCTCAGATAGCTATAGCAGCCAGAGGTCTTCTGAGGAACAGGGTTCTCAGTCAGGTACTGTTTGGAATCAAACTACCCCAAACTGGCGAAACCACAGAAGAGGGAGAGGGCCACGTTAAGCACAGAAAAGTGGTTTACCCTACCACAAATCACTCCACTCAGATCATTTAGGCATGGGTGAAATCACAGCAATCTCTAAATGTGGGGCCTACTGAGCTTGAAAAGGGGAACAGCTTTCATCACCCTATCCTTCATCCCAACAGAAGGGTCCACAACTCCCTCCTTCTCCAGAAAGCCTTCTCTCTCAGGCAGGCAAGCCCTTACAATGTTCTCTTTATTTTCCATTCAATGAAGAATATGAGCCCTTTTCATTTGTGAAACACTTTTAAGTGCTTTTAAGTGTTCCACCCACTTGATAATTTGATTATTAATGAGCCCATATAGATGTTAAAATCTGATTTGATATGAAAAGATGGCCACCACATAGTAAGTTTAAAAAAACAAGTTGCAGAACAGTATGGATTTACATTATGTGTGTATTTAAAGTTATATGTATATAAATGCATTTAAAAAGGAGTCTAAGTTCATATAACTAACTAGGTCACATAAATGTTGGTTCTCTCTGGAGAATAGAGTCAGGGCAGAAAACAGGGGATTTTGTATTTTTCAGTGTTGTTTTATTTCTCACAGCAAATACGTATTAGTTTCACAATGAAAAAACACAAATCAAAAATTGTAAAATAAATAAAGTCTGGTTTTATTTAAGTCTGCCCTACCAAAAAGCACAGACTATGTCTGTTTCTATTCTTCGTACGGTGTCTAGCTCAGCACTATAAGAACAGATGGAAAAAGTCCTTTAAAGACCAGATAACCTTCAGAGGCTCTTGCTATTTTAGGCCACCCAACCCTATCTAGTAAGCCTAAACCTATACCTCCCAAATGCTGGCCATACCCCTCTCTCAAGGGAATGTGTGGGAGGAAGAATACCTCCTACTGCTCCCCAAATTAGCCTACCTTGACTAAAACAGGCCGAATTCTGCAAAGATATGCAGTCTGGGACCTAAGGCAGCCTGGGTGATGGTGGTGGCAGTGGTGGTGACAACAGCAGCAACAGCAGAACACGGCTGCTGGGTGCCCCAACATGATGATCTACAGCATTTCCCTGCTGTCCTTCTCTGGCCCTACCCATCTCTAAGCAGAGGAGCCAACTCAATCCTTAAACCTTGGGAGTACAAACCTCTCAGGATTAGATTACACAATGCAGTCCTGCAATGCTGGCCATGCCACAATGAGCAGCACACATACAAAAAAAGTAAAAAATTTTAAAAGCTGGGTAATGCTTCAACTTTGTACTCTAGGGCCAAACTCTGGGTTGCTTCACAAACGCAGATAGAAATGCTTGCATGGCTACCTGTTAAAATCCACTAAAAACTTTGATTTGAATATTCTCCCTTGGTGTGAACACTACTGCATTGTGTGAAGACATGGGAAAAGGGAATGGAAATTAGCTATGAACAAGCTGGTCACTCACACACAGGTAAACAGGTTCTTCAAGGCGCACAAGAGGGAAAACTCCTCCCCATTTCTTGGCACTACTTAGCTCCACTCTGCCAGGGCCCAGCTGGGTCCACATTAGGTAATTTCCAGTGGGTCCCTGAAATTGTTTGGCTTTCTAGTAGACCTAGCCAAAGGAGTCTGTGCAAGACAATTCCAACTTGACAATAGTAGCTATTAATGTATTTATTCAACAAATATTTGTCGAGCACCTCCTCTATGTCAAGCACTGTGCTAGGTACTGGGGATAAAATGGGAAACTGTCCCTGTTCTCAAGAAGCTTACATTCTCAGTGGGCTAAGCTGATAGAATGAAAACAACACACTCCTGAGAGTCTTGGCTTAAAGCCTTGCTTCTGCCCCTGACTCTCTACATGACCTTGAGCAAGTCTCTTCACCTTGTTGTGTTTTACAGTTGACAAAGATCTTCCATAGATTCAGGTAATTTGCTTCCTTTATAAAACATAAAATTCTGGGGTGGATTCGGGGTTTTCAAATGGCCAGGACAGCAGCAAGAAGCCATGGGTAGTATGTGGAGAAAATAAAAGTCACACTAGATGGAGGAGAATCTCTATCCAAAGACCTTGAATGTTCCCCATGAGCTATTTGCCCAAGACAGGTGGGATGGGCAGGCCTTTGAAGAGCATATAGTCAGTGACAGACACAGAGTCCTGTCCTTCTAACAGTACATGGCTGGTTTGAGGCCAGAAGGCCTGAAAGGTGCCCAGTTTCACTGAAGCTTCTATAAATACTTCCACCTCCAGATGAAGAGACATTAGGAAACCCTCTACTCTAGTACCACTCATTTGTTGCTAAAGAGCTGAAGAGAAGGTGGTACCTCCCTCCCCGGCCACTTGTGGCCATTTTTTAGTAGGGCTGTACTGGGGCCAGTTGCCATGCTGCCCAGGTAAGTGGGGAGATAGGGACTTCCCTGCATACCTCCCACTAAAAGCATCAGGTTGTGGCACACCTATGGGAATGCTTGCTCGGGGAAACTCTAGCATCTGACATTATGGGCTCAGAAGCTTGATGAGCAACACACGTAGAGCAGAACTTTAAAAGGCCAACTGGAACAAAAATTATGGGGTGTCATGGACCTACCCTCCCTCCCCTGTGCCCCACACCTCACAGAGCACTTCCAGGTGCATTAGTGCCCGAATCTTCACCATAACCCTAAGAAGTAGGGTGCTATTACCCTTTCCATTTTACAGATGGGAAATCGAGATCTGGAATGGTTTGAGAAGTCTACTCTGGTGTGTCAAGGCCAGCAAGACTCTCTCTCAGGGCTCTCCACCCTATAGGTGCTAATGCATCTTCCCTTCTCCAACGTGTATTTTCTCTATTATCAGTACCTAGTATGTCCTACCAGGTGCTCATCCAACACTGTTGGATCCCTTGCATACCTTACTGCTGCTTCCCCTTCTCCATGTCTGTCACTGACTATGCACTCTTCAAAGGCCTGCCCATCCCTAACCATCTCCACAACAGCCCCTTCTTGAAGCAGGAGGAGTTAGAAACTTTCAAATCCACAAGTTTACTAAAGGAGAAAGCATGGGAGCCCAGGTGGCTTCAATACCACATGGTAAGTATCATAACAGAAATTCTTACAAGGTACAGTGGGCACACAGAAGATAGTACAACTAATACTACCTGGGAGTATTAAAGAAAATATCCAGTGGAGGTGTCATGGAGTGAGGGGAGGGGAGGAAGAGACACTTGACATTTCAAGTTGAAAGAAGAAACATATGCTAAAGGTGAAAGATATAAGAGGTATGGCTTACTTGGGGAAACTTAATCCCACAAAGCTACAGCATAGCGTACATGTGGGGCCAAGTGGACCTGAGTCTGGAGAGAGAGCTAGGATGGAGCCTGGTATCAAAGGGCTCTCCATATATACCATGCTAAGGGGTTTAAATTTTCTCTTGTTCACATTCACTGCAGTGTTATAAATACTGGCAAATGCTGGGAGTAATATAAATGACCGGCAAAAGGGGAATGGTTAGTAAATTATGACATAGTCATTGGATGGAATTTTGTAAAGGCATTAAAATGTTCATTTTTAAAAACTAAATAGCATTTACCTAAGTTTTTAGTGACATGTTAAATAGGGATAAAGAAGTAAGATTTTTTTATGTACAATACGATTATACCATGAAAAACTAAGGTACATATATGAGATGTGATGAGAAATACACATAAACAATAACTGCTATGTTAAAATGGTGGACTTATGGAAGATGTCTCCCTCTATTTGCTAAACTCTGTCATATGCCACGTTGGGTTTTATAAAAAGGAGAAGTATAAAAATAACCACTCTTCTTCTATTTGACTCCTCTTTCCTTCTCCCCTTCTCTCTCCTCTACCGGTTTCCCTACTCTCCCTCACCAACAGCATTTCTAATCTACCAACTGTGACTGGAATCCTTAACAACACATGTGAGGCCCCTAGGAAGGAAAGGCTGCCAGCAAGGTGGCTACTCCAAGCAGCAAGTTCCTGCATGGTCCAGAGGCCGTTCCAGCTCAATGCTGGAGAAGAATCTTCCACCCAAAAGCATTGTCCAGCTTTACCCAACTAAGTCTTCTCTGATTAAACTGCCCTAAGAACTTATTCCCAAAGGAAAGAAGACAGACACCAAGAAGACTTCTATCTTGCCCTCACTCCAGGAGGCTCAGGGCAGGTGAAGATCATGTTCATGGCCAACTCCTAGGTGGTTGATATACAGCCCGGGATCCTTGTGCAAAATGTCAGTGAGGAGGAAGAAGAAGGGTGAAAACAGATCCAGCCAAGGGCACACCATCTCCAGGAACTAGCTTATGCCTCATCAGCCTATCACTCCCTCATGGGAAATTCAGAAATCCCTCCCCTTTCATCTACAGGTCTAACACCACAGGAAGCCATATTCACAAAATGCAAGATAAGTTGAAGGCTGAACACTAGGCCTATGGCAATCTCCCTCACTAGAAATTTCTCCCCTTCACTCCACCCAAGACCACATCACCTAGCTCTCCCGATCCAAGGGCAACAAAGGCACCGGTGACTCTGACAGAAGAAGGGGACGGGGAGCTTAGCAATTTAAGACTCAGCCAAAAGCAATTTCATAACCCTAAGGAGAGGGATGTTGTGGGGGAAGGGAGTAGAGGAAGTCAAATCTCATTTGCATTTCAGTTTTGGTTTGTTTCTTGGTCTTCTCCTTCCCTACTGGAACAATGACCAATTCAAGGGTCTTCTATTCTTCCTGGAGTCACCAATGACCCAAAATAGCCTGCAACTGTACTCTGCAGGCTGAACTCAAAGGCCCCACCCCCAAGGCACTCAGTTAACAGTTGTCTCTCCAAGCCAGGATACCTATGGCAAGCTCTGTGGTAGGTGGATCTAATATGCCTAAGGAAAACTCACTGAAATAGAGAGGGCTACTTACACTTTGATAGCTGGGGGGGGAAATGACACTTCCAATACCATTCTAAAGAGGAAAGAGCAACTTCTCCAAATAGTCACTGTTCTCTGTTCTGTTACACTCTTTCCAAGAACCTCTTACTACCTTCTTAAAGACTAGGCACAAATAATCTGAATGTCAGAAAAAGCCAATGTTCTCATTTTACAGATATGAAAACTAAGGCCCATAAAAGTGACCTGCCCAAGGTCACACAGGCAGAGACTAAAAACCAAATATCCTGATTCGGTCTGTTATTCTTTTTGTTGTACCATTTCTACTCAAAAGCATTAAAAAAAAAAATTCCAGACAAGTGCTCCAAGCTGTGTCAAAAGCTAAGCTCTTCTAAGCTAGGGCTAGACAGCTCAGGACTGGAGATAAGAGGCAGAGGGACGCTGGACGCAGCCCGCTCAGGAAAGTCAATTGAGAAGCCTAAGCAAACGAAAGGCACACGTAAAGAACTCAGCAACTGGAAGGCTTTACTTACTCCAAAGGAGTAATTTCAGATGCTGAGAGCCCAACCGCGCCCCACCCCACCCCCACACTCTGAGCCTTTCCAGGCTGAGCAAGACTACTCTTAGGCTATCAGAGATCTAAGTAAGAAGCTAGAGGGAGGTGACCAGGCAGAGTAAGGAGGGCAATGAGAGATAAGAAAGCAGGGTGGAGAAATCACAGTCATTCCAAAGCTCTCTCATCTTCCTCTCTCCTTTCTCACTGGCCCCCACCCTGGCCCCAACAAAGAGCCTCACCTCCTGCTCCAAACAAAACCCAAAGAAGGAGAAAATAAAAGTTTGCAGATGGCACTATATAAACATGAGGAAGGTGTTCCCTGTACCAAAGAAGAACAAGGCACTAGTTGAGGTGGCAAAGGCATTTGAGGGGGGAAAATATAGCCAAATAAGGCATACTTGACTGGTAAGGAATCATCAGGAAAGGTTCCAGAAGCTGACGTCGCAGGGAGGAAGCCTTTAGTCATTGGTTTCCTCTGGCAACTGGCCTAAGGCCAGGCGGCAAACTCCCAACCTTAGGAAAATGCCCAGGCTATGGTAGAAAGAAAGGCAACTAAGGCTAAATTTTCCCCAGGCCCTCTTCAGGTCCTGCTGGAGCACCTCTCCAAGTACCAGCAGAGAGGTGTAGTATAACCCTGAAGCAAAGTGGCAGATATCCTCACCAAGCATATGCTAGATTGGCCAAGGCCCAGGTGCCAAGAAGAGTAAGGAACCTGAGGAAAAGGGCTTTACTCCAGTTATATATTTCTGATATTGTTGGTATTTTCAAGTCAGAGAAAAGAAAAATTCAAACATAAAATGTTAAGTTACTTTTGCTCTCAACAAGGGAACTTCTATGGGTTAGTCAATCTCCCAGGAATATCTGCAAGGATAATTAGAGAGACGTTTGGCTCACTTAAAACCCTTGAAGATAGCAAAGATTTGTACACCTTAACTAAAGACAACCAAATTGGCTATTACCTTGACCCCCACCCTCCAACTGCATACCACAGTTTAGTCAACCCCAGTTAAAGATTACAACAGGTATACAACAGGTATATAGGAATACTCTTGGTATACTTCATCTAACCTTCAGGCTGAGATTTCTGAAAAAGGACAGGGGTGGGGGAGGGGGGAGGGGCAGATTAGACCAAAACAGTAAGATCAGGAACCTTATCTAAATATACTTCAGTGGAGAAAAACGAGCCTTGACCTTTCCCAGGTATTTAAGGGAGGCCAGGACTAAAGATAGGGAAGGAAATGCTGACCAAGCCCGATAGGTATGCCTTATTCCCCCTCCTATCTGCCAAATAAATATCCAGGAAAGGATTTCTCAGGGTTATACTTTGTTACGTATGACCAAATGCCCACATCTCAACTTTTCTCTCATTAGATCCGGATTGATACCCTGCCCACACAAAATATCTACCAAATTCCCACATAGAACGGTCCCCAGGGACAGGAAGAAACTTCAACCTTTGAAGTCACCTATCACAGGAGTTACCTGGCAAAGCATTACTACTAAGCAAACACAGTGGTAGGTCACCATACCAGTGGCCTAGGAGCTAACTCAACACTTACCTTATGCCACAACAAGCCCACTGAAAGGAGCATCAAATCTGGTTCTGTCATCAGGCACAGCCGAAGAGCTGTGCTTTGAAAGTTACCCAAAAGTTCTTTCTTCAAGTTTAAGGCCCAGATGCTCCAGCTGGGTCCTGGCCAGAAAATTCCACACTGTTCAACCTATCACAATCACACACGAAGAAATCCTCCCCTCATTTACATCCTTTCTCAAATACCTATATCATAGCAAAGCCACTGAGAGAACTAAAAGCTGGTTTTAGGCTGCTGACCTAAAGAGAGTAATCACTAAGCTCTATTCCTTGGTTTAGCTCACATGGAAACATGAAGGAAAGAGCTGCTCACATACCCACTTGGGTAACAAAGACAACAAAATTTGTTTTAGTTAATTCACCGGATTCTGGAAAACCCAAGGTAGAGTCTCCCCCAACAGACCCCTTCAGAAGGGGTTTGCCAGTTGAGACAGGACTGTTGGCTCCAACTGACCCTATAAAAAGCAACTTGGTCTATGCTGACATGTACTCTGTGGCTTGTACAATCCACAATCCCTTCAAACAGTCAGCACATGAAGCCTTCCTTCATTTCAGACAAACTCATTTTCAAGAGAACACTGGCATAGGGCCACTTGGTTTACACCCACATACCAAAACTACATCACTGTCCCACCCAGAAAAGCCACTGCCCCCAAGTGTACACATCCTCTAAGGCCCTGTTCATGTCCCAATAAACTCCCTTCTTCTCAAAATCTATAGAAAATGTCATGTACACACTTTTGTCAAACTGTTTTTAAGTGAGTTAGCCCTAAATCTCCAGTTAAATAGGAGATCTATGAAGGCAGCAATTGTATCCTCCATTCATTTATTTGTATCCCTTATAGTAAATAGTACCTAGTAACCACTCAAATAACAGTGAGAATGCAGCTGCCTGCCTTCATTCTTACCATCCTACCTAGCACAGGGTTGGGCACATAGTAGTTCCATAAATAATAATAACTAACATTTGCATAGCACTGATTAGATAGATGCTAGGCACAGTTCTAAGCACTTTATAGGAATTGCCCTGTTTAATCCTTACAACAACCCTACGAGATAGGTACTACCATTATCTTCACTTTACAGTTGAGGAAAATGAAGCACATAAGTTAAGTAACCTGCCCAAGGCTACAAAACTAGTTGGTCACAGAGCTGGGATTTGAATCCAAGCAGTCTGGTTCTAGAGTTTGTGCTTTTCACCAGTACTCTATGTTCCCTTTCTATAAAGGCCTAAAAAGTCCTTTTTTTGGCTAGCTACCTTCATCAGCCTTGGCCTACAAAACCTAAAGGTGAGTAGTGAGGGTTGAGGCCAGGACACTCCAGTCTGTATTCAAATGGTTGCAAAGCAGAAAATAGCGTCACCAAAGTGGAAGAAAGTACCATAATATTCACCTAACTCAAGGAACAAGACAAGCTGGAGCACTGAGTCAGAATACAAAGAGGTCAGAGCTCAAAATTTTAAATGGCAAAGAGAAAGTGGGGAACTTGGGTGAGGGGCAGGCAGGAAGAGAAAAAAGTCATTTTGAGGCCCCAGAAGAAGTGAGTCACCCACTGACTGAAACTTGCTACAGCAGAAGCTATTTAGGGGAACTCCACTGTGGCCATATTGTTAATGTAATCACCACAGAGCCAATTCTCTGGACGTCTATGTCTCATGGATGAAAAGAATCATCCTTCCAAGTCAGGCAAGTCCAGTGAGAGATCACTAACTTGGGAATCAGGAAAGCCAAGTTCTCCTTTCAAAACTGTTACCGAGGGACTTCCCTGGTGGTGCAGTGGTTAAGAATCCACCTGCCAATGCAGGGCACACGGGTTCGAGCCCTGGTCCGGGAAGATCGCACATGCCGTGGAGCAACTAAGCCCGTGCACCACAACTACTGAGCCTGCACTCTAGAGCCCATGAGCCACAACTACTGAGCACGCATGCCACAACTAACGAAGCCCATGTGCCTAGAGCCCATGCTCCGCAACAAGAGAAGCCACCGCAATGAGAAGCCCGCGCACTGCAATGAAGAGTAGTCCCCGCTCGCCGCAACTAGAGAAAGCCCGCACGCAGCAACAAAGACCCAACACAGCCATAAATTAATTAATTAATTAATTAATTGGTAAGGATAATCATAGCTATCATAAAAAACAAAACCTGTTACCAACTTCATGTGATCCTGAACAAGCGGGCTAACCTTTCCAGGTATGAATATGGGAAAGAAATAACTCTACTCAATAAAGACTCTTACTGGGACGTCCCTGGTGGTCCAGTGGTTACAAATCCGCCTTCCAATGCAGGGAACGTGTGTTTGATCCCTGGTCGGGGAATTAAGATGCAACATGTTGCAGGGCAACTAAGCCCGCACACCACAACTACTGAGCCCGCACGCTCTGGAGCCCATGTGCCACAACTAGAGAGAAGCCCACACTCTGGAACAAAGAGCTCATGTGCTGCAACAAAAGATCCCGCATGCCGCAACTAAGACCCGACACAGCCAATAAATAAATAAAAATATATACATATATATATCTAAATAAAGACTCTTAAAACTGTGAAGTCTAGCCTCAAGCAGGAAAACATAGCTAGTCTCCTCTCCTTACCTCCCTTCAGTGCACATATCTACTTTCCACCACACTTTACAGCCAAAGCAAAACACTTACCTTCCTGGGAAGTACTACAAAGAATCCCAAAAGCAAGGTCAGAGCCTGAACCATCTCAATTATCTCCATACAAAGTAACCTTTGAGATGAGCTCTACATACTCAGAACCACTGCTCTTCCCAGGACCATTTTAACACTATGGTCAAGTCACCCACAGCACAAAGGGCGAAAACACTGAGCACACTGCATCAAGTGCCATTTGAAAGGCAGACATTCAAAATTCCTCCCTTAATCTGGGACCAGGCAAGTTGGATTTTAGTCATAGCCTTATTACCAGTTCATTCAAATTACTTCTGTTTGTTGGACTTTGGTATCCCCATCTAAAATATAAACTAAACTTAAACTACAAAGTTTAAGGCCAGCTCCTTTGCTCTGTGATTCAACACTCCTGTGAGAAACCCAGACCACTCAGAACAATCAGCTAAAAGGGAAGCTTAAGGCTAAGGAAGCTCTTGGTCATCGTAAATACAGATGCATTTGAAATGCTGCACCCCACAACAGCCAGCCTTCAGCTCATTGGTGATAGATACCTTAGGAGGTCGGTTTATGCCCACCAGCTCCTCACTGTCTACCAGTATATCTAACTACCACACAGGTTAAAAGTAAACTTGAAATATAACTCAGTAGCTTCCTGGCCTCTCAGCGACAGTCAAGGAGAAGAAATGGGGGGAAACCCAGGAGGTTTTCTGAGTGTTTGTCTGAGGCTCTTCAGTCAACCCACAGCCTTCACAATATAGTCTCAGTTGGTTTCTTTCTTGTTCCTCAGACATAGCCCATAGACATAGGCCGTAGTCTGTAGCCTCAAGAGGAAACGGCCAAGAACACTCATGCCAGTGTTCGTGTCAGAGCTACTAATGAGACAAACCAATTCCCAAGCTAGAAACTCTCTATTCCGAACCCAGTACCCAGGAAGAAACAGCACTCCAGAGGTGTAGGGAGACAAGAAGATACATTTTAGCAAGTGCTGTTGAACTTTGTATTCTCAGCATAGCCTAGCACACTGCCTGGTACAAAGAAGGCACTCAAATGTTAAGGAAAGGATGTCTGAAGGAATAGACGTACCAATGGGAGGCTTGAGGTTGTACCATCAAGGCTTTCAAGAACATCAGTACTGGAAGGGTCCCTAGAATGTATCTATTACTAGTACAGTTCTCTCATGACAAGCTGGAGAGACTGAGGGCCTGAAGAAAGACCTTGCCTAAAGGCCCACTTCATTTAGATCACTTTACTGAGGACAGGGAAGATGTTCTTCTTACATGGAAAGAGAAGAAGAAAAATTATCAGGTCAGTGTTACCTGCCGTTTCCCAACACCCACCTACCAAATCAATGGAGTCCTGAGCTAACCCTCCAAGTGACTGCTCCTGCACCACAAATCAGAACCTGGAACTGAAAAGTTTTTCAGCTCTATCAAGCATTAAATAGGAGGAGGGGGGCTTCCCTGGTGGCGCTGTGGTTGGGAGTCTGCCTGCCGATGCGGGGGACAAGGGTTCGTGCCCTGGTCCGGGAGGGTCCCACATGCCGCGGAGCGGCTGAGCCTGTGCGTCCAGAGCCTGTGTTCCGCAGCGGGAGAGGCCGCAGCAGTGAGAGGCCCGCGTACAGCAAAAAAAAAATAGTCTTCCTTTAAAAAAAAAAAAAAAGGAGGAGGAATGAATAGCAAAACCAGTCAGTCATGACAAGACGACCTCCTTCACTTGACCAACAGACTTCCCCAAAAGGTATCACCTTTGTACTGTTTTCTTCGGGGGAAGAAGAGTAGAATGAGGTAGCAGGGAGAAAATATCATGAGTTAGGAAAGATATACATGATAAACTCAGTTCTATCTTTGAAAGATCAGAAACAGACTGTTCCCAACCTGTAATGATGCCAATTTTCAGCAACTCTAGCCGCTAAAGACCCAATCCTAGTAGTGTTGGTAGACAGATATTCTCCCTTCTGGGGACCCTGAGTTTTGAAATTCCAGTGACGGGGATTCCCAGGAAACTACAAAGGGACCTAGATATCCTGTTGCCAAGTAACACTTAGAAAAGATTTCAGAATAAATGTAGCTGTCAACTCATCTCATCCCTCTAGACAGAATTGGAATTGGAGTCAGAGAAATAGACCAGATGACCTCTGAATCTCCCTTCCAGCTCCACCATTCAGTAAAGCAATCTCCTGAGAGAAGGAAGAAAGAGAAAAGTAAGAAGAACACCCTCAAGGGCTTCCCTGGTGGCACAGTGGTTGGTAGTCTGCCTGCCAATGCCGGGGACACGGCTTCCATCCCTGGTCCGGGAAGATCCCACATGCCGCGGAGCAACTAAGCCCATGGGCCACAACTACTGAGCCTGCACTCTAGAGCCCGTGAGCCACAACTACTGGGCCCACGCACCACAACTACTAAAGCCCATGAGCCTAGAGCCTGTGCTCTGCAACAGTAGAAGACCCCACAATGAGAAGCCTGCACACGGCAACGAAGAATAGCCCCTGCTCGCCATAACTAGAGAAAGCCTGCATGCAGCAACGAAGACCCAACGCAGCCAAAACTAAATAAATTTTTTTTAAAGTTTAAAAAAAAGAACACCCTTAAAACAAGCTATTGTTACAGGCAGCTAGATAATAATGAAGAGTTAGCAGACTTGTGATCAATACCATCTCTGTCACCCACTCATAGAGCAACCTTCCCTTCTCCAAGCCTTACATATAGATTAGTTGGTACCTTCGAGGGTCCCACAAAGGCTCTCTTGCCACACTAGCCCCTCTCTTCCCAGAGAGCTATTCAAGGAGAAGCCTAAAGGAAATCCCCAAGATGGTTCCTGCTCTATCATCTAAACTTCACAGAGGGCCAAGTGAACTGGAGAACCGAAGAAGTGGACAAATGCAGGATCCAAAGAGTAGTCTCTCTCACATAACCTCCATTCCTGATCCTTTGTCCACCCCTGAAGTCTACAGGCAGGGAAGGGTTAAGAGACTGATATTCTGCCTCCTATTCAGCAAGTACCACTTTAGTGCCACTCGAGTGGCTCAAGTAATGCTAGGAATGGCAGGAGAATAAACAGTCCACACAGCCCCTGTTAAAGTTTAGCTGAATGCAGACCCAGAAGCCTTCAGATACTTCAAGGAGCTGGACTCCTTACATCTGCTCACATGGATGGTCCCATCAATGACCATTTGATCACCTTTCCCCTGACCTGTCGAGCTAGAGCTAAAAACTCAGCAAACTGAAGAGGTTTTACGAAGACTGATCCTCTAACTAAGTCCCAGATTCAAATCCTAGCTTCACTACTGACTTGCTGCATCATTCTAGGTCAGTCCCTCCTATCTGTGGGTCTCAGTTTCGCCATCTATACAATGAGAACAATTGGACTTGACAATTGTGAAGAGCCTTTTCGACTCTAGTAAACCAAAAACTCAAGAACATCTTGAAAATTCAAAACAGTCACTTTTTAGGGAATCCAAGAGTCCCAAAGACTTTGTGATCTAAAAAAGTTAAAGAGGGTAGGGAGGGGAAAAAACTTTTTTTTTTTGTTTTACAACTGTCTTATCATCATCACAAAGTATAGACAGTAGTTAATAAACTTCTTCATTCTGGCTACTAAAGCAGACTCAGGAAACTGGCAAGTAGAAGCACAGAATCCAAGAACTGGTTGGGGGGACGGGCGTGTAGAGGGGCATGTTTTAACAGATTTAAAGGTAGCTGGGTGACTAAGGGAGAAAATTGGCTGTAAAAGTGAAACTAACCCTAGACAGACTGTAGACATCGTTCATATGAATGAATGGATTTGACTTTTCCACTACCTTCCCTATCTGTCATACTCCAGAAATAGCCTAAAGCACACTAGTAAAGAAGGAATAGAGAATAAGGAATTTTTTTCTCTTCATTAAAGTTACTAGCTGGTATGCAGTGAACTAGAGTGTGCCCCTGGATGCCTCAGCATTGGGATAAGGAATGAGAAAAGTAACATGAGGCACTTTGTGACACCTCAAACTCTCACCAGGAGACCACACAAATGCCAACCTTGGTTACTTTGCCCAAATCATCTACTTCCTTTTATCTGAGGACCAGAAGTCCTGAGAATAGGGGCCAATTTGCTTTGAGCAAGAGAGGGGGCTCAACTTCAAAAATCCTTCACTGAGTGAGAATAGAGGGTCAATGGAATGAGCATCAAAAAGCACAGACACCGATCTTGGTTCTGTCACCATGTGCCCTTAGGTGGTAAGTCCTTTCCTGTTAGGCCTAAATATCCTCATTAGTTGAGAGAGAGAGAGATACTAGATAGTGTCTGAGATCTCTTTCAGGTTAAGATTCTATGGTCTTAACAGGCATGATATAGTTGTTTCTCCTAAAAGTTGACCATTCCTTACTTGGGACACGTCCCATTGCCCAGGTGGGCGTCACCCAGGTGGGCTCAGGAATTTCGTAACCATCGCAACATGGTGGGGAGGGAGATTAAGAGTCAGGTAGGGGGTGTAACGCTGAAACTTTTTCAGGCAGGGTCGTCCTTTGTCCTTGAAGCACCATTGTCCTTGGAGTACCACAATTCCTTGAGCCAAACAGCATAGGAAATTCTCCAAATCTGCCAGTCTATCAAAATTCAGCCCTCTCCTTCCAACATGATTCAAGTTTCAGTCAATCTGTATAAAACTACTTTCAGTATTCAGGTACTTTCAGTACCCTAGGCCTGACCTCAAACAGCTCATACTCCAATCTCTCCACAGCAGGAAAAAGATCACCATGCTGTCTTCTTTGCCACTTTTGACTGAGACAGGATGGTTTAGATAACTTTGAGATAATTTCCAGGCCCATTAAGTTGCACATAAATGAGAGATATCTCAGGATTGAACAGGAGACATGTCACTAAAGAAAAGCGGTTGTGGGGCACAGTCTATTCCCAGAGATCCACCCACCTATTTAGGCAAAGCCACATCTGAAAAGGAGTCAAAGAGTCAACCACAGAGAGATAAAGCCAAAGAGAGGCTCCTGGAAGGATTTTTATAATCCTCTGTGATAGCAGAGACTGCCCTCCCCCCTTTTCAAAACCATTCTGTCTCACTTTGTGTGTATGTGGGGCGGTAGAAGGGGGTGTGTGGAAAAGCCCCATGTCATAAAACCATTAGCAACTGAAAAGAGAAAGAAGGTAGAAGTACACACTTGTTGAAAACTTGGTGTTTTTGAAGGACAGGTTCTGGAAAGGCAACAATGACTTTGCAGTAAGGCTGGAACACAGCAATGTGGCAACTAAAGCTCAGCACACACCAAAAGAACTGGGCCCCCCACTCCTCTCTTTCAGGGACCCTCAGTCCTTCTCAAGGCCACTAGTCACTATCTCAGCTCTACAAGGCTCAGGCAGTCCTAGGGAGAGGGGTCTGGGATAACTGCAGAGCCTAAGCCAGTGCAACAAGTTGCCTGGCCTAAGGGACTCAAGCTAGGGTGGTCACCCAGCTTTCCTGAGCAAGGGAAGAGCCTCAGCAGCCATTTGGCATGACTTGCACAAAAGCAAGCAGGGCTCATTATTCAGGCACACCCCTCCCCCCTCCCTCCTGGGCATCCGGCCCCCCCTAGGCCCCACTCCCAGGAGGCTTCTTCTCTTCTCAAAACAGCCAGTAGGGTGGAGACCAGATCCTTAGAAGCTACCACCACCCTAGAAAGGTGTGGCCCCACTGGAGAGTCCACACCTCACAGAATAGTACGGAGTGAATAGGAGGAAATAGAGAGCCAGTAAGTAATGGGAAAGGCAGGGATTTGGCGAGTGGAGAAGAGGAAGAAACCAGTCTTCTTCTCCCCGACCCGCCCCCCACCGCGCGCGTCCAGCCGCCCCCCAACCGTGCGCGTCCAGCCCGCCCCGCCTGCAAAGTCTTCTTGCCTCCCTTCAGACTGGTGCCTAGTGAAGTGTTAGCGCTCCCGGTTAAGAGCAAGCGGCCTCGATGAGTCCACAACTCTCTCCTCCCCTCCTAGTGGGAAACAGCTGAAGCCGCCTGGGGAGGCTGTGGGAAAGGTGAGTGGGGTTACGGGATCCGCCCTGAGCAGCTCCCACCCTCCTCCTTGCTTCTCGGTTCCCATGGCCCCTCCTGGTCAGTGGCAGCCTCGCCCCATAAAAGCGCCAATTCCTGGACTGGGGTAAGTGTCCTCTTCCGAACCAGAGTCCTCTCCCCTGCGCCCAGGGCCCGTCAGGGGTAAAAGGAGACCTTGGGCCCCCAAGGAAGCCTTCCCTACTGTGGCAATCCAAACACAAGGAACTAGAATCTTTGAAAGAAACCGGCCCGCCCGGCCCACACTTCTATCCCTGGACCCCTTTACCCGCGAGGGCGCGCCAGACCCGGACTCCACTGCCGCCCCTCCCCACGCCTGGCCTCGGCGGAAGGCGCGGCATCGCGAGCGGACGCGCGGCTGCCCAAGTCCCCGGCCATCGGCGAGGGGCTATGAGGGTCCGCAAGAGCCCCCGGGGTCGGAAGCGCCCATCCCCGGCACTCACCGTCTTGGGCATGGTGGCGGAAAAGGCGGCGGAGTTGGTGAAGTTTGGCTGGGAGCTGTCGGACAGCGCTGAGAACGCAGTACACAGGGCTCGGACTCCGGGGACTGGGGGTTCGGACTGGGTCTCTCGCCAGCGTCGGGGCGACTGCTCCGCTTCCTGCTAACGGGCCACGACTTCACAAACCCCACCCAGGAAAGAGCCGCCCCCGTCGCACCGCCCGCTCCTTTATGTGGCCCGGCTTCCGCACCGCTCCCCGCCCTCGCGCCCGCCTTCTAGCCGGCCGCGGGCCTCGCCCCGCCCAGCCCAGCCCTGCCCTGCCCTGCCTGGCCACACCAGCTACTTGGGGGCCAGGCTGGGCCTGGGCGCCCCGGTGGGGGCTCTCACCCCTCACCTGGGCCTCCCTGCCCCTCTCCCACCCCCTTCACGGCCCCTGGCCCTCAGCATCCGGGCCATTCGGCCCCACCCCCAAGTAGGGCTGGGCCCTAGGCCGCACCCTGGAAAGAGGCTTACAGCTCTGACTGCAACTTTCCACTAATGGGGAGCTCACTACCTGTCAAAACTCTCCGTTCCTACTCAAGACGGCTCTGACTCTCAGAAAGTTCTTCCCGTGTGTATTTGAACTCCTCTGTGGCTCCGCCTATGGATCTCAGCTCTGCTGCCTGAGACAACACAAATCCCCTGCTGTCCCTAACTCCTCAGAAGTCTGAAGATCCCATATCCCCCTGAAACTTCTTTTCTCTTGGCTAAACTGCCTCAGCTTCTCCAACACTTCATCAATTCTCTTCTGTAGGATTCTATATCGCTTTTCCCATCATATTTCAACCCCATCCTTGCTCAATCCTCATTTTTATCAGAATTGGGCTCCTTTTTCCCATATCTGTCTCTATTCACTTTCCTTCCTACAAATCCCAGTCTCCACTTTCTTCAAATCCTGATCCTATAGCCCCCACAACACATTCACTGATACCTGATTCACTGTCTGATAATTCCCCCAGGTTAGATGCACCCCCAGTCCACTCCTTTGAGATATGTCTGCCAGCACCCTTTCTGCTTCTTGTCAAGGTCACAGAATCCCAAGATAGAGGTGTTCTAGACTGTAACAGTCATCTAGTTAAGTCTGAGCTTTAGTTTGAAAGTGACGGGCCATAGTTCTTTTTTCTACTATCCACTGGTAATTGTGCGGAGGCACGGTCTGAGTATTCTTTGTGAGGTAGGGTAACACATACCTCAGGGATGATGAGCCAGCTTGGGGCAGTGAAAAGGATATTTGAGAGGGATGGTCGGGACACCTGGATTTTAGTCATAACTTTGCCATTAACTCACTCTCTGATCACTGTGTAGCCTTGGGTAAGTCCCTTACCCTCTCTGGGCTTGAGTTTCCCCTTCTGTAACAAGAAAGGGCTGAACTCCTGGGCTTCCAAGGTCCTTTCCCACTCTGACATTATAAAAGGATAACAAAGGAAGTAGACTTCCTAGGACAATAGATGAGTCTAGCAGGGTTGCATAAAGACTGGCCTTGCATTTGCTCTCAGGAATCAGCAGTCCTATTCACTATGCTTTCCCAGCTCAACAGGGTCCATGCATCAATGTACCTCAGCTTCTCTCAGTGCTGTCAAAATCCATTGATATGTGCTAGGGAAAACAGAGTTCCCTGCCCAGACCATTTTCTGGAGCTGAGCAGTTGACCCAAGGAAGAGCAGCACTCCCCAGAAAGCCTCAGCAGCATGGGTAGCAATGGCATCAATCACATTCCTTGACATTGTCATGGCCTTTTTCTCCCAGGAGTTCAAGGAACTCACTGATTCCCTCATTCATATTCTAGAGCTCACAGGGGCCTGGAACTAGGCTAAGTGCCTAAAGCGGGAGGAGAAATTGATTGGAAACTCCAACTTTCATTGTCCATCCTGGAAAGTGGAAACCCCCTGTGTGTCATTCCCCACATCCCATGCCAACACACCCCCTGCTCCAAACACAGACACATAAGAGACCTGATTAGGGAGTGTCAAGCATCTGAACACAGTATTAAAAGGGAAAAGAGACACAGGAGTTCAAGTGAGGGAAGGGAAGTCAAAAGGTAGGGAAGCAAGGAGGTTGATGGAAAGGGGCTGAGAGAGGAGGTGGTTAGCCCCCTGGGGAGAAGGGTGGGGAAATGGGAGGAGACTGTTTAGTCTAGCCCCCATTCAGGTCAAGGGAACTGAGGATCCAAAAGAGGAAAGAACTTACTCAAGATCAGGCAACTAGTGTGGAGAATGGATTCAGGGGTAATAAAGAAGACAAAGGGCTCAGTTAAGCTGTTTCTGTAATACAAGCAAGAATTTTTGAAGGCTAGAATCAGAGGAGTAGTGCTGCCGCCACTTCACCAGACAGAAGTTTGTTATGGTGATTATAGTCAAGCAGCTGGACATTGCTTGAAGGTTAGACTTGAAACCTCCTGGCTAGGAGGGACCCATATTTGATATTTCCATGTCTCCAAAGCAGAGCAGAGGCAGCTGAGGTGCCCTCTTGTTCTTCAAGATGGCCAGGGAAACACACCTTTGTTTTTACCTCTTTGTAAAATACTTCATGCCTATATGGCCAGAACTAATCTCCCTCACCCACCCCACACCCTACCATGATCCCATGTGAATTGAGTTAGCTCAATCTTCTTGGGGCCAGAGTAATCCCAATACTTAGCTTTAGACATGATGAGGTTTATGCCAGTGTTTGTAGAGAGAAGACATGGGAGTAAGGGCTAAACATCCCCACATATGTTGGCTGGGTGAGGGAAGTAAGAGGTATGAAGATACTTGGGGTTTTTTTGTTTGTTTGTTTTTTGTTTTTAATAGTGTGCTCGGGGCACACTATCACCTATTCTGCCTTTTATTAATTTTATTTATTTATTTTTGCTGTGTTGGGTCTTTGTTTCTGTGCGAGGGCTTTCTCTAGTTGTGGCAAGCGGGGGCCACTCTTGATCGCGGTGCGCGGGCCCCTCACTATCACGGCCTCTCTTGTTGTGGAGCACAGGCTCCAGACGCGCAGGCTCAGTAGTTGTGGCTCACGGGCCTAGTTGCTCCGCAGCACATGGGATCCTCCCAGACCAGGGCTCGAACCCGTGTCCCCTGCATTAGCAGGCAGATTCTCAACCACTGCATCACCAGTGAAGCCCAGACACTTGGGTTTTTAGAAGAGCTGAATTCAAAGTTCAAGGAGGAACAGGCAACTATTTTTCAAGCAGTAAAGCTAGGTGAGGGGCAGTGCAAGGACATTCTGAAGCTGGAGTCCAAAGAAGCGGGGGTGGAGGGGGGGATCTGAATCAGGGGGTAGGAGATACAAAAGGAGAAATCTGACCTGTGCTTTAGGGCCATACATGGGTTCAAGTGGAAAGGCTCAGGATTCCTCGGAGGCTGGGACTGTTCCAGAGCTGCCCCACATCTGGATGTCAGAGTCAAGGAAATGGCAAGCAGGAACTGAGTAAGGCTGATTTATGTGAAAGCCTATGCCAAGCTCAAGAGAGAAATGAGATTGGACTTGTAATCACTTCCCACTCAAGATATAAGCTCACTGCAGTAAAGAAGCTTCTGCATTCTAAATGGTATTCGTCTTTCAGAGGACACAATAGTGCAGGAGAGGCAATATCAGAGAGGAACTGGGTAGGGTGCAGTCCTGAATCCCAAGAATACTTTGACTAAAGAAGCATTCCTCCCCAATCCATTGGATGGTAACAGTTAAAAGTTCCCCTTCACTCAGAACTTTCTGAGGACTGCTTTTCATTTTCATCGTTAGAAAGTCCTTCTTTACATCTAAATTAGATCTCTTCTGCTTCACTCCACACAATTGCTCTTGGCTGATGCTTGGGTAAGGAATTAACTAAGCCTCTAAGTTGCTCTTCTCCTTCATTCATAGAAGAGAAATTTAACAGAGAGGTGAGGACAAACATAAGCTTAAGGCTATGCACTCAGAGTCCTTCTCTCTCTCTCTCTTAATTCCCCTGGATCAGCAGCCCAAGCACTAGGCTAGCTGTGCTCTTTACACAAACAAGAAAATAAGCAGAAGGATATACTCTTGTCTCCCCAAAGGTAAGAGGTCCTCTTGTCATAATATGGCTGAGAATAAAAACTGCAGCAGTAGAGAAGTCTTGCTTTTAACCATCCTCAATCTTCTACCTACTTCTTGGAAACAAAAGCTAGGGTTTGGTTTAAAGAAGAGAAAATATCATTAATGAGGCACTTATCGTGTGCTGAGCAGGGGGGGAGGCCATTTCAATACCTAACAAGAACCTTTAAGGGTAGAAATGAGGAAATTTAGGGTCTAAGGAGTTATCTAAAAGTCACACAATTTGTTGTTGGTGGGACTGGGATTTGGGGCCCGGTCCTGTGAGTCCAAGGTCCACCTTCTTTCCACCAGTCTGACCTGTGACCTTCTCAGTCCCTAGCTGTGACCAGGCAAACCCGAGGAAGGAGATGGATTTTAAGATTCATATCACCCCTGCACCTCAGTGGTCAGACTAGACAGCTTGAGAGAGTGGGTGTGTAATAAAAATAAACAGTGGTAATATGGCATCTTGCCAATATAAAGTGCCTGGGAATATTTATTATTAATCCTACAAATGGACCACAGTGAGAGGGAAGAGAGTTTCTCTCTGGCTTTTCCTCTTAGTAGTAAGGCTGGAAGCTTTTTGAGAGCTTCCCCCAGCCAGCCAATATCAAGTCAGTTTGAGCCAGTGCCATCTTGGAATGTGAAATTAGCCCTGCAGAGAGGGTCTCCCAGTGGAATCACTAGCTCCCAGCCCTACCCCCAGCAGCCAGTGACCAGCAACCACACCTATGTGTCTGGTCTGCCTATGGGGCCCAGAGAGAAAACAGCCCGCTGAGCACATGGCCCTTCCTTCTGTGAACAACCCACAATTCAAACTCAATACACTTAGAAGGAAACTATCCATCTGTCCATCCTACCATGCCTCCAGCGGTGACCAGGTGTCTGCTGGGTGCCCAGTTCTATGTGAGGCTCTGCAAGGGGTACTCACCCTCTTCCTCCCCAGGAGCTCTCCTTCCCAACCGCTCTGTGTTTGTTGGTGGTTTTGCTGTTAGCGCCGTCCTTTGTATGCACGATGTCGTCATCTTTAACTCCCCTCTGCCTTCCCCTCTACCATCTGATCACCAAGCCCTGCTCTCTGTCTGTCTGTCCTTCATAGCTTCTCTCCCTCCCATCGCTGCTGCCAGTGCCCTAGGTCAGCCCTCACCGACTCTCCCTGGTCTCCCTGACTCCAGGCTGCCCCACCCAGGCCATCCTCCACATGGTCACCACGGTCATCTTCAGAAATGCAGCCTTCACCTGTGCTTGAGCACACGTCAGATGACCCCCTCCACCCAACACACACACACTTAACCTTTGCAGGCTTCTCTTGCTCCCACAGCTGCTCAGCACAGCCCTTCCGCTCGAGCCAGGCTACTCTCACCGCATGCACACAGCCCAGTGTGCTCCCTCTTGTCTCTGCACAAAGCCTTCCCTTGATCTCTCCTGCCCTCCTTGTGCTCTCTGCCTCCCCCCAGCTCCTGTAGTGCCCAGGTCTGCAGTGCTCATCTGGCCTCCCGCCCACATTCTGCTTTGTCTTGTCAGCTGCTGCTTTTTTTTTTTCTTTTCCTCCATCCCAGGCTGGGCTGTAGTTGTCCCTCAAAAGGGATCACACTTTGTGTTCCATGCAGAAGGAGCACAGCACACTTCCAGGCATATCTTTAGAGCTCAGGATAGATTGCTCAGCTAAAGAGAGGGATCTACTATTCTCATGTCCAACCCTAGAAGCCTATCAACTGGTATTATGTGCAGATTCTCTGAAGGCCCAAGTTCCCCCTTACACTGCCTCAAATTCTCCTGTTAGGAGACAAGACCAATGAATAGAGCCTTCTATTCCTATCTCATTACTCCTCCCCCCATTCACAGCTCTATTTGTGGGGGTGGGCTGGGTGTGTGTGTGTGCATGCGCCAGCTCTACTACCAGTCTATCTTAGGGAAACACTCTATTGTTCACAAAGAGGCATCTATAAGGACATTTACTACAATACTATAATAATAAAAAGAAACAACCTAAATGTTCATCACTATGGGACTGACTATATACATGGTATAGCCATACAACAGGATGTTATTCAGCCTTTTAAAAGGATGAACTACTATGAAAAGACTTTTTTAAAAATCTACTCTGAAATCACAGAACAGTATGAATAGTATGATACCATTTATGAATTAAAATATCTATGTTTTTATAAATATGTTTGTAAGTCCCCAGAAAAGGGGAAAGATGCACATGAAATTGATACTAGTTGTTACCTCTGGAACGGGGACTGGGATTTTAGAGGAGAGTAAAGGGAGAATTTTTCCTTCTTAATATATATATTTTTATACTATTTGAGTTTTTCAATGAGCCTGAAAGAAAGAAAGAAAGAAAAAAGAAAAAGAAAGAAAGAAAGAAAGGCGAGTAGGAGGAGGAAGAAGAGAAGGAAGAAAAAAATCTGGGAGGGAATGTGGATAGGTTGGGCAACAGAGTCAGGATCCAAAAAGTTTATGACAAGCCCGAGTGATGGTAAAGCTTAAAAGGATAACAGATGTAAAGGTTGTGCTTGGGTCCAAATAATCACCTTGTGAGGAAAAGATGGGAAAGATGTGACTTAGCAGCAGTATGGCTAAAAAGACCTCTGAGGTTTTACTTGTTAATAAACTACGTGAACGTTAGCAGTGAGCTGTGGCTGCCAGGAGAGTTAATTCAAACTCAGAAGGCTAATTTTTAGGGGGAAGGGGACAGTCCTGCCTTTTGCTTCCCTGGTCTGAGCCCATCTGATGACTGTATCCTTCTGTGCACCCCTCTTTAAGGGAGAGACACACACACTGGGGTATATGTCCATGTGAGCTAGCTGGGGAGAGAGCTGGGCCCAGGACACATGAATAATTGGAGGATCTGAGGTTGTTTGACCTTGGGAAGATTCAAGGAGATGTTGTCTATGTCTTTGGACTGCTAAATGCCCACCTTAAGAAAGAAGGAACAGACGGGCTCCATATGACCCCAAAGGGCAGAGCTCAGAGAAAGCTATGATGGATGCAAGGAAGAAGGTCCTTATGGTCATATCTGTCTAAAACTGGAAATGGCCACTCAATGAATACTGAAGTCATAATTGGAAGTGTGTGAGCAAAGGTTGGATGACTACACACTGTGGGTGGTTGAAGAGGAGATTGCTATACTTTGAGAGTCTATGAAACCAGCATGTTAAAAGCTTCAAGTAAAAACAGGGCTATTTTCAAATCATTATTTCATTTACTCCTAAGAAAAACTTAGGTAGACTTAGGTAGACAAAGTAGGTATCAATCCTTATTTGACAGATAAGGTAACTGAAATTCAAAAAAGTTAGGGCACTTGGCCATGATCACACTACAAGTAAGGACTTGAAATTAAGCCATTTGACTTTATTATTCATCCATCCATTTTTTAAATTCATTCAGAAAATGAGTGTGTGTGTGTGTGTGTGCTTATTATACACAAGGCACTGTACTAAGCCCCAGGGATATAGACATGAAAAGACAGAAGAAATCCCCACTCTCACAGAGCTCATTGCCCGGTGGGAGAGACAGAGAAGAAACATAGAAATAATGTGTTCTTTCCACTACTCCCCACATCCTAAGTGTTGAGGTATAGGGATCAAAGGTTTCATCTCAGCAGGGCCAATTGAAATCATTGGCCCGTCATGGAAAGCTCCTATGCTCTGTAAAAGGAGCCCATAGGTGAGTGGAAAAGGAACAGAAGGAAGGATAACTCGTGGGTTTGAACAGACTCTTCCCCTCATTACTGAGGCCTCCATAAAAGTGCTGCTCAGCACCTTCTGCTGGTGGCTTTGTGCATTTATATATGTATTAAGCCATTTGACGTTATTATTCATCCATCCATTTTATTCATTCAGAAAATGTGAATGCATATTTGTACCATATAGAGATAGGCATATATGCAGCAAGATAGCAGCATGAATTTTTGTATGTGTATGGGAGAGAGAAAGAAAGCACCACATAGAATGCAGCATGAGATAGTATAAAAGAGCACTGAATTTGAAGCCAGAAGACCGGGTTTTAGCCTCAGTTTTGCCATTTACTAGTTCGATAAATTTAGGCAAATCAATTGATTAACCCCAAGCCTCAGTTTCCTCATCTGTAAAAATTGAGGTAATAATAATTGATACCTTCCAGGATTGTTGTCAAGAAGATATATAAGGTTGAACATGAGAAGTATTTTGCAAACCATAAGGTACTTGCATGTGGAAAAAGGATGGTCATAGCTGTGTTTATTTGGGGTAGAAATGCATGTTCCAGGGTTTTCCTGGGTCCAGATGTGCCTCTATTTGGTCATATGTGTATTGTCTATATGCTCCCATACTTGTCTATTTATGCATTTGCATGTATGTGTGTGTATTTCCAAGTGAGTGACATGTAGGTTCATCCTCCTGAAATACTTTTTCTTTCCTTAATCCCTAGTCTCAGACCAGAAAACATTCTAACATTCTTTTACCTGAGAAATGTAGGTCTCAAACATCCCTAACTATATTTCGAGAGCTCTTCCCCTTCTTCCCACCGCCCCCCAATGCACTGGGTATGTTCAACCCAGCCATTTGTATACATGCAGATGAGAGCCCATATGTGGATGTTTCTCAATGGGGAAAATGCGGGGCCTTCCCCTGGGTTGGACATGCCTTTCAGAGCCAGACACATCATGTGCTCCTTAACCTCCCCAGTGGCTCTAGATGATGTGCTGCTGGTGGATGTAATGCCTCAGGGGAAAAAGAGGAGCTGTTCCCCACTTCCCCTCACACAAACACCACTCCTCAACCCTTTCAGCCTCCCCTTCTCAAAGGCTTTGGGATTGGGAGCTTGAGAAGTCTGGCTCTACTTTCCTCAGATCAACAAAGCCTCAAATGTACTGCCAGATGTCCCAAGACCTCTGGTCAATTATTCTGAATGTCAGAATGTTTGGGAGAAGAGAGAGAGCCCTGTGTTTAACTCATAGAAACACTGAATCTTAGAACTGGCATGGTCCTTCATCACTTCCTAATCCCACCTCTCTCACATCCTTGTGAAAGGATGAAAACAGAAATCAGAATCCTGAAATATCACACCTTTAACGTCATCTAGGGTACATGTCCCCATTTTATATGTGAGCACATAAAGACCAAGAGAAGCAAATGAACTTGCTCAGGGAAAAACTTAGCTCTCCTGAGTCCCAGGCCAGTGTTCTTTCTGCTGGATCTCCGAACTCAAGAGCAATAAGGGTCAAGCAAGTTAGGAGAAAAGAGGAATGGTCCTACAGTCCTGTTGCTTTGGGGATATCTCCTGGAAATAGAAGCTGAGTGGTTCTTGGGGAGGGGAATAAAGGTACAGAAGCATGCTGGTGAGTCTCTCTGCCGAGAACAAACCTGGACAAATTACCTACCATGGCTCAGCGGAGTATCTGACACCCAGGAAAAATGTGGGCTCTCTTGTCTAGCAGTTGATCTGGAAACTGAGTAGGTCTTATTCCTCCTGTGACATGAATTCCAGATCTCCAGCCAAAGCTCCTGACATCAAGGATTGTGGCTTGCATTCTCTCTTCATCTCCCAGAAACGTGCCCAACTCCAGGCCTCCTGATTGATGATGCTTGCGATTGAGATGAGATCATCCTGGCTTCCTGGGCAAAAGCCTCTGTCTGGATCTACCCACTGGCTGGATGTGTCCTTGAGCTGCAAGTACACCAGTCCTTTGGCGCTCCACATTCTGATTGTCCCCATCTTCTAGGGAGTTGAATCAGCACAGTACACTGCAGGGCTCATGGGGTTGCCTGCTGGTCTAGGGGGGCTGCTTCTCATCCTTATGCCTCTGACCTCATAGACTACATGGAGAATGGAGGTGGAGGCAATGAAACCCCTTCACCTTATCACATTTATTTGATTTACTTCTGTGAGGTATTCTGCTCCTACTTGAGCTCTCCCACTCTTTAGGAAAGGCTGGACTTGGGCTACTTCCACTTACCATTCAGTGTCATACTTTTTCAACTTTGGGGTCTTTGCAGATGCCTTTCCTTCTGCCTGATACACTCTTCCTGGAACACTCTTCCTCTAGCTATCTGCATAGCTGGCTCCTTCCTTTCCTTTAGGTCTCAGCTTAAATATAATTCCTTTCTTTGTCCGTCCTTTCTAAAGTAGAATGCCTTCTGTCCCCACCTCCCCCCAAAAAACCCTTTATTCTCAGAGATTTGTTTCCCCAGCACTTACTATAGTTTGCAATAATGTATTTTATCTATGTATTTGCTTATTTAATGTCTACCTCTCTGCAGCAGGCAGAATAACAGAATAATGTCCCCCCCAAAATGTCCACCTCCTAATCACCAGAACCTGTGAATATGTTATATTTTATGACAAAGAGGAATTAAGGTTGCAGATAGAATTAAGGCTGCTAATCAGCTGACATTGAGATGGGGAGATTATCCTGGATTATCCAGGTGAGCCCAATGTCATCACAAGGGTCCTTATAAGTGGAAGAGCAGAAGAGGAAGGCACAAGAAGATGTCAGAGTGATGTGATGAGGATTCAACCTGCCATTGCTGACTTTGAAGATGGAGGAAGGGATCACAAGTCAAGGAATGCAGACAGTCTCAAGAAGCTGGAAAAGACAAGAAAACGGATTCTCCTCCAGAGTTTCAGAAAGGAACGTAGCCCTGCTGGCCCATTTTAGATTTCTGACCTCCAGACTGTAAGAGAATAAGCTAGTGTTGCTTTAAGTCTTTAAGTTTGTACTAATTTGTTATAGTAGCCATAGAAAACTATTACACTCCCCGTTAGACCATAATTTTGATGAGGGCAGGAACTAGGTTCTGCTTACCATTGTAGCCCCAGCATGCAATATAGTGCCTGGCACAGAGTAGGATCTCAATTAACACTGGTTGGTTTTGATAATGAATGGAGCCTGGGCGTGCCTTATGCCCCACAAACCCTCCCTCCATAATGCCCCTCAGTGTGGGGTGGCCTTCTCTTCAAGGGGCTGAGCCCAAGAGAGGCCAGTAACTTCCCAGCCAGTGTTTGGTAGGAGAAAGAAACTAGAAGCCTGGAAACACATCTTTTATTTCTAAGAAAAGGAAGCCTGTGAACTCTATATCAACCACCTGTCTATCCACACAGGAATGTACAGATGTTCTTTTTCACACTTTCTTATATACAGATGCTGATTTTCATCCAAGAACCTTTTCTGGAGCTCCTGCTATCTGGCATGTGCAATGTTAACAATGATGCTCATATGTTATTTGTGGATGGTGGTGGTTATAGTCTGTTTTCCCACATGTTAATTTTATTATCTTATTTATTCCTTGTTTTGACAAGGTAGAGATTCCCAGCCCTACTATGAAAAGGCTCAGAGAAGGTATGAGCCCTGCCCAAAACCACACAGCCAGGGTATAAGAGCTGAAACTAGAGTCCAGCTCACCAGACACTAGACCCAGTAATAATTTTACTTTTTTTAACTACTGCCTACCTCCACCATTCCTTTTTACACAATATCCCATATGCTGGACCTACCTTATTTCTTCCCTTAGACTACATCCTGAACATTCCACCATCTCCCTGCTGAAGTGATACACCCTGCCTTTTAGCAAGCACTTTTTCTTCATTTTCCCTCTAGTGAACGAAAACAGTAAGTTGAGTAGAAGGGTCATAGGATTTGGCATCCTGGCCTAGGTGTGAGTGCTCCTTTGGTGACTTATGAACAGTGTGATTTTTGGCACTTTCTCTCTGTCCACAGCCAGGCCCTATACCTTTCATTTCCAGACTCATCTCTCCCTTTAAATGCAGCTGGATTTCTCTATCAGGCTGGTGTCTTCTTTGCCCATGCCCACCCCAACCCCCACTACACACACACACAAGCACACACACACACACACACACACACAAATGCCCAACAATAAATACAATCTTAATTGAGTGTTTATTATGTATCGGACACCTTGCTAAGTACTAGATATGCATTATTATCTCATTTAATCCTCACAACCACCTCAAATCATTAGTATTATTATCTTTGTGTTATAGATGAGGAAGCTGAAGCTGAGAGAGGTTTAAGTAAGTTGCCCAAGGTCATTGGCATCTGAAGATGAGAGGATATAAGCCCAGATGCTCTGACGCAGGACACACACTTTTAACTACTGCACTCACTTGGTTATTCTATATTCACACACACATACACACCCTGTACATTCACACCTTAGAGACATTCTTCTAGCTACTCCTTCCTCCTGGAAAGTGGGGATGGAGTGGGGGGAGTAATGAAAGTAGTGCCTCAGACAGAAGGAACAGGATCTATAAAGTGAAGAAAGCAAGAGAGATCACAGAAATTTAGAAACCTGCAAGCAGATTGATAAGGCTGGAGCACTAGGTCATGTGGCAAAGAGGCTCCACATTACAGATTCCTCTAACTCAACACTTCAAAAAGTCGGATTTCTCTTATCTTCCCTCTCAAACCTGTCCTCCTTCAGAAACCTAAGAGTCATTCTTAACATCTCTTTCTTCTTCGCCCCTACCATTTCAGTCCATTGCCAAGTCCTATCAATGGGCCTCATAAATAGCTCTCAAATCTGTCCACTTCTCCCCATCTCTACTGTTACTACCCTGGTCCCAGCTGAGTCAAATGGACAACTGTAGCAGGTTCCTAACTGATCTCTCCACATCCTTTCTGGCTCTTCTCCAATCTATTCTCCACAAAGCAGTCAGAGGAAACTTTTCAATATGCAAATCGGATCCTGTCACTCTCTAGTTTAAAAACCTTCAGTGGCTTCTTCTCTTAGCTCTTATGATGAAGAACAGAATCTTTGTCATGGCCTTTGAAAGCCCTTTATGGTCTGGCTCCTGCCTGCCTCTACAGCCTCTCAACCAACTCTCTCTGTTGCTATTTGCATCCCAGTTACACTGGCGTTCTCTTTCTGTTTCTAAAATGTATCATGCTTCCTCCAATCTATCCCCTACAAAGACCTTTGCATACTATTTGTTCTGCAGGGGGCACATACTTCCCTACACCCACAATTTACCTAGTTAACACCAACCTATTCCTTCTTTTAGACCAAATACCACTTCTTGTGGAACTTTCTAAAACTTAGGCCCCCTGCCATATGTCCTCAGAGAACTAGCCACCCTTCATCCAGAGAACTGACCACAGTTTGTAAGTATACATTCATTTGAGTCTTGAGCTGATTAATGTCTGTCTCCCCAAATAGCCTGTAAGTTCCATGAGGGCAAGAACAGTACATATTTTTGATCACTATTGAATGCCAGTGCCTAGAACAGTATTTAGCACATAGTATAATTGGTACTCAATAAGTACAAATAAATGAAAGGTGGTAAGTTTCCAAAGGGTCTTGCAACTCATGCTAAGGGTCTTTAATGTTATCCTCAGGGCAATGAGGAACTGCTGATGGTTTTAAAGCAGGGGGATGACTTGATCAGGATTTGCTTTTAGAAAGAATAATGTTACAGGCCAGAGGAAGACAGATTGGAGGGGATGAGATAGGGGTGTGAGATATAGAACTCAGTTTGGAAGCCATTGTAATAGTTCAGGTGAAAATAATGAGGATCTGAAATATTTTATCTCCTGTGGGCCAACCATCTGTCAACTCATCCAGTTCTCAATTTGTTCCATAAATGATCTGAGGTAACTCACCACAGAAATGCAATAGAATTATAAAATAAATAAATACAATTTTTAAATCAGTATGACAGACATTAGAATCAGAAGACAAAATTGAGGAACCTTGTTGATGGTGAGAGAGGAGGATAAATTGGTAAGAATAGAGGACAGATATGGAAGCCACTAGGGCTGACACAGTTGAGCTGTGAATTTGGCTCTGAGCATCCTGTACTCCATATGAAAAAGGAGACATGATCAGTCACATAATTTTCTTTGTAGAATGGGAAAAGTCATATTCATTCTTCAGTACTGGGCTAGGATGGTAGTTTTAGGAACAGAGAGAAGAGGATACATTACAGAGAAATTAAAGAGGTAGAATTACTAGGACTCAGTGATTAGAAGCTCTAGAAGAGGACCAATTTGTGGGGCAAGAAGATGAAGTTTTTGGACACGGTGAGTTTGAGGTATCCATGAACCATCAAGTGGAGAGGCCCAGGAGGAAGCTGAGCAGTCTTATCTCAACGTTTCCTCCCGCATTCCCTGTCCTCCCTAACCCCACCATGCATTTCCTCTATGCTGGAACCGCACCTAATCATCCCTAGGTCAGTTCAAAGCTCTGTTCCTTCGAGCCTATTGTTCCCTCAGTTTTATAATCCTTCTCCCCCTGACCAACCCCTATCAACCTTTACATCTCAAGCCATATGTCATCTTCCCTGGGAAGCTGCCCACCCCCACCACAGGTACTGCCTTCCTTCTCTGTGTTACCACTATGCTTTGGACACCCAGCTCTCCTACTGTCCTATAATTACTTTTGTCTGCCTTCCTCATTAGACTGTCAGTGAATGAACATGCTTCAGGAAAACTCCATGGGGGAGAAAGGAAGAGAACCTTGTGCTATAGGGAACTGAATTGAAGGGATC
This sequence comes from Lagenorhynchus albirostris, assembly GCF_949774975.1. Lineage (NCBI taxonomy): Eukaryota > Metazoa > Chordata > Mammalia > Artiodactyla > Delphinidae > Lagenorhynchus > Lagenorhynchus albirostris. The sequence continues at coordinate 77,535,922 of NC_083116.1, forward strand.
ATTACATGAAGCCCAGAATACAGATGGGGAACACTCCCCCAGTGCAGATTGGAACAAGAACCAGAGCAGAGATCTTGGGGGATGCATTTCCAGGGAACAGAACTGCCAGGGGTAGAGAGGCCCGGGGCCCCTGGGCCCCTTGTCCCGGAGCAACCTAGGAAGCACACTCTTTGAGCGACAGCCTGAAGGCCAGCCAGCTTGGGCCCAGAGTCTATCTGGCTCAGCCTAGACTCAGCCCAGACAGGGGAGGGTGAGGCTGAACCTCCACACAGGAGCTGGGCCTCCTCCCAGTCCAGTATCCCAGGGATGAGTCAGGGCTAGGTGTCATTCCATTACTCAGCAACTTGGGCCAGGAAAGTGTGTGTCTTGTTCTGAGATTGAGGATAACGCTAACTCTCACATTGTTTTTGTTAATCCCTCTCTATTTGTCCTGGAGTTAAAAGTGGTTAAAGAGAGTTAAATATCTGACCCAAGCTTAAAACCCTTCAATGGTGTTCTGACATCTACAGACTAAAGTTCAAACTCCTTAGTAGGAATTTATATGACCAGCCTCATCTGTCCAGCTACCAATCACCCTGCTTTCTAGTCACACCAACCACTGGACTGGACTGAAGAACCATGTTTTCTGACTCTTCTGGGCCATTGGGTCTGCTTTTCCCACTGCCTAAAATGCCCTTTCCCTGCTGGTTTCCCCCCGCCACACACACACCCCTGTTTACCTGAAGAACTATTACTTTTCTTCAAGTCTCAACTCATCTCATCTGAAAGGCCCTTCCTGACCATAGCCACTTCCCCAAGCTGAATTTGGTTCCCCTGCCTTGAACTCCCATAGTCCCTTGAGCTTCCTTTTCTCTTTGTGCTCAGACAATGTTTATGGGAAAAATTAAATACAGTGCCCTCATAAAGGACATATGGGCTTATGGGAGTCAGGGAGGTGGTTGGACAATGTTATGTAACTCTGGAATGAAGGGGCTGGGCATCAAGATGTGCTGAGTTTGAATCCCAGCTCTGGCATTAATGAGCTGTATGATCTTGATCAACAGTTACTTTACCTCCTAGGCCTCTGTCTCTCCATCTGTTTAATGGTGGGATAGGAATGAAAGGTGTCAGTGGTCCTTTCCAACATTTTTTAAATGTTGAAAGAAGAGGTAAAGAAAACCATGGGAGAGAAGAAAAGGATAAATGAGAGCCAGCCAATCACCACAATGGACATTACAGATTTGACTGGCAAGAATCCTATGACCTTTACAGCCTGGCAGGTAGTGCTTATTATTTATAACATTCCATCCAGTACTGTATGCAGTGCTTTACAGATCACTGAGCCCTTTCACTAATGTTATTCCATTTTATAGTAGCAAGTGAGAGAGTCAGCATAAACATTCAAAGGCTATTCCTGTTTCACAGAAGAGAAAACTGAGGGGGAAAAAGAAGTGGTTGTCCCAATCTGTGTTCAAATAAATGACTGAAGGTTTAAATACTTGCAGTCACACTGTGGTGGCCACCCTTTCTGATTTGCTGGGGATGTGGGAAATCAGAAAAGTTTTAAAATCAGAAAAATCCCAGGAAAACCGGAAAGTTTGGTCATCTACACAAGTAACTAGCCCTCCTGCCTTTAATCACCCTTGAGGCAAGGGGCTGTAGCTGGGGGGCAGAGGGGTAGTACTGTCCCTTCCACATGATTCTGCACTACTGAGAACCAGAAGGCTGATCTAGCCCTGTTTGTTCTCCCCCAAACTAGATTATATCTGACTGGGCTTCTCTTAACTTGGTTCACAGCCCTGGCTGCACATTAGAATCAGTTAGGAAGACTTGCAAAAACAACTATGCTTGAACCCCACCCTAGACCAATTAAATCAGAATCTTCTGGCTTGAGTGAAATCTGGGCATCAGTATTTTTAAAAACTCTCTGGGTGATTCTAATGCGCAGCCAGGCCTAGGAGCTACTGAGTCTAGCTGTTCTAAGCTTTAACTGCACTGTAGATTGGGCCCCTGGATAGAAAAATTCCTCCCCAAAGGCCTCCTCCCCTCTTCTGCCTTACTTAGCTTCCCAGCATACAAAACTTCTCTAGATACTCTCAGAAGAGGCTTTCTGCAGAATGCAGAAGCCCTTCCCTACCCCTCCCCTTTTCCTGGCAGCTTAAGGTGATCCCCTTCCCGGAATTATTGGCATTTTTGCAAAGAAACTTTGGAAAGCATTCAAGATTCAAAGGACAAAGCACTATGGTGAAAAATCAGACATTGGGGAGGTCTCTTAAAACAAGGGGATCTGCCTAGTGCCCTTGGAATCACACCACCTAGGTAACCGCCTACCTATTCAGCCTAACAATCAACCAATTTAAACTCTCTGACCCAGAAGGAGGGAAGGGCTGTAGGAGTTCCAGTCTCCTTGCTGGAAGCCCTGCAGTCCCAACAGGTCAGATGCTGTAGGAGAAGGAAAGGGCTAGTGGGGAAGAGAGGCCAGGAGAGGTAAGGGGAGATCTCTCCAAGGGACTGGGGGTGGGAAGCCAGGCTGACTGTGGTCTTTGCTCTAACTCAACACAGGTCCCACCAGGCTTTATTCCCAGGGGCTCCTGCCCTTGCCTTTCCCATCCGTCTCAGGCAGGCAATGCAGGTTCACATTTGTCAAGTGTGAGACTCAAAAACTAGAGGGGAACTGACTTGGAAGCCATCTAACTGACTCCCTGACCCTCTTCTTACTTACCTCCAGTGGTGAGAAGCTCACTTCCCATACCTAGCTAGACAGCCTACTCAATCACAAGAGAACTAGAGCATTTAAAGAGTTTCTTTTATTTAAGCCAGAACCAGTTTCCCTGGAATTTTTATCCTCTCTGGCTCCAGCACCTTCACCTATTTCCCTGAGTTGGGTCCCTTCTAACCTACTTACTTCCCTCTGGATAGACCTCAATTTTTCATTTGTCATTTGTCTGTGTGCCTGTTAACACACCATGCCCAAAGCTGGACTCTGGAGGACTCTGCCCAAGGTGTAGCTGAACTTCTTCTAGAAATGATATTTCTCTTAATATAGTCCAGGATATATATATATATATTTGTGTTGTCTTGCACAATGGTCAGAAGGCTCATGTGTTTCTGAAGAAGGAAATAAACTACTTTTAAAGCTAATATGTGTGTGTGTGTGTGTGTGTGTGTGTACACACACACACACACCCCAACAATAATTTACACTCTCTACATGATGATTTATAATTTGCTTTTTTTCACTCAAAAGTATTTCATGGGCATCCTTTTATATCAACTAATATAAATCTATTTCATCATTTTAAGTGGCTGCATAGTGTTTCATTGCATAGATGTACCATAGTTTATTTAAGCATTCTGCTATCTAAGGACACTTGGGTTATTTTTAATTTTGTATTATCAAACAACATTGTAATGAATAACCTTATGCATATATCTCTACACACTGTTCCACAATTATTTCTCAGTGAGTCAAAGGGTAAGCAGATTTTAAATTTTGATACGTGTTGCCAAATAATCTTCAGAGAGATTGTTCTTTCATTTCCATGAGCAGTGCATGCAAGTACTTTTATCCCCACATGCCCACCAACACTGGGTATCAATCATTTTAATCTTTGCCAATATGCTAGACAAAAAAAAAATTCCTTCATCTTTATCTTCATTTATATAATTACTAGTGAGGTTGAGCATCTTTTCATGTTAAGTTAGTCATATATTGCTTATTTTGTGAATTGACTCATATCCTTTGTTCAATTTTTCCTGAGGTGTTCTCTTTTTATCGTTGATTTAGAAAATTTCCTTATAACTAAGGATATCACCCCCTTATATGTCAAATATCTTGCAAATATGTCATCAGTTTTTCCTTTGTCTTTTGACTTTAATTTTTCACAATGCAAATTTTTTTTCTGTTGTCAACCTTATCAATATTTGTTTTGTTATTTCTGTTTTGTCCTGCCAAGGTTATAAAAATATTAATCCATATTTACTTCCAATACATTTAAGCCCTCATTCTGGCTACTATATCATTCTTCTGCCTTCCATCAGAGCTCAGCATCTGGCACCTGCTTTCCTTTGCTTCCTGCTAGAGATTAAAGCTAGTAAACTGAGAAATGCTAATAGCCACCTATGTGTTCTCAGGCTCCCAGGTATACTGTCCTAACATGTTGATAGGGAATTCTTGGAAGCAAGTGCTACCCCACAAGAGTACCATTCTAATGGAGTAATTTTGAGAACTAAGACAGGTAGGTGAAGGAAATGATTTGGAGGCAGCAGGTTCAGGGAGGTAGGTAGTGGAAATAGCGGAAATAGTACCAAGTTTAAAGTTAAACAAATCTGCATTTGGGATCTCAGCACTAGCTGTATGTTGTGGACAAATCATATTCTCTCTCTGAGACCCAGTTTCCTCATCCATAAAATGAGAAGACTACCATGTGTTCTTTATGTTTATTGCCTGTTTGCCCTCTGTGTCCTCCCCCTCTGGTCTCATTCACTGTACACTCCCAGCACCCAGCACAGTACCTGACAGATAGTAGATGCTCAATAAGCTGTTTTAATTTCTATCAGTAGGCATGTGTTAATGGGTTTTTTTTTGGGGGGACAGATGTTGGGAGAGGGGAAAGAGAGAATGTCAGGTTGTGAGAATATGGAGAGTGGCAGGGAGTTTGAACATTCCAAAGGGAAACATGGCAAGTAAGAGAATAATTTAGAAAGGTAAGTGGGAACTAACAAACAGGCTTAGGCTTACATGTCAAGCTAATGGATTTTGGATTTTATCCAATAGGTACTGGGGAGCTAGTGAAGGCTTTAAGCAGGTGTGACACACTCCTGCAATCCCACCCCAACCCCAAATTACGATAGGTTTCTCTGGCCAGTATGGAGGCTAGATTGCCCAGAGAGAGTCTAGAAGCCAAAAAAACAAGCTATTGAAACAATCCATGACAGATATAGTAAACTAGGACACAGGTGATGGAAATGGATCTAAGAGATTTTTTCTCCCTTCCTTTTTGAGAAATATAAATAGTGCCCTCTCCAGTCTTCCCCATGTATACATATTCAGGGAGCAAGACCAGCTGACTTCTAGGATGCCTTCCAGATAGGATACTTTGGCATCTTGGGGTTTGAGGTGCTTTATTCACCTCCATTGTGCTCCCTGAGTGTCTCATCATGTGTTGCGACTACTCCCCTCTCTCTCCAAGACACTCCATTCTGGGCCAGTGTTACTATTGTTTTCTCAGGCCTGGTGGGAGCTCAGGAAGGATAGACGGCAGGCCTTAGTTCTTCTATCATCAATGAATCCTCTGACAACCCAGGCTGAATGGAGGGGGTAGGAGTCTTCTGGGATATTTTGAAAGCTTCCAAAAATAGCCTCAAGGCCTCAGTTAGAGAGCACAGGGCCAGGACACTGACTGAACATTGGAGCTCACAGTTTTTGCCAAGTTCCCACCCCAGCCTCCATCCTATTACTGAGTAAGCCAGTTTTCCCTCCTGCTTTAGTTTTCTCTTTGGAGGGCCCCACCCAAGCCTGAAAAGTTCAAATTTAGCCTTAAGTCTCCATCCCTAACTCCTCTGGAGAAAAAGCCCAGGATATAGCAACTTAACTTCTTTAAAAGTCCCTGTGGGCTCTGTGATGGGAAAGAAAATAAGACAAAGAGAGGGAGATAATGAGACCAAGACACACATCCACAGAGGTCAAGAAGCAAAGGAAGAAACACTGAAATATGAGGAAAATAGAGAAAGAAAGACAGAATGACAAGGAGAGAAATAGAGAGGATAAAATAAAGGAGAAACTGAGTCTGAGAGACTAGGGCAAAGAAAGAGAAAGACTAAGAGATATAACTGAATAGAGAGGGCAAGAAAAAAGCAAAGAGAAAGAGGCAAAAATATATATATAGTCAGAGACAGGCAGAGAAAAAGGGAGAGTGGGAGCCAGAGAAAAGTGGGAGCCTCAGTTCCTTGTCCTGTCCTAAACTCCTTCATCAAGCCAACAACTTTTAGCTAGAGGCTTGAACTGAGCCCTTGAGGCAGTCCCTACGAAACCCAGTTCCTCAGGGGTGGGAGCTGAGAGGGCCCCCCAGAGACCATGACAGACAGAGAGACCAAGGCAAGTGTGGCCGTCAGCCCAAGCAGCCCTCATTAGGCACTCACACCCACCATGTACTGCAGATAGGCCAATAAATAGTCACCCTCAAAGCCAGTGCACAAAAAAATGACCTCTAAAGTGAGAACACTTTCCTATTTGATATTTTAAAACACTTCAAATTAGTTATCATGAGATATCAGAATATTAATTAACTTCTTTACACTGATTTCAATGGCTTTTTGTTTTTATTTTGAATTACGTATTGGCAGGGCCACCACAATCTGTTCATCATCTGGGACCTTTAAAGGTTTTCACCTGATGTGCCACCGTGGTTCTGGGTGTTAGTTTACAGTGATGAAAGGACGTGCTTCCCTTCTAGACCTGTTTGGATGCCTCTCTGACTGCCCCTTCTCAGTCATTTTGTCAGAGTCCTTGGATAAGAAGTAGAAACTTTCAAGCCCAAACCTGTCCTTTGGGGGTTGTAAGGATCAGTGGGGAGAAAGCAAAGAGATTTGGCCAAGAAGGTGAAGAAGCGGTGTCTAATCTAGTAAGGCATTGGACCACATAGGTTTAAGGCCCAACTGCCTCAGAAACACTGAGTAAACTTGGGCATGTGACTTCATCCTTCTGAAATTCAGCTTCCTTTTTAACAAAACAGAATACCTATCTTGCCAGAGTTCTCATGAGGTTAACAAGAGAATAAGCTATTAGAAACTACAAGTGTGAGAAGAGTTCCTATTATTACAAATAGCTTTAAGGAATGTCAGACCATTAAAGCAAACACACTTCCTGGTAGAGATGAGGCAACCCAGGCTCTCTGAATTTCACTAGGGCAGGCACAGGAAGAGAAAGCAAGAAAGCCTGAAAGAGGCCTGGGGGAAAACAGGGGAAACAGGAGCAGGGGGTTAAAAAATGGAAATCAGAGTTTATTGTCTTAATAAGAACTGAGATGTGATTAATTACACATCTATGGCCATGTTTGGGCTTTGTTTGGTGATGGGTTAGGGAGGAATTATAAATATGTCTAATATGTAGAGAGCTTTTTATAACAAACCATTGAAAAGGGAGCATGGCCAACCCATTGGAGACCCAGAAAATAGCCAGCTCCTTGACATCAGGAGTCTGAGAAAGAAGCCTCAGGAGATAAGGGACACCATAAAAGTCTCCAACCTGGCTAAATGTCACTCCTGGAGATTCTATGGCTCCCCAGTACCTATGAGGTTAATTCTAAACTCCATTTTGTAGTAAGTCCCTGCTCGATCCCTCGCTGCCTCCTCCACAACCTTTTGGTTGGGGAGACTTTTCTCCACCCCAATCTCCCTGTCACACAGCCATATTAAACTTCTGGCCATCATCCCCTATGTGTACTCTCTGCCTGAAATGCATCCATGTCACTCCTCCCTTTACTTAGCTAAACTAACTTGTTCTTCAAAGCTTAGCTAAATATCACCTTTCCTAGGAAATCTTGCCCAACCATCTTCCATCCCCAGTCTGGGATCTCTTAATTTCTGGTTCATGCCTCCTCCATTTAGCAATCTGGGTTGACATTATTGTTTCCATGTCTTTTTCTTCCACAATATAATGACTATTTTGAAGGTGGGGACTATATCATTAACATTTTTGTAATAATTATTATAGCTAGCATTTACCTAGCTATGCCAGACACTTAACACACATGAACTCTCACATGAACCCCATTGAGGTGGACACCATAAAATAGCTCAGGTCATACAATGAGATATCACTATAAACCCATCAAAATGTCTAAAATAAAGAAACAGTGACAACACCAAATGCTGATAATGATATGAAGAAACTGATTCACTCATACATTGCTGCTGGGAATGCAAAATGGTGTAGCTCTGAAATACAGTTTGGCAGTTTCTTTTCTTTTTATAATTTATTTATTTATTTATTTATTTTTGGCTGCATTGGGTCTTCATTGCTGCATGCAGGCTTTCTGTAGTTGTGGTGAGTGGGGGCTACTCTTCATTGTGGTGCATGGGTTTCTCATTGTGGTGGCTTCTCTTTGTTGTGGAACATGGGCTCTAGGCATGTGGGCTTCAGTAGTGGTGGCACATGGGCTCAGTAGTTGTGGCTCGTGGGCTCTACAGCTCAGGGTCAGTAGTTGTGGCACACAGGCTTAGTTGCTCCATGGCATGTGGGATCTTCCTGGACCAGGGATCGAACCCATGTCCCCTGCATTGGCAGGCAGATTCTTAACCACTGCACCACCGGGGGAGTCCTGGCAGTTTCTTTTTCTTTTTTTTTTTGAATTTTACTTTTTGAATTTAACTTTATTTATTTTTTATACAGCATGTTCTTATTAGTTATCTATTTTCTACATATTAGTGTATATATGTCAATCCCAATCTCCCAATTCATCCCACCACCACTTTCCCCCCTTGGTGTCCATATATTTATTCTCTACATCTGTGTCTCTATTTCTGCCTTGCAAACCAGTTCATCTGTACCATTTTTCTAGATTCCACATATATGCATTAATACATGATATTTGTTTTTCTCTTCCTGACCTACTTCACTCTGTATGACAGTCTCTAGGTCCATCCATGTCTCTACAGATGACCCAATTTCTGGCAGTTTCTTATAAAACTAAAAATGTAACTACCATATGACCCAACAATTGCACTCTTGGGCATTTATCCCAGATAAGTGAGAATTTCTGTTCACACAAAAACCTGCACATGAAAGTTCATAACAGCTTTATTCATAATAGCTCCAAATCAGAAACTACCTAACTGTCCTTCAGTGGGTGAATGTTTGAACAAACTGTGGTACATCCATAACATGGAATACCACTCAGCAATAAAAAGGGAATAAACGATTAAAACATACAATATGTATGGACCTCAAAAGATTATGCTGAGTGAAAAAAGTCAATTCCCAAAGCTACATATTGTAAATTATAGTCACTTAACATTCCTGAAATGACAAAAATTATATATATGGAAAACAGATAAGAGACTGCCAGGTATAAAGAAGAGGGTGGAGGTAGGAGAGTGGTGAATATGGCTATAATAGGGAAACATGAGGGATCCTTGTAGTAATGGAAATGTTCTGTATTTTGACTGTTTCAACGTCAACATCCTGGTTGTGATATTGTACTATAGTTGTCGGTAACTGGGAAAAAACTGCAGAGGACCCCCCTGTCTTATTTCCTACAACTGCATGTGAATCTACTACTATCTCAAAATTAAGAGTTAATTTTTTAAAAAGGAATAGAGTACTGATACATGTCATGACATGGATGAACTATGTAAAAATTATACTAAGTGAAAGAAGTCAGTAACAAAAGACCACATAATGCATCATTCTATTTATATGAAATATTAAGAAAAGACAAATCCCTAGAGACAGAAATTGGACTAATGGTTGCCTAGAGCTGGAGGAGGGGGAAAATGGGAAGTGACTGATAAAGTCACTTTTTATGGTGATGAGAATGTTCAAAATTAAGATAATAGTGATGTTTGCAAAACTCTGTGATTACTAAAGCCCACTGAATTGTACACTTTAAAAGGTAAAGTTTATGATATATGAATTATATCTCAATAAAGCTATTGTTTAAAAAATTATAGATCACGTAGCAAAATAGCAAAGTAGAAAATTCCAAGCTCTCATTTCTCCACAGAGACATCAAAAAATAAGCAGAAAGTGTTAGAACCAACTTTGTTAGAACTATGAAAAGCAGTCAAATGTTTCTAGCAATCAAGTGAATGCTAAATCAAGAAAAAGGCAACTGGAAATGGTAGGAGAGCTTTGTGGTGCATACCCTTGCTCCCCACTTCCTTGGTATGGTAGCAGTCTTAACGTGGTAAAAGCCCATGCTTCCAGTGTGGGACCCTGGTCCCTGGTTCCAGAGGGAGCAGAGAAGACCTTATTTGCAAAGTATTGTATATGTCTGTTCTAAGTTTTATGAGGTCTACTTGAAGGACTAATGCAAGGAACTTGTCTCTACTTTGCCTAACTTAGAATTCAGACCACACTAACTTTCACCCCAGCTCAGTGCAAACCTGACTAAGTGTTAGATTGCCCCAGCACAGAACCAGTCTGTAAAGACTGGGAGAGGTGTTTCAGGTTGTTCTGAGGGAGGGTGCTTTTCTTTTATTGTTGTTATTTGATTTTGTTTTTAGCTCCTGGCATTCAGGGAAATCTCTATCAAAACACTAGCCAAACATGAGCTAAAGGAATAGAGACTTCAGAGACCATTCATGACAAGGAATACAATCTTTTCAAAAATAGTTTGGAGTACTCACTAAACATACAGACTACTCCAGCCTTTCAACAATCAACAAAACAGCAAACCCTGGGAAAGGAGGAGAATCTGATTTCCAGAGTTATAACATTATAATATTCAAATGTCCAGTTTTCAACAAAAAAAAATCACAAGATATGCAAAGAAATTGGAAAGTATGGCCCATTCAAAAGGAATAAAATTAATAGAAACTATCCCTAATGAAGTTCAGACATAAGACTTACTAGACAAAGACTTCAAAACAACTGTATTAAATATGTTCAAAGTGCTAAAGGAAAACATGAAGAAAAAACTAAAGAAAATCAGAAGGAAGATGTATCAAAAAGTTTTGAACATCAATAAAGAGATAGAAATTATAAAAAAAAAAGAACCAAATGGAAATTCTGGAGCTAAAAAGTATAGTAACTGAAAAAATTCAACAGAGGGATTTAACAACATATTTAATCAGGGAGAAATAAAAATCAGTGAACTTGAAGGGAGGCCAATTGAAATTTATGAAGTGTGAAATTTATCAAGTAGAAAGAAAAAAGAATAATGAAAAGTGAATAGAACCTAAGGGACCTGAAGTAAATCAAGTGGAGTAACATACATATTATGGGAATCTCAGAGGGAGAAATGAGAGATAAAGGGGAAGAAAGAATCCTGGAAGAAATAATGTTCAAAAACTTCCCAAATCTAATGCAAGACATGAATTTAAAAATCAAGAACCTTAACAAATTCCAACTAGAGTAAATTCAAAGATATCCACACAGAGATACATGATCAAACTGTCAAAAGACAGTATCTTGAAAGCAGTAAGGGAGAAAAGTGATTCATTATGTAAATAAATACAAGAGATTCTGAAGAAGATTAACACCCAATTTGTCATCAGAAACCATTGAGGATAGAAGATATTGTGATGATATATTTAGAATGCTGAAAGGAAAAAAACCCCTCTCAACCAAGAATTCTGTACCTGGCAAAACTCTTCTTCAAAAACAAGGGCAAAATTGAGGCATTTCTAGATAAACAATAGCTGAGGAAATTTGTTAACACTGGACCTGCCCTGCAAGATAAATGCTAGAGCAAGTCTCTTAGGTTGAAATGAAAGGACACTAGACAGTAACTAGAAGTCATATGAAGAAATAAAGATCTCTGATAAAGGTCCATAGATAGGTAAACATCAAGGCTAATACTTTTAACTCCAATTTTTATTTCTTACATTATTTAAAAGACATATAAAAATAATTATAATATGTTATTGGGCACAAAACATATAAAGTTGTAATTTGTGAAACAGTAACACAAAAGGACTGAGCTGTATAGTAGCAGAGTTTTTGTATGCTATTGAAGTTAAGCTGTTAATAATTCAATTTAGATTGTTATAAACACATAATATGTTATTAACATATAAATATGTTAAACATAATCCATATGGTAACCACACAAAAAAACCTAAAGTATATGCATATAAGGAAAAGAGAAGGGACTCAAAATGGTTCCTCATGAAAAAAAAATAAACTCAAAAGTAGACAGTAATGGAGAAAATGAGGGACAAAAAAGAATACAAATAGCAAAAGGGTAAGTAAGTCCGTACTTATCAGTAATTTTCTTAAATGTAAATGGATTAAACTAACTAATCAAGAGGCAGAGATTGATGAAGTGGTTAAAAAACATGACCCAACTATATACTGTCAACAAGAGACTCACTTTGTATCCAAAAAATGCAAATAGGTTGAAAGTGAAAGGATGGAAAAATATTATCCATTGCAAATAGTAACCAAAAGTAGCTGGGTGGCTATATAAATATCAGATAAAATAAAATTTAAGTCACAATATTACAAGACACAAAAAAGGAAATTATATATTGGTAAAGTGTCAATGCAACCAGAATATATAATCATTAGAAACATATATGCACCAAACATTTGAGTGCCCAAAACATAAAGCAAATGATGACAAAATTGAAGGAGAAATAGATAATTGTACAAAACTAGTGGAAAACTCAATAACCCACTTTCAATAATAAATAGAACATCTAGACAGAAGATAACCAAGAAAACAGAGGACTTAAGTAGCACTGTAAACCAACTAGACCTAACAGACATATATAGAACACTATGCAACAATGGTTGAATGCATGCTTTTCAAGTTCATGGTGATGAATTCTCCAGGATAAACCATATGTTAAGTCACAAAACAAGTCTCAATAAATTAAAAAAAAATTGAAATCATACAAAGCGTTTTATCCAGCCACAATGGAATGAAGCTAGAAGTCAATAACAAAAGGAAAATGGAAATGATGTAAATATATGGAAATTAAACATCATAATCTTAAATGACAAATGGATCAAAGAATAAATCACAGGGAAAATTAGAACCTACTTAAATATAAATTAAAATAAAAGCACAACATACCAAAATTATTGAGATGAATTGAAGACAATTATCAGAAGGAAATTTATAGCTGTCAATACCTACATTAAAAAGAAGAGAAATCTATACTCAATACCCTAACTTTACACCTTGAGGAATTATTAAAAAACCCAAAGGTAGCAGAAGGAAGGAACAAGAAAGATTAGAATTGAGACAAGAAAATAGAGAAAAGAAAACCAATAGAGGGCGTCCCTGGTGGCACAGTGGTTAAGAATCCGCCTGCCAATGCAGGGGACACAGGTTCAAGCCCTGGTCCAAGAAGATTCCACATGCTGCAGAGCAACTAAACCCATGTGCCACAACTACTGAGCCTGCATGCCTAGAGCCTGTGCTCCGCAACAAGAGAAGCCACGACAATGAGATGCCTCCACTGTCCACAATTAGAGAAAAGCTCACGCATAGCAATGAAGACCCAACACAGCCAAAAATAAATAAATTAATTAATTTTTTTAAAAAAGAAAACCAATAGAGAGAATTACTGAAACCAGAAGTTGGTTCTTTGAAAAGATCAACAAAACTGACAAACCTTAACTAGAATGACAAAGAAAAAGAGAGAGAATGCACATGAAACTAAAGACAGAAATAACAGTGGGGACATTGCTACTGACCTTACAGAAATAAAAAGGATTGTAAGAGAATATTAGGAAAAATTATATAACAACAAATTACATAACTTAGATGAATTGGAAAAATTCCTAGAAACATACAAATTACCTGACTCAAGAAGAAATAGAAAACCTCAACAGACTTATAACAAGTAAAGAGATTAAATCAGTAGTCAAAAACCTCCCAAAGGAAAATCCAGGACCAGGTAGCTTCATTGATGAATTCTACCAAATATTTAAAGAAGAATTACCACCATTGGTATTCTTAGATATGACACCAAAAACAAAAAAGAAGAAAATTGATAATTTGGACTTAATGAAAATTAAAAACTTTTGTGTATCAAAAGACATTATCTATAAACTGAAAAGACAACCTACATAATGAGAGAAAACATTTGCAAATCATATATGTGTTAAGGGCTTAATATCCAGAATATATCAAAAACTCGTACAAGTCAACAACAAAAATACAAAAAGTCCAATTTTAAAAATGAGCAAAAGATTTGAATAGAGACAAATGATATTACATAAAGATCAAGGGATCAATCCAAGAAAATATAATAATTATATATATATATGTGTATATATATATATACACACACACACCCAACATAGAACCACCTAAATATATAAAGCATGTATTAAGAGACATGAAGGGGAAATTGACATTAACACAATAATAGTAGGGAACTTTAACACCCCACTTAAATCAATGGATGGATCATCCAGACAGAAAATCAATAAGGCAAAACTGGCCTTAAATGACACATTAGACCAGATGCACTTAATAGGTATACATAGAACATTCCATCCAAAAGCAGCAGAATACATATTCTTTTCAAGCATACATGGAACATTCTCCAGGATAGATCACATGCTAGGCAACAAAACAAGCCTCAATGAATTTAAGAAAATTGAATACATATGAAGCATCTTTTCTGACTGCAACACTATGAGACTAGAAATCAACTATAAGAATAAAAACACAAAAAACAAACACATGGATGCTAAACAAGATACTGCTTTAAACAACCAGTGGATCACTAAAGAAATTTTTTAAAAAATACCTGGGGACAAATGAAAAAGAAAAACACAATGGGGCTTCCCTGGTGGCGCAGTGGTTGAGAGTCCGCCTGCCGATGCAGGGGACACGGGTTCGTGCCCTGGTCCGGGAAGATCCCACATGCCACGGAGCGGCTGGGCCCGTGAGCCATGGCCACTGAGCCTGCGCGTCCGGAGCCTGTGCTCCGCAACAGGAGAGGCCACAGCAGTGAGAGGCCCGCGTACCACAAAAAAAAAAGAAAAAAAAGAAAAACACAATGATCCAAAATCTATGGGATGGAGGAAAAGCAGTTCTAAGGGGGAAGATTACAGTGATACAAGCTTACCTCAGGAGAAAAGAAAAATCTCAAATAAACAACATAACCTTATATCTAAAGGAACTAGAAGAACAAACAAAACCTAAAGTTTTAGAAGGAAAGAAATCATAAAGGTCAGAGTATAAATAAATGAATTAGAGACTATAAAAACAATAGAAAAAAATCAATGAAACTCAAAATGGATTGAAGACTTAAGTGTAAGACCAGAAGCCATAAAAATTCTAGAAGAAAACATAGACAGAACATTCTTTGACATAAATTGTAGCAATTTGGGGGGAGCTATCGCTTAAGGTAAAGGAGGCAAATGCAAAGATAAACAAATGGAATCTAATTAAACTTAAAAGCTTTTGCACAGCAAAGGAAACCATCAACAAAACGAAAAGACAACCCACAGAATGGGAGAAAATATCTGCAAATGATACGACCAATAAGGGGTTGATATCCAAAATAAATATACAACTACTAATACAATACTCAATGTCAAAAAAACCCTGATTAAAAAATGGGCAGAAGGGCTTCCCTGGTGGCTCAGTGGTTGAGAGTCCGCCTGCCGATGCAGGGGACATGGGTTCGTGCCCTGGTCTGGGAAGATCCCACATCCTGTGGAGTAGCTGGGCCCATGAGCCATGGCCGCTGAGCCTGTGCATCTGGAGCCTGTGCTCCGTAATGGGAGAGGCCACAACAGTGAGAAGCCTGCATACCACAAAAAAAAAAAAAAAAATGGGCAGAAGACCAGAATAGACAATTTTCTTTTTAAAAATTTTTTATTGAAATATAGTTGATTTACAATGTTGTGTTAGTGATTCAGTTATACATATATAT
The DNA here is from genome assembly GCF_949774975.1 of Lagenorhynchus albirostris. Classification (NCBI taxonomy): domain Eukaryota; kingdom Metazoa; phylum Chordata; class Mammalia; order Artiodactyla; family Delphinidae; genus Lagenorhynchus; species Lagenorhynchus albirostris. The sequence continues at coordinate 77,551,471 of NC_083116.1, forward strand.
AATATATATATTCTTTCTTTACATTCTTTTCCATTATAGGTTATTATAAGATATTGAGTATAGTTCCTTGTGCTATACAGTAGGTCCTTGTCGGTTATGTATTTTACATACAGTAGTATGAATATTTTAATCCCAAACTCCTAATTTATCCCTCCCCCACTCCCTTTTGGTAACCATGTTTGTTTTCTATGTCTGTGAGTCTATTTCTGTTTTTTATATAAGTTCATTTGTATCATTTTTTTAGATTCCACATATAAGCAAAATCATACGATATTTGTTTTTCTCTGTCTGGTTTACTTCACTTAGTATGATAATCTCTAGGTCCATCCATGTTGCTGTAAATGGCATTATTTCATTTTTTTTAATGGCTGAGTAATATTGCATTAAATATATATATGTGTGTGTGTATATATATATATATATATATATATATATATATATATATACCACATTTTCTTTATCCATTCATCTGTCAATGGACACTTAGGTTGCTTCCATGTCTAGGCTATTGTAAATTGTGCTGCTATGAACACTGGGCTGCATGTAACTTTTGAATTATGTTTTTCTCCAGATATATGCCCAGGAGTGGATTGCAGGATCATATGTTAGCTCTATTTTTAGTTTTTTCAGGAGCCTCCATACTGTCCTCCATAGTGGTTGTACTAATTTACATTCCCACCAACAGTGTAGGAGGGTTCCTTTTTCTCCACACCTTCTCCAACATTTATTATTTGTAGACTTTTTGATGTTGGCCATTCTGACTGCTGCGAGGTGACAGCTCATTGTAGTTTTGACTTGTGTTTCTCTAATAATTAGCAATGCTGAACATCTTTTCATGTGCCTTTTGGCCATCTGTATGTCTTCTTTGGAGAAATGCCTATTTAGATCTTCTGCCCATTTTTTGATTGGGTTGTTTTCTTTTTGTGATATTGGGCTGTGTGAGCTGTTTTGTATATTTTGCAGATTAATCCTTTGTGAGTCACATCGTTTGCAAATACTTTCTCCCACAGAATAGACAACCCTTAGAATGGGAGAAAAGATTTGCAAACAAAGAAATCAACAAGGGAATAATTTCCAAAATATACACACAGCCTAAGCAGCTCGATATCAAAACAAACAAACAAATCAAAAAAATGGATGGAAGATCTAAATAGACAATTCTTCAAAGAAGACATACAGATGGCTAAAAAGCACATGAAAAGATGCTCAACATCGCTAATTATTAGAGAAATGTAAATCAAAACTACAGTGAGGTATCACCTCACATGGGTCAGAATGGTCATCATCAAAAATCTACAAACAGTAAATGCTGGAGAGGGTTTGGAGAAAAGGGAACCTTCCTACACTGTTGGTGGGAATGTAAATTGGTACAGCCACTATGGAGAACAATATGGAGGTTCCTTAAAAAACTACAAATAGAACTACCGTACGACCCAGCAATCCCACTACTGGGCATATACCCTGAGAAAACCATAATTCAAAAAGAGTCATGTACCAAAATGTTCATTGCAGCTCTATTCACAATAGCCAGGACATGGAAGCAACCTAAGTGTCCATCGACAGATGAATGGATAAAGACGACATGGTATATATATATACAATGGAATATTACTCAGCCATAAAAAGCAATGAAATAATGCCATTTGCAGCAACATGGATGGACTTGGAGATTGTCATACTGAGTGAAGTATGTCAGACAGAGAAAGACAGATGTCATATGATATCACTTATATGTGGAATCTAAAAAAAATGATACAAATGAACTTATATACAAAACAGAAATAAACTCACAGCCATAGGAAACACACATGCTTACCAAAGGGGAGTGGGAGAGGGATAAATTGGGAGATTGGTATTGACATGTACACACTACTATATATAAAGTAGATAACTAATAAGGACTTACTGTATAGCACAGGGAACTCTACTCAATACTCTGTAATGACCTATATGGGAAAAGAATCTAAAAAAGAGTGGATATATGTATAACTGATTCACTTTGCTGTACACCTGAAACTAACACAGCATTGTAAATCAACTATACTCCAATAAAAAAATTTAAAAAATAAATAAAATACCTATAGTAAAAATAAATAAATAAAACTAGTCAATGTAACCAAAAAGAAACAGACTTACAGATATAGAGAATAAACTACTGGTTACCAGTGCGGATACGGTAGGGGGAAGGGGCAAGATAGGGGATATGGTAGGGGGAAGGGGGAAGATATGGTGGGGGAAGGGGCAAGATAGAGGTACAAATTACTATGCATAAAACAAGTAAGCTGCAAGGATATATTGTAAAGCACAGGGAATATAGCCAATATTTTATAATAACTATAAATGGAGTATAATTTATATAAATTTTGAGTCACTATGTTGTACACCTGAAACTAATATAGTCTTACAACTCAACTATACCTCAATTTAGAAAATAAATGAACTACATACAAACAATTTTTTTTAATATGCACTATGCACACAATGGAATATTATTCAGCTTTACAAAAAGAAGGAAATTCTGACATATGCTACAACATGGATGAAACTTGAGGACATTATGCTAAATGAAATAAGTTAGTCACAAAAAGAGAAATAGTGTATGATTTCACATATATGAGGTATCTGGAGTAGTCAAATTTATTGAGACAGAAAGTAGAATGGTGCTTGCCAGGGACTGGAGGAAAGTGCAAATAAGAAATTATTGTTAAATGGGTATAGAGTTTCAGTTCTGCAAGATGGAGAGTTGTGTAGATAGTTTGCACAACAATGTGAATGTATTTAACACTACTGAACACTTAAAAATTGCTAAGGCTGTAAACATTGTTTTATATATTTTACCAGAATTAAAAATAAAGTAAATAAATAAATATCAAAAGCTTTAAAAAAAGAATGGAAAGTAAGGGTTGGCAAAGTTGTGGAGAAATTCGGAACTCCTACATTGCTGTGGGAATGTTAAATAGTGCAGTCACTGCAGAAAACAATTTGGCAGTTCCTCTAAAAGCTAAACATTGAATTACATATTATCCAGTAATTCCACTCTGATGTATATACCCCAAAGAATTGAAAACAGGGACTCAAAACATATATTTGTATGCTAATGTTCGTTGTAGTATTATCCACAATAACGAAATGCAGAAACACTCCAAGTGTCCATGAACAAATGAATTGATAAATAAAGTGGGTATATACATACAATGGAATCTTATTCAGCCACTAAAAGGAAAGAAATCTGATATAGGCCACTGATACATGAATGAACCTTGAAAACATTATGCTAAGTGAAATAAGTCCGAAACTAAAGGACAAATATTGTATGCTTCCACTTACATGAAATATCCAGAATAGGAAAATTCATAGACAGAAAGTAAATTACGGGTTACTGGGGGCTGGGGGGAGGGGGAGAAGTAAGTTATTGCTTAAAGGTTACAGAATTTCTGTTTGGGTTAATGGAAGAATTTCAGAAATAGATAAGTGGCAATGGTTGCACAACACTGAATGTAATGGTGCCACTGTGTACACTTAAAATGGTTAAATTGGCAAGTGTTATACACATTTTATCACAATAAAAAATATCCAAAAAAGAGGGGAAAAGTGAAAATAACAGCTACAAGTACTACTCTTACTGCTGTGATCTAGTGTAACCCTTTGTAAAGTACCTCCTCCATGCCAGGTACTATTTTAGGTACTGGGGAAACAGTCATGAAGAACTGTGAGAAAAGACAGATGATATACAAACAAGTAAGGAATCAGGAAACCAAATTTATAGCCCAGCACTGTTGTAGCCCTGGCACTATGTGGCTTCTGTTCTCCATGACCACTTCATGAGCCCCTGCCTTGGGCCAGACCCTAGAGACATAGGTTGTAGAACTATGCTTTACATATGGTCAAGTTCATGGCAATGAGTAGTTACTTTGCAAGCAATTTTTGCCCCTCCCTTCCCTCTGCTCTCTAGGTGGCCAATTTTCCCTTGTCCTGGATAGGCTTGAGCCTCAAACTCAAGAGCTGCCTTGGAATAACAGAATCCAGGCCAGGCATGGAGAATTTAGATGTTTCTCACCCTTCACAATATTCCCTTGGGTGCTGGCACCTCACTGCCTTCACCTCTCCTGGAATCAGTTCCTTGAGTGCCTGGACAGCTCCTGGCACTGTCCGTCCCCTGGTTTTTGTCCAGGCCTGGCTGACTGACTTCACCCATCTCCTCCCTTCTCCATCTCACCCACCACGGACTTTGAAAGTCCAGGGCTCCAGCTCCAGGGCTCTCAACATAGACAAAATAATGGGCCAATTCAAGGCCTAATTTAGTTATTGACTATTTCGTGTCAAACAGGCAAAACCAAACCAAAGTCATTCATTCCTCAATTTGGCAAATATTTAAAGAGCCCCTGCTCTGATCCAGATGTTAGCAACTTCACTTTGCAGCCAGAATAATGGTAATAACCATTTCTTGAGCACCTATTATGTGCTGGATACGTCTCATGGATTAACTCACTGACTTTTCATACAACCCTGTGTAGGGGTGGGGATTATCCCGATTTTTCAGCAGAGAGGCTGAGGTTCAAAAAGACATGGCTAGGGCTTCCCTGGTGGCGCAGTGGTTGAGAGTCCACCTGCCGATGCAGGGGACATGGGATTGTGCCCCGGTCCGGGAAGATCCCACGTGCCGCGGAGTGGCTGGGCCCGTGAGCCATGGCTGCTGAGCCTGCGGGTCCGGAGCCTGTGCTCCGCAACGGGAGAGGCCATAACAGTGAGAGGCCCGCATACCGCAAAAAAAAAAAAAAAGACATGGCTAAGACCACTGAGGGGCCTGATGCACCTAGACCATTCCACAGCTCATGTATACTCCACACAGCCAGTGCACCATGCACTCTGCCAAAACCTCACTTTTCAATGTACCCCTACAATCCACACCACACACTGCTCACTTCACCCATGTTTCTCTTGTATACCTCTCATGTAACATGTCTCTTAGACATACTGTCTGTATCCAGTGTTTCTTGAATACCACACAGAAACTGACATGCACATCCATACAGACAGACTTTACAAAGACACTGGTACTAGTCCTCTTCCCCTGGCACTTTACACACATACACATATGTTTGCACAGGCCATGCAAATATTAGGCCCTGGGCTTCCCTTGTGGCACACTGGTTAAGAATCCACCTGCCAATGCAGGGAACACGGGTTCAAGCCCTGGTCTGGGAAGATCCCACAGGCCATGGAGCAACTAAGCCCGTGCACTGCAACTACTGAGCCTGCACTCTAGAGCCACAACTACTGAGCCTGTGTGCCACAGCTACTGAACCCTGCATGTCTAGAGCCTGTGCTCCGCAACAAGAGAAGCCACCACACAACGCAATGAAGATTAGCCCCTGCTCACCGCAACTAGAGAAAGACTGTATGCAGCAACGAAGACCCAACGCAGCCAAAAATAAACAAACAAACAAATAAATAAATAAATAATAAGCCCTGCCTCCTTCCCACCCACTGTGTTCTGGTAACAAAACTAGGCACAGAGATTCTTCACTTATTCTGCCACATCCCCCTTTGAATCTCCTCCCTTCCCAGACCTGCTCTATCTCCATGTCAAGCTGTTTTCATTTTACCCACAAACAGATCCCACGCACAGGCTCATGCTCACTGATAGGCACAGCCCAGGCCACACCCAGGAACTGCCAACTCTTCCCCTACTTCCTTTGTTTGTTTTCCCAACACTGTGGATTGGGAGTCACTTAGCAGAAGGTGGCTATGCAACAGAGCTCTGCCCCGGACTTCAGGGAAGACCAGTCTGGTAGGGCTATGCCCCCTTCTACCTGTCCTTGCACTTTATCCCTCTTTCAGTGTTGGAGTTTTTTTCCCTATATCTGCCTTTATAGTGGGAGATGAACCACTGAACCATTTTCTCTGGCTCTTATCTTCCAGATACTTGGTCAAAGGTAAGGAGGAATTGGAGATCAGTGCTCATATAAAGGCATGGAAGTGGGGTTTTCCCTAGGAGTTCAGGTTTTAGAGTGACAATCAAGTGCTTGTTCTATAGCTACCACTGCCTTCCCCCTTCCTGGAGTTAACCCTCAGTGCCCTGTCCTATGCGTCCTTAAATAAAAGGATGCCAGTGTCTTTCTTCACAGTCAATATGCCTTTAGGTGACTCCTTCCCTGGTCCTGTCTCTATTTCCCCCATCTGTCAAATAGAAACCAATTATGAGGTCTACCCTATCACTGTGAGAAGTGGAGAATGCAAAAGGAGCCATATCAGGCCTGGTCTAGACTGGACATTTTCTGCATGGCTGCCTTTTCTCAAGGTCTCCCTCTGTATCAGTGGCCTTGCAAGGGTTCTTGCATATCATTTTAGGCCCAGAACTGATGTGTCAAAAGTAGCATGCTAATCTTGAGAAAGAAAAATGGAGCTGGAGGAATCAGGCTCCCAGACTTCAAACTACACTACAAAGCTACCGTAATCAAGACACTATGGTACTGGCACAAAAACAGAAATATAGATCAATGGAACAGGATAGAAAGCCCAGAGATAAACCCATGAACATATGGTAATCTTATCTTTGATAAAGGAGGCAAGAATATACAATGGAGAAAAGACAGCCTCTTTAATACATGGTGCTGGGAAAACCAGACAGCTACATGTAAAAGAATGAAATTAGAACACTCCCTAACACTATACACAAAAATAAACTCAAAATGGATTAAAGACCTAAATGTAAGGCCAAACACTATAAAACTCTTAGAGGAAAGCGTAGACAGAACACTCCATGACATAAATCACAGCAAGATCTTTTTGACCCACCACCTACAGAAATGGAAATAAAAACAAAAATAAACAAAGGGACCCAATGAAACTTAAAATCTTTTGCACAGCAAGGGAAAACATAAACAAGAGGAAAAGACAACCCTCAGAATGGGAGAAAATATTTGCAAATGAAGCAATTGACAAAGGATTAATCTCCAAAGTTTACAAGCAGCTCATGCAGCTCAATACGAAAAAAACAAAAAACCCAATCCAAAAATGGGCAGAAGACATAAATAGATATTTCTCCAAAGAAAATATACAGATTGTCAACAAACACATGAAAGGATGCTCAGCATCACTCATCATTAGAGAAACGCAAATCAAAACTACAATGAGGTATCACCTCACACCAGTCAGAATGGCCATCATCAAAAAATCTAGAAACAATAAATGCTGGAGAGGGTGTGGAGAAAAGGGAACCCTCTTGCACTGTTGGTGGGAATGTAAATTGATACAGCCACTATGGAGAACAGTATGGAGGTTCCTTAAAAAACTAAAACTAGAACTCCCACAGGATCCAGCAATCCCACTACTGGGTATATACCCTGGGAAAACCATAATTCAAGAAGACTCATGTACCACAATGTTCATTGCAGCTCTATTTACAATAGCCAGGACATGGAAATAACCTAAGTGCCCACTGACAGATGAATGGATAAAGAAGATGTGGCACATCTATACAGTGGAATATTACTCAGCCATAAAAAGAAACAAAATTGAGTTACTGGTAGTGAGGTGGATGGACCTAGAGTCTGTCATACAGAGTGAAGTAAGTCAAAAAGAGAAAAACAAATACTGTATGATAACACATATATATGGAATCTAAAAAAAAAAACGTTCTGAAGAACCTAGGGGCAAGACAGGAATAAAGACACAGACATGGAGAATGGGCTTGAGGACATGGGGACTGGAAAGGGTAAGCTGGGAGGAAGTGAGAGAGTGGCATGGACATATGTACACTACCAAATAAATAGATAGCTAGTGGGTAGCAGCTGCATAGCACAGGGAGATCAGCTTGGTGCTTTGTGACCACCTAGAGGGGTGGGATAGGGAGGGTGGGAGGGAGACGTAAGAGGGAGGAGATATGGGGATATATGTATATGTATAGCTGATTCACTTTGTTATAAAGCAGAAATTAACACACCATTGTAAAGCAATTACACTCCAATAAAGATGTTTAAAAAAAAAAAGTAGTGTGCCATACTGTGATGTGTAAGCTAGCAGGCCTTGTGGCCAAACTGCCTGTACTTGACTCTTTACTAGTTATTTGACCTAAGGTGAGTTGCTAAATCATTCTGACCTCAGTTACTCTGTCCTAGAAATGGGGTTCATGATGGTATCTCTTTCATAGGGTTGTTTTGAGGATTAAATGAAAGGATGCAAAAGTTCTTGGTTCATTGAAAATAATCAGTAGATGTTTGTTGAATAAATGAATAAACTAAGTAATACCATTTCTTCTTAGGCTCAAGATCACAGACCCAGTAAATACCAAATATAATACCTGCCACTCACTGTGTGTCCCACTGGAATGCAAGCTCCATGAGGGCAGAGACTTTATGTCTGTTTTGTACCCCAAGCTTCTAGAACAGGGCCTGGAAAAAATAAGTGCTTATAAATATTTCTTCAATGAATGAATGAGCAAATGAATGAATACTATATTCCAGGCACTGTGTTAGGCATGTGGGACAGAGTTCTAAGACAGGCAATACCTGTCCTCATAGAGTTTGCAATCTAGTCATTAAATTGATAACCACACCAATAATTGAACCTGGGGTAAATACTGTGAAAGAAGAGGGGAGGATGCTGTGAGAGTGAAACACAAAAGGAATTTCCTAGTCTGGTAGGTGAGAGGGAATCTCCCAGAGCCACTGACCATCTGAACCTGAAGGAGTGAATCAGACGACAAGTAAGGAAGAGAAGATGGCAATGAACTTGGACCACTGAAAGATCAGAAAATGGTCAGCATGGGCTGGATTGTGGTGAGAAAGGGAATGAGTAGCAAGAAGTAGGATTGGAGAGCCTGGAAGAGGCCAGATTATGTAGGACCTTGTGGACCATGGAAAAGAATTTGGCTTGTGGTCCTCACATGATAGGAAGACACTGGAGGGTTTTGAGCAGGGGAAAGGCATAATCTATGTTTTACAAAGATTCTTCTGGGTTCCTTATGGAGAATGTGTTGTAGGGGGCAAGGGTGAAAACAAGGAGACCTGTTAGGAGGCTATGGCAGTTGTCCAGGTGAGAGATGATGGGGACTATGACCCAACAGTTGGAAGTAAATGAGGAGAGAGGTGTATATATTAGGGATATATTCTGAGTATAGCAAGACTTGCTGATAGACTGAATAATGAGGGGGTGATAGAGGAAGAGGAGACAAAAATAACTAGATTTCTGACTTGCCACCTGGGTATAATGATGCCATCTTTCTTTGATAGGGAAGATTGTGGAAGGACAGGCTTTGAGGTGGAGGGAAACAGAAGTTCTGCTGTAAACCAAAGTTGTCTTTGGTTTACCAGCAAGACATGCAAATGGATATGCTAAACATGAGTCTGGAGCCCAAGATAGAGGCTGGGCATCTTTAATAGAATTATGTCTTGAGTGTGCTGGGGGAGCCATGGGGCAGTTGTGAGCAAAGGAGCAACATGAACTAACTTTTGTTTTAACACTATCATTCTGGACGCTGGGTTGAGAACTGACTATAAAGAGGCAAGGATGTAAGTAAGACCAAGAAGGAGGCTATTTCAGTCATATGGGCAAAAATTGATGGTAGCCTGGACCAGGGAAATGGAGATTGGGGAAAGAGGTCAAGTTTGGAAAAAGAGCCAACAGTCCTTGATAACAGATTGGATATGATAGGTGAAGGAGATGGAAATGTCAAAGATGACGCCCAGGGTTGGGGTTTGCCCAATTGTGTTCATGATGGAGCCAAAGTCTGAGCTAGAGACCACTGGATAAGAATAGATTTGGGGGAAAGACATTCCTACTGGGGGAAGCCAGAGAAGATTCCCCCACAGGGGAAAATGTTCAGTTTCTCTCCCTGACCTCCTTGTTCCTTTTACTTTTTCTTGCTTACCTACCACAAGCTTCAAAAGGAGTCCATACATTCTACATAAAATTCCACTATCAGAGAATCTCTCCTTCATGTTGATGCATAGTGCTTTCTGGCCTCTGTTAACACTACAAAGTATCCCTGGGAGATCACATCTACTCCTGTGACTTCAATTACCATTATTATTCTGATGACTTCCAATGTTCTATCTATAGATCTGCACACTTCTTTGAGCTCCAAACCCACATGGCCAACCATCTACTGTATATCTTCCCCTGGACATCCCACATGCAACACAACCCTACTATGAACCAAACCAAAGTCTTCATATTGCTCCCCGTACATCTGTTCCTTTGCCCCAGTGTCCCCTAGATGCATAAATGTCCTACTGGTTACCCAGAATTCCATGACCAAAAGAACATGTAAGTCATCTTTGACTGCTCTTAATCCCCACATCTAACCCAACACTGAGTCCCACAGATACTATCTTCTTCTTCACAGTATACAGTCATTGTTGAGATTGGGTTCTAATGCCAGATTTCCTTGGCTTATATGCTGGCTCTGCAACTTACTAGTCACTTAAACTTTCTGTGCCTCAGTGCCTTCACCTGCAAAATGGGAATGATGATAACAGTACTTATACCTACTTCATAAGGTTGTGAATTAATCCAGGTAGATCACTTAGAACAGTTGCCTAGCACATAGTAAGTATTTAATACCTGTTAGCTATCTATGATAATAGTGATGATAACAATGATTTCCCAAATATCCCTCCTGACTGTAACTGCTGTAGTATAGACTCCCTTCTTGCCTGAATCACAAAATCCTCCTAACTTAGCTGAATAGATGAATGTAATAGATTTGCCATGCACTGTGCAGGGCACTGTCATGACACAAAAGTTTATTAGATATGATTTCTATCCTTCTGGAGAAGCAGTATTGCCTACACCTGCTCTGTCCAACATGGTAGCCACTAGCTTCAAGTGACTATTAAACTTTAACTTTAGATTTATTGAAATAAAATTATATTAAAAATTAAGTTCCTTAGTAAGAGTAACCACATTTCAGGTGCTCATCAACTTGGAGTCAGACTACTTAGATTTACCTCCTGGACCTGTCATTTCCAGCTGTGTGACCTTGGGCAAATCACATAACCTATCAGAGCCTATATTTTCATCTATTAAATGGGTCTAATAATAATAGTACCTACCTTAAAGGGTTGTTGTGAGGATGAAATGAGTTGATACTTATAACGTATTCATAATAATACTCAATAAATTTTAGTATTGTAGTTTAGCAGTAGCGATACTACACACACACACACACACACACACACACACACACACACACACAAATACATACATCCTCTTGGAGAAAAGTAGTATTACCAGTTGATGAATCATAAGGGCTACTAAGGGTTTGGTCTAGCAGTTGGTGCTTTTTGAGTTCAGCATGGTGCACTGGAACCATAGCTGAGCTAGGGTTCTGGAGAATCCAAGTTTTAGTTCTAGTAGTAGTTCTAGCCATGGCTATAGAATTCATTTTCTGTGTAACCTTGGGAAAACTGTTTCCCCTTCACTGGCCTCAGTGGGGTGATTGCACTGTTCTAGATGGTGTCTCTGCCCTACCAGTTGAAGCACGCTTTAAGAGAAAGGATCCTATTTCAGATGGCATAAAGGAGTTAAGATAGATTTTTTTTAAACTTGGCACGTCTGAGGAATAGTAATTAAAGCTGACATTTATCGAGTGCTAACTCTGCACTGGACACCATACATACCATACATTAGTTCATTTAATTCTCAGAACTGCCCTGTGAGGTATTAGTTATCCTCATTTGGCCAATGAAGAAACTGAGGCTAGAGAAGTAAGGGTTTGGAAAAGCAAAGCCACTGTTCACTCTCAGACAGCCAGCGGTGAGTGGTAAGGTAGATCGTCAAACCCAGGTCCGCCTGACACCAAGACCACATTCTGAACCACCCTGTCATACTGCCTAGGAGCTTGGTGAAAGATAGTGGGGCTGGAGAGGTAGGTCAGAGTCACTTTAGTATAATTATGGAGGAGGCATTATGGTTGTAGAGCACTCAGAGCATGTCCTAACTACCTTGCTTCCCCTATCCTAAGATCTGTCCTTGGCAGGGCCCCAGCTAGAGTAATGCTAACCTTCCCTCCCAATCATCTAGCACTCTGGGCTGGGAAGGGGGCTGTTTCTCCTGAGGTCCTCCCTTCCGCTTTTCCTGGCCTGGGCAGTGAGTCTCTCTTCATAGTATTTGAATCAGAGGAAACAGATAGACTGAGGAAGTGAAGAAAAAACAGGCTGCCTGGGCTCTACAAGCCAATGTAAACACTCAGTGGTTTCCTGTTGTTGCAGCCCAAAGCGTCCCATGACATCATTCCTGGCCTTTCCAGAACACACTGGCTTGGCCCAGGGCTAAGTGGCAGTCGCCCCCCTTCCCCACCAGAGTTAGATCCTCCGGAACTGAAGAACTTCTCTGGGCCAACCATTCCCCACCTGCCTGGTCAGCCACTTAGGCCTTTCTAACCCTATAAGGTTTTGGAGGCTACAGACCGGACATGCTGTCCCACTTCCCAGAGGCCCAGTGGCTTATGGGTCAGAGCAAGTTTTCCTAAACCGGAAAAGTTATTTTACTTCTTTTAATGGAGATTTGGAGTCAGGAGAAGGGGAGAAATGTATGACACATAGACTCTGAGACAGGCCCTAACTGCTTCCTTCCCTCTCTACCTCACCCAGGGGCATACAAGTTTATTTCTCAGTGTTGGTCACAAATTCCTAGAAACAGAACTTTAAGGGCCCTTTCAAGACCTCATAGTCTAAACTTTCCATGGTGTAGATGACAGCACTAAGGCCCAGAGAGGGAAAAGGAACTGGTCCCAGTTGCACCGTTGGTCAGTGCAGCATAAGCCATCCACTCCCGTGGTCTGAAATTGAGCTATCTCAAGCCTGAGCAGGATGATATAGTTAAAAGAGCTCTTGACAGGAAATTCAGAAACCAGGGTTCAAGCTGTAATTCTTCTATGAGAGATTAGATAAAGTTCTTTTTTTCTTTGAGCCTTGGCCTAGACAGCCATAATTCAATTCAAGGCAACACATACTTATTGACAGTCTACTGTGCCTGATAGAGCTGCTGGCTCCTGGGGAGGAGAAGAAAGCATGATGAGAAGACTCCCCAGTTCACAGGTTGAAATGGAAAGAAAATGAAGTGGATGGTCTAAACTCTGTAAGTGACCTAAAGCCTGTGTGGACTCCACGCTTCTGTCTCTAGGCAGAATCAAACCATAATCAGGTGTCTGGGGTCCTTCAGGGCTGCAGCCCCCTCCCCACTTCATTCACAAGGCAGCAGAGAACTCTCATTGAGCCAGAGTTCCATTTGCAAAAAACTTTCTCAGTTCTGGTCTCATTTAGCTGGGTACATTTGCATAGAGAAGTAGTGAGGTCCTAAATTATTGTCTGGAAATCAAGCCAAACACATTATTGTAGTTCCTACAGCCAGCAATAATTGGATTTCAAGCTGTAGCTGTGCCATGGAGCACAGGCAATTTGAAATAGTTCTTTTAATCAATCAAGTTCATCACAGCCTAGATTAGCAAGTAGAATTCAGAAACACATTTAGGGAAAAGGATGACTATTCCTGCACCCCCAAATGCATAAGACAATGTGAAGTCATTCTGTTAGCCAACAATTTAACCACAGCATAGATTAGATGAAACACACAGAAAATATAGACTCATTTAGATGCTTGGAGACACGCATCGATACACAGATGCAGGAAGCTGCACATGAGCATTGGGAGACACAAAGAAACATACACTCTCAGAGCAACAGACACACAGAAAAAAAAAGATGCACGCATGCGCACACACACACACACACACACACACACACACACACACACACATTGTAGCTCCAATGGGAAGCTACAAAAAAAGTTAGCTGTCTGGAAGTTCTGAGGGACGACTTCCTGAACCCCTGTTCATCCTTCTGCTTCCTCCCCCAACAATCATCCTAATTCAAATCCTATAGAGTATTTTTTCCAAAGAAGCCTTAGAAAGCCATCCTCTCCTCACCACATCCATACCCACTCCCACTCCACTGCATCAGACCCGTCTATCACCAGACAACAGAAAATATCTTCTATCAGGGTTCCCTGATGTCAGTATCTTTCCACTAATACACTTTCCCTGAGGCAGGCTGCCTGCCAGAGGGAATCTTTCTACAGCTCAGCCCTGTTCTTGCCTCATCTCTGCTCAAAAATCCTTCCTATTCTCTCCACTGTCAGCGCAAGCAAACCTGGACACCTGACATTCATGGGGCAACCAAAACCTGGAACTCCTTGCCTCTGTTCATGCCCTCTGCTCTCCAGAAAGCAAATGGCACCTTGCCCAGCCCCTTACACATGCTCACCCCAAGCTCTCCTGACCCTTGTGCTATTCACTTGGACTAGAACCACTCCGTCTGCACTTATCAAAATCTTACCCATGTTAGATTTTCCTGGGTTGTTTGAATTTTTCAGTAGGATGACTCCATCTTTGCCATTAAAATTTTTTAAATGTTTTCATCCTTTAAGGCCCAACCCTAAGGTAACCTCTTCCATGAAGTCTACCTCTAAAATCTCCCAAAAGCACTGTATAAGAGAACAGAACTTACCCCATTTAGCCTTCACAGCTTTGTGTGTCTTGGTCCTCAGAGGAGAGCTGATTGGGGAAAAGGACGAAATCCCCTCATGCTACTGCCTCCTCTGGGGCAGTCAATGTGCTGGCACTCTTCTTGTGTTACTGCATTGCCCACAGTCCAGCAAAGACAGACTGACAAAGCCCAGGCCTCTGGAATCTCACTCCAGCCTCTTTTTGAGTTACCTTATTCTAGTCATGAGTTTGAGTCTTGACATTGCCACTAGCTTGCTGTGTGACTACAGGCAAGTCTCAACTCCTCTCCAGCCTCAGTTTTTTCAAGGATACTTCCAGTTCTGGATTCTATTATTGCAAGATGCAGGATTTTATGCAGCTACTCCCATGAGGACATCAGGGACTAGATATGTCCACTATCTCTATTATTCTCTCTCTTTCTCTGCCACCTCCCCTGCCTGTCTCTCTCCTCACTGTTTTGTGTTTCCTTATCTCCTCTTTCTCTGTCTCTTTTTGTCTCTTCCTGCCTCTCTCCCTCTCCCTCTCTCTTCTCTCTCTCCCTCTCTCTTCTCTGTCTCTGTCTCTGTCTCTGTCTCTCTCTCTCTCTCTCTCTCTCACTGGCTTTCTCCCTCCCTCCCCTCTTCCTTCCTCTCCCTCTCTCTTTCCTTCTATCTTTCTGTCTCTTTTTCTTCTCTCTCTTCCTCTTCTCCCTCTCTGCCCTTCTCTCTCTGCTCCCTCTTTGTTTCTCTGCCTCTTCCTTTCTGCCTCTCTCTCTTCTATGTCTCTCTGTTTCTGATTCTATCTCTCTGTCTCTGCCCCACCCTCAACCCCAGGGGGTGAATCTGGTTGAATAGCTTCTAACTCAAAACAGCTCTGATGCTTCCTGAGTGTTGCTGGTGAGTAGAGGTAGAAATGAGGTCCCTCTGAGGGCCTCAGGAAGCTCAAATCCCTCACCCCTCCCCTTGAAAAGGGCTCACAGAGCTAAGGAGGAAGGCAGCCAGGATGAAGGGTCTCATAGCAGAGTCAGCTGGCTCCTACCCTCCAGCTTTTCACCTAAAGAGAGGGCATTGCCCAAAGAATCTCCATCTCCTAGATGATCTGAGCCAGAGGTTCTTAACACCCAAATGCTCCATCTTCCCACTCCTCAGCCTTACCATTTTACAGATGTGAAACAGACAACAGGAAAGGAATGACCCATCACTCCACAGTGAAGTAATGGAAGAACTAGAACTAGAATGCTGGTCTCCTGACTCCTAATCAAGTGCTCTGAAAAGATTATAAAATTGATTTAACACCATCAGTTGAAAGGCACTTTTCAGAGCATTTTGCTAGAAGAGATAGTGATGGGTCAGGTAGAGACTTGATAGATATCCAGATTGTGAATATTCAAAAACAGTGTCTAGATCTTCTTCATCTCCAGTGAAAGTTCAATATAGTGTCTGACACTGATGAATAAATGAGGGAGGAAGCTGCCATCAGGGAAGTTGGGGGACACTGATGCTTCCTCTGGGGCTCTGGGTGTTCATGTGGAAAACTCCAGAAACTTGGAAATCAAAGGATCAAGGGATTCTTTGATCAAGGGACTTGGAAATCAAGGGATTAAGGGATTAGTCTGTTCTAAATTTGTTCAGTCAAGACTTCCCCCCTGTCCAACCCCCATAAATCAGTTTCTCTTTGTAAAAGGAGTAATGATATCTGCCTCATCTGGCTCCCTAGGGCTTGGAGCAGTTTCAATGAAAGAAAAATATAGGAAAGAACCTTGACAAAAACAAGACAGCACTCTGCAAATGTGATGGCTGGGTGCTATGGTGATATCCTAGCTAGCAATTATGTTCTCAGCAGGGGCAACTGTGGGTGCTGAATGAGTCATCCTCTCACTCTCAAACCAGAGGCCTTGAAAGGGGAGAAATGAGGTGAGCCTTTCGTTAGGAGCTTTTTCCATGAAGGGGGGCCGGAACAAGGGTGGACAGAACCTCCCCCCCCCCACATACATGCACACTGTGCCCCAGATTCCAGCCTCTTAGGGACTAAATGTCCAGCTTAAGCAAGGACTGCAAGTATCTGCTATTTAATTCAGAGATGCCAAGTCCCCAAGCCACTGGAGCTTCTGAGGCACTAAAAGTCAGAATCCCCAATTTTTCTTCAGCCTCTATTCTACAGCCAGCCTTGGGTTCTAGTTCTGACTGTAATTAATTTATTCTGTGATTTCAGGAAGATTGCATTCCCTCTCTGAGCCCTTTCCATCTATAACGTACAGGATAATCTAGATGCCTAACATTATCTTTCAAGAGTCCTGGACTAGAATTTAGAATATCTGGGTTCCAGTCCTAGCTCTGTCACAACAACTGTATGATTTTAGACAAATTCATTCCTGAGCCTCAGTTTCTGAAACTATAAAATGAGGCATTTGGATTAGAGCCTTAGTGCTGTGTTTCAAGAGTTCTGGACTGAGATTTGGGAAATCTGAGTTCTAGCTCTAACTGCCAGACTGAATCATTGTCTGAGTTTAGACTGGTCTCATCCCTTCTCTGGGCCTCAATTTCTCCTATCTATATCATAAAGGGATCCAAATATAAGTTTTCTAAAACACACCCTCTAGTTCTTTTTTTAAAGTTTTTTTTTTTTTTAATTTTTGGCCATGCCACATGACATGTGGGATCTTAGTTCCCTGTCCAGGGATTGAACTCGTGCCCCCTGCAGTGGAAGCATGGAGTCTTAACCACTGGACCACCAGAGAAGTCCCATACACTCTGATTCTGATAGCCTGTGGTTCTAGAATTTTACGAAGGCTAAAAATGAAGTGAAGGGAGGGGGAGACCACACCCTGAATAATTTCTCATAAACTAGCAGTGGTTGCCCTCTATAGGTCAGACCTGAAAGCACAGGCCAAACTCGACTTGACCTGCTGAGGCCAACTCTGCCAAAAGAGCTGAAGCAGGAGTGGGACACAGAAGACAACCAGATGCTTCACCAGAAAAAGCCAGACACATAAACTAGGGGTTGGCCGGCAGACTTTCTGGCCCCTCCCTAATTAGAGGGATCCAGACAGAAGTGTGTGCTGGGAGATTGTACCTTCCTTCCCAGACAGCAGTAGCAAGAGGCTTTCCAGTGCTGTACAGAGGCCATGGCCAGTGGGGTCTCTGCCATGGGTAAAATATGTAGATTTGGGGTGATGTGGCTCAGTATTTGGGGGTGGAGTGTGACTGTGCTGTGAGGGTGAGTATAAGTTAATTCTGTGACTGAGAAGTTTTCACATATGAGACACACATATCTACCATATGCTCAAATTAAAGTGTTTAGCATCCCCATCTACTTCTTGCCCTCCTCAGAGTAGAAACAATTCATGCCTTTGCAGAAGACCCAGTATGACCTTAGTACAAAAATGAGAACATAAATCATAAGGAGAATAAATACTGGAAAATGCTCAATATTTGGGGAAGGCCCTAAGGTTCAAGGGATTTGTGGGCTTAGTCTTAGAGTTTCACTATATTTGGGACAATCTGTGGACTCATTCTTGCAGGGCATTATGTGCTGGAGGCTTAGGATGAATTCAGATGTATGGTTCTGTTACAGAAATAGGCACAGACTAAGCCTTTTATTGCTGTCATTCCATTATGTTCCATTATAGAAGTACTAGGCAAGTCACGAAACCATATACTCCCCCACCCTCCTTCTTGGTTAAAACGTCTGACCATCCAATGCAGATGCAAGGGGGAACACAAAGGAAGACAGTGTTCTCATGTGACAGAGGTGGTTGCAGCTCTAGTTCTGCTCCTGACTCACTATATAAACCAGGTCAAGTCCCAGCCTCTTTCTGGGTCTCAGTTTCCCCACCTGAAACAGGAGGGTGTTGGACTTGATGAACTCTCAGTTTTCTCCCAGCCCTGACATTTTACCTCATTCTCTTTATAATGTTCTGTTACATTCTTTTCCTACCCAAATAGGGCCCAGCCATTCCCTGAGGTCTTCCAAGGCTCTCCCTGACATCCTAACCCCATCTCCACCCCCTCATCCCACTGCTACCATTGCTGCTGCCTACAATGGGATACAGTCTTCTCTACTTTTGGCTGGAAATTCTAATCATCCACTTCTGATGCTGGTGAGTTAACAAAGATTGATACAGTATTTCTCTGAAGTAACAGAACTCCCAGCTCTGCCAGTACTTCTGCGTGCCCTTGGGAAAATCCTCTCCCTTCGCTACACCTCATTTTTCCCATTTTTAACTTAAGGGCAGTGGACTAGAATGGTCTCTGAAAGCAGCTAAGTGTTCCAACATCTTTCACTACTAGGTAATGAGAAGATGGAGATTGTCTTTGATGTTTTGTCATACTCTTGTTCTTCTTTCAGTGCTTCTTTTTTTTTTTTTTTTTTTTGCGGTACGTGGGCCTCTCACTGTTGTGCCCTCCCCCGTTGCTCCGGACGCACAGGCTCTGTGGCCATGGCTCACGGGCCCAGCCGCTCCGCGGCAGGTGGGATCTTCCCAGACCGGGGCACGAACCCGTGTCCCCTGAATCGGCAGGCGGACTCTCAACCACTGCGCCACCAGGGAAGCCCTTTCAGTGCTTCTTAAATGGAAACCTCTCCTTCCTCAACCTCCCACCTATGATAAGGGTTTCCACCACCATGCCCTAAACAAGAAAGCCAGCCTTCCATTACACTTCTTCAACTCCTGGACCTGTCTCCTTCCTCTCCCTGCCCTGTTCCCACCACAAACAAAAAGTTCTTCTTTCCTAGTCAAGGTGTCTGTGAGTAATACTAGTTTATTGTGAGGAACACATACAATAAAGATAGAAACTGCTTTTTACTCTATCAAATTATTTGTCCACACATCTTGCCATTAGTTTATTACGCCACCCTATCCCTGCTGGTGCCCATAATCTACTGTCAGAGGAACCACAGATGGACCCTGGAATGGAGACTTCAAAGGATATTTTATTTAAAAGTTTTGTAAACAGAATTACGCTCACAGCTTCAGCAACAGTGAGAGTTCAATTCAACCTCCCAGTTCAGCCTAGTTCCCTGGGGCACTTCCTCAGACACCCCAGTGACCTGACTTGAAGTCAGACCTGAGTACGTCCCTTCTCTCCTTCCTGGAAGCCAGTTCAAAGAGAGGTGCATGGTTGTGGGCACCACAGGAAAAGCCAGGAGGGAAGAGCATGCAGGTAGCAGAAAGAGGAGGGGGAAAGGAGAGGGAGGAGAAGAAAAGGTAGGAAGGTGGGAATATTCAGTAGCAGCAAGGATTGGAGGTAGACCCGTTGTGGGTACTGAAAAGTGTTTAGAAGAAATTAAAAAAAGAAAAGAATTGTAAATGAGTAAAAATCCAAAAATATGTAAAAAATCTTGAAGAGGAAATCACTTGCTTATTCTTGCCAACAAATCCAATTTCCTCCTTCCCATCTATGTAATATGCAATGATAACATTTCGTGTCTATTAGTGACTATATATTGTTATTGTAGCTGAAATAGTGTGACTAATAATGACTAATATATCATGGTTAATGATGGTTAATACTATATCTAAAATATTATTAAAAAATCAGAGATGGGAAGGAGAGGAGAGGAAGGGGGAAGGACAAAATGGGATGAAGAGGAGGTTATCAAGTTAGAGTGCTACTCTGGGTTCAGATCTGACTGACTCTCATCTGTTTAATGTCTCTGAGAATCTTCAAAGGCCCCTTTATGATTCTAAGGAGCACTTGTGCCAGGAGCAGTACAGGGAGCAATGTTACAATCTGGCTATACCTGGGCACTGCTGGTACCATTCACCATCAACACCCATAACCAGTCAGATATCCACAGCCAATCACCAATGATATCTATAGGTGACTGATGTTAATATTATATTGCTACCATCACTCAAAATTCCCCCATCTAGACTACAGTCTAGCTGGGGGACTGGGATTAGGTAATGGTAAGGGAGAACTTGTTGAGAGGGGCATATAGCACCAGTCCAGGAAGAACTATCCTCTATGCCTCCTGGTCACTCTAGGATTAAGAGAAAAGTCTAGGGTGGGGCAGGGGGAAGCTGAAGCCTAGCTGGCCTTGCCCCTAAGCTGCCTCCTTCAGGGTGCCTCCCTGATGATGGGAAGGAGTCTACCTTTCAGGCCATGACTAGCTGATCCTGACTAGCAGGGATTGCCATGACCTGGGACTACTCTTGAAGGATTCTTTGCCAAATCCAAAGCCAGAAATCCTTATCTGTAACCAAAAACTGACAAGAGGAAGGAAGGGAAGGTGGGATACACCCGTCTAGACCACTGGGACCATCACAGGATCCCACTGGGCCTATGTTTCTGGCGAGCCAGGGCTACAGCATAATAGCACTGGAAGCAGACTAGGAGCACAGGCACCAGCACGACACTGGTGCACAAGCTCACAGTGGCTGTGACAGCAGCATTGAGCTGGCGCAGAGCAGAGAGAGGGTAGACATCTCCATAGCCGACAGTGGTGAGTGTTATGACAGTCCATCAGAGACATGTAGAAATGTCTCCAAAGTGAGGCTCACCCTGACCTCGGGTGGACATACTCAAGAGCTCCCCATAGAGGAAGAGCAAGCCAAAGAATAAGATCTCAGCCACCCAAATCAGGAGAAAGGCACACAGAGGACATAGAGAAAATGAATGGCCCCAAGCATTAGGCTGAGATGGGGTTGCCATTCAGCCTTGTCACCCACTACCAGTTCCACCAGCACAGGGAACAGACAGAAGATGTAGGCTAGATTGAGAGGGCTACACAGGAAGTGCACCTTATCAGGGCAGGAAATGGCACGGGCAAAGAGCTCAGCTCCAAACCAAAGGGCACAGAGTAGTTCCAGGTAGAGCAGGTCGGGGGCACAGTGGTAAACGAGACCGTTGTTCTGCTGCTGCTACTGCTGCTGTTTTTCCCCCTGCCCTCACCCCATGTCCCATAGGAATGAAGTTGGCAGAGAAGTAATCCAGCTGGACCTCTGTCTCCTGGAAGAAGATGACCAGAGCACACACGGCAAAGAGTGTGGAGATCATAGAAAAGCACTGGGGAAAAAGAGGCATGTCAGAAGTACCCCCATTTACCAGCCATCCCACCTCTCTAACTAGACTCCCACCCTTCTTCCCTCCCCCGTTTTTGGAGATTCCCTCAAATTGTCCTGAGCATCTCTTCAGATTCAGGTCCCAAACACCATGTCAAGTGTGTAGCCATTGTGGCAACTTGGCAGGGTCCTTTGGGAGTACAAATGACTAGCATGGCACCGCACAATGTTAGTGAGTTACCTTGACCCCTAGGGAAGACTGGGGTTGGTCAAGAAGCACCCAGAGCCATGGCTTCCAAGTATTCCGCAGTCTCTGGTCTTCACTGGAGTTCCACTGAAGGCGCTCATCCATGTGGACATTCTCACAGACCTCCCAAGATAGGAAGTCCTGGGTTTGTGTGTCCTTGCCACTCAGCTTAAGCCAGCAGCAAGGTGCCAGCAGTGCTTCCACCAGGCCCCAATAAGCCTCCTCTAGGACATCCCGACAAACATTGGCAGGGCAGTGCAGCTGCTGAGTACCATAGCCAGCACATAGCCAAAGGGCTCAGGATTTTGGTCAAAGAAAAACTCTTGAATTGGTGGACCCTGAGCAGCTGGGGTGCCAGGTTGGGGTGGCTCAGTCAACTTGTAGAGGCAGGTGCCTGGAAAGGCCCACAAGGTGCCCTTGTAGGTCTCATGGCACGTGCCCACCACGTTCAGGATCAGTTTATCGTCAGCCCTCCATGACCAACCGTGAGCCTGCTTCTCGGCTGGCTCGGATCCGCTAGCAAGAGGAGGGATGACAGGGGTTACGACGGGGTCCTCCTGCCTTCCTCTCCCCTCCCAGGCTTGGCCAGAGCAGGGAAGGGGCTGAGGGCAACAAAAGTGATGTGGTAGCCCAGGCACCCAAGAGAAGCTACCTCAGGCACCCAAGAGAAGCTACCCTAGGCATGGAGCTGGGGATGTCTCTTCCTTCTGGGTCTTCGGGAATCAGGAGGACAGCCAGCTCTCAGGTATGGTCACAGTGGCTAGCCAGAATCTCTCCTGGACCCAGCAATTCCAAGAGAAAAACCAGCCTAGCATGGAAACAAATGTCTTTCAGAGGCTCTTGGGAGACACCTGGCCTGGTGACTCTGAGAGAACAATTGTGCCATGGTATACAGCAGGGTAAGTCACAGACAGGCAAACACAGACTAAATGGCCAAGATGGGGACAGGGATGTCGCTCAATCCTCTGTCCCTCACTTTAAAAACTTGGGACAGTGATGGGGTGGGGTGAGGGAGGGAATAAAAAAAGGGGTACTGAGGGAGGCTAAGGGCAGGGAATGGGGAGTGAAGATGGGGATGACAGGGGAAGTTGGAGGGTCTTAGAGATCCCTAGGCCTCCACAGGGAGTAGGAAGTGCCTGACTTGAGAAACTGGCTGGGGGGTCGGCAGACCTGACAGCGATGCGTATTTTTTTTTGCTTTAAACATATATTTTTAATTTAAAAGGCTGTTAGTAAAGATGAAAGGTTAAAATGTGAGTTCTAATCATATTTGGAAATTTGTGTATTTGAAAAACATTAGTAAACTAATGAACAATTAATTGTGTCAGTTTAATTTTTCTTTCACATTAAAAAAATCAAACAAATATTTTGTGAAGTGTTCTTAGGCTTCTTATTTTAACTCTGGGTTTGCGTCTTGGATTTCCAGATATAAAATGATTTTTTTTTGACTCTGACTCCCCTGGCACCTAGTCCTGGGCACTCCTCAGCAGCACTACCAGCACCACCAGCACTAGCAGGAGAAGCAGCAGCCTCTGTGGATCTCTCTACTGGGTGCCCTAAAATTGCTTTGGGCTAAATGAGTTCCTTGCCTGGGAACAGAAAGGAGTAAGAACAGAGTTGGGCGGGGGGGGGGGTCTGAAGAGAGACAGAGGGTGGGAGGAGCACAGAAAAGCAAACCAAAGGAGTCAAAACACCTACACAGATCAACATTTCAGTGTTCCCTACCCCCTGACAGGCAACCTGCTGGGGCCTCCTGTGTTTGTCCCTGAGGGCTAAAAAGGAAGAGAGCACAGACAACCACCTCCAGTTTGGGAACCTCAAACCCCCTACCCCGAACTGCCCCCACTCCTTGGTCAGCCCTTGCTCACTCACTTGGTTGTTTTGCGTAGTCCATGAATACTGGCAGGGAAGGGACGGGCGGCTGGCTGGGCGTTGGGGCCAGTGACGCTGGGACGGGTGTTGTAGCCAGCATTGCTGCCACCTCTGGAGTTTGTGACTGCTCCTGCATGGAGAGGCCCCAGGACCAGGGTGTGTTCATGGAAGAGCTGGCAAGGAGGTGGGGTTTTCCAGGAGCCTCTTGCTCCTGCTGTGGCCAGAGAAGCAAGTACTGAGAGGCAACTATCTGATTCAAGACCGTATGTGTTCCTGCCTGCTTGCTTACAGAGGCTGTCCTGGCCTCCAGCCTGCAGGGAATCAGACAAGAGACCCTGGCCAACTTTGCTGCTCCTCCTTCCTCCCCCGGGCACAGTTCCAGCCCAGAGCAGAGGGAGGGGAGGAGGCAGCTGGAGGGAAAACAGGAAGTTAGGTGGTCAGGCTCCAGGCAAGAGGCCACCTCACAAGACCAGTTAATCCAGTTAATATTTCAACAACTCTCTCCCCCAATTCCAACCAACCCAGCCCCGCTTTAATATTTTGAAAACTTTCTCTTCCCCTCCCCCTCCCCCATCTCCATAACAGTTCTCCTATCAGAAGCCTGCAAAGGAGAAAGGGGTGTGGGAGGAGGGAGAAGTGAGAACCAGAAGACAGCCTGGGAGGCCAGATGTGTTCCTGGCTATATCCAGTTGTTTCTGCCCACTCATTTTTCTTCCCTTTTCTCCGGACACCCTGGTGCCAAGGATTGGGGTAGGAATGGGTGAAGGGGAAGGGCAGAGGAGCAAGCCACCTCAGAGAGAAGCTTGTCTATGGCCTATGCCAGGATTGGCAGAGGCTCCAGCCCCCTGGGACAAGCCACATCTCCTCCCCCCTCTCCCACAACCTCTGCCTCCAGAAATCCTTCCTGGGAATTGGGCCAGTCTCCTATCTTGCTGCTGTTGAGAGTTTGCCAATGGAGCACCCAGATGATCCTAAATTCCAAGATAGCCCTCACTCCCACCCTTTGGCCCAGCCTCCATGCCTCTTTCCCATCACTAGACCAGAAATTCCCAGGAGGAATGAAGATTCTTACCACAATCCAACACCCTCCCCAACTCTTCCTTTTCAGCCCATCCCTCAGAGCCAGGGCCTTGTTGGATTGAGAGTTTCAAGACATGGCTCCCCTCCTCCCTCTTGGTCATTGCCTAACTGTGGGGCTGCTGTGAGGGAGGGTCACCACAGTGGACTTCATGGTGAGAATGGAGGGAGGAAAGGTGGTGGTGACAAACACAGCCGTATCAGGCCTTAGTTCTACAAAGCCGAATTCTTACCTCAGCCAAAGAGGGCAGAAAATAATTTGGGCACTTTACAAGTGGGAAGGGTAGCAGCAGCAGCTTCCTCTCTCACTCCATCCATCCCTGCCCCTTTCCCCTCAAATGTCCTGTCCCTTATCCACACTAGCCCATTTGCTTTTTGATTCCCTAAACCAGCCAGTCTTGGGACTTCCCTGGTGGTCCAGTGGTTAAGACTCATGCTTCCACTGTAGGGGGCATGGGTTCAATCCCTGTTCAGGGAAGTAAGATCCCACATGCCATGCGGTGTGGCCAAAAAAAAAAAAAAAAGAGTCCTAAACCAGCCAGCCTCTTTTTCTTTTCTTTTCTTTTTTTAGCTTTTTATGTTGGAGTATAGCTGATTAACAGTGCTGTGATAGTTTCAGGTTCACAGCAAAGGGACTCAGCCATACATATACATGTATCCATTCTCTCCCAAACTCCCCTCCCATCCAGACTGCCACATAACATTGAACAGTGTTCCCCGTTCTACACAGTAGGTCCTTGTTGGTTATCTATTTTAAATATAGCAGTGTGTACATGTCGATCCCAAACTCCCTCTTTCCCTCTTCCTCCCCACCTGGTAACCATAAGTTAATTCTCTAAGTCTGTGAATCTGTTTCTGTTTTGTAAATAAGTTCATTTGTATCATTTCTTTTTAGATTCTGCATATAAGGGATATCATACGATATTTCTCTTTGACTTACTTCACTCATTATGACAATCTCGAGGTCCATCCATGGTGCTGCAAATGGCATTATTTCATTCTTTTTAATGGCTGAGTAATATTCCATTGTGTATATATATATATATATATATATATATATATATATATATATATACACAACATCTTCTTTATCCATTCCTCTGTCGATGGACATTTACATAGCTTCCATGTCTTGGCTACTATAAACAGTGCTGCAATGAACACTGGGGTGCATGTATCCTTTCGGACCACGTTTTTCTCCAGATATATGCCAAGGAGTGGTATTGCAGGGTCATACAGTAGCTCTATTTTTAGTTTTTTAAGGAACTTCCATACTGTTCTCCATAGTGGCTGTACCAGTTTACATTCCCATCAACAGTATAGGAGTGTTGCATTCTCTCCACATCCTCTCCAGCATTTATTGTTTGTGGATTTTTTAATGATAGCCATTTTGACTGGTGTGAGGTGATATCCCATTGCAGTTTTGATTTGCATTTCTCTAATAATTAACAATGTTGAACATCTTTTCATGTGCCTATTGGCCATTTGTATGAGTTCTTTGGAGAAATGTATATTTAGGTCTTCTGTCCATTTTTTGACTGGGTTGTTTGTTTTGATGACATTAAGCCTCATGAGCTGTTTGTAAATTTTGGAGACTAATCCCTTGTCAGTCACATCATTTGCAAATATTTTCTCCCAATCTGTGGGTTGTCTTTACGTTTTGTTTATGGTTTCCCTTGCTGTGCAAAAGCTTTTGAGTTTAATTAGGTCCCATTTGTTTATTACTGTTTGTATTTCCATTATTCTGGGAGATGGATCAAAAAAGATATTGCTGCGATTAATGTCAGAGAGTGTTCTGCCTATGATTTCCTCTAGTAGTTTTATAGTGTCCAGTCTGACATTCAGGTCTTTAATCCATTTTGAGCTTACTTTTGTGTATGGTGTTAAAGAATGATCTAATTTCATTTTTTAACATGTACCTGGCAAGTTTTCCCAGCACCATTTGTTGCAGAGATTGTCTTTTCACCATTGAGTAGTCTTGCCTCCTTCGTTGTAGATTAATTGACTGTAGGTGTGTGGGTTTATTTCTGGGTTTTCTTTTTTTTTCTTTTTTTAATTTTAATTTTTAAAATTTTTTAAATTAATTAATTAGTTTATTTATTTATTTTGGCTGCGTTGGGTCTTCATTGCTGTGCACAGGCTTTATCTAGTTGTGGCGAACGGGGGCTACTCTTTGTTGCAGTGCATGGGCTCCTTGTTGCAGTGTCTTCTTGTTGTGGAGCACAGACTCTAGGCATACAGGCTTCAGTAGTTGTGGCACGTGGGGTCAGTAGTTGTGACTCGTGGGCTCTAGAGTGCAGGCTCAGTAGTTGTGGCGCACAGGCTTAGTTGCTCTGCAGCATGTGGAATCTTCCTGGACCAGGGCTTGAACCCGTGTCCCCTGCATTGGCAGGTGGATTCTTAAACACTGTGCGACCAGGGAAGTGCCTATTTTTATTTTTTTAAACATCTTTATTGGAGTATAATTGCTTTACAATGGTGTTAGTTTCTGCTGTATAACAAAGTAAATCAGCTATACATATACATATATCCCCATATCTCCTCCCTCTTTCATCACCTTCCCATCCTCCCTATCCCACCCCTCTAGGTGGACACAAAACGCTGAGCTGATCTCCCTGTGCTATGCAGCTGCTTTCCACTAGCTATCTATTTTACATTTGGTAATGTATATATGTCCACGCCACTCTCTCACTTCTTCTCAGCTTACCCTTCCCTGTGTCCTCAAGTCCATTCTCTATGTCTGAGTCTTTATTCCTGTCCTGCCCCTAAGTTCTTCAGAACCACCTTTCTTTTTTTTAGATTCCATATATATATATAGATAGATAGATAGATAGATAGATAGATAGATAGATAGATGTGTGTGTGTGTTAGCATATGGTATTTGTTTTTCTCTTTCTGATTTACTTCCCTCTGTATGACAGTCTCTAAGTCCATCCACCTCACTACAAATAACTCAGTTTCGTTTCTTTTTATGGCTGAGTAATATTCCATTGTATATATGTGCCACATCTTCTTTATCTATTCATCTGTTGATGGACACTTAGGTTGTTTCCATGTCCTGGCTATTGTAAATAGAGCTGCAATGAACATTGTGGTACATGAGTCTTTTTGAATTATGGTTTTCTCAGGGTATATGCCCAGGAGTGGGATTTCTGGGTCGTATGGTAGTTCTATTTTTAGTTTTTTGAGGAACCTCCATACTGTTCTCCATAGTGGCTGTATCAATTTACATTCCCACCAACAGTTCAAGAGGGTATATTTCTGGGCCTTCTATCCTGTTCCATTGATCTATATTTCTTTTTTTTTTTTGCCAGTACCATACAGTTTTGATGGCTATAGCTTTGTAGTGTAGTTTGGAGTCAGGAAGTCTGATTCCTCCAGCTTAATTTTTCTTTCTCAAGATTGCTTTGGGTATTTGGGGCCTTTTGTCTCTCCATACAAATTTAAAAATTTTTTTGTTCTAATTCTGTGAAAAATGCCATTGGTAGTTTGATGGGGATTGCATTGAATCTGTAGATTGCTTTGGGTAGTATAGTTATTTTGACAATATCGATTCTTCCAATCCATGAACATGGTATATCTTTACATCTGTTAGTGTCTTCTTCGATTTCTTTTATCAGCGTCTTATAGTTTTTGGAGTACAGGTCTTTTGTCTCCTAGGTAGGTTTATCCCTAAGTATTTTATTCTTTTTGATGCAATGGTAAATGGGATTGTTTCTTGAATTTCTCTTTCTGATCTTTTGTTGTTAGTGTATAGAAATGCAACAGATTTCTCTGTGTTAAATTTGGAACCCACAACTTTACCAAATTCATTGATGAGCTCTAGTAGCTTTCTGGTAGTGTCTTTAAGAGCTTCTATGTATAGTGTCATGTCATCTGCAAACAGTGACTGTTTAACTTCTTCTTTTCCAATTTAGATTCCTTTTATTTCTTTTTCTTCTCTGATTGCCATACCTAGGACTTCCAAAACTATGTTGAATAAAAGTGGCAAGAGTGGACATCCTTGTCTTGTTCCTGATCTTAGAGGAAATGTTTTCAGCATTCCACCATTGAGTATGATGTCAGCTGTGAGTTTGTTGTATATGGCCCTTATTATGTTGAGGTATGTTCCCTCAATGCCCACTCTCTGGAGAGTTTTTATCATAAATAGGTGCTGAATTTTGTCAAAAGCTTTTTCTGCATGTATTGAGATGAACCTATGGTTTCTATTCTTCAATTTGTTGATCTGGTGTATCACACTGATTGATTTGCAGATACTGAAAAATCCTTGCATCCCTGGGATAAATCCCACTTGATCATGGTATCTGATCCTTTTAATGTGTTGTTGGATTCTGTTTGCTAGTATTTTGTTGAGGATTTTTGTGTCTATGTTCATCAGAGATATTGGCATGTAATTTTCTTTTTTTGTGGCATCTTTGTCTGGTTTTGGTATCAGGTTGATGGTGGCCTCATAGAATGAGTTTGGGAGTCTCCCTTCCTCTGTAATTTTTTGGAACAGTTTCAGAAGGATAGGCGTTAGCTCTTCTCTAAATGTTTGGTAGAATTTGCCTGTGAAGCCATCAGGTCCTGGACTTTTGTTTTTTGGGAGTTTTTTAATCACAGTTTCAATTTCAGTGCTTCTGATTGGTCTGTTCATACTTTATATTTCTTCCTGGTTCAGTCTTGGGAGACTGTACCTTTCTAAGAATTTGTCCATTTCTTCCAGGTTGTCCATTTTATTGGCATACAGTTGCTTGTAGTAGTCTCTTATGATCCTTTGTATTTCTGTGGTGTCAGTTGTAACTTCTCCTTTTTCACTTCTAATTTTATAGATTTAAGTCCTCTCCCTGTTTTTCTTGATGAGTCTGGCTAAAGATTTATCAATTTTGTTTACCTTTTCAAAGAACAAGCTTTTAGTTTCATTGATCTTTGCTCTTGTTTTCTTAGTCTCTATTTTATTTATTTCTTCTCTGATCTTTATGATTTCTCTCTTTCTACTAACTTTGGGTTTTGTTTGTTCTTCTTTCTCTAGTTGCTTTAGTTGTAAGACTAGGTCGTTTATTTGAGATTTTTCTTGTTTCCTGAGGTAAGATTTTATAGCTCTAAACTTCCGTCTTAGAACTGCTTTTGCTGCATCCCATAGGTTTTGGATCATTGTGTTTTCATTGTCATTTGTCTCTAGGTATTTTTTGATTTCCTCTTTGATTTCTTCAGTGATCCATTGGCTGTTTAGTAGCATATTGTTTAGCCTCCACGTGTTTGTGTTTTTTATAGTTTTTTTTTCTTGTAGTTCATTTCTAATCTCATAGTGTTGTGATCAGAAAAGGTGCTTGATGTGATTGCAATTTTCTTAAATTTACTGAGGCTTACCTTGTGGCCCAGAATGTGGTCAATCCTGGAGAATGTTCCATATGCACTTGAGAAAAATGTGTATTCTGCTGTTTTGGATGGAATGCTCTATAAATATCAGTTAAGTCATGTGGTCTAATGTGTCGTTTAAGGCCTGTGTTTCCTTATTGATGTTCTGTCTAGATGATCTGTCAATTGATGAAAGTGGGGTGTTAAGAGCCCCCACAATTATTGTGTTACTGTCAATTTCTCCCTTAATGGCTGTCAGTACTTGTCTTATATACCAAGGTGCTCCTATGTTGGGTGCATATATATTTACAATTGTTATATCTTCTTCTTGGATTGATCCCTTGATCATTATGTAGTGTCCTTCTTTGCCTCTTACAACAGTCTTTATTTTAAAGTGTATTTTGTCTGATATGAGTATTGTTATTCCAGCTTTCTTTTGATTTCCATTTGCGTGGAATACCTTCTTCCAACCCCTCACTTTCAGTCGGTATGTGCCTCTAGGTCTGAGGTGGGTCTCTTGTAGATTGCATATGTATGGGTCTTGTTTTTGTATCTACTCAGCCAGTCTATGTCTTTTGGTTGTCACATTTAATCCATTTACCTTTATGGTAATTATTGATATGTGTATTCTTATTGTCATTTTCTTAATTGCTTTGGGTTTGTTTTTGCCAGTCTTTTTTCTTTCTTTCCTCTTTTGTTTTTTTCTCGTGGTGTGTTGACGTCTTTAGTGTTGTGTTTAGTTTGCTTTTTCTTTTGTGTGTGTATATCTACTGTAGTTTTGGGGTGTGCTGTTCCTATGAGGTATTTTTTTTACATCTTTATTGAAGTATAATTGCTTTACAATGGTGTGTTAGTTTCTGCTTTATAACAAAGTGAATCTGTTATACATACACATATGTTCCCATATCTCTTTCCTCTTGCATCTCCCTCCCTCCTACCTTCCCTATCCCACCCCTCCAGGCAGTCACAAAGTGCCAAGCTGATCTCCCTGTGCTATGCAGCTGCTTCCCACTAGCTACCTACCTTACGTTTGGTAGTGTATATATGCCCATGCCTCTCTCCCGCTTTGTCACACCTTACCCTTCCCCCTCCCCCATCCTCAAGTCCATTCTCTAGTAGGTCTGTGTCTTTATTCCTTTCTTACCCCTAGGTTCTTCATGACATTTTTTTTCTTAAATTCCATATATATGTGTTAGCATGCGGTATTTGTCTTTCTCTTTCTGACTTACTTCACTCTGTATGACAGACTCTAGGTCTATCCACCTCATTACAAATACCTCAATTTTGTTTCTTTTTATGGCTGAGTAATATTCCATTGTATATATGTGCCACATCTTCTTTATCCATTCATCTGATGATGGGCAGAAGACCTAGATAGACATTTCTCCAAAGAAGATATACAGACTGCCAACAAACACATGAAAGAATGCTCAACATTAATCATTAGAGAAATGCAAATCAAAACTACAATGAGATATCATCTCACACCGGTCAGAATGGCCATCATCAAAAAATCTAGAAACAATCAATGCTGGAGATGGTGTGGAGAAAAGGGAACACTCTTGCACTGCTGGTGGGAATGTGAATTGGTACAGCCACTATAGAGAACAGTATGGAGGTTCCTTAAAAAACTACAAATAGAACTACCATATGACCCAGCAATCCCACTACTGGGCATATACCCTGAGAAAACTATACTTCAAAAAGAGTCATGTACCAAAATGTTCACTGCAGCTCTATTTACAATAGCCCGGAGATGGAAACAATCCCATGAGGTTTTGACTTAATAGTCTATATATGTACAAGACTTTTTAAAAAAATGCTAGTCTCTTTCCTGCCTAGAGGACTTCCTTTAGCATTTGTTGCAAAGCTGGTCTGGTGCACTGAATTCTCTTAGCTTTTTCTTGTTTGTAAAGCTTTTGATTTCTCCATCATATCTTAACTGGGTCTTGCTCTGGTGGGTGGGGCTGTGCTCAGTAATACTTTAATCCACTTGTTTGCTGCTGGGTGGGGCTGTGTTCCCTCCCTGTTAGTTGTTTGGCCTGAGGCAACCCAGTACTGGAGCCTACAGGCTATATAGTGGGGTTAGTGGCAGCCTCCAGGAGGGCTTACACCAATGGATACTTCCCAGAACTGCTGCTGCCAGTTCCCTTGCCCTCACTGTGAGCCACAGCTGCCTCCTGCCTCTGCAAGAGACCCTCCAACACAAGCAGGTAGGTTTGGTTCTACCTCCTACGGGGTCACTGCTCCTTTTCCTGGGTCCTGGTGCACACAAGACTTTGTGTGTGCCCTCCAAGAGTGGATTCTCTGTTTCTCCCAGTCCTGTGGAGTCCCTGCAATCAAATCCCACTGGCTTTCAAAGTCAGATTTCCTGGGAATCCCTAGTCCCATTGCCAGACTCCCAGGCTGAGAAGCCTGACATGCGGCTCAGAACCTTTAATCCAATGGGAGAACTTCTGTGGTATATTTGTTCTCCAGTTTGTGGGTTCCCCACCAGCAGGTATGGGATTTGATTTTATCGCGATTACACCCCTCCTACCGTCTCATTGCAGCTTCTCCTTTGTCTTTGGATGTGAGGTATCTTCTTTGGTGGGTTCCAACATCTTCCTGTCGATCGTTGTTCCACAGTTAGTTGTCATTTTGGTGCTCTTGAAAAAGGAGGTGAGTGTACTTCCTTCTACTCCACCACCTTGAACCAATCTCCCCCAGCCAGTCTCTTAATGACTGTCCCATCCCCTCCAGCTATCTATCGAGGAGACTACTTATTCTTCCATACCCATCTCCAATGCCACCTCTTTGGGGGAAATATCTTGAATCCTCCCTAAGACAACGTCCTGTCCTCTGCACTCTCACAACTTGCTTTGGGTTTTTTTTTTCTAGAGTACTTTTCATACTAAAACATAATTATGTATGTTCCCATTACCCCATTGTATCCATTTTCTAACTGATGCTGTAAAAAAGTGCCACACACAACATAAATGGACCAGTGAGACCTTCAAGGTGGTGGAGGAGTAAGACGTGGAGATCACCTTCCTCCCCACAAATACACCAGAAATACATCTACATGTGTAACAACTCCTATAGAACACCTACTGAACGCTGGCAGAAGACCTCAGACTTCCCAAAAGGCAAGAAACTTCACACGTACCTGGCTACGGCAAAAGAGATAAAGAGACAAAAGATTAAGGAGAGGGGGCTTCCCTGGTGGCGCAGTGGTCGGGAGTCGGCCTGCCAATGCAAGGGACACGGGTTCGTGTCCCCTTCCGGGAAGATCCCACATGCCACAGAGCAGCTGGGCCCGTGAGCCATGGCTGCTGAGCCTGCACATCCGGAGCCTGTGCTCCGCAACGGGAGAGGCCACAACAGTGAGAGGTCCGTGTACCGCAAAAAAAAAAAAAAGATTAGGGACAAGACCTGCACTTCTGGGAGGGACCTGTGAAGGAGGAAAAGTTTCCACACACTATGAAGCCCCTCCACTTGCGGAGACAGGGACTAGCAGGGGGGAAACTTCAGAGCCACGGAGGAGAGCTCAGCAATAGGGGTGCAGAGGGCAAAGTGGAGAGATTCCTGCACAGAGGATCAGTGCCAACCAGCACTCATAAACCTGAGAGGTTTGTCTGTTTACCCACCAGGGCGAGTAGGGTTTGGGAGCTGAGGCTCAGGCTTCAGAGGTCAGATTCCCGGGAGAGGACTGGGGTTGGCTTCATGAACACAGCCTGAAGGAGGCTAGTGCACAACAGCTAGCTGGGAGGGATCCAGGAAAAAGTCTAGAACTGCCTAAGAGGCAAGAGACTGTTGTTTCAAGGTGTGCAAGGAGAGAGGATTTAGAGCACCACCTAAATGAGCTCCAGAGACAGGCACAAGCTGTGGCTATCAGTACGGACCCCAGAGACAGGCATGAAATGCTAAGGCTGCTGCTGCAGCCACCAAGAAGCCTGTGTGAAAGCACAAGTTGCTATCCACAGTGCAGCCCACCACTGGCAGGGTCCCAAGATACAGGGACAACTTCCCCAGAACACACTGCCCGCCTCAGGCTGTTGCAATGTCATGCTGGCCTCTGCTGCAGCAGGCTCAACCCGCATTCCACACCCCTCCTTAGTTCCGGCCTGAGTCAGCCAGAGCCCCTTAATGAGTTGCTACATTAACCCCATCCTGTCTGGGTGAAGAACAGATGCCCGCAGGCGACCTACACGCAAAGGCAGGGCCATATCCAAAGTGGAAACCCAGGAACTGAAAGAAAAGAAAGGGAAATTTCCCCCAGCAGCCTCAGGAGCAGTGGATTAGATCTCCACAATCAATGTGATGTACCCAGCATCTCTGGAATACCTGAATAGACAATGAATCATCCCAAAATTGAGGCAGTGGACTTTGGGAGCAACTATAGACTTGGGGTTTGCTTTCTGCATCTAATTTGTTTCTGGTCTTATGTTTATCTTAGTTTAGTATTTAGAGTTTATTATCGTTGGTAGATTTCTTTATTGATTTGATTGCTCTCTTCCTTTATATATATAGATAGATAGATAGATAGATAGATAGATATATTTTTTCTTTTTCTCTTTTTGTGAGTGTGTATAAATATGCTTCTTTGTGTGATTCTGTCTGTACAGCTTTGCTTTTATCATTTGTCCTAGAGCACTTTCTGTCCGTTTTTGTTTGTTTGTTTTGTTTTGTTTGTATAGTTCTTAGCACTTGTTACCATTGGTGGATTTGTTTTTTGCTTTGGTTGCTCTCCTTTTTCCTTCTTTCTTTTTTTCTTATTACTTGTTAATTTTTAAATTTTTAGTAAGTTTTTTATTCTTATTTTAATAACTTTTAATTTCATTTTCTTTTCTTTCTTTCTTTCTTTCTTTCTTTCTTTCTTTCTTTTTTTCTTTCTTTCTCTCTCTCTTTCATTCTTTCTTTCCTTCTTACTTTCTTTCCTTTCCT
The DNA here is from genome assembly GCF_949774975.1 of Lagenorhynchus albirostris. NCBI lineage: Eukaryota > Metazoa > Chordata > Mammalia > Artiodactyla > Delphinidae > Lagenorhynchus > Lagenorhynchus albirostris. The sequence goes on from NC_083116.1 coordinate 77,586,423, forward strand.
CCCTTTTCTTGTGAGCCATGTGGCTGATGGGGTCTTGGTGCTACAGCAAGGTGCCAGGACTGTGCTAATACGGTGGGAGAGCCAAGTTCATAACATTGGTGCACCAGAGACCTCCCAGCTCCATGTAATATCAAACAGTGAAAGCTCTCCCAGAGATCTCCATCTCAATGTTAAGACCCAGCTCCACTCAATGACCAGCAAGCTACAGTGCAGGACACCCTATGCCAAACAACTAGCAAGACAGGAACACAACCACATACATTAGCAGAGAGGCTGCCTAAAATCATAATAAGGTCACAGACACCCCAAAACACACCGTCAGACTTGGTCCTGCCCACCAGAAACACAAGATCTAGACTCATCCACCAGAACACAGGCACCAGCCACCTCCACCAGGAGACCTACACAACCCACTGAACCAACCTTAGCCACTGGGGACAGACACAAAAAGCAACGGGAACTACGAACCTCCAGTCTGCAAAAACGAGACCCCAAACACAGTAAGTTGAGCAAAGTGAGAAGACATAGAAACACACAGCAGATGAAGGAGCAAGGTAAAAACCCACCAGACCAATCAAATGAAGAGGAAATAGGCAGTCTACCTGAAAAGTAATGCAGACTAATGATAGTAACCATGATCCAAAATCTTGTAAATAGAATAGAGAAAATACAAGAAACTTTTAACAAGGACCTAGAAGAACTAAAGAGCAAACAAACAATGATAAACAACACAATAAATGAAATTAAAAATTCTCTAGAAGGAGTCAAGAGCAGAATAACTGAGGCAGAGAAACGGATAAGTGACCTGGAAGATAAAATAATGGAAATAACTACTGGGAGCAAGAGGGCAGACAGCAGAAGCAAGAACAACTACAATCCTTCAGCCTGTGGAACAAAAACCACATTCACAGAAAGATAGACAAGATGAAAAGGCAGAGGGCTATGTACCAGATTAAGGAACAAGATAAAACCCCAGAAAAGCAACTAAATGAAGTGGAGGGAGGAAACTGCCCAGAAAAATAATTCAGAATAATGTTAGTGAAGATGATTCAGGACCTCGGAAAAATAATAGAGGGAAAGATTGAGAAGATGCAAAATGTTTAACAAAGACCTAGAAGAATTAAAGAACAAACAAACAGAAATGAACAATACAATAACTGAAATGAAAAATACACCAGAAGGAATCAATAGCAGAATAACTGAGGCAGAAGAACGGATAAGTGACCTGGAAGACAGAATGGTGGATTTCACTGCTGCACAACAGAATAAAGAAAAAAGAATGAAAATAAATGAAGACAACCTAAAAGACAACTGGGACAACATTGAATGCAACAACATTCACACTATAGTGGTCCCAGAAGGAGAAGAGAGAGAGAAAGGACCCGAGAAAATATTTGAAGAGATTATAGCCGAAAATTTCCCTAACATGGGAAAGGAAATAGCCACTGAAATCCAGGAAGTGCAGAGAGTGACATACAGGATAAACCCAAGGAGAAACATGCCGAGACACATAGTAATCAAATGGGCAAAAATTAAAGACAAAGAAAAATTATTGAAAACAGCAAGAGAAAGATGACAAATAACATACAAGGGAACTCCTATAAGGTTAACAGCTGACTTCTCAGCAGAAACTCTACAAGCCAAAAGGGAGTGGCATGATATATTTAAAGTGATGAAAGGGAAGAAACTACATCCAAGATTACTCTACCTGGCAAGGATCTCATTCAGATTCAGCAGAAAAATCAAAAGCTTTACAGACAAGCAAAAGCTAAGAGAATTCAGCACCACCAACCAGCTCTACAACAAGTGCTAAAGGAACTTCACTAAGTGGGAAACACAAGAGAAGAAAAGGACCTACAAGAACAAACCCAAAACAATCAAGAAAATGGAAAAAGGAATATACATATCCATAATTACCTTAAAGGTGAATGGAATAAATGCTCCAACCAAAATACACAGGCTCACTGAATGGATACAAAAACAAGACCCATATATATGCTGTCTCTAAGAGACCCAATTCAGACCTAGGGACAAATACAGACTGAAAGTGAGGGGATGGAAAAAGATATTCCATTCAAATGGAAATCAAAAGAAAGCTGGAGTAGCAACACTCATATCAGATAAAACAGACTTTAAAATAACAAATGTTACAAGAGACAAGGAAGTTCACTACATATTAATCAAAGGATCAATCCAAGAAGAAGATATAATAATTATACATGCATGCAATATAGGAGCACCTCAATACATAAGGCAAATGCTAACAGGTATAAAAGAGGAAATCGACAGTAACACAGTAATAGTAGGGGACTTTAAAATCTCACTTACACCAATAGACAGATAATCCAGAAAGAAAATTAATAAGGAAACACAAGCTTTAAATAACACAGCAGACCTGATATATTTAATTGACATTTATAGATGTTCCTTCTAAAAACAGCAGATTATACTTTCTTCTCACATGCACATGGAACATTCTCTAGGATAGATAACATCTTGGGTCACAAATCAAGCCTCGGTAAATTTAAGAAAATTGAAAAAATATCAAGCATCTTTTCCAACCATAATGCTATGAGATTAGAAGTAAACTACAGGGGAAATAAAGTAAAAAACACAAACACATGGAGTCTAAAAAATATGTTACTAAATAACCAAGAGATCACTGAAAAAGTCAAAGAGGAATCAAAAATTACCCAGAGACAAATAACAATAAAAACATGACAATCCAAAACCTATGGGATACAGCAAAATCAGTTCTCAGAGAGAAATTTATAGCAATACAATCCTACCTCAAGAAACAAGAAAAATCTCAAATGAACAATCTAACCTTACACCTAAAGGAACTACAGAAAGAAGAACAAACAAAAACCAAAGTTAGTAGAAGGAAAGACATCTTAAAGATAAGAGCAGAAATAAATGAAATAGAAACAAAGAAAACAATAACAAAGATCATTAAACCAAAAAGCTGTTCTTTGAGAAGATAGAAAAATTAATAAACTTTTAGGCAGACTCCTCAAGAAAAATAAGGAGAGGACTCAAATCAGTACAATTAGAAGTGAAAAAGGAGAAGTTAGAACAGACCCCACAGAAACACAGAGCATCATAAGAGACTAGTACAAGAAACTCTATTCCAATAAAATGGAAAACCTAGAAGAACAGCCACAAATTTGTGTACAACCAGGAATTCTTAGAAAGGTATAACCTTCCAAGAGTGAACCAGGAAGAAATAGAAAATATGAACCAATTCAGCAATAAAAAAAAATGAAATTGAGTTATTTGTAGTGAGGTGGATGGACCTAGTGTCTGTCATACAGAGGGAAGTAAGTCAGAAAAAGAAAAACAAATACTGTATCCTAACACATATATATGGAATCTAAAAAAAGAAAAGGTTCTGAAGAACCTGGGGCAAGATAGGAATAAAGACACAGAAGTAGAGAATTGACTTGAGGACACAGGGAGGGGGAAGGGTAAGCTGCGACAAAGTGGGAGAGTGGCATGGACATATATACACGACCAAATGTAAAATAGATAGCTAGTGGGAAGCAGCCACATAGCACAGAGAGATCAGCATGGTGCTTTGTGACCTCCTAGAGGGGAGGGATATGGAGGTTGGGAGGGAGATGCAAGAGGGAGGAGATATGGGGATATATGTATAAGTATAGCTGATTCGCTTTGTTATAAAGCAGAAAGTAACACACCATTGTAAAGTAATTATACTCCAATAAAGATGTTAAATATATATATATATATATATATATATATATATAACAAACAGTCCAATCAAAAAATGGGCAGAAGACCTAAATAGACACTTCTCCAAAGAAGACATACAGGTGACCAAGAAGCACATGAAAAGCTGCTCAGCATCACTAATAATTAGAGAAATGCAAATCAAAAGTAAAATGAGGTATTACCTCCCACCAGTTAGAATGGGCATCATCAGAAAATCTACAAACAACAAATGCTGAAGAGGGTGTGGAGAAAAGGGAACACTCTTGCACTGTTGGTGGGAATGTAAATTGATACAGCCATTATGGAGAACATTATGAAGGTTCCTTACAAAACTAAAAACAGAATTACCATATGATCCAGCAATCCCACTACTGGTCATATACCCAGAGAAAACCATAATTCAAAAAGACATAAGCACCCCAATATTCAGTGCAACCCTATTTACAATAGCCAGGTCATGGAAGCAACCTAAATGCCCAACGACAGAAGAATGGATAAAGAAGATGTGGTACATATATACAATGGAATATTACTCAGCCATAAAAGGAACAAAATTGGGTAATTTGTAGAGATGTGGATGGACCTAGAGACTGTCATGCAGAGTGAAGTAATTCAGAAAAAGAAAAACAAATATCATATATTAACGTATATATGTGGAATCTAGAAAAATATTACAGAAGAACTGGTTTGCAAGGCAGAAATAGAGATACAGGTGGTAGACAACAAACGTATTGACACTAAGGAGGGAAAGTGGGGTAGATGTGTGGTGGTGGTGGGATAAATTTGGAGATTGGCATTCACATATATATATACTATGTGTAAAATAGATAACTAATAAGAACCTGCTGTGTAAAAAAATAAAATAAAATTCAAAAAAACCATAAAGAATGACACCAAAAAAAAAAAAAAGGCTTCAGGGTAGTAATGTGTAGAGTGATAGTAAGATGGGTTATAATAAAAACAAATTTCAATCTCAAAAAAAAGAGGATAGGAGAAGTTTTCCCATGAAAATGGAAATAAAAAGATAGCTCAGGTAGCAATATTTATATCATTCAAAATAGACAAAAAATAGGCTGTAACAAGAGAAAAAAATTACATAATGATAAAGGGGTCAACCCAATGAGAAGCTAGAACAATTGTAAATATTTATGCAGCCAACATAAAAGCACCTAAATACATCAAGCAACTTTTAACAAACATAAAGGGAGAATTTGACAGTAACACAATAATACTGGAGATTTTAAAAGTCACCTACATCAGTGGACAGATCATCCAGACAGAACTACAGTAAGAAAAATCTGGCCTTAAAGACACATTATAACAAATAGACTTAGAAGATATATATAAAACATTTTATCCAAAAGCAGCAGAATATACACTTTTTTCAAGTGCACATGGAACCTTCTCAAGGATAGACCATATGTTGGGACACAAAACAAGTCTCCATAAATGTAAGAAGATTGAAATCATATCAGTCATCTTTTCCAACCACAGTGGTGTAATACTAGAAATGAACTTCAAAGAAAAAATGAAAACCAGAACTGCAAGGAGGCTAAACAACATGCTACCAAACAACAAATGGGTCACTGAAAAAAAAAAGGAACTCAAAAAATACCTGGAGACTAAGGAAAATACAAATGTAACAGTCCAAAATCTATTAGATTCAGCAAAAGCAGCAAAAAGAGAGAATTTTATAACAATACAAGCCTACATCAGGAATCAAGAAAAATCTCAAGTAAACAGTGTAACCATATGCCTAAAGGAACTAGAAAAAAACCCCACCAAAGTAGAAAGAATGAAATGATAAAGATCAGAGCAGAAAGAAATGAAATAGAGACTAAAAAACATTAGAGAACATCAATGAAACTTATACCTGGTTCTATGAAAAGATTAACAAAATTGATAAACCTTTAGCAAGAGTTATGTAGACAAAATGAGAGCGAGCCTAAATATGTAAAGTAAGAAATAAAAGAGAAGTTACAATTGACACCACTGATATAGAAAGATCATAAGAGATTACTACAATTATACACCAATAAAATGGACAACCTAGAAGAAGTGGGTAAATTCCTAGAAGCATACAATCTCCCAAGAGTGTTTCAGGAAGAAATATATAATATGAATGGACCAATTACCAGTAATGAAATTAATTCACTAATAAAAAAATTAACTCCCAACAATAAAAAGTTCAGGACCGGATGCCTTCACATGTAAATTTGACCAAACATTTAAAGAAGAGTTAACACCTATTTTTTCACAGCATTCCAAAAAAATGAAGAGAAAATAACACTTTTGAACTCATTATATGAGGCCATCATCATTCTGATATGAAAATCAAAGACACCACAATAAAGAAAATTACAGACTAATATCACTGATGAACATAGATGCAAAAATCCTCAACAAAATATTAGCAAACAAATTTCAACAATACAATAAAAAGATCATATACCATGATCAAATGGATTTATCCCAGGGATGCAAGCGTGGTCCAATATTTGCAAATCAATCAATGTGATACACTACATTAACAAAATGAAGACTTAAAATCATATGATCATCTCAACAGATGCAAAAAAAGACGTTTGACAAAATTCAACATCCATTTATGATAAAAAAAAAACCTCTCAACAAAGTGGGTATAGAACAAAGTGAGTATAGAATTGGGTATATGACAAAACTACAGCCAACATCATACTAAAAATTCAAAAGCTGAAATTATTTTCTAAGTTCAGGAATGAGACAAGGGTGCCCAGTCTCCCCACCTTTATTCAACATAGTGTTGGAATTCCTATCAACAGTAATCAGATGGTAAAAAGAAGGAAAGAGAATCTGAATTAGAAGGAAATAAGTAAAATTGTCACTGTTCGCACATGACATGATAATATATGTACAAAATTCTAAAGATACCACCAAAGTACTACTAGAACTAATAAATGAATTTAGTAAAATTGTGGGATATGAAATTAATTACAGAAATCTGTTGTGTTTCTATACACAATGAACTATCAGAAAGGGAAATTAATTTTTAAAATTCCATTTACAATTGCATCAGAAAGATAAAAATACATAGAAATAATCTTTATAAAGCTTATTTAATCTCTCTAAGACAGGTACAAGTATGATATTGATGTGCTTGTAAAACTGTGGTGTGCTTGGAAAGCTATAAGATTTTAATTAAAGAAATTGAAGACAACACAAACAAATGGAGAATTATGCAGTGCTCATGGATTGAAAGAATTAATATTATTAAAATGTCCATAATACTCAAGGCAATCTACAGATTTATTGCAATCCCTATCAAAATGCCAAATGCATTTTTTCACAGAACTGGAACAAATTCTAAAATTTATATTGAGACACAAAAGACCTTAACTAGCCAAAACAATCGTGAGAAAAACATCCAAATGTGGGGTATCATATTCCCTGATTTCAAACTGTACTACAAAGCTATGGTAATCAAAACATTATGGTAGTGGCACAAAAACAGACACATAGATTAATGGAACAGAATAGAAAGTCCATAAACAAACCGTCTCTTATATGGTCAATTAATCTTTGGCAGCCTCATCAACAAATGGTATTGAGTAAAGTGGACAGTTACATGCAGAAGAGTCAAACTGGACTACTTTCTCACACCACATACAAAAATAAACTCAAAATGGATTAGAGGTTTGAATGTAATACCTGAAACCATAAAACTCCCAGAAGAAAACATAGGCAGTACACTTTTAGACATCAGTCTTAGCAATATTTTTCAGATACGTCTCCTCAGGAAAGGGACTCAAAAACAAAAAAAAACAAATGAGACTACATCAGACTAAAAAGATTTTTACAGCAGAGGAACCTATCAACAAATAAAAAAGGTATCCTACTGAGTGGAAGAAGATATTTGAAAATGATATATCCGATAAGGAGTCAATATCCAAACTATATGTAGAACTCATACAACTAAACATCAAAAACAAACAACCCAGTTATAAAATCGGCAGAAGACTGAATAGACATATTTTTCTAGGAAGACATATAGATGACCAATAGACACATGAAAAAAATGCCCAACATTAATAATCATCAAGAAAATGAAAATCAAACCACAATAAGGTACCATCTTACATCTTTCAGAATGGCTATCATCAAAAGACAACAAATAACAAGTGTTGACGAGGATGTGGATAAAGTAGAGCCCTCATGCACTGTTGGAGGCATTGTACACTGGTGAAGCCACTATGCAAAACAGTATGAAGGCTACTCAATAAATTAAAAATAGAACTACCATATGATCTAACAATTTCACTTCTGGGTAATTACCCAAAATAAAACACTAATTGAAAAAGATATATGCATCTCAGTGTTCATTGCAGCATTATTTATAATAGCCAAGATATGGAAGCAAACTAAGTGTCCATTGATAACTGAATGGATAAAGAAGTCATGGTATAAGATACAGTAAAAGTTACGTGGCCATAAAAAAATGAAATCTTGCCATCTGCAACAACATAGATAGACCTAAAGAGTTTTATTCTAAGTGAAATACATCAGTCAGAAAAAGCCAAATACAATGTGATTTCACTTATATATAGAACCTAAAAATAAATAAAATGAACAAACAAAACAAAAACAGACTCATCTACAGAGAAATGGTGTTTGCCAGAGGGAGGGGTTTGGGGTGGGAAAAATAGGTGAAGTGGATTCAGAGGTACAAACCTCCAGTTGTGTAATATTTAAGTCATAGGGATATAATATACAGCATAAAAAATTTGGTCAGTAATATTGTAATAACTTACTATAGGGACGGATATTTACTATACTTATTTGTGCAATCACTTTATACTATATACAAATTTGAAATCATTATGTAGTACACATGAAACCAACATAATATTGTATGTTAACTGTATTTCAATTAAAAAAAGAAAGAGCATGTGATGTGAAACAATGTATATAAAGGAAAACGTTTTATTATTTATTTTTATAATTTTAATTTTATATTGGAGTATAGTTGATTGACAATGCTGTGTTAGTCTCAGGTGTACAGCAAAGTGATTCAGTTATACATATACATGTATCTATTCTTTATAAAATTATTGTCCCATTTAGGTTATTACAGAGTATTGAGCCTGTGCTATAGAGTAGGTCCTTGTTGGTTATCTATTTTAAATATAGCAGTGTGTACACGTCAATCCCAAATTCCCCATCTATCCCTCCCTCCTACCCTTCTTCCCTGGTAACCATGAGTTCGTTTTCAAGTCTGTGAGTCTGTTTTGAGTAAAGTGATCTCATTGGAGATAAAGTTTCTAGATTTTTATCAAAGTGAAAATAAATGTGATTTCACTGTCCAGAAGATGACGGAAGAGTAAGACGCGGAAATCACCTTCCTCCCCACACATACATCAGAAATACATCTACATGTGGAAAAACTCCTACAGAACACCCACTGAATGCTGGCAGAAATCCTCAGACCTCCCAAAAGGCAAAGAAACTCCCCATGTACCTGGGTAGGGAAAAGGAAAAAAGAATAAACAGAGACAAAAGAACAGGGATGGGACCCGCACCAGTGGGAGGGAGCTGTGAAGGAGGAAAGGTTTCCACACACTAGGAAGCCCCTTCACGGGCGGAGACTGTGGGTAGCGGAGGGGGTAAGCTTTGGAGCCACGGAAGAGGGCGCAGCAACAGGGGTGCGGAGGGCAAAGCAGAGAGATTACCGCACAGAGGATCGGTGCTGACCAGCACTCACCAGGCTGAGAGGCTTGTCTGCTCACCCGCCGTGACGGGCGGGGGATGGGAGCTGAGGCTCGGGCTTCAGTCGGATCCCAGGGAGAGGAATGGGGTTGACTGCATGAACACAGCCTGAAGGGGGCTACCGCACCACGGCTAGCCGGGAGGAAGTCCGGGAACAAGTCTGGAACTGCCGAAAAGGCAAGAGACATTTTCTTCCCTTTTTGTTTCCTGGTGTGCGAGGACAGGGGATTAAGAGCACTGCTTAAGGGAGCTCCAGAGACAGGCGCGAGCCGCGGCTAACAGCGCGGACCACAGAGACAGGCATAAGATGCTAAGGCTGCTGCTGCAGCCACCAAGAAGCCTGTGAGTGAGCACAGGTCACTCTCCACACCTCCCTTCCGGGGAGCCTGTGCAGCCCGCCACTGCCAGGGTCCTGGGATCCAGGGACAACTTCCCTGGGAGAACGCACGGCGCGCCTCAGGCTGCTGCAACATCCTGCTGGCCTCTGCTGCTGCAGGCTCGCCCCGCATCCACACGCCTCCCTCCCCCCGGCCTGAGTCCCCCCGGCCTGAGTGAGCCAGAGCCCCCGAATCAGCTGATCCTTTAACCTCTCCTGTCTGAGCTAAGAACAGACACCCTCCAGCGACCTACATGCAGAGGCGGGGCGAAATCCAAAGCTGAGCCCTGGGAGCTGTGCAAAAAAAGAAGAGAAAGGGAAATTTCTCCAAGCAGCCTCAGGAGCAGCGGATTAAATCTCCACAATCAACTTGATGTGCCCTGCATCGGTGGAATACCTGAATAGACAAGGAATCATCCCAAATTGAGGAGGTGTATTCTGAGAGCAAGATTTATTATTTTTCCCCTTTTCCTCTTTTTGTGAGTTTGTATGTGTATGCTTCTGTGCGAGATTTTGCTGTATAGATTTGCTTTCACCATTTGTCCTAGGGTTCTGTCCGTCCGTTTTTTTTTTTTTACTTAAATTTTTTTTTCTTAATAATTAGTTTTTATTTTAATAATTTTAGCCAGGAGTCAGTGCTGTGCCCCTGAAGTGGGACAACCACTGCAGGATGCTGGTCCACAAGACATCTCCCTACTTGAAGTAATATCAAATGGCAAAAATCTCCCAGAGATCTCCATCAACAACAAGAACCAGATCCACTTAACGACCAGCAATCTACAGTGCTGGGCACCCTATGCCAAACAACTAGAAACACAGGAACACAATCCCACCTATTTGCAGAGAGGCTGCCTAAAATCATAATAAGGCCACAGACACACCAAAACACACCACCAGACATGGACTTGTCCACCAGAAAGACAAGACCCAGGCTCATCCACCAGAACACAGGCACTAGTCCCCTCCACCAGGAAGCCTACACAACACACTGAACCAACATTAGTCACTAGGGAGAGACACCAAAAACAACAGGAACTACGAATCTGCAGCCTGCAAAATGGAGACCACAAACACAGTAAGATAAGCAAAATGAGAAGACAGAAAAAAACACAGCAGATGAAGGAGCAAGATAAAAACCCACCAGACCTAACAAATGAAGAGGAAATAGACAGTCTACCTGAAAAAGAATACAGAATAATGATAGTAAAGATGATCCAAATTCTTGGAAATAGAATAGACAAAATGCAAGAAACATTTAACAAGGACCTAGAAGAACTAAAGATGAAACAAGCAATGATGAACAACTCAAGAAATGAAATTTAAAATACTCTAGAAGGGATCAATAGCAGAATAACTGAGGAAGAAGAACAGATAAGCGACCTGGAAGATAAAATAGTGGAAATAACTACCACAGAGCCGAATAAAGAAAAAAGAATGAAAAGAACTGAGGACAGTCTCAGAGACCTCTGGGACAACATTAAACACACCAACATGCAAATTATAGGGGTCCCAAAAGAAGAAGAGAAAAACAAAGGGACTGAGAAAATATTTGAAGAGGTTATAGCTGAAAACTTCCCTAATATGGGAAAGGAAATAGTTAATCAAGTCCAGGAAGCACAGAGAGTGCCATACAGGATAAATCCAAGGAGAAACACGCCAAGACACATACTAATCAAACTGTCAAAAAGTAAATACAAAGAAAACATATTAAAAGCAGCAAGGGAAAAACAACAAATAACACACAAGGGCATCTCCATAAGGTTAACAGCTGATCTTTCAGCAGAAACTCTGCAAGCCAGAAGGCAGTGGCAGGACATATTTAAAGTGATGAAGGCGAAAAACCTGCAACCAAGATTATTCGACCCAGCAAGGATCTCATTCAGATTTGATAGAGAAACCAAAACCTTTACACACAAGCAAAAGCTGAGAGAGTTCAGTACCACCACACCAGCTTTACAACAAATGCTAAAGGAACTACTCTAGGCAAGAAACACAAGAGAAGGAAAAGACCTACAATAACAAACCCAAAACAATTTAAAAAATGGGAATAGGAACATACAAATAAATAATTACCTTAAATGTAAATGGATTAAATACTCCCACCAAAAGACACAGACTGGCTGAATGGATACAAAAACAAGACCCATATATATGCTATCTACAAGAGACCCACTTCAGACCTAGGGACACATAGAGACTGAAAGTGAGGGGATGGAAAAAGATATTTCATGCAAATGGTAACCAAAAGAAAGCTGGAGTAGCAATTCTCATATCAGACAAAAGAGACTTTAAAATAAAGACTATTACAAGAGACAAAGAAAGACACTACATAATGATCAAGAAGAAGATATAACAATAGTAAAGAAGATAGATATAACAAGAAGAAGATATAACAATAGTAAATATTTATGCACCCAAAGTAGTAGCACCTCAATACAGAAGGCAACTACTAACAGCTATAAAAGGGGAAATAGACAGTAACACACTTATAGTAGGGGACTTTAACATGCCACTTTCACCATGGACAGATCATCCAAAATGAAAATAAATAAGGAAACACAAGCTTTAAATGATACATTAAACAAGATGTACTTAATTGATATTTATAGGACATTCCATCCCAAAACAACAGAATACACATTATTCTTAAGTGCTCATAGAACATTCTCCAGGAGAGATCATATCTTGGGTCACAAATAAACCCTTGGTAAACTTAAGAAAATTGAAATTGTATCAAGTATCTTTTCTGACCACAACACTATGAGACTAGATATCAATTACAGGAAAAGATCTGTAAAAAATACAAACAAATGGAGGCTAAACAATACACTACTCAATAATGAAGTGATAACTGAAGAAATCAATGAGGAACTAAAAAAATACCTAGAAACAAATGACAATGGAGACAGGACGACCTAAAACCTATGGGATGCAGCATCAGCAGTTCTAAGAGGGAAGTTTATAGCAAAGCAATCCTACCTTAAGAAGCAGGAAACATCTGGAATAAACAACCTAACCTTACACCTAAAGCAATTAGAGAAAGAAGAACAAAAAAAACCCAAAGCTAGCAGAAGGAAATAAATCATAAAAATCAGATCAGAAATAAATGAAAAAGAAATGAAGGAAACAGTAGCAAAGATCAAGAAAACTAAAAGCTGGTTCTTTGAGAAAAAAAAATTGATAAGCCATTAGCCAGACTCAACAAGAAGAAAAGGGAGAAGACTCAAATCAACAGAATTAGAAATGAAAAAGGAGAAGTAACAACTGACACTGCAGAAACACAAAAGATCATGAGAGATTACTGCAAGCAACTCTATGCCAATAAAATGGATAACCTGGAAGAAACGGACAAATTCTTAGAAATGCACAACCTGCCAAGACTAAATCAAGAAGAAATAGAAAATATGAACAGAACAATCACAAGCACTGAAATTGAAACTGTGATTTAAAATCTTCCAACAAAAAAAAGCCCAGGACCAGATGGCTTCACAGGTGAATTCCATTAAACATTTTCAGAAGAGCTAACACCTATCCTTCTCAAACTCTTCCAAAATATCACAGAGGGAGGAACACTCCAAAACACTTTCGATAAGGACAACATCACCCTGATACCAAAACCAGTCAAGGATTTCACAAAGAAAGAACTCTGCAGTCCAATATCATTGATGAACATAGATGCAAAAATCCTGAACAAAATACTAGCAAACAGAATCCAACAACACATTAAAAGGATCATACACCATGATCCAGTGGGGTTTATTCCAGGAATGCAAGGATTCTTCAATATACGGAAATCAATCAACGTGATAAACCATATTAACAAATTGAAGGAGAAATACCATATGATCATCTCAATAGATGCAGAGAAAGCTTTCGACAAAATTCAACATCATTTATGATAAAAACCCTGAAGAATGTAAGGATAGAGGGAACTTTCCTCATCATAATAAACGCCATATATGACAAACCCACAGCCAACATCATCCTCAATGGTGAAAAACTGAAACCATTTCCACTAGGATTAGGAACAGGACAAGGTTGCCCACTCGCACCACTCTTATTCAACATAGTTTTGGAAGTTTTAGCCACAGAATTCAAAGAACAAAAGGAAATAAAAGGGATCCAATCTAGCAAAGAAGTAAAGCTGTCACTGTTGGCAGATGACATGATGCTGTACATAGAGAATCCTAAAAATGCTACCAGAAAACTATTAGAGCTAATAATGAATTTGGTAAAGTAGCAGGATACAAAATTAATGCACAGAAATCTCTGGCACTCCTGTACACTAATGATGAAAAATCTGAAAGTGAAATTAAGAAAACACTCTCATTTACCATTGCAAAAAAAAGAATAAAATATCTAGGAATAAACCTACCTAAGGAGACAAAAGACCTGTATGCAGAAAGTTATAAGACACTGATGAAACAAATTAAAGATGATACAAAAAGATGGAGAGATATACCATGTTCTTGGATTGGAAGAATAAACATTGTTAAAATGACTCTACAACCCAAAGCAATCTACAGATTCAATGCAATCCCTATCAAACTACCACTGGCATTTTTCACAGAACTAGAACAAAAAATTTCACAATTTGTATGGAAACACAAAAGACCCCGAATAGTCAAAGCAATCTTGAGAACGAAAAACAGCTGGAGGAATCAGGCTCCCTGACTTCAGATTATACTACAAAGTTATAATAATCAAGACAGTATGGTACTGGCACAAAAACAGAAAGATAGATCAATGGAATAGGATAGGAAGCCCAGAGATAAACTCACACACATATGGTCACCTTATCTTTGATAAAGGAGGCAGGAATGTACAGTGGAGAAAGGACAGCCTCTTCAATAAGTGGTGCTGGGAAAATTGGACAGGTACATGTAAAACTATGAGATTATTTCACTCCCTAACACCATACACAAAAATAAGCTCAAAATGGATTAAAGACCTAAATGTATGGCCAGAAACTATCAAACTCTTAGAGGTTAATATAGGCAGAAAACTCTATGACATAAATCACAGCAAGATCATTTTGACCCACCTCCAAAAGAAATTGAAATAAAACCAAAAATAAACAAACGGGACCTAATGAAACTTCAAATCTTCTGCACAACAAAGGAAACTATAAAGAAGACTAACAGACAACCCTCAGAATGGGAGCAAATATTTGCAAATGAAGCAACTGACAAAGGATTAATCTCCAAAATTTAGAAGCAGCGTCTGCAGCTCAATAACAACAACAACAAAACCAATCCAAAAATGGGCAGAAGACATAAATAGATATTTATCCAAAGAAGATATACAGATTGCCAACAAACACATGAAAGAATGCTCAACATCATTAATCATTAGAGAAATGCAACTGAAAACTACAGTGAGATATCACCTCACACCAGTCAGAATGGCCATCATCAAAAAATCTAGAAACAATCAATGCTGGAGAGGGTGTGGAGAGAATGGAACACTCTTGCACTGCTGGTGGGAATGTGAATTGGTACAACCACTATGGAGAATAGTATGGAGGTTCCTTAAAATATTACGAATAGAAATACCATATGACTCAGCAATCCCACTACTGGGCATATACCCTGAGAAAACCATAACTCAAGAAGAGCCATGTACCAAAATGTTCATTGCATTTCTATTTACAATAGCCTGGAGACGGAAACAGCCTAAGTGTCCATCATCAGATGAATGGATAAAGAAGATGTGGCACATATATACAATGGAATATTACTCAGCCATAAAAAGAAACGAAATTGAGTTATTTGTAGTGAGGTGGATGGACCTAGAGTCTGTCATGCAGAGTGAAGTAAGTCAGAAAGAGAAAAACAAATACCATATGCTAACACATATATATGGAATCTAAAAAAAAAAAAGGTCATGAAGAACCTATGGGCAAGACTGGAATAAAGACACAGACCTACTAGAGAATGGACTTGAGGATATGGGGAGGGGGAAGGGTAAGCTGTGACAAAGTGAGAGAGTGGCATGGACATCTATACACTAACAAAAGTAAAATAGTGGGAAGCAGCCGCATAGCACAGGGAGATCAACTTACTGCTTTGTAACCACCTAGAGTGGTGGGATAGTGAGGGTGGGAGGGAGGGAGATGCAAGAGGGAAGAGATATTAGAACATATGTATATTCATAACTGAGTCACTTTGTTATAAAGCAGAAACTAACACACCATTATAAAGCAATTATACTCCAATAAAGATGTAAAATTAAATGATAAAAAATGTGGGACTTCCGGGAAGATGGCAGAAGAGTAAGACGCGGAGATCACCTTCCTCCCCACAGATACACCAGAAATACATCTACACGTGGAACAACTCCTACAGAATACCTACTGAATGCTGGCAGAAGCCCTCAGACCTCCCAAAAGGCAAGAAACCCCCCACGTACCTGGGTAGGGCAGAAGAGTAAAGAATAAACAAAGACAAAAGATAGAGACAGGACCTGCACCACTGGGAGGGAGCTGTGAAGGAGGAAAGGTTTCCACACACTAGGAGGCCTCTTTGCGGGCGGTGACTGTGGGTGGCGGAGGGGGGAGCTTCGGAGCTGCGGAGGAGAGCACAGCAACAGGGGTGCGGAGGGCAAAGCGGAGAGATTCCCGCACAGAGGATCGGTGCCGACAGGCACTTACCAGTCCGAGAGGCTTCTCTGCTCCCCCACCGCAGCGGGCAGGGCTGGGAGCTGAGGCTCGGACTTCGGTCAGAGCGCAGGGAGAGGACTGGGGTTCACCACATGAACACACCCTGCAGGGGGTTATTGCACCACAGCTGGCCGGGAGGTAGTCCGAGGAAATGTCTGGACCTGCCGAAGAGGCAAGAGAGTTTTTCTACCCCCTTTGTTTCCTGGTGAGTGAGGAAAGGGGATTACGAATGCTGCTTAAAGGAGCTCCAGAGACGGGCGTGAGCCACGGCTAAAAGTGCAGACCCCAGAGACAGACATGAGATGCTAAGGCTGATGCTGTTACCACCAAGAAGCCTGTGTGCGAGCACAGGTCACTATCCACACCCCTCTTCTGAGGAGCCTGTGCAGCCTGCCACTGCCAGGGTCCCGGAATCCAGGGTCAACTCCTCTGGGAGAACACACTGTGTGCCTCAGCCTGGTGCAACATCACGCTGGCCTCTGCTGCCACAGGCTCACCCCACACTCCGTGCCCCTCTCTCCCCCCAGCCTGAGTGAGTCAGAGCTCCCGAAGCAGCGGCTTCTTCAACCCCATCCTGTCTGAGTGAAGAACAGACGCCCTACGGTGACATACAGGTAGAGGCGGGTCCAAATCCAAAGCTGAGCCCCTGGGAGCTGTGAGAACAAAGAAGAGAAAGGGATATCTCTCCCAGCAGCCTCAGAAGTGGTGGATTAAAGCTCCACAACCAACTTGACGTACCCTGCATCTGTGGAATACATGAATAGACAACGATTCATCCCAAATTAAGGAGGTGGACTTTGAGAACAAGATTTATTATTTTTTCCCCTTTTCCTTTTTTTGTGAGTGTGTATGTGTATTCTTCTATGTGAGAATTTGTCTGTATAGCTTTGCTTCTACCATTTGTCCCAGGGTTGTATCCATCCGTTTTTTTGTTTTTTGGTTTTTTTTCCTCTTAATAATTATTTTTTATTTTAATTAGTTTATTATATTTTACCTTACTTTATTTGATTTTACTTTATTTTCTTCCTTTTTTTCCTTCCTTCCCTCCTTCCTTCTTTCCTTCCTCCCTCCCTCCCTTCTTTCTTTCATTCTTTCTACTTCTACTATTATTTTCTCTACTTTTTCTCCCTTTTCTTCTGAGCCGTGTGCATGAAAGGCTCTTGGTGCTGCAGCCAGGAGTTAGTGCTCTGCCTCTGAGGAGGGAGAGCCAACTTCAGGACACTGGTCAACAAGAGACCTCACAGCTGCACATAATATCAAATGGCAAAAATCTCCCATAGATCTCCATCTCAACACCAACAACCAGCTACACTCAACGACCAGCAAGTTACAGTGCTGGACATCCTATGCCAAACAACTAGCAAGACAGGAACACAACTCCACCCATTAGCAGAGAGGCTGCCAAAAATCATAATAAGTCAACAGACACCCCAAAACACACCACTAGACATGGACCTGCCCACCAGAAAGACAAGATCCAGCCTCATCCACCAGAACACAGGCACTAGTCCCCTCCACCAGGAAGCCTACACAACACACTGAACCAACCTGAGCCACTGGGGACAGACACCAAAAACAATGGGAACTACGAACCTGCAGCCTGCAAAAAGGAGACCCCAAACACAGTAAGGTAAGCAAAATGAGAAGACAGAAAAACAAACAGCAGATGAAGGAGCAAGGAAAAAAACCCACCAGACCTAACAAATGAAGAGGAAATAGGCGGTCTACCTGAAAAAGAATTCAGAATAATGATAGTAAGGATGATCCAAAATCTTCGAAATAGAATAGACAAAATGCAAGAAACATTTAACAAGGAACTAGAAGAACAAAAGATGAAACAAACAATGATGAACAACACAATAAATGAAATGAAAAATACTCTAGATGGGATCAATAGCAGAATAACTGAGGCAGAAGAACGGATAAGTGACCTGGAAGATAAAATAGTGGAAATAACTACCACAGAGCCGAATAAAGAAAAAAGAATGAAAAGAACTGAGGACAGTCTCAGAGACCTCTGGGACAACATTAAACACACCAACATGCAAATTATAGGGGTTCCAGAAGAAGAAGAGAAGAAGAAAGGGGCTGAGAAAATATTTGAAGAGATTATAGTTGAAAACTTCCCTAATATGGGAAAGGAAATAGTTAATCAAGTCCAGGAAGCACAGAGAGTGCCATACAGGATAAATCCAAGGAGAAACACGCCAAGACACATACTAATCAAACTGTCAAAAAGTAAATACAAAGAAAACATATTAAAAGCAGCAAGGGAAAAACAACAAATAACACACAAGGGCATCTCCATAAGGTTAACAGCTGATCTTTCAGCAGAAACTCTGCAAGCCAGAAGGCAGTGGCAGGACATATTTAAAGTGATGAAGGCGAAAAACCTGCAACCAAGATTATTCGACCCAGCAAGGATCTCATTCAGATTTGATAGAGAAACTAAAACCTTTACACACAAGCAAAAGCTGAGAGAGTTCAGTACCACCACACCAGCTTTACAACAAATGCTAAAGGAACTACTCTAGGCAAGAAACACAAGAGAAGGAAAAGACCTACAATAACAAACCCAAAACAATTTAAAAAATGGGAATAGGAACATACAAATAAATAATTACCTTAAATGTAAATGGATTAAATACTCCCACCAAAAGACACAGACTGGCTGAATGGATACAAAAACAAGACCCATATATTTGCTGTCTATAAGAGACCCACTTCAGACCTACAGACACATACAGATTGAAAGTAAGGGGATGGAAAAAGATACTTCATGCAAATGGAAACCAAAAGAAAGCTGGAGTAGCAATTCTCATATCAGACAAAAGAGACTTTAAAATAAAGACTATTACAAGAGACAAAGAAGGACACTACATAATGATCAAGGGATCGACCCAAGAACAAGATATAACAATTTTAAATATTTATGCAACCAACATAGGAGTACCTCAATACATAAGGCAAATACTAACAGCCATAAAAGGGGAAATAGACAGTAACACATTCATAGTAAGGGAATTTAACACCCCACTTTCACCAATGGACAGATCATCCAAAATGAAAATAAATAAGGAAACACAAGCTTTAAAGGATACATTAAAGAAGAGGGACTTAATTGATATTTATAGGACATTCCATCCAAAAACAACAGAATACACATTTTTCTCTAGTGCTCATGGAACATTCTCCAGGATAGATCATATCTTGGGTCACAAATGAAGCCTTGGTAAATTTAAGAAAATTGAAATTGTATTGAGTATCTTTTCCAACAACAACGTTATGAGACTAGATATCAATTATAGGAAAAGATCTATAAAAAATAAAAACACATGGATGCTAAATAATACACTATTTAATAATGAAGTGATCACTGAAGAAATCAAAGAGGAAATAAAAAAATACCTAGAAACAAATGACAAAGGAGACATGACGACCCAAAATCTATGGGATGCAGCAAAAGTAGTTCTAAGAGGGAAGTTTATAGCAATACAATCCTACCTTAAGAAACAGGAAACATCTCGAATAAACAACCTAACCTTGCACCTAAAGCAATTAGAGAAAGAATAACAAACCCCCCCCAAAGTTAGCAGAAAGAAAGAAATCATAAAAAATCAGATCAGAAATAAATGAAAAAGAAATGAAGGAAACGACAGCAAGGATCAATAAAACTAAAACCTGGTTCTTTGACAAGATAAGCAAAATTGATGAACCATTAGCCAGACTCATCAAGAAAAAAAGGGAGAAGACTCAAATCAATAGAATTAGAAATGAAAAAGGAAAAGTAACAGCTGACAGTACAGAAATACAAAAGATCATGAGAGATTACTACAAGCAATGCTATGCCAATAAAGTGGACAACCTGGAAGAAATGGACAAATACTTAGAAAGGCACAACCTGCCAAGGTTGAAATCAAGGAAGAAATAGAAAATATGAACAGACCAATCACAAGCCCTGAAATTGAAACTGTGATTAAAAATCTTCCAAGAAACAAAAGCCCAGGACCAGATGGCTTCACAGGCGAATTCTATCAAACATTTAGAGAAGAGCTAACACCTATCCTTCTCGAACTTTTCCAAAATATAGCAGAGGGAGGAACACTCCAAAACTCATTCTACGAGGCCACCATCACTCTGATACCAAACAAGACTAGGATGCCACAAAGAAAGAAAACTACAGACCAATATCACTGATGAACATACATGCAAAAATCCTCAACAAAATACTAGCAGACAGAATCCAACAGCATATTAAATGGATCATACACCTTGATGAAGTGGGGTTTATTCCAGGAATGCAAGGATTCTTCAATATATGCAAATCAATCAACGTGATACACCATAGTAACAAATTGAAGGAGAAATACCATATGATCATCTCAATAGAGGCAGAGAAAGCTTTTGACAAAATTCAACACCCATTTATGATATAAACCTTGCAAAAAGTAGGCATAGAGGGAACATTCCTCAACATAATAAAGGCCATATATGACAAGCCCACAGCAAACATTGTCCTCAATGGTGAAAAACTGAAACCATTTCCACTAAGATCAGGAACAAGACAAAGTTACCCACTCTCACCACTATTATTCAACATAGTTTTGGAAGTTTTAGCCACAGCAATTAGAGAAGAAAGGGAAATAAAAGGAATCCAAATCGGAAAAGAAGAAGTAAAGCTGTCACTATTTGCCGATGACATGATACTGTACATAGAGAATCCTAAAGATGCTACCAGAAAACTAGTAGAGCTAATCAATGAATTTGGTAAAGTAGCAGGATACAAAATTAATGCACAGAAATCTCTGGCATTCCTATACACTAATGATGAAAAATCTGAAAGTGAAATCAAGAAAACACTCCCATTTACCATTGCAACAAAAAGAATAAAAATATCTAGGAATAAACCTACCTAAAGAGATAAAAGACCTGTATGCAGAAAATTATAAGACACTGATTAAAGAAATTGAAGATGATACAAATAGATGGAGAGATATACCATGTTCTTGAATTGGAAGAATCAACATTGTGAAAATGACTGTACTACCCAAAGTAATCTACAGATTCAATACAATCCCTATCAAACTACCACTGGCATTTTTCACAGAATTAGAATAAAAAATTTCACAATTTGTATGGAAACACAAAAGACTCCGAATAGCCAAAGCAATCTTGAGAATGAGAAACAGAGCTGGAGGAATCAGGCTCCCTGTCTTTAGACTATACTACAAAGCTACAGTAATCAAGACAGTATGGGACTGGCACAAAAACAGGAAAATAGATCCATGGAAGAGTATAGAAAGCTCAGAGATAAACCCACGCACATATGGTCACCTTATCTTTGATAAAGGAGGCAGGAATGTACAGTGGAGAAAGGACAGCCTCTTCAATAAGTGGTGCTGAGAGAACTGGACAGGTACATGTAAAAGTATGAGATTATTTCACTCCCTAACACCATACACAAAAATAAGTTCAAAATGGATTAAAGACCTAAATGAAGGCCAGAAACTATTAAACTCTTAGAGGAAAACATAGGCAGGACACTCTATGACATAAATCACAGCAAGGTCCTTTTTGTCCCACCTCCTAGATCAATGGAAATAAAAACAAAAATAAACAAATGGGACCTAATGAAACTTCAAAGCTTTTGCACAGCAAAGGAAACCATAAAGAAGACCAAAAGACAACCCTCAGATTGGGAGAAAATATTTGCAAATGAAGCAACTGTCGAAGGATTAATTTCCAAAATTTATAAGCACCTCATGCAGCTTAATAACAAAAAATCAAACCACCCAATCCAAAAATGGGCAGAAGACCTAAATAGACATTACTTCAAAGAAGATATACAGACTGCCAACAAACACATGAAAGAATGCTCAATATCACTAATCATTAGAGAAATGCAACTCAAAACTACAATGAGATATCATCTCACACCAGTCAGAATGGCCATCATCAAAAAAATCTAGGAACAATAAATGCTGGAGAGGGTGTGAAGGAAAGGTAACCTTTTTGCACTGTTGGTGGGGATGTAAATTGATACAGCCACTGTGGAGAACAGTATGGAGCTTCCTTAAAAATCTACAAATAGAACTACCATATGACCCAGCAATCCCACTACTGGGCATATACCCTGAGAAAACCATAATTCAAAAAGGGTCATGTACCAAATTGTTCATTGCAGCTCTATTTACAATAGCCCAGAGATGGAAACAACCTAAGTGTCCATCATCGGATGAATGAGTAAAGAAGATGTGGCACATATACACAGTGGAATATTAATCAGCCATATAAAGAAATGTAATTGAGCTATTTGTAATGATGTGAATAGACGTAGAGTCTGTCATACAGAGTGACGTATGTCAGAAAGAGAGAGACAAATACCTTATGCTAACACATATATATGGAAGTTAAGAAAAAAAATGTCATGAAGAATCTAGGAGTAAAACAGGAATAAAGACACTGACCTACTAGAGAATGGACTTGAGGATATGGGGATGGGGAAGGGTAAGCTGTGACAAAGCGAGAGACAGGCATGGATATA
The DNA here is from genome assembly GCF_949774975.1 of Lagenorhynchus albirostris. Taxonomy (NCBI): domain Eukaryota; kingdom Metazoa; phylum Chordata; class Mammalia; order Artiodactyla; family Delphinidae; genus Lagenorhynchus; species Lagenorhynchus albirostris. Next base: position 77,609,478 of record NC_083116.1, read on the forward strand.
TGTCCACTACCAAACGTAAGGTAGATATCTAGTGGGAAGCAGCCGCATAGCACAGGGAGATCAGCTCGGTGCTTTGTTACTGCCTGGAGGGGTGGGATAGGGAGGGTGGGAGGGAGTGAGACGCAAGCGGGAAAAAAAAACCCCAACATTATGCTAAATGAAATAAACCAGCCACAAAAGGATAAAAAAAATGTGATTTCAACAGACTGTAATAAGTTTGTATGCATATTGTGATAAACAGAGGAAGCACTATGAAAATGATACATAGTTATATATTTAATAGCACTATAAATAAATCAGAGTGTAATCCAAAAAATTCTCAAGAAAAGCACGTGAAGGCAAGAAGGAGGAATGTGAGGAACAAAAAGCAGAGTGAGCACACCGAAAAATGATAATAAAATGGAATACTTAAGTCCTAACATATAAACAATTTCTTTAAATGTAAATGGTTTTAATACACCAATTAAAAGTCAGAGGTTGGGAGAGTGGATTAATAAGAGAAACATGACCTAATAAATACACTTCAAACGTGATGACAAAGATAGGTTAAAGGTAAAAGGATAGAAAAAGATATACTTTGTAAACATTTTATTTACTTTTCCACTGTTTTTAAAGTATTTTTATTAGCAATAAATACTTTTTATCAAATTAAATTTGTGGTCACATTCCTTAATATTTTATTGGTTTAAGTTTTTATATTTCAAATATATACCATTTACTTATTGTGAAATTGATTAGTCAAACTTGAGACTATCTTCATAAACACAGTAACTTTACATGACAGATTTTACAGCTTGAGGCTCACGTTAGCCAATTGATTTCTGTGTTCTGTTTTGAAGACATGCATAGAGATAATTCTAATTACACAGAACAGAAATGACAAAACATAAGTTTTTTTGTTTTTTTGCGGTACGCGGGCCTCTCCCTGTTGTAGCCTCTCCTGTTGCGGAGCACAGGCTCCGGACGCGCAGGCTCAGCGGCCATGGCCCACGGGCCCAGCTGCTCCGCGGCATGTGGGATCTTCCCGGACCGGGGCACGAACCCGTGTCCCCTGCATCGGCAGGCGGACTCCCAACCACCGCGCCACCAGGGAAGCCCAAAACATAAGTTTTTAAAATAGTAGTTTCCCTTATATTTAACAATGCTCTTTAATTAACTGTTCTAGAAAGCGTGAAAAAGTATAGAGTGTCTAGTGATGGTTTCAAAGTTGAATCATCAACAATATCTAATAACTATTGTCATTCCTGTATTGGTTTTTATTCTATGTGGAAGGCATGAATAAATGGCCTCCCCAGAAAATATGCCTCCACTACTTGGAAGAAAAGACATTTAAATTGTATGGTAACATTTGATGTTAAGATATTTTAATCTGTGACCTTTCACACAGTTTCATATATCTTAGTTCTTCTCTCATCAGAGGTGCATTCAATTTCTAAACAGTTGATATAATTTGTTTTTCATATTGATTCCACACTTGTCTCAGTTTCATCTCAGACACCTTGAAGTTAAAAGACAAGAGATTATTTCTATATGCTGCCACAATGATTTTATTGAATGTGTTAAAAAAATATCAGCAGGACATGTAAGGTTGTACAACGATGTTATGTTGATATTTATCTAATGGCAGAGATATTTAGCTGATGGGATCTTTTTATCAGCTTTCCCAAAAGTGATTTCTTGTCTCATTTGAATTATTCATAGGACATAATGTCTCAAACTTCATGATGAAAATTAAATTTGGTACTCACATTCCACAGATCTACAAACTGTGCTGAAAAGCCCATAGTCTAAAGAACATGCTTTATTCAGGTCAGACAATTTGCATGGAATTACCCAACATTGTTTAACGTTAATTTTTTTTCTTATTCAAACATAAAGTCACAAAAATTATAATCATCCTCATCAGTTCACTTAGTCCCATGTAATTAATTTTTTTTATCTTGATCTTTTGTTAGCACTTTTATGAATTAATCAGTTTTCCATTAGAGTTCTGAAAATGCTTATTCATTCATTTCAGCAGTATAGTCAGTTACCAGAAACCTGTGCTTGTCAGAGTCTTTTCCATGAATTCCTTGAAGATGGAACTCTTTTATAGGAATATTTTTGCAAAAGCATTAGAGTACACCCAGATCTGTCTGTAAATGACAAAAGACTTAAAAATGACCACGGTTAAAGATTTGATGAAAGTTCATAATAATGCAATTGACAAGGAAATTTAGTTATTTCTGAGATATACATTTTAAAATAATAACAAGAATTATGACTTATAAGATTATACCAGAACATATAAGATTTTTAGGAATTTCATGTAATGTCTGAAATATTTATATTAACATATTTCCATACAAATAACCCAAAGAAAGTTTAGTATTAGTTGTTTTTTAAATTTTTAATTTATTTTTTTTATACAGCAGGTTCTTATTAGTCATCAATTTTATGCACATCAGTGTATACATGTCAATCCCAATCTCCCAATTCATCACACCACCAAACCCACTCCCCCACAGCTTTCCCCCCTTGGTGTCCATACGTTTGTTCTCTACATCTGTGTCTCAACTTCTGCCCTGCAACCCGGTTCATCTGTACCATTTTTCTAGGTTCCACATACATGCGATAATGTACGATATTTGTTTTTCTCTTTCTGACTTACTTCACTCTGTATGACAGTCTCTAGGTCCATCCACGTCTCAACAAATGACCCAATTTCATTCCTTTTTATGGCTGAGTAACATTCCATTGTATATATGTACCACAACTTCTTTATCCATTCATCTGTTGATGTGCATTAAACATTGTTTAATGTTACTATTTCAAAGGAGAAATTATTATATTAACATCAGATTAAGTAAACATCAATGTAAAGGAAACGTATAGAGACAAAGATGGTAATTACATAATGATAAAAGGGTCAATCCACCAAGAAGACACAACAATTCTAAATGTGTATGTAGCAAACAACAGAGCATCAAAAAACATCAAGCAAAAACTGATAAAACTGAAAGGAGAAATAGACAAATCTGAAGTTATGTTCAGGGGTTTCAGCATTTCCCTTTCAGCAACTGATTGGCTGGAAAATAGCAAATTAGCAAAAATGTAGAAGAATTAAGGTCCCTTGGCCAGCTATGTTCCTATGCACAGCTGCATTGTCAGAGCCAGTATCTCCACTGGAGTCTTCTTTATCTAGGGCCTTTGGCAGAGACCTTCTTCAGGTGTGTCTGCATATGGAGGTGAGTAGAATATTAACTACACTTTTCTCTACTCTGACTCAATATGAAACACTTTTCCATTCATAGCTCTTCCCCTTTTTTTCCTCTCCCTGACCCTGAGTATGTAAAGTGGTAGAGGTCTTTTATTTGGGGCTCCCTGGGCAATGAGACAATTCCCTATATCTGTGTTGATCTACCTTACTCTCAACTGATGCTGTTACAGGGAGAAAAAATTGAAAAATAGGGGAGTTGATGCTCTCTCCAGTTTAGCTTCTTGTGTATACTGATACAGTAAGTAATAAAAGGCTTGTTGTATTAATCAGATTGTTGGTTTTAATTCTGGCTTGTTGTCTTTACTGGATACACCAACATATGGAAGTTCATTTGTCTTCAGCTTAGCTCAGCTCTTGACAAAACTTTAGGGGAGAGAGGTAACATCAGCAAATGGTGGAATAGGAGTTTCCAGCTTATGTCCCTTCACAGAAACATTGATACAACAGCTATCAACATGCAAAAATATTTTCATGAGAACTCTGGATTCCAATTAAGAGAATATAGTGCCCAGGATGAACACAGAAATTAGAAAAGACACATAAAAAAGAGTAGTAAGGGAAGTTTCACTCTCCCTGAGTCACCCCTCCCCCAAGCCCATGCAGCACAGGGTGAAGAGAGATCTCCTCCATACACTCCCATGAGAACAGGGGGAAGTGAGTTTCTTAGGTCACTGTAGACCTTGGCACCTTGCCTGCATCAGTAAACCCTGATGCCAGGTCAGCCACTGTGGACACAGACAATAGGCTTACCAGGGCCATTCACCCACAGACACCAGGGGAAGGCCTGCCTGTGGTCCCCACCTGACAGCCCATCTAGAATATCTGGCTGGGTTGACTAATAAAGGGATTTCCCTGCCAAAGCCAGTCTGTAATGACTTGAAGAGCTGACTACTTCTTCAAATACACAGACACCAACACAAGGCTGCAAGGATTATGAAGGATTAGAGAAACATGATACCACCAAAGGAATAAAATACCAACCCTAGATAAATGGAGATCTACTAATTGCCTGACAAAATTTAAAATTTTATTAAAGAAGCTCCATGAGCCACAGGAGAACACAGGCAAACAACTACACAAAATCATGGAAATAATACATGAAAAAATGAGAAGTTTAACAAAGAGATAGAAAACATACCAAAGATGAGTTATGGATTTGAACAATAAAGTGAACTGAAAAATGCAATGGAGAGCTTCAACAGCAGGTTCAATCAAGCAGAAGAAAGAATCAGCAAGCTTGAAGACCAGTCATTTGAAATTACCCTGTCAAGAAGAAAAAAAAAGACTAAAAAGGAATGAAGAAAGCCTACAAGATTTATGGAACACCATCAAGAGGGCTAATATGCATATTATAGGAGCCCCAGAAGGAGAACACAGCAAGTGGTAGAAAGCTTATTTAAGGAAATAATGCCAGAAAACTTCCCAAATCTGGAGAGACATATGGAATTCCAGGTACATGAAACTCAACAGTTTCCAAACAGATTGAGCCAAACATGGTTTGCACCAAGATACAGTATAATCAAACTATCAAAGACAAAGAGGGAATTTTGCAATCAGCAAGAGATAAGACTTGTCACATATAAAGGTACCCCCTTAAGGCTATCCAAGGATTTCTCAGAAGAAAACTTGCATGCCAGAAGAGAGTAGGAGGATGCACTTAAAGTGCTGAAAGAAAAATGCTAATCAATCATATTTTACCTGGCATAGCTCTCCCTCAAAGAAGGAAAGATAAAGACTATCCCAGACAAACAAACATTGAGGGAGTTCATAACCACTAGGCCTATCTTACAAGAAACGCTACAGGGAGTTATTCGAGCTGAGATGAAAACATACTAAACAGTAACATGAAAATATCTGAAAGTACAAAATCATGAGAAACCTAAGTATATAGTCAAATTCAGAGTACTCTAATACTGTAAGGTGATATATAAAACAATTTAAACTCTAGTATAAAGATAAAATTATTTTTTAATCTTCATACTAAATATTTCCAAGATATCAAACTTATAAGCTTTTGAACAGCAAAGAAATCCATAAATAAAATGAAAAGACCACCTACAGACTGGGAGAAAATATTTGTAAGTGATGTGACTGACAAGGGCTTAATTTCCAAAATACATTAATAGCTCATACAACTCAATAACAAAAAAATAAATAAATAAAATAAAATAACTTAAAAAAATGAACAGAAGACCTAAAATTAGACATTTCTCTAAAGAAGACATACAGATGTTTAAAAAGACATGAAAAAATGCTCAACATCACTAATTATTAGAGAAATGCAAAGCAAAACTACAATGAGGTATCTCACACCAGTCAGAATGGCCATCATCAAAACGTCTACAAACAATAAATGCAGGAGAGGGTGTGGAGGAAAAGGAACCCTCCTACACTGTTGGTGGGAATGCAAACTGGTACAGCCATTATGTAGAACAGTATGGAGGCTCCTTAAAAAACTGAAAATAGACCTACTATATGATCTAGCAATCCCACTCATGGGCATAAACCCAGAGAAAGCCATAATTCAAAAAGATACATGCACCCCAACCAATGTTCATTGCAACACTATTTACAATAGCCAGGACATGGAAGCAACCTAAATGTCCATCAACAGAGGTATGGCTAAAGAAGATGTGGAACATATGTACAAAGGAATATTAGCCATAAAAAGAAATGAAACTGGGTCATTTGTACAGACACTGTTATACAGAGTGAAGTAAGTCAGAAAGAGAAAAACAAATATTGTATATTAATGCATATATGTGGAGTCTAGAAAAATGGTATAGATAATCTTATTTGCAAAGCAGAAATAGAGACACAGACATAGAAAACAAATGTATGGATACCGATGGAGAAAGAGGGGGTGGGATGAATTGGGAGATTGGGATTGACATATATACACTATTGATACTATGTATAAAATAGATAACTAATGAGAACCTACTGTATAGCACAGGGAACTCTATTCATTGCTCGGTGGTGACCTAAATGGGAAGCAAATACAAAAATGAGGGGATATATGTATATGTATAGCTGATTCATTTTGCTGTACAGTAGAAACTAACACAAATATACTGCAATAAAAATTTTCTTAAAAGTCAATTGCCTTTATACACACTAACAGCAAACTATTTGAATAAAACATGAAGTAAACAATCCCATTCACAAGAGGATCAAAAGGAATTAAATATTAATACTTAGGAATAAATTTATTCAAGCAGGTGAAATATGTACACACACACAAATGTAAAACATTGACAAAAGAAATTGAAGGAGAGGGATTGGTTCAATATGGCAGAGTAGAGGGACATGTGCTCACTCCCTCTAGTGAGAGCACTGGAATCACAATTAACTGCTGAACAATCATCAACAGGGAGACACTGGAACTCACCAAAAAAGATATCCCACATCCAAAGACAAATGAGAAGCTGCACTGAAACGGTAGGAGGGGACCAATCGCAATAAAATCAAATCCCGAACTACTGGGTGGGTGACTCACAAACTGGAGAACACTTATACCACAGAAGTCCACCCACTGGAGTGAAGGTTCTGAGCCTCACGTCAGGCTTCCCAACCTGGGGGTCTGGCAACAAGAGAAGGAATACCTAGAGAAACAAACTTTGACAGCTAGTGGGATTTGATTGCAGGACTGTGACAGGACTGGGGGAAACAGAGACTTCATTCTTGGAGGGCACACACAAAGTAGTGTGCACATCAGGACCCAGGGGAGGGAACAGTGACCCCATAGGAGACTGAACCAGACCTACCAGCTAGTGTTGGAGGGTCTCCTGCAGAGGTGGAGGATGGCTGTGGCTCACTGCGGGGACAAGGAAACTGACAGCAGAAGTTCTGAGAATTACTCCTTGGTGTGAACCCTCCAAAAGTCCGCAATTAGTGCCACCACAAAGCACAGTAAGCTCCAGTGCTGGGTCACCTCAGACCAAGCAAACAATAGGTAGGGAACCCAGCCCCACCCATTAGCAGACAAGTGGATTAAAGTTTTACTGAGCTCTGCGCACCAGAGCAACAACCAACTCTACCCACCACCAGTTCCACCCAAGAGGAAGCTTGCACATGCCTCTTGAATAGCCTCAGCCACCAGAGGGCAGAGAGCAGAAGCAAGAACTACAATCCTGCAGCCTGTGGAAGAAAAACCACATTCACAGAAAAATAGGCAAAATGAAAAGGCAGAGGACTATGTACCAGATGAAGGAACAAGATAAAACCCTAGAAACACAATTAAATGAAGTGGAGATAGGTAAACTTCCAGAAAAAGAGTTCAGAATAATGATAGTGAAAATGATCTAAGAGGTCGGAAAAAGAATGGAGACAAAGATCGAGAAGATGTAAGAAAAGTTTAACAAAGACCTAGAGGAATGAAACAACAAACACCTAGAAGAATTAAAGAACAAGTAAACAGAGGTGAACAATACAATAACTGAAATGAAAAATACACTAGAAGGAATCAATAGCAGAATAACTAAGGCAGAAGAATGGATAAGTGACCTAGAAGACAGAACGGTGGAATTCACTGCAATGGAACAGAATAAATTAAAAGGAATGAAAAGAAATGAAGACAACTTAAGACAACTCTGGGATATTAAATGCAACAATATCCAGATTATAGGGGTCGAAGAAGGAAGTGAGAGATAGGACCTGAAAAAACATTTGAAGAGATCATAGTCAAAAACTTCCTTAACAAGGGGGAGGAAATATCCACCCAAGTTCATGAAGTGGAGAGAGTCCCAGGCAGGATAAACCAAAGGAGAAACACGCCGAGACACATAATAATCAAATTGACAAAAATTAAAGACAAAGAAACATTATTAAATGCAACAAGGGAAAAATGACAAATAACATAAAAGGGAACTCCCATAAGGTTAACAGGTGATTTCTCAGCAGAAACTCTACAAGCCAGAAGGGAGTGGCATGATATATTTAAAGTGATGAAAGGGAAGAACCTACAACCAAGATTATTCTACCCAGCAAGGAACTCATTCAGATTCAGCAGAGAAATCAAAAGCTTTAAAGACAAGCAAAAGCTAAGAGAATTCAGCACCACAAAACCAGTCCTACAACAAATGCTAAAGGAACTTCTCTAAGTGGGAAACACAAGAGAAGTAAAGGACCTACAAAGACAAACACATAACAATTAAGAAAATGGTAATAGGAACATACATATTGATAATTACCTTAAATGTGAATGGATTAAATATTCCAACCAAAAGACACAGGCTCGTTGAATGGATACAAAAACAAGACCCATATATATGCTGTCTACAAGAGACCCACTTCAGACCTAGGGACACATACAGACTGAAAGTGAGGGGATGGAAAAAGATATTCCATGCAAATAGAAATCAAAAGAAAGCTGGAGTGGCAATACTCATATCAAATAAAATAGACTTTAAAATAAAAATGTTACAAGAGACAAGGAAAAACACTACATAATGATCAAGGGATCAAACCAAGAAGAAGATATAACAATTACAAATATATATGCACCCAACATAGGAGCACCGCAATACATAAGGCAAATGCTAACAGGTATAAAAGACGAAATAGACAGTAACACAGTAATAGCGGGGGATTTTAAAACCTCACTTACACCAATGGACAGATCATTCAGACAGAAAATTAATAAGTAAACACAAGCTTTAATAACACAATAGACCAGATAGATTTAATTGATATTTATAGGACATACAATCCAAAAAATGCAGATTACACTTTCTTCTCAAATGCACACGAAACATTCTCCAGGATACGTCACATCTTGGGTAAAAAATCAAGCTTCGGTAAATTTAAGAAAATTGTAAGCATATCAAGCATTTTTTCTGACTGCAACACTATGAGACTAGAAATCAATTATATGGAAAAGAAACATAAAAAACATAAAAACATGGAAGCTAAACCATACGCTACTAAATAACCAAGAGATCACCGAAGAAATCAACGAGGAAACAAAAAATTACCTAAAGACAAAAGACAATGAAAACACAACGATCAAACACCTGTGGAATGGGAGGAGCTTCAAGATGGCGGAAGAGTAAGATGTGAAGATCACCTTCCTCCCCACAAATACACCAGAAATACATTTACATGTGGAACTACTCCTACAGAACACCTGCTGAACGCTGGCAGAAGACCTCAGACCTCCCAAAAGGCAAGAAACTCCCCATGTACCTGGGTAGGGCAAAAGAAAAAAGAAAAAACAGAGACAAAAGAACAGGGACAGGACCTGCACCAGTGGGAGGGATCTGTGAAGGGGGAAAGGTTTCCACACACTAGGAAGCCCCTTCGCGGGCGGAGACTGTGGATGGCGGGAGAGGGAAGCTTCAGAGCCACAGAGGAGAGTGCAGCCACCAGGGTGCGGAGGGCAAAGTGGAGAGATTCCCGCACAGAGGATCAGTGGACCAGCACTACCAGCCCGAGAGGCTTGTCTGCTCACCTGCCAGGGTGGGCGGGGGCTGGGAGCTGTGGCTTAGGCTTCGGAGCTTATGATCGCAGGGAGAGGACTGGGGTTGGCGGCGTGAACACAGACTGAAGAGGCTAGTGTGCCACAGCTAGCCGGGAGGGAGTCCAGGAAAAAGTCTGGATCTTCCTAAGAGGCAAGAGACTTCTTCTTGCCGCTTTGTTGCCTGGTGCACGAAGAGACGGGATTAAGAGCACCACTTAAAGTAGCTCCAGAGAAGGGCGCAAGCTGCGGCTATCACCGCGGACTCCAGGGACGGGCAAGAGACTCTAAGGCTGCTGCTGCAGCCACCACGAAACCAGTGTGCAAGCACAGGTCACTATACACAACTCCCCTCCTGGGAGGCTGTGCAGACCTCCACTACCAGGGTCCCATGATCCAGGGACAACTTCCCTGGGAGAACGCACGGCACGCCTCAGGCTGGTGCAATGTCACACTGGCCTCTGCCGCCGCAGGCTCACCCCGTACTCCGTACTCCTCCCTCCCCCCAGCCTGAGTGAGCCAGAGCCCCCAGATCAGCTGCTCCTTTAACGCCGTAATGTCTGAGCGAAGAACAGATGCCCTCAGGTGACCTACACACACAGGCGGGTCCAAATCCAAAGCTGAACCCCAGGAGCTGTGCGAACAAAGAAGAGAAAGGGAAATTTCTCCCAGCAGCTTCAGAAGCAGCGGATTAAATCTCCACAATCAACTTGATGTACCTTGCGTCTGTGGAATACCTGAATAGATAACGAATCAACACAAATTGAGGAGGTGGACTTTGGAAACAATGATACATATATCTTTTTCCCTTTCTCTCATTTTGTGAGTGTGTATGTGTATGCTTCTGTGTGTGATTTTGTCTGTATAGCTTTGCTTTTAACATTTTTTAACATCTTTGTTGGAGTATAATTACTTTACAATGGTATGTTAGTCTCTGCTTTATAACAAAGTGAATCAGTTATACATACACATATGTCGCCATATCTCTTCCCACTTGCATCTCCTTCCCTCCCACCCAACTTATCGCACCCCTCTAGGTGGTCACAAAGCACCGAGCTCATCTCCCTGTGCTATGCGGCTGCTTCCCACTAGCTATCTATTTTACGTTTGGTAGTGTATATATGTCCATGCCACTCTATCACTTTGTCACAGCTTACCCTTCCCCTCCCCATATCCTCAAGTCCATTCTCTATTAGGTCTGCATTTTTATTTCCGTCTTGCCCCTAGGTTCTTCTCATCATTTTTTTTAGATTCGATAAATATGTGTTAGCATATGGTATTTCTTTTTCTCTTTCTGACTTACTTCACTCTGTATGACAGTCTCTAGGTGCATCCACCTCACTACAAATAACTCAGCTTCTTTCCTTTTTATGACTGAGTATTATTCCATTGTATATATGTGCCACAACTTCTTTATCCATTCATCTGTCAGTGGACACTTAGGTTGCTTCAAAGTCCTGCCTATTGTAAACAGAGCTGCAGTGAACATTGTGGTACATGACTCTTTTTGAATTATGGTTTTCTCAGGGTATATGCCCAGCAGTGGGATTTCTGGGTCCTATGGTAGTTCTACTTTTAGTTTTTTAAGTAATCTCCATATTGTGCTCCATAGTGGTTGTATCAATTTATATTCCAACCACCAGTGCAAGAGGGTTCCCTTTTCTCCACACCCTCTCCAGCATTTATTATTTGTAGATTGTTTTGATGATGGCCATTCTGAATGGTGTGAGATGATATCTCATTGTAGTTTTGATTTGCATTTCTCTAATGATTAATGATGTTGAGCATTCTTTACTGTGTTTGTTGGCAATCTGTATATCTTCTTTGGAGAAATGTTTATTTACATCTTCTGACCATTATTGGATTGGGTTGTTTCTGTTTTTGATATTTACCTGCATGTGTTGCTTGTATGTTATGGAGATTAATCCTTTGTCAGTTGCTTCATTTACAAATATTGGCTCCCATTCTGAGGGTTGTCTTTTCGTCTTATTTATGGTTTCCTTTGCTGTGCAAAAGCTTTTAAGTTTCATTAGGTCCCATTTGTTTATTTTCCTTTTTATTTCCATTTCTCTAGCAGGAGGGTCAAACAGAATCTCGCTGTGATTTATGTCATAGAGTGTTCTGCCTGTGTTTTCCTCTAAGAGTTTGATGGTTTCTGGCCTTACATTGAGGTCTTTAATCCATTTTGAGTTTATTTTTGTGTATGGTGTTAGGGAGTGTTCTAATTTCATTCTTTTACATGTAGCTGTCCAGTTTGCCCAGCACCAATTTTTGAAGAGGCTGTCTTTTCTCCACTGTATATTCTTGCCTCCTTTATCAAAGATAAGGTGACCATATGTGTGTGGGTTTATCTCTGGGCTTTCTATCCCGTTCCATTGATCTATATTTCTGTTTTTGTGCCAGTACCACACTGTCTTGATTACTGTAGCTTTGAAATAGAGTCTGAAGTCTGGAAACTTGATTCCTCCAGCTCCATTTTTCTTTCTCAAGATTGCTTTGGCTACTTGGGGTATTTTGTGTTTCCATACAAATTGTGAAATTTTTTGTTCTAGTTCTGTGAAAAACGCCAGTGGTAGTTTGATGGGGATTGCATTGAATCTGTACATTGCTTTGGGTAGTGGATTCATTTTCACAACATTGATTCTTCCAATCCAAGAACATGGTATTTTTTTTCATCAGTCTTATAATTTTTTTCATCAGTCTTATAATTTTCTGCATACAGGTCTTTTGTCTCCTTAGGTAGGTTTATTCCTAGATATTTTATTCTTTTTGTTGCAATGGTAAATGGGAGTGTTTTCTTGATTTCACTTTCAGATTTTTCATCATTAGTGAATAGGAATGCCAGAGATTTCTGTGTATTAATTTTGTATCCTGCTACTTTACCAAATTCATTGATTAGCTCTAGTAGTTTTCTGGTAGCATCTTTAGGATTTTCTATGTATAGTATCATGTCACCTGCAAACAGTGACAGCTTTACTTTTTCTTTTCTGTTTTGGATTCATTTTATTTCTTTTTCTTCTCTGATTTCTGTTGCTAAAACTTCCAAAATTATGTTGAATAATAGTGGTGAGAGTGGGCAACCTTGTCTTCTTCCTGATCTTAGTGGAAATGGTTTCAGTTTTTCACCATTGAGGACAATGTTGGCTGTGGGCTTGTCATATATGGCCTTTATTATGTTGAGGAAAATTCCCTCTATGCCTTCTTTCTGAAGCGTTTTTATCACAAATGGATATTAAATTTTGTCAAAAGCTTTCTCTGCATCTATTGAGATGATCATATGGTTTTTCTCCTTCAATTTGTTAATATGCTGTATCACGTTGATTGATGTGCATATATTGAACAATCCTTGCATTCCTGGGATAAACCCCACTTGATCATAGTGTATGATCCTTTTAATGTGTTGTTGGATTCTGTTTGCTAGTATTTTGTTGAGGATTTTTGCATCTATGTTCATCAGTGATATTGGCCTGTAGTTTTCTTTCTTTGTGACACCTTTGTCTGGTTTTGGTATCAGAGTGATGGTGGCCTCCTAGAATGAATTTGGGTGTGTTCCTCCCTCTGCTATATTTTGGAAAAGTTTGAGAAGGATAGGTGTTAGCTCTTCTCTAATTGTTTGATAGAATTTGCCTGGGAAGCCATCTGTTCCTCATCTTTTGTTTGTTGGAAGATTTTTAATCACAGTTTCAATTTCAGTGCTTGTGATTGGTCTGTTCATATTTTCTGTTTCATCCTGCTTCACTCTCAGAAGGCTGTGCATTTCTAAGAATTTGTCCATTTCTTCCAGGTTGTACATTTTACTGGCATATAGTTGCTTGTAGTAATCTCTCAAGATCCTTTGCATTTCTGCAGTGTCAGTTGTTACTTCTCATTTTTCATTTCTCATTCTATTGAGTCTTCTCCCTTTTTTTCTTGATAAGTCTGGCTAATGGTTTATCAATTTTGTTTATCTACCTAAAGAACTAGCTTTTAGTTACATTGACGTTTGCTAACATTTCCTTCATTTCTTTTTCATTTACTTCTCATCTGATCTTTATGATTTCTTTCCTTCTGCTAACTTTGGGTTGTTTTTTGTTGTTGTTCCTCTTTCTCTAATTGCTTTAGGTGTAAGATTAGCTTGTTTATTTGAGATGTTTCTTGTTTCTTAAGGTAGGCTTGTATAGCTATAAACTTCCCTCTCAGAACTGCTTTTGCTGCATCCCATAGTTTTTGGGTTGTCGTTCTTTCATTGTCATTTGTTTCTAGGTATTTTCTGATTTACTCTTTGATTTATTCAGTGATTCCTTGTTTATTAAGTACTGTGTTGTTTAGCCTCCATGTGTTTCTATTTCTTACAGATTTTTTACTATAATTGATACATAGTCTCATAGTGCTGTGGTCGGAAAAGATACTTGATATGATTTTAATTTTCTTAAATTTACCAAGATTTGATTTGTGATCCAAGAGATGATCTATCCTGGAGAATATTCCAAGAGCAATTGAGAAGAATGTGTATTCTGTTGTTTCTGGATGGAATCTCCTATAAATATCAATTAAGTACATCTTGTTTAATGTATCATTTGAAGCTTGTGCTTCCTTACTTATTTTCATTTTGGATGATCTTTCCATTGGTGAAATTGGGGTGTTAAAATCCCCTACTATGATTGTGTTACTGTCGAGTTTTCCTTTTATGGCTCTTAGTATTTGCCTTATGTATTGAGGTGCTCCTATGTTGGGTGCATAAATATTTACAATTTTTATATCTTCTTCTCGGATTAATCCTTTGATAATTATGCAGTGTCCTTCTTTGTTTCTTGAAATAGTCTTTGGTTTAAAGTCTATTTTGTCTGATATGACAATTGCTACTCCAGCTTTCTTTTGATTTCCATTTGCATGGAATATCTTTATCCATCCCCTCACTTTCAGTCTGTATGTGTCCCTAGGTCTGAAGTCAGTCTCTTGTAGATAGCATATATATGGGGCTTGTTTTTGTATCCATTCAGCCAGTCTATGTCTTTTGGTTGGAACTTTTAATCCATTTACCTTTAAGGTAATTATCGACATGTATGTTCCTATTACCATTTTCTTAATTGTTTTGAGTTTGTTATTGTCAGTCTTTTCCTTCTCTTGTGTTTCCTGCCTAGAGACTTTCCTTTAGCATTTGTTGCAGAGCTGGTTTGGTGGTGCTGAATTCTCTTAGCTTTTGCTTCTCTGTAAAGCTTTTCATTTCTCCATCAAATTCGAATGAGATCCTTGCTGGGTAGAGTAATCGTAGTTGTAGGTTTTTCTTTTTCATCACTTTAATATGTCCAGCCACTCTCTTCTGGTTTGCAGAGTTTCTGCAGAAAGATCAGCTGTTAAGCTTATGCAGATTCCCTTATGTGTTACTTATTGTTTTTCCCTTGCTGCTCTTAGTATTTGTTCTTTGTATTTAATTTTTGGTAGTTTGATTAATATGTGTCCTGGTGTGTTTCTCCTTGGATTTATCCTGTATGGGACTCTCTGTGCTTCCTGGACTTGATTAACTATTTCCTATCCTGTATTAGGGAAGTTTTCAACTGTAATCTCTTCAAATGATTTCTCAGTCCCTTTCTTTTTCTCTTCTTCTTCTGGAACACCTATAATTTGAATGTTAGTGCGTTTAATGTTGTCCCAGAGGTTTCTGAGACTGTCCTCAAATCTTTTCTTTCTTTCTTCTTTATTCTGTTCTGCAGTTGTTATTTCCACTATTTTATCTTCCAGGTCACTTATCCATTCTTCTGCCTCAATTTTTCTGCTATTGATCCCTTCTAGAGTATTTTTAATTTAATTTATTGTGTTGTTCATCTCTGTTTGTTTGCTCTTTAGTTCTTCTTGGTCCTTGTTAAACGGTTCTTGTATTTTCTCCATTGTATTTCCAAGATTTTGGATCATCTTTACTATCATTGTTCTGAATTCTTTTTCAGGTAGACTGCCTATTTCATCTTCATTTGTTAGGTGTAGTGGTTTTTTACCTTGCTCCTTCATCTGCTGTGTGTTTCTCTGTCTTTTCATTTTGCTTAACTTACTGTATTTGGGGTCTCCTTTTCACAGGCTGCAGATTTGTAGTTCCTGTGTTTTTGTTGACTGTCCCCAGTGGCTAAGGTTGGTTCAGTGGTTTTTGTAGGCCTCCTGGTGGAGGGAACTAGTGCCTGTGTTCTGGTGGATGAGGCTGGATCTTGTGTTTCTGGTGGGCAGGTCCAGGTCTTGTAGTGTGTTTTGGCGTGTCTGTGGCCTTATTATGATTTTTGGTAGCCTCTGTGCTAATGGATTGGGCTGTGTTCCTGTCTTGCTAGTTGTTTGGCATAGGGTGTCCTGCACTGTAGCTTGCTGGTCATTGAGTGGAGCTGTATCTTGGCCATGAGATGGAGATCGCTGGGAGATTTTTGCCATTTGGTACTACGTGGAGCTGGGAAGTCTCTTATGGAGCAGTGTCCTGAACTTGGCTCTCCCGCCTCAGTGGCACAGCCTGGACGCCTTGCTAGAGCACCAAAAGCCTGTCCTGCACACGGCTCAGAATAAAAGGGAGGAAAAAAAGAAACAAAGAAAGAAAGAAGAAGATAAAATAAAATAATATAAAGTAAAATAAAATAAAACGTTATTGAAATAAAAAATAATTTTATGAAAATAAATTATTAAGTAATAAAAAAATAAATAAAATACAAATGGATGGGATGAACCCTAGGGCTAATGGTAAAAGGAAAGCTATACAGACAAAATCACACACAGAAGCATACACATACAGACTCACAAAAAGAGGAAAAGGGGAAAATATGTATATATCCTTGCTCCCAAAGTCCACCTCCTCAATTTGGGAAGATTCCTTGTCTATTCAGGTATTCCACAGATGCAGGGTACATCAAGTTGATTATGGAGATTTAATCTGCTGCTCCTGAGGCTGTTGGGAGAAGTTTCCCTTTCTCTTCTTTGTTCACACAGCTACCGGATTTCAGCTGTGGATTTGGACCTGCCTTGGCATGTAGGTCACCTGAGGGCATCTGTTCTTCACTCACACAGGACAGGGTTAAAGGAGCAGCTGATTTGGGGGCTCTGGCTCACTCAGGCCGGGGGTAGGGAGGGTACAGAGTGTGGGTCGAGCCTGCAGTGGCAGAGGCCAATCCTGTTGCACCAGCCTGAGGCGCGCCATGTGTTCTCCCGGGGAAGTTGTCCCTGGATCACGGGACCCTGACAGTGGCAGGCTGCACAGGCTCCCAGGTGGAGAGGTGTGGATAGTGACCTGTCCTTGCACACAGGCTTCTTGGTGGCTGCAGTAGCAGCCTTAGCGTCTCATGCTCCTCTCTGTGGTCCACTCTGATAGCTGTGGCTCACACCCATCTCTGCCGCTCGTTTAAGTGGCACTCTTAATCCCCTCTCCTCGTGCACCAAGAAACAAAGAGGCAAGAAAGTATCTCTTGTCTCTTCGGCTGCTCTAGACTTTTTCCCAGACAGCCTCCCAGCTAGCTGTGGCATACTAGCCCCCTTCAGGCTGTGTTCACGCAGCCAACCCCAGTCCTCTCACTGTGATCAGATTGAAGACAGAGCATCAGCTCCCAGCCCCCAACCATCCAAGCAGGTGAGCAGAGAAGCTTCTCAGGCTGGTGAGTGATGGTCCTCACTGAACCTCTGCACAGGACTCTCTCCACTTTTCCCTCCACACCCCTGTTGCTGCGCTCTCCTCAGTGGCTCTGAAGCTCCCCCGCTCTGCCACCTGCAGTCTCTGCCCGTGAAGTGGCTTCCTAGTGTTTGGAAACCTTTCCTCCTTCACAGCTCCCTCCCACTGGTGCAGGTCCCATCTATATTCTTTGTCTCTGTTTTTTCTTTTTTTATACCCTACCCAGGTACGAGGGGAGTTTCTTGCCTTTTGTGAGGTCTGAGCTTTTCTGCTAGCATTCAATAGGTGTTCTGTAGGAGTTGTTCCAAATGTAGATGTATTTCTGGTGTATTTGTGGTGAAGAAGGTGATACCCGCATCTTATTCTTCCGCCATCTTGAAGCTCCTCCCCTGCTTTTAATATTTGTCCTAGGGTTCCGTCTATCCTTTTTTTCCTTTTTTGTTATAGTTTTCAACACTTGTTATCATAGGTGGATTTTTTTTTTGGTTTGCTTGCTCTCTTATCTCTCTCTTTCTTCCATTCTTTATTAGTTAAAAAATTTTTAATAATTATTTTTATTTTAATAACTTTATTTTATTTTAGATTATGTTCTTTTTTCATTCTTTCTTTCTTTTCTCACTTTTATTGTGAGCCATGTGGATGACAGGCTCTTTGTTCTCCAGCCAGGTGTCAGAGCTGTGCCTCTGAAGTGGGAGAGCCAAGTACAGGATACTGGTCCACAACAGACTTCCCAGCTCCACATAATATCAAGCAGTGAAAATCTCCCAGCAATCTCCATCTCAAGGCCAAGACCCAGCTCTGCTCAACGACCAGCAAGCTACAGTGCTGGACACCCTATGCCAAACAACTAATGAGACAGGAACACAGCCCAATCCATTAGGATATAGGCTGCCTAAAATCACAATAAGGCTGGAGACACTCCAAAACACACCACCAGATGTGGACGTGCGCACCAGAAAGACAGGATCCAGCCTCATCCACAAGCAGTGGATGTAGTGCCTACACAGGCACTACTCTCCTGTGTAGTGCCTACACAGGCACTACTCTCCTACACCAGGAAGCCTACAAAACCAACTGAACCAACCTTAGCCACTGGGGACAGTCACCAAAAACATGGAAACTATGAACCTGCAGCCTGCAAAAAGGAGACCCCAAACACAGTAAGTTAAGCAAAATGAGAAGACAGAGAAACACACAGCAAATGAAGGAGGAAGGCAAAAACCCACCAAACATAACAAATGAAGAGGAAATGGGCAGTCTACCTGAAAAAGATTTCAAAATAAAGATAGTAAACTTGATAAAAAATCTTGGAAATACAATGGAGAAAATACAAGAAAGATTTAACAGGGACCTTGAAGAACTAAAGAGGAAACAAACAGTGATGAACAACACAATAAATGAAATTAAAAATTATCCAGAGGAATCAATAGCAGAATAACTGAGGCAGAAGAATGGATAAGAGACCTGGAAGATAAAATAGTGGAAATAACTACTGCAGAGCAGAATAAAGAAAAAAGAATAAAAAGAATTGAGGAAAGTCTCAGAGACCTCTGGGACAAGAGTAAATGCACCAACATTCGAATTATAGGGGTCCCAGAAGAAGAAGAGGAAAAGAAAGGGACTGAGAAAATATTTGAAGAGATTACAGTTGAAGACTTCCCTAATATAGGAAAGGAAATAATTAATCAAGTTCAGGAAGCACAGAGAGTCCTATACAGGATAAATCCAAGGAGAAACACGCTGAGACACATATTAATCAAACTAACAAAATTTAAATACAAGGAAAAAATATTAAAAGCAGCAAGGGAAAACAACAAACAACACACAAGGGAATCCCCATAAAGTTAACAGCTGAACTTTCAGCAGACACTCTACAAGCTAGAAAGGAGGGGGAGGACATATTTAAAGTAATGAAGGAGAAAAACCTACAACACAGATTACTCTACCTGGCAAGGATCTCATTCAGATTTGACAGAGAAATGAAAAGCTTTACAGAGAAGCAAAAGCTAAGAGAATTCAGCACCACCAAACCAGCTCTATAACAAACGCTAAAGGCACTTCTCTAGGCAGGAAACACAAGAGAAGGAAGAGACCTACAGTAACAAACCCAAAACAATGAAGAAAATGGTACTAGGAACATACATATCGATAATAACCTTAAATGTAAAGGGATTAAATGCTCCAACCAGAAGGCAAAGACTGGCTGAATGGATACAACAACCGTACTGATATATATGCTGCTTACAACAGACCCACTTCAGACCTAGGGAAACATACAGACTGAAAGTGAGGGGATGGAAAAAGAAATTCCATGCAAATGGAAATCAAAAGAAAGCTGGAGTAGCAATTGTCATATCAATGAAAATAGACTTTAAAACAAAGCCTATTTAAAGAGACAAAGAAGGACACTACATAATGATCAAGGCATCAATCTAAGAAGATATAACAATTTTAAATATATATGCACCAAACATAGGAGAACCTCAATATATAAGGCAAATATTTACAGCCATAAAATGGGAAATGGACAGTAAAACAATCATAGTAGGGGACTTTAACACCCCAATTTCACTAATAGACAGATCATCCAAAATGAAAATAAATAAGGAAACACAAGCTTTAAATGATACATTAAACAAGATGGACTTAATTGATATTTATGGGAGATTCCATCCAAAAAAAACTAGAATACACATTCTTCCCAAGTGCTCATGGAACATTGCACAGTATAGATCATATCTTGGGTCACAAATCAAACCTTGGTAAAGTTAGGAAAATGGAAATCATATCAAGCATCTTTTGCGAAAACAATGCTATGAGACTAGATATCAATTACAGGAAAAATTTGTAAAAACTACAAACACATGGAGGCTAAACAATTCACCACTTAATAACTAACATGTCACTGAAGAAATCAAAGAAGAAATTAAAAAATACCTAGGAACAAATGACAATGAAAACACGACAACCCAAAACGTATGGGATGCAGCAAAAGCAGTTCTAAGAGGGAAGTTTACAGGAATACATTCCTACCTTAAAAACAAGAAAAATCTCAAATAAACTACCTAACCTTACACATAAAGCAATTAAAGAAAAAAAACCCAAAAGTTAGCAGAAGGAAATAAATCATAAATATCAGATCAGAAATAAAAGGAAAATAAATGAAGAAAACAATAGCAATGATCAATAAAACCAAAAACTGGTTCTTTGAGAAGATAAACATAATTGATAAACCATTAGCGAGACTCATCAAGAAAAAAAGGGAGAGGACTGAAATTAATAGAATTAGAAATGAAAAATGAGAAGTAATAACTGACACTGCAGAAATACAAAGGATCATGAGAGATTGCTACAAGAAACTCTATGCCAATAAAAGGGACAACCTGGAAGAAATGGGCAAATTCTTAGAAATGCACAACCTTCCGAGACTGAACCAGGAAGAAATATGAACAGAAAAATCACAAGCACTGAAATTGAAACTGTGCTTAAAAGTCTTTCAAGAATCAAAAGCCCAGGACCAGATGGCTTTACAGGCAAATTCTATCAAACATTTAGAGAAGAGCTAACACCTATACTTCTCAAACTCGTCCAAAGTATAGCAGAGAGAGGAACACTCCCAAACTCATTCTACGAGGCCACCATCATCCTGATACCAAAACCAGACAAGGACGTCACAAAGGAAGAAAACTACAGGCCAATATCTCTGATGAACATAGATACAAAAATCCTCAACAAAATACTAGCAAACAGAATCCAACAACACATTAAAAGGATCATACACCATGATCAAGTGAGGTTTCTCCCAGCAATGAGAGGATTGTTCAATATAAGCAAATCAATCAATGTGATACACCATATTAAAAAATTGAATGAGAAAAACCTTATGATCATCTCAGTAGATGAAGAGAAAGGTTTTGACAAAATTCAGCACCCATTTATGATAAAAACCCTCCAGAAAGTAGGCATACAGGGAACTTTCCTCAACAGAGTAAAGGCCATATATGACAAACCCACAGCCAACATCGTCCTCAATGGTGAAAAAGTGAAACTATTTCCACTAACATCAGGAAGAAGACAAGGTTGCCCATTCTCACCACTGTTATTCAAAATAGTTTTGGAGGTTTTAGCCACAGAAATCAGAGAAGAAAAAGAAATAAAAGGAATCCAAATCAGAAAAGAAGAAGTAAAGCTGTCACGGTTTGCAGAGGACATGATACTATACATAGAGAATCCTATAGATGCTACCAGAAAACTAAGAGAGCTCATCAATGAATTTGGTAAAGTAGCAGGACACAAAATTAATGCACAGAAATCTTGCATTCCTATACACTAATGATGAAGAATCTGAAAGAGAAATTAAGGAAACTCTCCCATTTACCATTGCAAGAAAAAGAATAAAATATATAGGAATAAACCTACCTAAGGAGAGAAAAGACCTGTATGCATAAAACTCTAAGACACTGATGAAAGTAATGAAAGATGTTACAAACAGATGGAGGGATATACCATATTCTTGAATTGGGAGAATCAACATTGTGAAAATGACTATACTACCGAAAGCAATCCACAAATTCAATGCAATCCCTATCAAACTACCACTGGCATTTTTCACAGAACTAGAACAAAAAATTTCACAAATTCTATGGAAACACAAAAAACCCCAACTAACCAATGCAATCTTGAGAAAGAAAAATGGAGCTGGAGAAATCAAGTTCCCAGACTTCAGACTATATTTCAAAGCTACAGTAATCAAGACAGTATGGTACTGGCACAAAAACAGAAATATATATCAATGGAACAGGATAGAAAGACCAGAGATAAATCCACACAATATGTTCACCTTATTTTTGATAAAGGAGGTAAGAACATACAATAGAGAAAATGAGCCTGTTCAATGAGTTGTGCTTGGAAAACTGCACACCTACATGTAAAAGAATGAAATTAGAATACTCCCTAACACCGTACACACACACACAAAAAAACTCAAAATAGATTAAAGACCTAATGGTAAGGCCAGACACTGTAAAACTCTTAGAGGAAAACAAGCACTCCATGACATAAATAAAAGCAAGTTCCTTTTAGACCCACCTCCTAGAGAAATGAAAATAAAAACAAAAATAAACAAATGGGACCTAATGAAACTTAAAAGCTTTTGCACAGCAAAGGAAACCATAAATAAGACAAAAAGAGAACCCTCAGAATGGGAGAAAATATTTGGAAATTAAGCAACTGACAAAGGATTAATCACCAAAATTTACACGCAGCTCATGCAGCTCAATACCAAAAACACAAATAACCCAATCCAAAAACGTGCAGAAGACCTAAATAGACATTTCTCCAAAGAAGATTTACAGATTGCCAGTAAACACATGAAAGGATGCTCAACATCTAGAGAAATGCAAATCAAAACTACAGTAAGGATCACCTCACACCACTCAGAATGGCCGTCATCAAAAAATCTACAAACAATAAATGCTGGAGATGGTGTGGAGAAAAGGGAACACTCTTGCACTGTTGGTGGGAATGTAAATTGATACAGCCATTATGGAGAGCAGTATGGAGGTTCCTTAAAACACTACAAATAGAACTACCATATGACCCAGCAATCCCACTACTGGGCATATACCCTGAGAAAACCATAATTCAAAAAGAGTCATGTACCAAAATGTTCATTGCAGCTCTACTTACAATATCCAGGAAATGGAAGCAACCTAAGTGTCCATCATCGGATGAATGGATAAAGAAGATGTGGTACATATATACAATGGAATATTACTCATCCATAAAAAGAAATGAAATTGAGTTATTTGTAGTGAGGTGGATGGACCTAGAGTCTGTCATACAGAGTGAAGTAAGTCAGAAAGAGAAAGAAAAATACTGTATGCTAACACATATGTATGGAATCTAAGAAAAAAATGGTCATGAAGTACTTAGGGGTAAGACGGGAGTAAAGACACAGACCAGAGCATGGACTTGAGGATATGGGGAAGGGAAAGGGTAAGCTGTGACAAAGGGAGAGAGTGGCATTGACATATATACACTACCAAATGTAAAATAGATAGCTAATGGGAAGCATCTGCATAACACAGGGAGATCAGCTCAGTGCTTTGTGACCACATAGATGGGTGGGATAGGGAGGGTGGGAGGGAGGGAGATGCAAGAGGGAAGAGATATGGGGACATATGTATAACAGATTCACTTTGTTATAAAGCAGAAACTAACACACCATTGTTAAGCAATTATACTCAAATAAAGATGTAAAAATAAAAAACTGTGCTATATGAAAAATAAATTTAAAAATTCAAAAAATGAAAAGAAAGAAATTGAAGGAGACCCAAATTAATGGAAATATAAGGATGACTATTATTTATTAAGAAAAAGATAACAAGTGTTGTCAAAGATTTGGATAAAAGGGAACTCTTGTAATCTCTTAGTGAAAATGTAAATTAGTACAGACATTATGGAGAAGAGTATGAAGGTTAAAAAAAATTAAAAATAGAATTGCCATATGCTGCAGCACCACCATTTCTGGGTATTTGTCCAAAGTAAAGAAAAACACTATTTTTAAAAATACATGCACCCCCATGTTCATTGCAGCATTATTTACAGCAAACAAGTCATGGATGTGGATGAATCTAGAGACTGTCATACAGAATGAAGTAAGTCAGAAAGAGGAAAACAAATATCGTATATAAATGAATATATGTGGAACCTAGAAAAATGGTACAGATGAACCGCTTTGCAGGGCAAAAATTGAGACACAGTTGTAGAGAACAAACATACGGACACCAAGAGGGGAAAGCGGTCGGGGCGTGTGGTGGTAGTGTGATGAATTGGGAGATAGGGATTGACTTATATACATTAATATGTATAAAATGGATAACTAATAAGAACTTGCTGTAAAAAATATTTTAAAATTACAATTCAAATAACTACTGAGAGCAGAAAAAAGAAAAAGGAAAGAAAACAACTGAGGACAGTCTCAGAGACTGCTGGGAAAACATTAAAAGCACCAACATTCGAATTATAGGGGTACCAGAAGAAGAAGAGCAAAAGAAAGGAATTGAGAAAATACTTGAAGAGGCTAGAGTTGAAAATTTCTCTAACATGGGAAAGGAAATAGTCAATCAAGTCCAGGAAGCACAGAGAGCCCCATACAGGAAAAATCCAAGGAGAAACACACGAAGACACATATTAATGAAAGTATCAAAAGTTAAATACAGGACTTCCCTGGTATCCCAGTGGTTAAGAATCTGCCTGCCAATGCAGGGACATGGGTTCGAGCCCTGGTCTGGGAAGACCCCACATGCCATGGAGCATCTAAGACTGAATCTGCACTCTAGAGTGCACGAGCCATGACTACAGAGTCTGTGCACCACAACTATGGAAGCCCATGTGCTTAGAGCCCATACTCTGCAAAAAGAGAAGCCACCATGTTGAGAAGCCTGTACACTGCAACGAAGTGGAGCCCCTGCTAGCCGCAACTAGAGGAAGCCCACACACAGCAATGAAGACCCAACACAGCCAAAAATTAAATTAAAGTTAAAAAAACGTTAAATACAATGAAAAATATTAAAAGCAGCAAGGGAAAAGCAACAAATAACATACAGGGGAATCCCCATAAGGTTAACAGCTGATCTTTCAGCAGAAACTCTGCAAGCCAGAAGGGAGTGGCAGGACATATTTAAAGTGATGAAGGAGAAAAACCTGCAACCAAGATTACTCTACCCAGCAAGGATCTCATTCAGATTTGATGGAGAAATTAAAACCTTTACAGGGTTTCCCTGGTGGTGCAGTGGTTGAGAGTCTGCCTGCCGATGCAGGGGACACGGGTTCGTGCCCCGGTCCGGGAGGATCTCACGTGCTGCGGAGCGGCTGGGCCCATGAGCCATGGCTGCTGGGTCTAGGCGTCCGGAGCCTGTGCACCGCAATGGGAGAGACCCACGTACCACAAAAAAAAAAACAAAAACAAAACCTTTACAGACAAGCAAAAGCTGAGAGAATTCAGGACCACCAAACCAGCTTTCCAAAAAATGCTAAAAGAACTACTCTAGGTAGGAAACACAAGAAAAGGAAAAGGCCTACAATACAAAACAAAAAGAAGTAAGAAAATGGTAATAGGAACATACATATTGATAACTACATTAAATGTAAATGGATTAAATGATCCAGCCAAAAGATATAGACTGGCTGAATGGATACAAAAACAAGACCCACATATATGCTATCTACAAGACACCAACTTCAGACCTATGGACACATACAGACTGAAAGTGAGGGTATGGAAAAAGATATTCAATGCAAACAGAAATCAAAAGAAACCTCAAGTAGCAATTCTCATATTAGACAAAATAGACTTTAAAATAAAGATGATTACAAGACACAAAAAGCACACTACATAATGATCAAGGGATCAATCCAAGAAGAAGATATAACAATTGTAAATATTTATGCACCCAAAAAAGGAATACCTCAATACGTAAGGCAAATGCTAACAGCCATAAAAGAGGATATCGACAGTAACACAATCATAGTAGGGCACTTTAACACCTCAATTTCACTAATTGACAGATCATCCAAAATTAAAATAAACAAAGAAACATAAGCTTTAAATAATACCTTAAGATGGACTTAATTAATACTTATAGGACATTCCATCCAAAAACAACAGAATACACTTTCTTCTCAAGTGCTCATGGAATATTCTCCAGGATCGATCATATTTTGGTTCACAGCTCAAGCCTTGGTAAATTTAAGAATATTGAAATCGTATCAAGTATCTTTTCCTACCACAACTCTCTGAGACTAGATATCAATTATAAGAAAAAAATCAGTAAAAAAAACAAACAAAAAAATGAAGGCTAAACAATACACTACTAAATAACCAAGAGGTCATTGAAGAAGTCAAAGAGAAAATCAAAAATACTTAGAAACAAATGACAATGAAAACATGATGACTCAAAATCACTGAGATGCAGCAAAAGCAGGTCTAAGAGGAACTTTATAGCAATACAATCCTACCTCAAGAAACAAGAAACATCTCAAATAAACAACCTAACATTGCACCTAAAGCAATTAGAGAAAGAAGAACAAAAAAACCCCAAAGTTAGCAGAAGGAAAAACATCATAAAAATCAGATCAGAAATAAATAAAAAGGAAAGGAAGGAAACAATAGCAAAGATCAATAAAACTAAAACCTGGTTCTTTGACAAGATAAACAAAATTGATGAACCATTAGCCAGACTCATCAAGAAAAAAAGGGAGAACAGTCAAATCAATAGAACTAGAAATGAAAAAGGAGAAGTAGCAACTGACACTGCAGAAATACAAAAGATCATGAGAGATTACTACAAGCAACGCTATGCCAATAAAATGGACAACCTGGAAGAAATGGACAAATTCCTAGAAATGCACAATCTGCCGATATTGAATCAAGAAGAAATAGAAAATATGAACAGACCAATCACAAGCCCTGAAATTGAAACTGTGATTAAAAATATTCCAACAAACAAAAGCCCAGGACCAGATGGCTTCACAGGCGAATTCTATCAAACATTTAGAGAAGAGCCAGCACCTATCCTTCTCAAACTCTTCCAAAATATAGCAGAGGGAGGAATACTCCCAAACTCATTCTATGAGGCCACTATCACCCTGATACCAAAACCAGACTAGGATGTCACAAAGAAAGAAAACTACAGGCCAATGTCACTGATGAAAACAGATGTAAAACTCCTCAACAAAATACTAGCAAACAGAATCCAACAGCACATTAAATGTATCATACACCATGATCAAATGTGATTTATTCCAGGAATGCAAGGATCCTTCAATATACACAAATCAATCAACGTGATACAGCATATTAACAAATTGAAGGAGAAAAACCTTATGATCATCTCAATAGAGGCAGAGAAACCTTTTGACAAAATTCAACACCAATTTCTGATAAAAACCCTGCAGAAAATAGGCATAGTGGGAACTTTCCTCAATATAATAAAGGCCATATATGACAAACCCACAGCCAACATCGTCCTCAATGGTGAAAAACTGAAACCATTTCCACTAAGATCAGGAACAAGACAAGGTTGCCACTCTCACCACTCTTATTCAACATAGTTTTGGAAGTTTTAGCCACAGCAATCAGAGAAGAAAAGGAAATAAAAGGAATCCAAATCGGAAAAGAAGTAAAGCTGTCACTATTTGCAGATGACATGATACTATACATAGAGAATCCTAAAGATGCTACCAGAAAACTACTAGGCTAATCAATGAATTTGGTAAAGTACCAGTATACAAAATTAATGCACAGAAACCTCTGGCATTCCTATACACTAATGATGAAAAATCTGAAAGTGAAATCAAGAAAACACTCCCATTTACCACTGCAACAAAAAGAATAAAATATCTAGGAATAAACCTACCTAAGGAGACAAAAGATCTGTATGCAGAAAATTATAAGACACTGATGAAAGAAATTAAAGATGATACAAATAGATGGAGAGATATACCATGTTCTTGGATTCGAAGAATCAACATTGTGAAAATGACTCTACTACCGAAAGCAATCTACAGATTCAATGCAATCCCTATCAAACTACCATTGGCATTTTTCACAGAACTAGAACAAAAATTTTCACAATTTGTATGGAAACACAAAAGACGCCGAATAACCAAAGCAATCTTAAGAACGAAAAACGGAGCTGGAGGAATCAGGCTCCCTGAGTTCAGAAAATACTACAAAGCTACAGTAAACAAGACAGTATGGTATTGACACAAAAACAGAAAGATAGATCAATGGAACAGGATAGAAAGACCAGAGATAAACCCACACACATATGGTCAACTTATCTTTGATAAAGGAGGCAGGAATGTACAGTGGAGAAAGGACAGCCTCTTCAATAAGTGGTGCTGGGAAAACTGGACAAGTACATGTAAAAGTATGAGATTAGATCACTCCCTAACACCATACACAAAAATAAGCTCAAAATGGATTAAAGACCTAAATACAAGGTCAGAACCTATCAAACTCTTAGAGGAAAACATAGGCAGGACACTCTATGATATAAATCACAGAACGATTCTTTTTGACCCACCTCCTAGAGAAATGGAAATACAAACAAAAATAAACAAATGGGACCTAATGAAACTTCAAACCTTTTGCACAGCAAAGGAAACCATAAAGAAGACGAAAAGACAACCCTCATAATGGGAGAAAATATTTGCAAATGAAGCAACTGACAAAGGATTAATTTCCAAAATTTATAAGCAGGTCATGCAGCTTAATAACAGAAACACAAACAACCCAATCCAAAAATGGGCAGAAGACCTAAATAGACATTTCTCCAAAGAAGATATACAGACTGCCAACAAACACATGAAAGAATGCTCAACATCACTAACCATTAGAGAAATGCAAATGAAAACTACAATGAAATATCATCTCACACCAGTCAGAATGGCCATCATCAAAAAATCTAGAAACAATAAATGCTGGAGAGGGTGTGGAGAAAAGGGAACACTCTTGCACTGTTGGTGAGAATGTAAATTGATACAGCCACTGTGGAAAACAGTATGGAAGTTCCTTAAAAAACTACAAATAGAACTACCATATGACCCAGCAATCCCACTACTGGGCATATACCCTGAGAAAACCAGAATTCGAAAAGAGTCATGTACCAAAATGTTCATATCAGCTGTATTTACAATAGCCCGGAGATGGAAACAACCTAAGTGTCCATCATCGGATGGATGGATAAAGAAGATGTGGCACATATATACAATGGAATATTACTCAGCCATATAAAGAAACGAAATTGAGCTGTTTGTAATGAGGTGGACAGACCTAGAGTCTGTCATACAGAGTGAAGTATGTCAGAAAGAGAGAGACAAATATCGTATGCTAACACATATATATGGAATTTAAGCAAAAAAGCGTCATGAAGAACCTAGGGGTAAAACAGGAATAAAGACACAGACCTACTAAAGAATGGACTTGAGGATATGGGGAGGGGGAAAGGTAAGCTGTGACAAAGCGAGAGAGAGGCATGGACATATATACACTACCAAACGTAAGGTAGATAGCTAGTGGGAAAAAGCGGCATAGCACAGGGAGATCAGCTCGGTGCTTTGTGACCGCCTGGAGGGGTGGGATAGCGAGGGTGGGAGGGAGGGAGACGCAGGAGGGAAGAGATATGGGAACATATGTATATATATATATAACTGATTCATTTTGTTGTAAAATAGAAACTAACACACTATTGTAAAGTAATTATAATTCAATGAAGATGTAAAAAAAAGAAATAAATGAAAACAAAATTAAGGAAACAATAGTATAGACCAATAAAACTAAAAGCTGGTTCTTTGAGAATATAAGAATAATTGATAAACCATAAGCCAGACTCATCAAGAAAAAGAGGGAGAAGACTCAAATCAATAGAATTTGAAATGAAAAAGAAGTAAAAACTGACACTCCAGAAATTCAGAGGATCATGAGAGATTACTACAGGCAACTATATGCCAATAAAATGGACAACCTGGAAGAAGTGGACAAATCCTTAGAAAAGCACAGACTTCCGAGACTGAACCTGGAAGAAACAGAAAATATAAACAGACCAATCACAAGCATTGAAATTGAGACTTTGAAAAAAATCTTCCAACAAACAAAAGCCTCGACCTGATGGCTTCACAGTTGAATTCTGTCAAATATTTAGAGAAGAGCTAACACCTATCTTTCTCAAACTCTTCCAAAATATCGCAGAAGGAGAAACACTTCCCAACTCATTCTACAAGGCAACTATCACTCTGATACCAAAAACAGACAAAGATGTCACAAAAAAGAAAACTACAGGCCAATATCACTTGTGAACATAGATGCAAAAATCCACAACAAAATACCAGCAAACAGAATCCAACAGCACATTAAAAGGATCATACACCATGATCAAGGGAGCTTTATCCCAGGAATGCAAGTATTCTTCAATATACGCTAATGAAACAATGTGATAAACCATATGAACAAATAGAAGGAGAAAAACCATATGGTCATCTCAATAGATGCAGAAGAAATCTTTCAACAAAATAAAAACCCCATATATTAAAAAAAAGCCCTCCAGAAAGCAGGCATAGATGGAACATACCTCAAAATATAAAAGGCCAAATATGACAAACCCACAGCCAACATCATTCTCAATGGTGAAAAAGTGAAAACATTTCCACAAAGATCAGGAACCAGACAAGGCTGTCCACTCTCACCATTATTATTCAACATAGTTCTGGAAGTTTTAGCCACAACAATGAGAGAAGAAATAGAAATAAAAGGAATCCAAATCAAAAAAGAAGAAGTAAATCTGTCACTGTTTGTAGATGACATGATACTACACATAAAGAATCCTATAGTAGCTACCAGAAAACTATTAGAGCTCATCAATGAGTTTGGTAAAGTAGCAGGATACAAAATTAATGCACAGAAATCTCTTGCCATCCTATACACTAAAGATGAAAAATCTGAAAGAAAAATTAAGGAAACATCCGATTTACCATTGCAACAAAATGAAAAAGTACCTAGGAATAAACTTACCTAAGAAGAAAAAAGACCTGTGTGCAGAATTCTATATGACACTGGAGAAAGAAATTAAAGATGAGACAAACAGATGGAGAGATATACCATATTGTTTGATTGGAAGAATCAACATTGTAAAAATGACTATACAGCCCAAATCAATCTACAGATTCAGTACAATCCCTATCAAACAAAAATGGCATTTTTCACAGAAATTAGAACAAAAATTCAGTTTGTATGGAAACACAAAAAATACCGACGAGCCAAAGCAATCTTGAGGAAGAAAAACGGAGCTGGAGGATTCAGGCTCCCAGACGTCAGACTACATTAAAAAGCTACAATAATAGGGCTTCCCTGGTGGCGCAGTGGTTGAGAGTCTGCCTGTCGATGCAGGGGACGCGGGTTCTTCCCCCGGTCAGGGAAGATCCCACATGCCGTGGAGCGGCTGGGCCCGTGAGCTATGGTCGCTGAGCCTGCGTGTCCGGAGCCTGTGCTCTGCAACGGAAGAGGCCACAACAGTGAGAGGCACGCGTACCGCAAAAAAAAAAAAAAAAAAAAAAAAAAAAAGCTACAGTAATCAACACAGTATTGTACTGGCATAAAACCACAAATATAGATCAATGGAACAGGATAAAAAGCCCATAGAAAAAGCCACCCACATATGGTCACCTTATTTTTAATAAAGGAGTCAAGAATATACAATGGAGAAAAGACAGCCTCTTCAAGAAGTGGTGCTGTGAAAACTGGACAGGTACATGGAAAAGAATGAAATTAGAACACTCCATAACACCATACACAAAAATAAACTCAAAATGGATTAAAGACCTAAATGTAAGACCAGACACTATAAAACTCTTAGAGGAAAACAAAGGCAGAAAACTCTATGTCATATATCACAGCAAGAGACTTATTGACCCACTTCCTAGACAAATGGAAATAAAAACAAAAAGGAACAAATGGGGCCTACTGAAACATTAAGGCTTTGCACAGCAAAGAAAACCATAAACAAGATGAAAAGCAACCCTCAGGATGGGAGAAAATATTTGCAAATTAAGCAACTGACAAAGGATTAATCCCCCAAATATATAAACAGCTCATGCAGCTCAATATTACAAAAAAACAACCTATTCCAAAAATGAGCAGAAGACTTAAATAGACATTTCTCCAAAACAGATATACATATTGCCAACAAACACATGAATGAATGTTCAACATCACTAATCATTAGAGAAATGCAAGTCAAAACTACAATGAGGTAGCAACTCATGCCAGTCATAATGGCCATCATCAAAAAATCTACAAACAATAAATATTGGAGAGGGTGTGGAGAAAAGGGAAACCTCTTGCACTGTTGGTGGGCATGTAAATTGATACAGCCACTATGTAGAACAGTATGGATGTTCCTTAAAAAATTAATAATAGAACTCCCATACGACCCACTAATCCAACTACTGGGCATATACTCAGAGAAAAATCATAATTCAAAAAGAGTCATGTACCACAATATTCATTGCATCTCTATTTACAATAGCCAGGACATGGAAGCAACCTAAGTGTCCATCAACAGATGAATGGATAAAGAAAATGTGGTACATATATACAATAGAATAATACTCAGCCATAAAAATAAATTGAGTTAATTGTAGTGAGGTGGACGTACCTAGGGAATGTCATACAGAGTGAAGTAGGTCAGAAAGAGAAAAATAAATACTGTATGCTAACACATACATATAGAAACAAACAAACAAACAAAAAAGGTTCTGAAGAACACTGCGGCAGGAGAGGAATAAAGACACAGACATAGAGAATGGACTTAAGGACACAGGGAGGGGGAAATGTAAGCTGGGATGAAGTGAGAGAGTGGCATGGACTTATATATATTACGAAATGTAAAATAGATAGCCAGTGGGAAGCAGCTGTATAGCACAGGGAGATCAGCTCAGTGCTTTGTGATCACCTACAGGGGTGGGATAGGGAGGGTGGGAGGGAGGGAGACACAAGAGGGAGGAGATATGGGAACATATGTATATGTATAACTGATTCACTTTGTTATAAAGCAGAAACTAACACACGATTGTAAAGCAATTATACTCCAATAAAGATGTTAAAAAAAAGGGTTTCTTCTTCAAGGAATTCATGGAAAAGACTCTGACAAGTACAGGTTTCTGGTAACTGACTATACTGCTCAACTGAATGAATAAGCATTTTCAGAGCTCTAATGGAAAACTGATGCATTCATAAAAGTGCTAACAAAAGATCAAGATGAAAAAAATTAATTACATGGGACTGAGTGAACTGATGAGGATGATTATAATTTTTGTGACTTTCTGTTTGAATAAAAAAATAAATCCCAGAAGGACTCAGAGGCAAAAAATATACAAATCAATTGTCACTGCAAAGTAAAGGGGCTGTTACAGTGGAGGATTACTGGACTGAACATCAATATTATGACATAGTATAAGTGTGTTTCATGTTTGGTAATTACAATCATTGTTGCTTTGTTGTGGTCATCCATTTACAATGCTTGGTGTCAGTTTATTTATTTCTTGAAAAAATAAAATACAGTGTGTGTGTGTGTGTGTGTGTGTGTGTGTGTGTGTGTGTGTGATATAATTAATTAATTAATTTTTTAAAATCTTCCAGCAAACAAAACACAGAACCAGATGGCTTCACAGGCAAATTCTATCAAATATTTAGAGAAGAGCTAACACCTATCCTTCTCAAACTCTTCCAAAATATAGCAGAGGGAGAAGAACTCCCCAACTCATTCTATGAGGCCACCATCACCCTGATATCAAAATCAGACAAAGATGTCACAAAGAATGAAACCTACAAGCCAATATCACTGATGAACATAGATGCAAAAATCCTCAACAGAATAATAGCAAACAGAATCCAACAGCACATTAAAAACATCATACACCATGAACAGGTGGGGTTTATGCCAGGAATGCAAGGATTCTTCAATATACACAAATCAATCTATGTGATAAACCATTTTAAGAAATTGAAGGATAAAACCCTATGATCATATCCGTAGATGCAGAAAAAGCTTTTGACAAAATTCAACACCTATTTATGATAAAAACCCTCCAGAAAGTAGGAATAGAGGGAACTTACCTCCAGAAGTAGGCATAGAGGAAACTTACCTCAACATAATAAAGGCCATATATGACAAACCCACAGCCAACATCATCCTCAATGGTGAAAAAGGGAAACCATTTCCACTAAGATCAGGACCAAGACAAGGTTGCCCACTCTCGTCTATTATTCAACCTAGCTTTGGAAGTTTTAGCCACAGCAATCAGAGAAGAAAAAGAAATGAAAGGTATCCAAATTGGAAAAGAAGAAGTAAAGCTGTCACTGTTTGCAGATGACATGATACTATACATAGAGAATTCTAAAGATGCTACCAGAGAACTACTAGAGCTCATCAATGAATTTGGTAAAGTAGCAGGATACAAAATTAATGCACAGAAATCTCTGGCATTCCTATACACTAATGATGAAAAATCTGAAAGTGAAATCAAGAAAACACTCCCATTTACCACTGCAACAAAAGAAATAAAATACCTAGGAATAAACCTACCTAAGGAGACAAGAGAACTGTATGCAGAAAACTATAAGACACTGATGAAAGAAATTAAAGATGATACAAATAGATGGAGAGATATACCATGTTCTTGGATTGGAAGAATCAACATTGTGAAAATGACTACACCACCCAAAGCAATGTACAGATTCAATGCAATCCCTATTAAACTATCAATGACATTTTTCACAGAGCTAGAACAAAAAATTTCACAATCTGTATGGAAACACAAGAGACCCCGAATAGCTAAACCAATCTTGAGAAAGAAAAACGGAGCTGGAGGAATCAGGCTCCCTGACTTCAGACTATACTACAAAGCTACAGTAATCAAGACAGTATGGTACTGGCACAAAAACATAAATATAGATGAATGGAACTGAATAGAAAGCCCAGAGGTAAACCCACGCACATATGCTCACCTTATCTTTGATAAAGGAGGGAAGAATATACAATAGAGAAAAGGCAGCCTCTTTAGTATGTGTTGCTAGGAAAACTGCACAGCTACATGTTAAAGAATGAAATTAGAACACTCCCTAACACCATACACAAAAATAAGCTCAAAATGGATTAAAGACCTAAATGTAAGGCCAGACACTATAAAACCCTTAGAAGAAAACAGGCAGAACACTCTATGACATAAATCACAGCAAGATTCTTTTTGACCCGCCTCCTAGAGAAATGGCAGTATAAACAAAAATAAACAAATGGGACCTAATGAAACTTAAAAGCTTTTGCACAGCAAAGGAAACCATAAACAAGATGAAAAGACAACCCTCAGAATGGGAGAAAATATTTGCAAATGAAGCAACTGACAAAGGATTAAGCTCCAAAATTTACAAGCAGCTCATGCAGATCAATTTGAATAAAACAAACAGCCCAATTCAAAAAATAGGCAGAAGACCTAAATAGGCATTTCTCCAAAGAAGATATACAGATTTCCAACAAACACATGAAAGGATGCTCAACATCACTACTCATTAGAAAAATGCAAATCAAAAGTACAATGTGGTACCACATCACACCACTCAGAATGGCCATCATCAAAAATCTACAAACAATAAATGCTGGAGAGGGTGTGGAGGAAAGGGAACCCTCTTGAACTGTTGTTGGGAATGTAAATTGATATAGCCACTAGGAGAACAGTACAGAGGTTCCTTAAAAATCTAAAAGTAGAACTACCATATGACCCAGCAATCCCACTTCTGGGCATATACTCTGAGAAAACCGTAATTCTAAAAAAGTCATGTACCACATTGTTCATTGCATCTCTATTTACAGTAGCCAGGACATGGAATCAACCTAAGTGACCATCGATAGATGAATGGATAAAGAAGAGGCGGCACATATATACAATGGAATATTACTCAGGCATACAAAGAAATGAAATTGAATTATTTCTAGCGAGGTGGATGGACCTAGAGACTATCATGCAGTGTGAAGTAAGTCAGAAAGTGTAAAACAAATACCGTATGTTAACACATGTATATGGAATCTAAAAAATAAAATGGTTCTGAACAACCTAGGGCCAAGACAGGAATAAAGACGCAGACGTAAAGTATGGACTTGAGGACACTGGGAGGGGGAAGGGTAAGCTATGCCGAAGCGAGAGAGTGGCATGTACATATATACACCACCAAATGTAAAATAGATAGCTAGTGGGAAGAAGCCACATCGCACAGGGAGATCAGCTTGGTGCTCTGTGACCATCTACAGGGGTGGGATAGGGAGGATGGGAGGAAGATGCAAGAGGGAGGAGATATGGGGACATATGTATATGTATAGCTG
This sequence comes from Lagenorhynchus albirostris, assembly GCF_949774975.1. Classification (NCBI taxonomy): domain Eukaryota; kingdom Metazoa; phylum Chordata; class Mammalia; order Artiodactyla; family Delphinidae; genus Lagenorhynchus; species Lagenorhynchus albirostris. The sequence goes on from NC_083116.1 coordinate 77,645,735, forward strand.
ATTCACTTTGTTGTAAAGCAGAAACTAACACACCATTGTAAAGCATTTATAGTCCAATAAAGATGTTAAAATAAAAGAAAATGACATAAATGTATTATCTTTCAGTTCTGTAGATCAGCAGTCTGACACTATTCTCACTGGAGTAAAGTCAATGTGTTGGCAGGACTCCTTTGTTTTCTGGAAGCTCTAATGGAGAATCTGTTTCCTTGACTTTTCCAGTTTGTAGAGACCGCTTACATTCTTTGGCTCTAGCCCCCTCCCTCTATCTTCAAAGCCAGCAACAGCAAGTGGATTTCTTCTCAAATGTCATCATTCTGACCTCCTTTTCTTCCTCCCTCCTCCACTTATAAAGGCCCTGTAATGACATTGGGCCCATGTGGATATTCCAGGAAATATCTTCCTATTGTAGGATCATCTGATTAGCAGCCTTAATTCCATCTGCAACTTTAATTTCCCTTTACCCTGTAATATTCTCAGGTTCCAGGCTTTAGGACATGAAAATTTGGGGGGGGCCCATTATTCTACCTACCATATCCATTTCAGCTATGAATTCCCCAAGGGCTAAGCCAGGTCTGATTTATCTTTGCAACCCCCCACCCTGCACTCCTCCCTCCAGCCCTGTGTCTGGCCCAGAGTGGGTGCTCATCAGTAATTAAGCAAACACGTTATAACCTGTCATGTTTACCAGATCTCGCACTTCTCAGAGAACAGAACCTTCCATAAGTCTATCCTAAATTTTACGTGCTTTGCTACCCTAATTGGACTGATGCCAGGTCCTGTGGTGCCTCAACCCTTTTGCTATTTTTCCCTGGCTAGTGAGATCTAACTTGAAACAAACTGATAACTAGCCATGCCAATGCAGCCATAGCAGGAACAGGTAGCCAGGTCTCCTAGAATGGTTGTCCCATTCTTGAGACAGGGCTTCTTCCTGTTCCTTGTAGGTTAGATCTTTAAAGCCTCTGCCATCTGTGCTGCAGGGGAAAGTAGGAGAGTGAATACTCCCCGCAGGAAGACCATCCTCCTTCAGGGTGCCCTCCCAGGCACCCCTCCTTTGATTTAGTCAGGCCTGCCTGCCCCATTCACCTAACTGTTCTTCAGTAGCCTTCTGTATGTGTGAGGGAGTGGGTCTTGGCTTCCCAAAGCTAGAGAACTAGTACAATATCCGTATCTTGGTAGTTTGTCCCCTACATTCTGTTCAGAGCTGTGCATGTGAAAAGGGCTCTGTAAACCCAGAATCTGGCCCCAAACCATTTTTGCAAACTCTATTCCTCCTGTTACCTGAGACTACTCTCTATTTCCCCAAAATGGCATAAATGAACCCATCACCTTGTCTTTCCTTATGCCATTCCTTCTGCCAAGAATGCCTGACTTTCCCTTTCCATACTGTCCTCTCTTTCTTAAACTACACACACACCACCACTACCACCACATCTATTCAACTTTCAAAGCCCACTTAAAATTGTTCCTTCTCTGTGAAATCTTCCTTACCATCTTGTTGAAATTTATCCCTCCTTCCTCTCCATCCTCCCAGCAGTTTGTACTTCTATTTAGCATGGACTCCATTCTCCCTTGTGTGCTGGTTGTTTGCTTACTCATCTACTTCCCCACTGGCTGGTAAATATCTTTGAGGTTTATTCACCTTGGTGTCTCACCCATCACCCACCCCACTTCCACCCCCCGCCCAGCCTTACCTCCATCACATAATGCCTAGCACCAAATTTGTGGTCAGTCATTTTTTACTCAGCAAATGAATGGCTCTCTCATCTTTTCCCTGGTACCATGGAAGGCTCAGGACAAATCTTGGTCCATGTGTTGCAAAGTCCTCCTGCTTCCACGACCCCTGTCCTCCTCACTCTCAATTCCACACACATACTTTGGCCCTTGTGCTCTTTTCTATACTCATCCTCTCTGTAGCCCAAAGGCCCAAAATTACATCACTCACATGACTATTGAACTATACTCATACACTTGTCAAATAATGAAGTTGGAAGAGATTTTAGAGAACCCCCCCATCTGCTACCCAGTTCACAAAAGGAACTGAGGAACTGAGACTCACAGAGGAAGGATTTTCCCAAGCACCTTCATCGTATTAACCAAGTTAGAACTAAATCCCTGAAAGGTTTTCAGATTTCTTAGTTCAGTTTGCTTTGCACACTGCTACTATCACTTAGCCATGCATGGAAAAGTGGGTAAATGGTGCCACACAGTGGCTGAGAGGCTTAGCTTCATCTACCAGCCTTGTTCCTCAAAAGTGGAATTCCCAGCCACATCCCGCTCTTCCTTTCTCCCCTGAAGGATGAGGGAACAGGGAGGTCACCTTCCAGGGATAATCACAGGATATCCACATAGTCCCACCCTCTGCAGCCAAGGAACAGGACACAAACATTATTCCACATCTTTACCAAGAAAGGTGGGGAAGTGGAGCCACAGGCATCTTGGGAGCTAGAGAGTTGGCCTTCCTGGAGGGACCTGGAAGAGGGAATTCAGGCTTTCCTTCCCTGATCCCAGGGCTTTTGCTGCTGGGCTGGTTATTAACCAAATGTTTCTTTGCCACATCTGGCCTGCTAAGGATTGGCTTAACATCCTGGCACAGGCCTCCCTATCCAGAATTCCAGAATTTGCAGATTTGAAGACCCAGGGCTCAGGCTGGAGAGGTGCACATTCCCAGATTCTTTCTTTCTTTCTTTTTTCTTTCTTTCTTTCTTTCTTTCTTTCTTTCTTTCTTTCTTTCTTTCTTTCTTTCTTTCTTTCTTTCTTTCTTTCTTTCTCTCTTTCATTGAAGTATAATTGACTTACAATATATTATTTTCAGGTATACAACATAGTGACTCAATACTTTTATTAACTTGATCAATACTTTTAATTATTGATCACCACAATAATTCTAGTTACCATCTGTCAGCATACAAAGCTTTTACAATATTATTGACTATATTCCCAATCTTGATTTATGTATTTTATAACTGGAAATTTGTACCTCTTAATCTCCCCCACTTATTTCACTCATCTCCCCACTCCCCTCCCCTCTGGCAACCACCAGATTGTTCTTTGTATCTATGAGTCTGCTTCTGGTTTGTTATGTTTGTTCATTTGTTTTGTATTTGAGATTCCACCTATAAGTGAAATCATGTGTTGTCTTTCTCTGCCTGACTTATTTCACTTAACATCATACCCTCAAGGAACATTTATGTTATCACAAATGGCAAGATTTCATTCTTTTTTAATAGCCAAGTAATATTCCATGACACACACACACACACACACACAACATCTTCTTTATCCATCTATCTGTCATTGGACACTTAGGTTGCTTTCATATCTTGGTTATTATAAATAATGCTATGAACATAGGAGTGCATATATCTTTTGGAATTAGTGAATACCCAGAAGTTAAATTGGTGGATTAATTCTATTTTTATTTCATAGGGGAACCTCCATATCATTTTCCACAGTGGTTGTACCAATTTATCATCCCTCCAACAGTGCACAAGGTCTCCCTTTTCTCCACATGCTCGCCAATACTTGTTATTTGTTGTCTTTTTGATCATAGCCATTCTGACAGGTGAGATATTCACTTGCATTTACCTGATGATTAGTGATGCTGAGCATTTTTTCATGTGTCTGTTGACCATCTGTATGTCTTTTTTGGAAAAATGTCTATTCAAGTCTTCTGCCTATTTTTAAATTAGGTTTTTTTTTGATGTTGAGTTATATGAGCTATTTGTATATTTTGGATATTAACTTGTTTTCAGATATATTGTTTGCAAATATCTTCTCCTATTCATTGGGCTGCCTTTTTGTTTTGTTGATAGTTTCCTTCACTGTGCAAAAGTTTTCTAGCTTGATGTAGTCCCACTAGTTTATTTTTGCTTTTGTTTCCCTTGCCTGAGGACACATATGCAAAAAATATTGCTAAGACCAATGTCAAAGAGCATACTGCCTATATTTTCTTCTAGGAGTTTTATGGTTTCAGGTCTTACATTTAAGTCTTTAATTCATTTTGAGTTTATTTTTGTATATGGTGTGAGAAAGTAGTCCCAGATTCTTTCAATAGGGGTTTAAACAAGCTAGTTTGGAGGTTAAGAAACTAGTCCTTTCCCCCTTTGGACACAGAACTATACCCTAGTTTCCCTCCCAAAGCCTTCTTGGTCCAGTTCCTAGCAGGAATCTTCTACATTATAGGTCAGAGGAAAGGGAAGTTTAGTTTCAGGCAAAAGAGGGAAAGGGGGACAGGTTTTGTGTCATCTGCCAAGAACTGACAGCATGCCTCATCTGGGAATGGAGATTCTTGGAAGTTTAGGAAACAAGAAGCTCCCTAGGGATGAACCTAGGCCAGGGCCACCTGCTTGGCCCCTCCAATGAGCCATCATCTTTGACTCTCAGCTGCTCTATGGCTGGATGCCAGGGTAGAAGGAAAGATGGGGTGGAGTTGGGCTGCCAGGAAAATGAGGCCTGGCCCTAGCCTAGTTCCAGAATGAAATTAGGGGCAGATGACTATAAATCAGGCAGGAGTTCTGGGATAAATGCATCTTTCTTCATTCCTCTCTCATCTGAGTTTCAGGTTCCAGGAATCTGTCCAAAGTATGGGATCCTGAGTGAGCTGATTGCTGGCAGTCTGGGGAAGGGAAGGGATCCCTAGAAAGCTGGGTCAGGGGCAGAAACGATAATAATTGATGGAAAATAGAGAACACTTTGTGGTGACAGGGGCTTAGGCATGGGCTAAAGCATATTTTATGGGTGGGGGTGGAAGTTATGCAGCCAAATGATATTTAAATGAAATGATCTTGAAAATTGATATCTTGGTTGGCTTGAAACTCCTAGGAACAGAGCAAGACACCCTTCCCCAAGCCAAGGAATCAGACCACAATTTCCTCTTCCATCTACCCCCCTTCCTCAGGCCTGGAGCACAAGAAGCCATTGTCCCCTGGAGTTGTCCCTCCACCCCAGAGGGGTGCTGATTCTGGAGACGGGATGATTCTAACATATTGTCTAAGCCTTTTATATCCATGGAGTATTCCATACACTTTAACTACCTTTCAACATCTAACACTCAATTAGAACACAGGGGTAATTTGACCATGACACGTTACTACCTAGATGGCCATCTAATTAGCACCCCATATCTCTGTGATGTTGGCAGGGCAGGGAGAGTTACCTCCATTTTACAGATGAGGAATTGAGATTCAAAGAGATGAAGCTAATTGCCTCAAGATCTCAGTGCTGGAGGGATCTAACATCACTCTAGTCAAAATCACCTTTTGATGCTTAAAACTCAACTCCACCCTCCACCCCCCACACCCAGCCAATGCCCATGTCCAATAACTGGGTAGCAGTACTTGAACACCTCTAGCAACTTGCAAATAACTCTGATCTGAGTTGAGGCAGCCTTTGTCAAAAGCCCACAGACTATTAGTATGGGGTCAAGGTTTAGGCTGAGTTTAAAGAAGAGCTTGCACCTGAAGTTGACATACTGGCTATTTCCCAAGTTGGGGGGCTTTTATGCAGATTTAGCTGGTTTCCATCAGTCATCTTCTTATGTTGTAGCAAAATCAAGACTCAAGAGGGGAGAGGGGCAAACCCACCTGAGCAAACAGAAGAAATAACAAACCATGGAGTGCTGAAAATAATCCTTTATTCTGAGGCAGGACGAGGATGGGAGGGATGGGTTGAGGGAAAAGGGAAGCCTAGCCAACACCATGGAACCTAGAAGACTCGAAGGATATCCAGATAGCCTGAGATTAAGAGTTTGGGTACTGGTCAGAAGTGGCAGCATGGGGGTTTGATTCCAATTTTGGGTGCTAAACTAGTTGGGCCACTTTGTAAAGACCACCTGGGTTAGCAGCTGCCGTGCTGCAGATAAACATCTCCTTACCCTTTGCCAGAATGTCAAAGACTGAAATAAAAAAGAAGACCCAGCTCCCTTCTACCTCTGAACTAGTTTTGGAGTTGGGCGCAGGGATGGGGTCATCCAGAACCAGAGAAGCGAACCCTAGAAATGATTTTGTTAGTGCTGTTATTACATAAGTAATAGTCACCATTCATAGAGCTACTATTAATAGGAAAACTGGGGTCCAGAGGGAAGTTATTGTCTACATTAACATTAAAACTAAGCAGACTATTTGGTCAGTTTTGGTCAGCTTGATTTACCTGATTAATTCAGTGGAAAAATATCAGCTAGTAGAGCTTCTTGGCATGAAGCTAACCAAATAAACAGTTTCTCTGACTGAACATTTTGCTTTCCCACCCCTTATTTTTGATTTATGAAGACACTATGTCTGGGCTTGACTTGGTTTTCAGGTGCTTTCACTTCACCAGGTTGCTCAGAGCACAGAGGAAAGAGGAACTCTTATGCCCATCCCATGCCCATAGCTGTTCTCTCTGCCCATCCTATCTTTGCCAGGACTGGACTCACCTCCAAGCAAGAACAGGAGCCTATGGAAAATAGCCTGGAGCTTCTCTCTCAACCCCCCTTCCTCCTTCCTTCTCTCCCTCTCTCTCTTCCTCCTTCCCTCCTTCCCTCTCTACTGTGGGCCTAAGAAAGGCTCTGGACTCCTAACCCTGGGACCAGCCCTCTATATACTGCTTCCCCTCTGCTAGCAGGGGCTCTATCTTTTCCAGCCATCTTATCCACTCATCATCCACTCACTGGTTTTGGCAGTAATCATCTGTCCCTGAGGAGACCCAAGGAAGCAGTGGGAATGGAAATGATTTTCCTTTCCTTCTTTTGACTTAGGGAAACGCTGAGGGAAGGGAGAGCCATTTCCATGCTGTGGAAAGCAGCTTTCTAGTTCCTTAACACTGTTTGCCTCTTGGAAAGCACCCTCTGGTGAGGGAGTTTTTGTTGAATTTAAAGGAAAGCAAGGGATTTTCTAAGGAGCAAGAACAGAGAAATGAAAGGGAAAGGAAAAGAAAGGGGGTGAGGTCGGTCAGCTTGATCCTTAGATTCTCACTGGGACCTTGGTTGAGTTCTGGAGGCCCTGGGAACAGTGAATTATTCTACATCTGTATCCTCTCCTTTCTTGGTTTCCCCTCAGGAGTTAGAGAGCTATATTTTGTACAGCTGATGTAATTGAATAGATTTATGAGTACTCATTTTGTATGCTTAGGGCCAGGGAGTGATAGGCAGGAAGTTAATAATGAAAGAATGGTGGGAAGATCCTTTGGGGAAGGAAAGGGGTAACAGTAAAGGGACAAAATAAGTTAAGTGGGGGAAGGAGAGGAGCTTGTGCAGAAGAAGCTAAAAGCATGGGTTTGAACCCACAGCAGGTCACCCCCCTACCACTTGTGCGGCTGGATCTAGTCTAACTAGAGGATGGCACCTCTACAAATAGATTGATAGGTCCTGCCTCCTCAGTGAGTAGGGGACCAAAATGTGAAGACTCCTTTCAAATTTCCATGAAAATGCTATACCAAGAGGACACCTAATAAATACGACCCTGCTAAAATATAAATTAATACAATAGACTCTTATAGCTGGAAAAGGGATCTCAGTACCCATCTAACCATCTCCTCTCCACCACCACCACCTTGGAACTAAAGAAACCTAAAGAGAAGATAAACCAATAATTTAGCCACAGCTTTATTCCCCTAACTTGGGGGAAAGGGGGAGAAAAAGGTTACCAGTGGCTTTCTGTGACCATGAATCCTTAACACAAAGGAACACTTCCTGACAGTAGATTTTCAGGCCCTCCTCTGGTAAGGTAGTGGGGGATAAACTGGGGATGAAGGGCTCATTCAATATTCCTCTAGCCCCTTCAGATGATGCTGGAGTAGACTGCTTTAGGGAACAGAAGCCCAATTTTTAAAGGGGGCCCTGAAAAAGCGAGCCCCCTTGTCCCCATCCCAGTAATCCAGGTTACCCACTGCTCAGGATTTAACTCCAAACAGGAGGGCCATACCCTTTTTATCTAGAACCCTGGAAACAGCACAGGACAGCAAGTTGACAGTGTGTTCTGAAAAAAAATAAAATAAAAACACGGAAGGAAAGTGTTTAGTCATTTTCCTCCAAGCCAGTGGTTTCCAGATGTTGCTTGAGCAACCAGATCCAGCCTCAAAAGCCCAAAAGAATGCAGTAAAAATTTGAGAAGGGGCTTAGGGTTCTAACTAGGGATTTCCTTAAAAAGGCAATGTGCTGTGAGCAGAGCTGTGTGGAATATTTCAAAATGCAGCTCTGTTGCCAGCTCAAGACCAAAGCAGTCATTTGCATACTGCTCTGCAAGTACATCCACCATCCAAATACATTGTTCGGGGCTCTGATTTTCACACTCTAATTTCTCCAGAAAATCAGGCCTATAGGTCATCTAGCTTATTTTGCATGCAGACATGCTGGTATTTAACCCTGAAAGATCCTCTCCTTCCAACTGCCTTGGGAAGAGGGCAGGACAAGTTACAAAAAATCAGTTTTACAGCTGGAGGAAACTTGTGCTAGAGTGGCAAAGAGATTTGGGTAAGGTGGCAGAATTGGGAAGAATCTAAAATTTTCAAACTCCCAAGCCAGTGCTCTATCCCCTATATTTTCACTCCTATCATAGAAGCTGAGGAATAAGAGACCATCCAGAACTTGGATCCAGCCCAAAGAATAGGAGAAGGAGGGCTGTGGGTCTCAGGGCCTGAAAGGTGGAAGTAGTGTCAAGGAGGAAGTCCTTCGGCCTATTTACCTATGTATGTATAAGGTTGCAGCTCTGTATAAATTCAGCTGCTTGCAATAGATATAGTTGATGGCCTGGGAGAGGAAAATATCCACTTTGCAGAACATGTTCTCTAACTACAGGAAGGAAACAAGATAATCTTGGACTCAGGGTTAAAACTCAGCTACCTTTGAGTCAATCTAGGGTGTCAGCTGCCATGCCATGGGTCCCTGGCATGCACCCCAGGGAGCCAGAGAGGTGTAAGAGAATCCAAAGCTCAGGTTCTTACCCAAAGCCTTGTCTCAACCATTAAATTCACCCTTACAAAGTACTTGCAGACATTTTACAGAGACCACAGACCCATATCCCAGGCCATCTGGTGAAGGAGCTTCTGGAGTTCTGACCACTAGAGGAAATTGGCACAGTGGAAGAAGGTGAGTTTAGCTTTTGTACAGCAAGTAAATGGGGCCAAAGTGAAGGAGCTGGACAACTGTTGTGGCCTCAGGCTACGAGATTCCTCAAACAATCTCTCCCTAGACACACATGGACCTCCTCCCTCATTTTGTGGGAGAAAGGGGTAAGGTGTGCCTCTAGCCCAGGCTTAACCAGAGGAAGTGAGATGGGGAGAGAGGGAAAGGAGTAGGATGGGACAGGAGCCCTTTGGGTCTTGGAGGAGAAGAGTGGGTCTCAATCAGGTGGGCGTCAAACAACTCAGGTTTTCACTGAGGAATTTATCTAATCGACTGAGCTCCATGAGGAGGGGTGAGCTCTTCCTGAGCCTCCTCTCCACCCTCCACCAGCCTTCCCTGCTTGAAGAAACAGACTGCAGGCCACCACAGGAAATAAAGCATCCAGTGACTCTAGAGGCCAACTTGGAGCTTGCTGCTAGTAGACACTGGGGATATTGTAGGAGGAGAAAGGGTCAGAGAGAAGGGAGCATAGGGGAAACTAGTTGAAGGCTGTGAACTCACCTTTACCATCTCCTATTCTTGTCCATGAGGTGGAAGAGCAAGGGAATGAGGCTGTAGCAAACCTGATTGTGGAGGAAGGTAATGTTCTTCTTGTCTTCCCTGACTACCAACCAAGTTTCCAAACATAGTGATGGCTCTTGCACAGACATAGTCTCGCTCCCATGAGAAGTAAGGGCTGTGTGTCCAGGAGCTTTGAGCACCTCAGCCCCAGCACAGCCATTCTAGCCATTTCCATAGCACTTGACCTCTGCCCACCAGTCCAGAGAAACAGGACACTGTATCCTTAGGTTCATGGCCCTGAGTGACACCATTCTCCTGGCATGCACACACATTGAGTCATCCAAATTTACCACTACATACTCACATGTAACCTGCTCCTTGATCACACACATGCACCCCTCAGATGTGTGGGTAATATGAGAATACATACACAGAATCATAAAATATCCACAATTGTACACCCCTGGACATACAAACTCTCACACAACTACATATGCATGTACTTACCTAAACCTGTACATGTACATCAACCACACTCACAGCGTTTACACTCATCCCCTTTAGGCATAAATATGACCACAGTCTGTCACACCTATACCTCCTTTGCATATGCACACAACCATATCACTCTGTACACCCACGGGATGATCTACATATGCAAAGACACACAACCCCTCCCATTCACACATGCTCTCACCCTCTGTGCTTACCTACATACATCCAGCAGTACCTTTACACATACCCAGCATACTGGTTTGCGGATACTAGTCCTTTTTACATTGCTTCATAAGCACTCCTAGGTCTTTTGCATGATATCCTTGTTTCCTGCTTCCTGCTGCTTGTCTTGTACATTTTTCTTGTTCTTTTTTTAAACTTTTCTATGTAGAAAATTTCAAAAGTACAAAAGTAATGAGAACAGTAAAATGAACCTTGTGAATTCATCACCCAGCTTCAACAATTACTTATATGTGCTTACGTTCAACAATTCAACAAACATTTACCACGTGTCAGTACTCTGCATGTGTATGCTACTGGCACGTAGCAGGGGGCTAAAGACATAGTATGTGTTTAATAAACATTTGTTGAATTGACAATTTTCAGGCACTGGGCTGACCTTTGGGATTAAAAAATCATGAAGTCACTGTCCCTGCTCATGGTCTGGTAGAAACAACAAATATGAGCACAAAATGCCTGTAATTTGCATGGCTCAATGTTACACTAGAACAGGAGTTGGCAAACTACAAACCAGGGGCCAAGTTCAGCTGGTCACCAGTTTTTGGAATTAAATTTTTATTGGCACACAGCCATGCCCATTCATTTACATATTGTCTGTGGCTGCTTTTGCTTTATAACAGCAGAGTTGAGCAGCTGTGGTAGAGATCATATAGCCCATAAAGAAAGACTAAACTATTTACTATCTGGCCTTTTTCAGAAAATGTTTGACTACCCCTGCACTAGAGGACTGGGAAAAAGACTCTGGGAGCTAATTTAATTCTTCCCAGGACGGGGTGGAGGGTGGTAGTGGAGGGGCACAGATAAAGCCATATAGAGTGGCACAGGGACTTGTACCTCAGAGGCAGAGTGTGAGTCTCAATCTCTCCACTGTGGCCATGCTCTGCACATTTGGGTCTTTGGGCAAGTGCTGGCTCACTCACCTACAACCTCCATGGAAAGCTCACAGAGCTCCCTGTACCCCCATGTACACACACAGTCATAATTTTTCCACGTTTTTTCCACATCAAAGAAGGACCTTGGGGCTTCCCTGGTGGTACAGTGGTTAAGAATGGCTAAATCCCCTGCCTATGCAAGGGACACGGGTTCGAGCCCTGGTCAGGGAAAATCCCACGTGCCGTGTAGCAACTAAGCCTGGGCACCACAACTACAGAGCCTGCGCTCTAGAGCCCGTGAGCCACAACTACTGAAGCCCGCGCACCTAGAGCCCGTACTCTGCAACAAGAGAAACCACTGCAATGAGAAGCCTGAGCACCTCAATGAAGAGTAGTTCCCGCTCGCCACAACTAGAGAAAGCCCACGCATAGCATCGAAAACCCAATGCAGCCATAAATAAATAAATTTATAAAAAGAAAAAGAAGGACCTTACTCAGAGAGGGATGTCAAGGACCAGGTGCCCATGCCATACTCGCTCCACTGGCAGAGCATGTCTGACAGGGCACTCATGCTGACCCAAATCACCTTCTCATTGGTCTCAAAGAGTGCATTCAGGAGCACTGGCAGCTAGGCCTGAAGATTACACTGGGGTGCCACACACAGACACATTACATCAGGAAGGCCCCTCAGAGATCCGTGGGTCTAAATGCATCCATTTCCATTTACATATGGGAAACCTGAGGGCAAAAGAGAGGTAGAAATTTTCTCAAGTTCGCACAAAATGGTGGCTGAACTGGGACCAGATCCTAAGCGTCCTGACTCTTGAAACAAAGTGCTAGGCATCTAGTGCAATCCCTTTACAGATGGGGAAAGTAAGTTCCAGGGAGGTGAAGAGACTTGCTCAGGCTCACACTGCATGTTAGGGACATATCTGGGACAAAAATTCAGGGTGACTAAATCCCAGATCAGTGTTCTTTCAAAACAAGGTTAGGCATCTAACCCAAGTGCTCAGAGAGAGGCCTATCTAAGATCCACCAGGCCTTAATGAAAAAGCCAGGGGTCTTTCCATTAAGCCATACTACCTATCATGGAGCACTCTAGTTCCCCCCCTCCAACAAGGAGAGGGGAGTGATAAGGAGCCTGCCTGTCCCAGCCTCCCCAGTCCCAGAGGATGGCCTATGCCAAGAGGGGACTGGGGTTGTGTTGCTAAAGCAGTCTTCCCTTCCTCCTTCTGCTATGCTCCCCACTCTACATTTGGGCCCTCTTCACTCACCTCCTCCAGGGTGGGAAAGATGTTGCTGAAGGCATGCAGGCTCACCACCCTTACCAACAGGCTCCTGTCAGACATGCCTTTACGCAGGTAGCTCAACTCCAAGTCTCAAGGCAAGAGCTTGGACATCAGGGAGCTTTAAAAAAAAGGTGGAAAAGTCAGTCTCTGGCCCCACTGCCACCTTTGCCAGGTTCCTTCACTCAGACCTCTGTTCTTGCCTTGATTTTTAAATTTTTGCCCAGGAGACATGGACCCCAACTTAGACTGTAAAAATCAGGTAGTGCAGTGTGGGAGTGTGCAAGTGTGCAGTGCAGGTCTCCTCTGAATAGAGAACCTTAGGAAAAGGAAAGAGAACTGGTTCAAGAGTCAAGAGACTTGAGTTCTAGTCCAGACTCTGCCACTGAGTCCCTCAGCGATCTTAGCAAGCCACTTTCTCTCTCTGCGGCTTAACCCTGACCTGCAGAAGAAATCTCCCTCCCTTTATCCCTCATCCTTATTGTGCCCATTGACCAGCCAGTTGGCCACTAAGTATCTCATCCTACCTGTCAGGCAAGGCACATAATTCTGGGACTTTTTTAAGTCCCTCAGAGGGAGGAAGCTATCCAGAACATTGAGCTCAAAGATGCAATGAATCTGGGTGGTCAGAGTAAGGATGTTGTGAGACTACATAGCCTTCATGGCTTCTTGATACCCTGGGACAGAGAGCATCTCAAGCATGGTGTTCATGACATGCAAGAGACAGATAATAAGAAGGGTAAGGCAGTCTCCCTGACCCAGTGGAGTGAAGGCTTCTTGGGCTGGGAAGCAGAAGGGTGGGTGGTATCTTTGTCGGCTGCATGTCTTTGAGAAAAACACCTAATTCCTCTTGTCTTCTCCGTATCCAGGAAGAATAGCTGCTGCCTACTCTGACCTAGCTTTCCAAATTCTTATGCAGAGTGGGGAAATGACATCTATGAAGAGCTTGGAGTTCAGATAAGGGAAAGTCTGGCTAGAATAAGAGGAGTTGGCCCAGATGCAGGATCTTCCTTCCTCCAGAGACTTGCTTGGCTTCAGAGCTCAAGTATCTTGCTTCTCCATTGTATGGGAGGAAAAATTTTCCTCTACCCTTCTAGCTTCTTTTGGCTGGTCTAATAATCAAAGTTACATAAGACAGATTAACAGGGGAAAAAAACCCAACAAATTCAATTTCGTAAATACTGAGGACCCATATGTATAGGACCTAAGAAGTGACTGAAACAGACTGTTTATACACCTTTTTAGACAAAGAATCGATTATTTGTGAAGTTGTGACAAAAAGAGAAGGGTTTTTGCTTGGGGTGGCAAATTAATGGAAAAGTAACAGAATTTGTTTATACAGCTTTCTTGGCCTCGAATTCCCTATCTCTGGTGATAAGGATGCCTATCCTCCCAGCATAGTGAAGATACCTTCCCATGCGAAATTTGTTTCTTGCTTTCAGAGGAACAAAGGAGGGTTATAGTATTTTTCTTTTACTGGCTGTTTCTCAAATAATTTTAATTCAAAATAATCAATATGCCACCGTGTCATATTTTGGGGCAAGCCTGCCCCAAGCCCCATCACCACCAAATTTTATTCCCCCAGGAGTTAGCCCCTTTTGCCCAAGCAAAAGAGAGTATTGGCAGCAACCCAAAGCCAGAGACTTTGAGTAGGTACTCTTGGCCTAGATATCCTCCAGGGATAGCCTCTTCTCCAGTTTCTCCAGCAGAAGCTGGAGGATCTTGGGGCAGACTCAGGAGTTGGTATCCATTGCCTTTCTCAGCTCTGTCTAGAGCACCGTCCAGTGAGTTTAGGCCAGGTCCAGTGAGCACCCAGGAACACACACAGGCTGTTGGACACTAGTTTATTTTCTCACTAATCCATTCCACAAACATTCCCAGAGCTCCTACTCTGAGCCAGACACTGTGCCCAGCATCAGGAACACAACGGAGACTAGGACCTAGTCTCTACCATGAGGAGTGCTGTAACACATGAAAAAATAATCATAATACCCTCCATATCATTGTTGCATGTCCTTTTGGGAATGTGGAAGTGTTTGAATTAATACATAATATATGGAATATGCATATGTAAATATATGTTCTGTTAGAGGGATGCACAGAGTGCTAGTGAAGTTCAAAAGAGGGGAAACAGACCAGGACTCAGAGACAAGAGGACATTTGAACTGGGTCTTAAAGATGAGTAGTTTTCCAGGAAAGGGGGATGACGGAAAGTCCAACTGGAGGAAATGCCATGTGCAAAAGCAGGCACAGAGGATGAAAGGGGATGGTGGTTTCCATGGAGCTACAATATGAAAGAGTGACTTATTTCACTCTGTATGACAGACTCTAGGTCTATCCACCTCATTACAAATAGCTCAATTTTGTTTCTTTTTATGGCTGAGTAATATTCCATTGTATATATGTGCCACATCTTCTTTATCCATTCATCCGATGATGGACACTTAGGTTGTTTCCATCTCCGGGCTATTGTAAATACAGCTGAAATGAACATTTTGGTACATGATTCTTTTTGAATTATGGTTTTCTCAGGATATATGCCCAGTAGTGGGATTGCTGGGTCATATGGTAGTTCTATTTGTAGTTTTTTAAGGAACCTCCATACTGTTCTCTACAGTGGCTGTATCAATTTACATTCCCACCAACAGTGCAAGAGGGTTCCCTTTTCTCCACACCCTCTCCAGCATTTATTGTTTCTAGATTTTTGCATGATGGCCATTCTGACTGGTGTGAGATGATATCTCATTGTAGTTTTCATTTGCATTTCTCTAATGATTAATGAAGTTGAGCATTCTTTCATGTGTTTGTTGGCAGTCTGTATATCTTCTTTGGAGAAATGTCTATTTAGGTCTTCTGCCCATTTTGGATTGAGTTGTTTGCTTTTTGTTATTGAGCTGCATGAGCTGCTTATAAATTTTGGAGGTATGCTAACACATATATATGGAATTTAAGAAAAAAAAATGTCATGAAGAACCTAGCGGTAAGACAGGAATAAAGACACAGACCTACTAGAGAATGGACTTGAGGATATGGGGAGGGGCAAGGGTAAGCTGTGACAAAGCGAGAGAGAGGCATGAACATATGTCCACCACCAAACGTAAGGTAGATAGCTAGTGGGAAGCAGCTGAATAGCACAGGGAGATCAACTTGGTGCTTTGTGACTGCCTGGAGGGGTGGAATAGTGAGGGTGGGAGGGAGGGAGACGCAAGAGGGAAGAGATAAGGGAACATATGTATATGTATAACTGATTCACTTTGTTATAAAGCAGAAACTAACACACCATTGTAAAGCAATTATACTCCAATAAAGATGTAAAGAAAAAATATGAAAGAGTGGAGAGGTAGGAAGTAGGGGCCAAGATTGAAAAGACTGGTAGAGGCTTGATTATGAAAAGCCTTGAATGCAGTGCTAAATTTGGATTTTTTTTCTGATAATAGCAAGGAACCAATAGAAAAAATTTTTTATTTATTTTGGTTTTTAGAGCAGTACGCGGGCCTCTCACTGTTGTGGCCTCTCCCATTGCGGAGCACAGGCTCCGGACGCACAAGGCTCAGCAGCCATGGCTCACGGGCCTAGCCGCTCTACGGTATGTGGGATCTTCCTGGACCGGGGCACGAACCCGTGTCCCCTGCATCGGCAGGCGGACTCTCAACCACTGCACCACCAGGGAAGCCCAAGAACAAAGCATTCTTAAGCAAAGGGATTCCAGTGTCTTTAATCAAGACTGAATTCTTAGGATTTCCCTGGTGGCCCAGTGGGTAAGACTACATGCTCCCAATGCAGGGGGCCTGGATTCAATTGCTGGTCAGGGAACTAGATCCCACATGCATGCCACAACTAAGAGTTCACATGCCGCATCTAAGAGTCTTCATGCCTCAACTAAGAGCCCGCATGCTGCAACTAAAAGATCCCGCATGCCACAACTAAGACCCAGTGCAGCCTAAATAAATAAATAAATAAATAAAAAGGCTGTATTCTTATGCCCTCCTGAGAGCAATGTTTCTCAAATTATGGTGAGTTCTGAAATAGATTTTTTAAAGGTCAGCCTTTTTAAAAAAATGAAATAGGAAAGAATAGATAACTTCAGATTATATCACACATGGTGAAAGTAGCTACTGTTTCATGAAACTTTCATTTAAGGTATGTATGTGTGCACACGTGCACATGTGTGCGTGTCCCCGTATCCATGAAGGGGGGTGGTATGTACAATGTATTTCTTAGTGTGGGTCTCTGTCAAAAAGCTTGAAAACCATAGCCCTAGAAGCCTAGGCTCTGAGATATGTGGAATTCCAGCCCCATTCCCAGACATCTCTGATCTAACTCTCTCCAGTAAGCCTGCTCCCGCAGGCTGTGGCCAGTCAGACCCCAAGCCTAGTACCTGGTCATGGTGGCAGGAAACTCCAGAAAGGTAGGGGAAAATTCCTGCAGTGGTACCAAGCTAGATGGGAGATGGCCTGGAGCACAATCTCCTTCACTTTGGTGATGTGCATGAAGGAGAATTGTTGGTAAATCCGCTTGTCAGTGCCAGTCACTTGGAAGGGGGAACATCAACTGGAATGAGCTGGGTTTGAGGGAGACGCTCATCACCATCCACCTTCAGTCTTGCAGTTCTCTGAGAAAAACCACATGAATTGGATTTTCAAATGTACTTTGTGAGGGGGAGGGGGATAAATAAGCAGAGCACAGAGGGTTTTTAGGGCAGTGAAAATACTGTGTATGACACTATAATATAATGATTGGTACATGTCATTATACATTTGTCCAAACCTATGGAATGTGCAACACCAAGAGTGAACCCTAAGGTAAACTATGGACTTTGGGTGATTGTGATGTGTCAATGTTATATCATTCCTGGTAAAAAAAAAAATGTATCATTCTGGTGAGTGATGTTGATATGGGGGAGGCTATTCATGTGTGAGGACTGGGGAAATCTCTGTACCTTCCTCGCAATTTTGCTGTGAACCAAAAATTGCTGTAAAACAATAAATGAAGTCCTTTTAAGACAGTTCTTCCTGTGAAAAAGTGAGGTATTTTTTTCTCCTAAAGAGACTTTTTTTATAAAAGCTTCTAGCATAAATTGAGAGTGGCAGAATTCTATGCTTATTGTCAGAAGCAACTTTTTGAGAGAGGCTAGTTCTGAAGAGAATTAATAAGGAAGACTTCATTTCTTACAAAACCTAACAAGGAAGTAAAAAAGTTAATTAAGGGAACAGTCTGACTCAAAGATAAGGTTTCAGGGAGAGGTTGGAAGAATCCTTAAGCTTAGGTGCTAATAGTTAAGGATTTGTGAGGAAGGTACTAGGGCTTGGTAATTTCCATGCACATTCCTCATATATTCCTCACAAATTATTGATGTTAGTAAAAACATCAATTCATTATACTGTCTTTTTTAAATTATTTATTTATTTATCTATTTTTTGGTTGCATCATGTCTTAGTTGCGGCACGTGGGATCTTTTGTTGCAGTGCGAGGGCTTCTCTCTAGTTGTGGTGCATGGGCTCCAAAATGCACAGGCTCAGTAGTTGCTGTGTACAGGCTCTCTAGTTGTGGTGTGCGGGCTCCAGAGCACATGGGCTCCAGAGTGCATGGGCTCTGTAGTTGTGGCACGTGGGCTCTCCCGTTGTGGCACATGGACTTAGCTGCCCTGCGGCATGTGGGATCTTAGTTCCCCGACCAGGTGTAGAACCAGGGTCTCCTGAATTTCAAGAAGCATTCTGAACCACCAGACCACCAGGGAAGTCCCCCATTACACTGTCTTAAGTTGATGTTTTATATTGGGGGAATGTGAATACTGATATGCTATTTGATTATTATTTAACATGTGACAGTGTCATTGTGTATATATATATGTGATATATATATGTATAAAATGAGTCCTTTTCTTTTAGAAATACATGCTGAAGTGTTTGTGTATGCAGAATTATGATGTCTAGGACAAGCGAGTTGTGGGGGTGTTACAGATTAAATAGTTAGTTGAGTTAGGACCTGTGCAGAAGGGAGGTGGCAGCACGTGGAAAGGAAGGCCTCTGGAGTGTGGAGTTCTGGAGTTTGGAGTTTAATTGGATTTCAAAAAGACCTTGACAACATCTCCATGATATCCTTCTGAAGAAGCAGAAATACAGGCTGAGGAGACCTTCAACATGGCAGAGCAGTAAGACATGGAGACCACCTTCTTCCTGCAAAATACATCAGAAATACATCTACATGTGGAACAATTACTACAGATCGCCTACTGAATTCTGGCAGAAGACCTAAGACTTTCCAAAAGGCAAGAAACTCCCCACGTACCTGGTCGTGTGCCTGACAGGGTCTTGGTGATCCAGCGGGGTGTCAGGCCTGTGCCTTTGATGTGCGAGAGCCGAGTTCAGGACATTGGTCCACCAGAGACCTTCCAGTTCCACATAATAACAAATGACGAAAGCTCACCCAGAGATCTCTATCTCAATGCTAAGATCCAGCTCCACTCAATGACCAGCAAGCTACAGTGCTGGACACCCTATGCCAAACAACTAGCAAGACAGGAACACAACACAACCCATTAGCAGAGAGGCTGCCTTAAATCATAATAAGGTAACAGACACCTCAAAACACACCACCGGACGTGGTAATGCCCACCAGAAAGACAAGATCCAGCCGCAACCACCAAAACACAGACAACAGTCCCCTCCACCAGGAAGCCTACACAATCCACTGAAACTACTTTAGCCACTGGGGGCAGACAACAAAAACAACAGGAACTATGAACCAGCAGCCTGCGAAAAGGAGACCCCAAACACAGTAAGTTAAGCAAAATGAGAAGATAGAGAAACACAGCAGCTGATGAAGGAGCAAGGTAAAAACCCAGCAAACCAAACAAATGAAGAGGAAATAGGCAGTCGACTGAAAAAGAATTCAGAGTAATAATAGTAAAGATGATCCAAAATCTTGGAAATAGAACAGACAAAATGCAAGAAACATTTAACAAGGACCTAGAAGAACTAAAGATGAAACAAACAACGATGAGCAACACAATAAAAGAAATTAAAAATACTCTAGAAGGAAACAATAGCAGAATAACTGCAGCAGAAGAACGGATAAGTGACCTGGAAGATAAAATAGTGGAAATAACTACTGCAGAGCAGAATAAAGAAAAAAGAATGAAAAGAACTGAGGACAGTCTCAGAGACCTCTGGGACAACATTAAACGCACCAACATTCGAATTATAGGGGTTCCAGAAGAAGAAGAGAAAAAGAAAGGGACTGAGAAATTATTTGAAGGATTATAGTTGAAAACTTCCCAAATATGGGAAAGGAAATAGTTAATCAAGTTCAGGAAGCATAGAGAGTCCCATACAGGATAAATCCAAGGAGAAACATGACAAGACACATATTAATCAAACTATCAAAAATTAAATACAAAGGAAAAATATTAAAAGCAGCAAAAGAAAAATAATAAAAAACATACAAGGGAATCCCAATAAGGTTAACAGCTGATCTTTCAGCAGAAAATCTGCAAGCCAGAAGGGAGTGGCAAGACATATTTAAAGTGATGAAAGGAAAAACCTACAACCAAGATTACTCTACCCAGCAAGGATCTCATTCAGATTTAATGGAGAAATTAAAAGACTTACAGAAAAGCAGAAGCTAAGAGAATTCAGTACCACCAAGCCAGCTTTACAACAAATGCTAAAGGAACTTCTCTAGGCAGGAAACACAAGAGAATGAAAATACTTACAATAACAAACCCAAAACAATTAAGGAAATGGTAATAGGAACATACATATCAATAATTACCTTAAATGTAAATGGATTAAACGCTCCCACCAAAAGACACTGACTACCTGAATTGATACAAAAACAAGACCCATATATATGCTGTCTACAAGAAACCCACTTCAGACCTAGGGACACATACAGACTGAAAGTGAGGGGATGGAAAAAGATATTCCATGCAAATGGAAACCAAAAGAAAGCTGGAGTAACAATTCTCATATCAGACAAAATAGACTTTGAAACAAAGACTATTAAGAGACACAGAAGGACATTACATAATGATCAAGAGATAAAACCAAGAAGAAGATATCACAATCGTAAATATTCAAGCACCTCATCGGAACACCTCAATACATAAGGCAAATGCTAACAGCCATAAAAGGGGAAATCGACAGTAACACAAACACAATAGGGGACTTTAACACCCCACTATCACCAATGGACAGATCATCCAAAATGGAATTAAATAAGGAAACACAAGCTTTAAATGAATATTAAACAAAATAGATTTAATGATATTTATAGGACATTTCACCCCAAAACAACAGAATACACTTACTTCTCAAGTGCTCATGGAACATTCTCCGGGATAGATCATATCTTGGGTCAAATATGAAGTCTTGGTAAATTTAAGAAAATTGAAACCATATCAAGTATCTTTTCCGACTTCAGTGCTATGAGACTAGATATCAATTACAGGAAAAAATCTGTAAAAAATACAAACACATGGAGACTAAACAATACACTACTTAATAACCAAGAGAGCACTGAAGAAATCAAAGAGGAAATCAAAAAAATACCTAGAAACAATGACAATGAAAACATAACGATCCAAAGCCTATGGGATGCAGCAAAAGCAGTTCAAAGAGGGAAGTTTATAGCAATAAAATCCTACCTCAAGAAACAAGAAACATCTCAAATAAACAACCTAAATTTACACCTAAAGCAATTAGAGAAAGAAGAACAAAAAAAACCCTAAACTTAGCAGAAGGAAAGAAATTATAAAGATCAGATCAGAAATAAAATAAGAAGAAATGAAGAAAACGATAGGAAAGATCAATAAAACTAAAAACTGGTTCTTTGAGAAGATAAACAAAATTGACAACCCAGTAGCCAGACTCATCAAGAAAAAAAGGGAGAAGACTCAAATCAATAAAATTAGAGAGAGAGACCCGGGGAAGATGGCGGAAGAGTAAGACGCGGAGATCACCTTCCTCCCCACAGATACACCAGAAATACATCTACACGTGGAACAACTCCTACAGAACACCTACTGAACGCTGGCAGAAGACCTCAGACCTCCCAAAAGGCAAGAAACTCCCCACGTCCCTGGGTAGGGCAAAAGAAAAAAAGAAAAAACAGAGACAAAAGAATAGGGACGGCACCTGCACCAGTGGGAGGGAGCTGTGAAGGAGGAAAAGTTTCCACACACTAGGAAGCCCCTTCGCGGGCGGAGACTGCGGGAGGCGGAGGGGGGAGCTTCGAAGCCGCGGAAGAGTGCACAGCAACGGGTGCGGAGGGCAAAGCAGGGAGATTCCCGCACAGAGGATCGGTGCCGACCGGCACTCACCAGCCCGAGAGGCTTGTCTGCTCACCCGCCGGGGCAGGCGGGGCTGCGAACTGAGGCCGGAGCGCAGGGAGAGGACTGGGGTTGGCGGCTTGAACATAGCCTGAAGGGGTTAGTGCACCACAGCTAGCCAGGAGGGAGTCCGGGGAAAAGCCTGCACCTGCCGAAGAAACAGGAGACTTTTCCTTCCCTCTTTGTTTCCTGGGGCGTGAGGAGAGGGGTTTAAGAACGCTGCTTAAAGGAACTCCAGAGACGGGTGCGAGCCACGGCTGAAAGCGTGGACCCCAGAGACGGGCGCGAGCCGCGGCTGAAAGCGCGGAATCCAGAGACGGGCGCGAGCCGCGGCTGAAAGCGCGGAATCCAGAGACGGGCGCGAGCCGCGGCTAAAAGCGCGGACCCCAGAGGTGGGCAGGAGACGTTAAGGCTGCTGCTGCCGCCACCAAGGGGCCTGTGTGCGAGCACAGGTCACTCTCCACACCCCTCTTCCGCGGAGCCTGTGCAGCCCGCCACTGCCAGGTTCCCGGGATCCAGGGACAACTTCCCCGGGAGAGCGCACAGCGCGCCTCAGGCTGGTGCAAAGTCACGCCGGCCTTTGCCACCACAGGCCCGCCCCGCACTCTGTGCCCCTCCGTCCCCGCCGGCCTGAGTGTGCCAGAGCCCCCAATCAGCGGCTCTTTTAACCCCATCCTGTCTGAGCAAAAAACAGACGCCCTCCAGCGACCTACACGCAGTGGCAGGGCCAAATCCAAAGCTGAGCCCTGGGAGCTGTGAGAACAAAGAAGAGAAAGGGAAATCTCTACCAGCAGCCTCAGAAGCAGCGGATTAAAGCTCCACAATCAACTTGATATACCCTGCATCTGTGGAATACCTGAATAGACAACCAATCATCCCAAATTAAGGAAGTGGACTTTAGGAGCAAGATCTATGATTTTTTCCCTTTTCCTCTTTTTGTGAATGTGTATGTGTATGCTTCTGTGTGAGATCTTGTCTGTATAGTCTTGCTTCCACCATTTGTCCTAGGGTTCTATCCGTCCATGGTTTTTTTTTAAATTTTTTTCTTAATAATTAATTTTAATAATGTTATTATACTTTACCTTCATTCTTTCTTTTTTTCTTTCTTTCTTTCCATCCTTCCTTCCCTCCTTTAGACAACGAATCATCCCAAATTGAGGAGGTGGTCTCTGACAGCAAGATTTTATGATTTTTCCCCATTTACCTCTTATAGTGAGGGTGTATGTGTATGCTTCTGTGTAAGATTTTGTCTGTATAGCTTTGCTTCCAACATTTGTCCTAAGGTTCTATCCGTCCCTTTATTTTTTTCTAAATAAGAATTTTTTAATTCAATAACTTTATTATACTTTATTTTATTTTTACTGTATCTTCTTTCTTTCTGTCTTTTTTCCTTCTTTCCCTCCTTCCTTCCTTCCTCCCTCCCTCCCTCCCTCCTTTCTTTCCTTCTTGCCTTCTTTCCTTCTTTGCTTCTTTCTTTCTTTCTTCCTTCCTTCCTACCCTCCTTTCCTTCTTTCTTTCCTCATACTTCTACTAATTCCCTCTACTTTTTCTCCCTTTTATCCTGAGCCGTGTGGATGAAAAGCTTTTGGTGCTCCAGCCAGGAGGCAGGGCTCTGCCTCTGAGGTAGGAGAGCCAACTTCAGGACACTGGTCAACAAGAGACCTCCCAGCTCCACATAATATCAAACGGCGAAAATCTCCCAGAGACCTCCATCTTAACACCAGCACCCAGCTTCACTCAATGACCAGCAAGCCACAGTGCTGGAAAACCTATGCCAAACAACTAGCAAAACAGGAACACAACCCCACCCATTAGCAGAGAGGCTGCCTAAAATCATAATAAGGCCACAGACACCCCAAAACACACCACCAGACGTGAACCCGCCCACTAGAGAGACAAGATCCAGCCTCATCCACCACAACACAGGCACTAGTCCCCTCCACCAGGAAGCCTACACAACCCACTGAACCAACCTTAGCCACTGGAGACAGACATCAAAAACAGGAGGAACTACGAACCTGCAGCCTGTAAAAAGGAGACCCCAAACACAGTAAGATAAGCAAAATGAGAAGACAGAAAAACACACATCAGATAAAGGAGCAAGATAAAAATGCACCAAACCTAACAAATGAAGAGGAAATAGGCAGTCTACCTGAAAGAGAATTCAGAATAATGATAGTAAGGTTGATCCGAAATCTTGGAGATAGAATGGACAATAGATTGGACAAAATGCAAGAATCAGTTAACAAGGACCTAGAAGAACTAAAGATGAAACAAGCAACGATGAACAACACAATAAATGAAATTAAAAGTACTCTAGATGGGATCAATAGCAGAATAACTGAGGCAGAAGAACGGATAAGTGACCTGGAAGATAAAATAGTGGAAATAACTACTGCAGAGCAGAATAAAGAAAAAAGAATGAAAAGAACTGAGGACAGTCTCAGAGACCTCTGGGACAACATTAAACGCACCAACATTCGAATTATAGGGGTTCCAGAAGAAGAAGAGAAAAAGAAAGGGACTGAGAAAATATTTGAAGAGATTATAGTTGAAAACTTCCCTAATATGGGAAAGGAAATAGTTAATCAAGTCCAGGAAGCACAGAGAGTCCCATACAGGATAAATACAAGGAGAAATACTCCGAGACACATATTAATCAAACTGTCAAAAATTAAATACAAAGAAAGCATATTAAAAGCAGCAAGGGAAAAACAACAAATAACACATAAGGGAATCCCCATAAGGTTAACAGCTGATCTCTGAGCAGAAGCCCTACAAGCCAGAAGGGAGTGGCAGGACATACTGAAAGTGATGAAGGAGAAAAACCTGCAGCCCAGACTACTCTACCCAGCAAGGATCTCATTCAGATTTGATGGAGAAATCAAAACCTTTACAGACAAGCAAAAGCTGAGAGAATTCAGCACCACCAAACCAGCTTTACAACAAATGCTAAAGGATCTTCTCTAGGCAAGAAACACAAGAGAAGGAAAAGACCTATAATAACGAACCCAAAACAATTTAGAAAATGGGAATAGGAACATACATATCGATAATTACCTTAAATGTAAATGGACTAAATGCTCCCACCAAAAGACACAGATTAGCTGAATGGATACAAAAACAAGACCCTTATATATGCTGTCTACAAGAGACCCACTTCAGACCTAGAGACACATACAGACTGAAAGTAAGGGGATGGAAAAAGATATTCCATGCAAATGGAAACCAAAAGAAAGCTGGAGTAGCAATTCTCATATCAGACAAAATAGACTTTAAAATAAGGACTATTAAAAGAGACAAAGAAGGACACTACATAATGATCAAGGGATCGATGCAAGAAGAAGATATAACAATTGTAAATATTTATGCACCCAACATAGGAGCACCTCAATACATAAGGCAAATACTAACAGCCATAAAAGGGGAAATCGACAGTAACACATTCATATTAGGGGACTTAAACACTCCACTTTCACCTATGGACAGATCATCCAAAATGAAAATAAATAAGGAAACACAAGCTTTAAATGATACATTAAACAAGATGGACTTAATTGATATTTATAGGACACTCCATCCAAAAACAACAGAATACACATTTTTCTCAAGTGCTCATGGAACATTCTCCAGGATAGATCATATCTTAGGTCACAAATCAAGCCTTGGTAAATTTAAGAAAATTGAAATTGTATCAAGTATCTTTTCTGACCACAACGCCATGAGACTAGATATCAATTACAGGAAAAGAGCTGTAAAAAATACAAACACATGGAGGCTAAACAATACACTACTTAATAATGAAGTGATCACTGAAGAAATCAAAGAGAAAATCAAAGAATACCTAGAAACAAATGACAATGGAGACACAATGACCCAAAACTAGTGGGATGCAGCAAAAGCAGTTCTAAGGGGGAAGTTTATAGCAATACAAGCCCACCTTAAGAAGCAGGAAACATCTCGAATAAACAACCTAACCTTGCACCTCAAGCAATTAGAGAAAGAAGAACAAAAAAACCCCAAAGCTAGCAGAAGGAAAGAAATCATAAAAATCAGATCAGAAATAAATGAAAAAGAAATGAAAGAAACAATAGCAAAGATCAATGAAACTAAAAGCTGGTTCTTTGAGAAGATAAACAAAATAGATAAACCACTAGCCAGACTCATCAAGAAAAAAAGGGAGAAGACTCAAATCAATAGAATTAGAAATGAAAAAGGAGAGGTAACAACTGACACTGCAGAAATAAAAGAGATCATGAGAGATTACTACAAGCAACTCTATGCCAATAAAATGGACAATCTGGAAGAAATGGACAAATTCTTAGAAATGCACAACCTGCCAAGACTGAATCAGGAAGAAATAGAAAATATGAACAGACCAATCACAAGCACTGAAATTGAAACTGTGATTAAAAATCTTCCAACAAAGAAAAGCCCAGGACCAGATGGCTTCACAGGCGAATTCTATCAAACATTTAGAGAAGAGCTAACACCTATCCTTCTCAAACTCTTCCAAAATATAGCAGAGGGAGGAACACTCCCAAACTCCTTCTATGAGGCCACCATCACCTTGATACCAAAACCAGACAAGGATGTCACAAAGAAAGAAAACTACAGGCCAATATCACTGATGAACATAGATGCAAAAATCCTCAACAGAATACTAGCAAACAGAATCCAACAGCACATTAAAAGGATCATACACCATGATCAAGTGGGGTTTATTCCAGGAATGCAAGGATTCTTCAATATACGCAAATCTATCAATGTGATAAACCATATTAACAAATTGAAGGAGAAAAACCATATGATCATCTCAATAGATGCAGAGAAAGCTTTTGACAAAATTCAACACCCATTTATGATCAAAACCCTGCAGAAAGTAGGCATAGAGGGAACTTTCCTCAACATAATAAAGGCCATATATGACAAGCCCACAGCAAACATCATCCTCAATGGTGAAAAACTGAAAGCATTTCCACTAAGATCAGGAACAAGACAAGGTTCCAACTCTCACCACTCTTATTCAACATAGTTTTGGAAGTTTTAGCCACAGCAATCAGAGAAGAAAAGGAAATAAAAGGAATCCAAATCGGAAAAGAAGAAGTAAAGCTGTCACTGTTTGCAGATGACATGATCCTATACATAGAGAATACTAAAGATGCTACCAGAAAACTACTAGAACTAATCAATGAATTTGGTAAAGTGGCAGGATACAAAATTAATGCACAGAAATCTCTGGCATTCCTATATACTAATGATGAAAAATCTGAAAGTGAAATCAAGAAAACACTCCCATTTACCATTGCAACAAAAAGAATAAAATATCTAGGAATAAACCTACCTAAGGAGACAAAAGATCTGTATGCAGAAAATTATAAGACACTGATGAAAGAAATTAAAGATGATACAAATAGATGGAGAGATATACCATGTTCTTGGATTGGAAGAATCAACATTGTGAAAATGACTCTACTACCCAAAGCAATCTATAGATTCAATCCAATCCCTATCAAACTACCACTGGCATTTTTCACAGAACTAGAACAAAAAATTTCACAATTTGTATGGAAACACAAAAGACCCCGAATAGCCAAAGCAATCTTGAGAACGAAAGAAGGAACTGGGGGAATCAGGCTCCCTGACTTCAGACTATACTACAAAGCTACAGTTATCAAGACGGTATGGTACTGGCACAAAAACAGAAAGATAGATCAATGGAACAGGATAGAAAGCCCAGAGATAAACCCATGCACATATGGACACCTTATCTTTTATAAAGGTGGCAGGAATGTACAGTGGAGAAAGGACAGCCTCTTCAATAAGTGGTGCTAGGAAAACTGGACAGGTACATGTAAAAGTATGAGATTAGATCACTCCCTAACACCATACACAAAAATAAGCTCAAAATGGATTAAAGACCTAAATGTAAGGCCAGAAACTATCAAACTCTTAGAGGAAAACATAGGCAGAACACTCTATGACATAAATCACAGCAAGATCCTTTCTGACCCACCTCCTAGAGGAATGGAAATAAAAACAACAATAAACAAATGGGACCTAATGAAACTTCAAAGCTTTTGCACAGCAAAGGAAACCATAAACAAGACCAAAAGACAACCCTCAGAATGGGAGAAAATATTTGCAAATGAAGAAACAGACAAAGGATTAATCTCCAAAATTTACAAGCAGCTCATGCAGCTCAATAACAAAAAAACAAACAACCCAATCCAAAAATGGGCAGAAGACCTAAACAGGCATTTCTCCAAAGAAGATATACAGACTGCCAACAAACACATGAAAGAATGCTCAACATCACTAATCATTAGAGAAATGCAAATCAAAACTACAATGAGATATCATCTCACACCAGTCAGAATGGCCATCATCAAAAAATCTAGAAACAATAAATGCTGGAGAGGGTGTGGAGAAAAGGGAACCCTCTTACACTGTTGGTGGGAATGTAAATTGATACAGCCACTGTGGAGAACAGTATGGAGGTTCCTTAAAAAGCTACAAATAGAACTACCATATGACCCAGCAATCCCACTACTGGGCATATACCCTGAGAAAACCATAATTCAAAAAGAGACATGTACCAAAATGTTCATTGCAGCTCTATTTACAATAGCCCGGAGATGGAAACAACCTAAGTGCCCGTCATCGGATGAATGGATAAAGAAGATGTGGCACATATATACAATGGAATATTACTCAGCCATAAAAAGAAACGAAATTGAGCTATTTGTAATGAGGTGGATAGACCTAGAGTCTGTCATACAGAGTGAAGTAAGTCAGAAAGAGAGAGACAAATACCGTATGCTAACACATATATATGGAATTTAAGAAAAAAAAATGTCATGAAAAACCTAGGGGTAAAGCAGGAATAAGACGCAGACCTCTTAGAGAATGGACTTGAGGTTATGGGGAGGGGGAAGGGTGAGCTGTGACAGGGCGAGAGAGACTCATGGGCATATACACACTAACAAACGCAGTAAGGTAGATAGCTAGTGGGAAGCAGCCACATGGCACAGGGATATTGGCTCGGTGCTTTGTGACAGCCTGGAGGGGTGGGATGGGGAGGGTGGGAGGGAGGGAGACGCAACAGGGAAGACATATGGGAACATATGTTTATGTATGACTGATTCACTTTGTTATAAAGCAGAAACTAACACACCATTGTAAAGCAATTATACCCCAATAAAGATGTAAAAAAATAAAAAAAAAAGAAGATATACAGACTGCCAACAAACACATGAAAGAATGCTCAACATCATTAATCATTAGAGAAATGCAACTCAAAACTACAATGAGATATCATCTCACACCAGTCAGAATGGCCATCATCAAAAAATCTAGAAACAATAAATGCTGGAGAGGGTGTGGAGAAAAGGGAACACTCTTGCACTGCTGGTGGGAATGTGAATTGGTTCAGCCACTATGGAGAACAGTATGGAGGCTCCTTAAAAAACTACAAATAGAACTACCATATGACCCAGCAATCCCACTACTGGGCATATACCCTGAGAAAACCAAAATTCAAAAAGAGTCATGTACCAAAATGTTCATTGCAGCTCTATTTACAATAGCCCGGAGATGGAAACAACCTAAGTGCCCATCATCAGATGAATGAATAAAGAAGATGTGGCACATATATACAATGGAGTATTACTCAGCCATAAAAAGAAACGAAATTGAGCTATTTGTCATGAGGTGGATAGACCTAGAGTCTGTCATACAGAGTGAAGTAAGTCAGAAAGAAAAAGACAAATACCGTATGCTAACACATATATATGGAATTTAAGGGAAAAAATGTCATGAAGAACCTAGGGGTAAGGCAGGAATAAAGACACAGACCTCCTAGAGAACGGACTTGAGGTTATGGGGAGGGGCAAGGGTGAGCTGTGACTGGGCGAGAGAGAGTCATGGACATATACACACTAACAAACGTAGTAAGGTAGATAGCTAGTTGGAAGCAGCCGCATGGCACAGGGATATTGGCTCGGTGCTTTGTGACCACCTGGAAGGGTGGGATAGGGAGGGTGGGAGGGTGGGAGATGCAAGAGGGAAGACATATGGGAACATATGTTTATGTATGACTGATTCACTTTGTTATAAAGCAGAAACTAACACACCATTGTAAAACAATTATACCCCAATAAAGATGTTAAAAAAAAATGTCATGAAGAACCTAGAGGTAAGGCAGGAATAAAGACGCAGACCTACTAGAGAACAGACTAGAGGTTATGGGGAGGGGGAAGGGTGAGCTGTGTCAGGGCGAGAGAGAGTCATGGACATATACACACTAATAAACCTAGTAAGGTTGATAGCTAGTGGGAAGCAGCCGCATGGCACAGGGATATTGGCTCTGTGCATTGTGACAGCCTGGAGGGGTGGGATAGGGAGGGTGGGAGGGAGGGAGATGCAAGAGGGAAGACATATGGGAACATATGTATATGTATGACTGATTCACTTTGTTATAAAGCAGAAACTAACACACCATTGTAAAGCAATTATACCACAATAAAGATGTTAAAAAAAAAAAAGAAGGAAAACACTCCCATTTACCACTGCAACAAAAAGAATAAAATATCTAGGAATAAACCTACCTAAGGAGACAAAAGGCCTGTATGCAGAAAATTATAAGACACTGATGAAAGAAATTAAACATGATGCAAATAGATGGAGAGATATACCATATACCATGTACTTGGATTGGAAGAATCAACATTGTGAAAATGACTCTACTACCCAAAGCAGTCTACAGATTCAATGCAATCCCTATCAAACTACCACTGGTATTTTTCACAGAACTAAAACAAAAAAATTCACAATTTGTATGGAAACACAAAAGACCCCGAATAGCCAAAGCAATCTTGAGAAAGAAAAACAGAGCTGGAGGAATGAGGCTCCCTGACTTCAGACTATACTACAAAGCTACAGTAATCAAGACAGTATGGTACTGGTGCAAAAACAGAAAGGTAGATCAATGGAATAGGATAAAAATCCCAGAGATAAACCCATGCACATATGGTCACCCTATCCCTTTCTTTAGCTCAGGATGGTAAATAAGCCTTAATTGCCTGACTACCTTTGAATCTCATATTTTTGTGGGGCTTCCATACATAAGTAGGAAATTAAATTTATTTTTCTTCTGTTAATCTGTCTTTTTATCACAGGGGGATTCTCAGTGGGAACCTAGGAGGATAGAAGGAAAATTATATTTCCTCCCATACAGAACAACTAAGTTTGTAGTAATTGCAAGCAGCAATAAGAAACTAATACTTTGGTAGTTTCATATATTTTGCTTTCTGAATACCTTTCTTATCCTTCCATCCTCTCCCCTCTTCTCTGTCCCTACTCACAATGCACTGGGCCAGGCAATTTTCACCTCCTAATCCATTTTTCTTCCTCCTCTCTCTTTCTAGTGCACCTTCCTTTACTGCTACCAGACTTCCTTTTGGGGAACCTTTTATTTGATCATGTAACAACTTTTACTTAAAAACTATCAATGGCTCCTCACTCAGAGGATGTCAAATTCACACCAGCCTAGCCTAGAATTACCTGACTAACCTCAACTCCTACCACTCCTGTCCTCCAGCTACCAGGCATGAGGCTTCAGGTGAAACAAGCCACTCTATATTCCCCAGGAACGCATGCCACCCAGGCCTCGGAACCTTGGCACCAGCTTTTCTCTCAGACTTGATTGCCCCTCCTCACACTCTTATCTGAGAAACCATTGTAATCAGCCTTTGTTCCACGCCCAGTGAGTTATTGGTCCTTCCTGGTGCTTCCACAGGCCCCTGTATTTCCCATGATCACACCATTTAATCACATTGCAGTGAAGTTCCCTGTTTGTCTACATAAATATAACC
The DNA here is from genome assembly GCF_949774975.1 of Lagenorhynchus albirostris. Taxonomy (NCBI): domain Eukaryota; kingdom Metazoa; phylum Chordata; class Mammalia; order Artiodactyla; family Delphinidae; genus Lagenorhynchus; species Lagenorhynchus albirostris. The sequence goes on from NC_083116.1 coordinate 77,677,432, forward strand.
ATGTGAACTCTCTAAAGTCAAGGATTGTGTGTGATTCATTCCTGTGTCCCCAGGGTCTGGCGTTGCACTTAGCATTTGATAAGACTCAATAAATGTTTGTTGAACAATTTTTTAAATAAATGAATATTATTGCTTCAGTTTTGCAGTCCTGGTCTGGGACTATAAAACCTACTAAGAGGTACAGGGGACCTCTACTATGTAAACAACGCCAGTAGAAGGAATAGAGCCTCTGGTTCAGAGTGAGGCTAGGTTGGGGTGAATGCACTTTAGACAGAAAATTGAGTCCTAGAGCAAGGAAACAGGTCAAAACCCAGGATTTCTGGCTCTTCAATCTCCTTCAAGCCAGAGGAATGGGAAGAGGTACCGTGGGGAAGGGAAAGGGGAAAAAGAACAAGGTACTCAGTGGCTGTTCTGAAAGTAAAACACAGTGCAGGAGACGAGGTGGTCAGTCAGTGCTGAGAGGATGTCCTGGGAGTGTGAAGCCATGAGGCCATAGCAGAGCAGCAGGGTGCAGCCCTTCTGGGGCTCTGTGGCGACAGGCCCTAGTGAAGGGAACAATGCCCACTCTTAGGCTCATGGCCATAGGAGCTGGTATGCTGGATGGCAAGAGGGCCAATACTCCCTCTCCTACTGCCCCTCCTCTCAAATTTTTGCCATAAACCTGTCCAGGAGTGCTGCAGAGCTCACACCAAAAGGAAATTTGGGTCACAAGTATGAGTTAGTAAGTGAGAGTTCAGTTTCTATGAGTTTTTAGAAGACATTTCCTCAGTCATGAAGAAGGTCAAGGGCCTCAGACCTACATGCCTGTCCCTAAGAGCAGGCAATTCACAGAGGCACAGAAACTGTGCAGCTCCTAAGCATGTCCCAGAACCCACTACCTGCTCAGCTGCCTTTCCCTTCTAAGTGAGAGCTATGGCTGCACAGCAAACTCTCTTTCCCTCATGAGCAGCAAGGAGGCCATGGCAAAGACCCTTTTATTAGGATAGAACTAGATGGTGGGTAGGGAGAACTCAAGCCCTCCCCACCTCCAACTAACTTAATGGCAGACCTCTTTGGGAATAGCTCCAGGACAGGCCTGAGTGAAGATGGGAGGTGGGGACTGGAAGAAGGACAGGGTCTTGTCCCCAGAGGTCAGTCATCCACAAACTCTCCTCTCCCTGGGAATAATGCACACTGTGAATCCACTTAGGTCACCTGGTTTAGAATGTCATTGCCAAATTCTTCTAGCAGAACATAGGTCAGATCCAGACATCAAGAACCTGCCAATCCTACAGTAAGGACAATGCCCTGGATGGCAGAGAGGGAAGGGAACCAAATGGGGGCATGGGCAAGAGTTAACTTCTGGTTCCCTCTCCCTCCATGCCTCTCATGGTAGAACAAGAGGCAAGAGACAACCAGCTTGTGTTTGGAACCCACGTACACTCAATGGTTTGACTTTGGCAAATCATTTTGACTAGGAGTCTCTGTTTCCTCAGCAATAAAATAGGAGAGAAGTTCCTCTGCCTAAGGTAGTTGTGAAGATAAAGAGGTATGTGAGAAAATACTTTGTAAACAGCTAAAGTAGTATACACATATGAAAATTATGATTTGCTTATAAACCCATAGGTTTATTGTTATTGTACAAAGAGGGCAAGTGGAGCTGTCTGAAGACCTGGCTGTATCAAGCCTAGCACGGGGCTTTTCCATGGGAGTAAGGGATCCATATAAGGGAGGCTTTCCTTGCTCTAGGGCCAGGCTGGGTCAAGTAGGGAGGAGAGGAAGGAAACTTTGGTCAAACTGTGTTTCTGGGATTGAAGAGAGCTGGCTTGGGGACCCTCCATGCTGCAATAGACAGGGACTAGGCCCCCTGACACTCCTAGGCTCCTGTATCCTGTGGGGCTCCTTAGCCTTGCCCCTTCCCCTCCCAGGTCCCAAGAGGGGGCCAGGACTGACTCTGCAGGAGACCTTTGCTCAGGAAGCAGTTCTTCTTCATTTCCTGGCCTCCTGGACTTAGCCACCTTCCCAAGGTCTCTTGCTTGGGCCTGCCACTGACCCACTGCCTTTCTAGGTGACTTTGAAATGCATAGCACAGGAGTTAAGAGAGTAGGCTCTGGAGTCATACTGCTTGGTTTGAAGCTCATCACTGACACTTGCTAACTCTGTCATCTTGGGAAAGTGGTCTATCTGCTTTGAGCCTCATTTCTTCCATTTGTAAAATGGTTGTAAGTATAGTCCCTATCTCATAGGGTTGTTATGAGAAATAAATGGTGGTTTATATAATAATATCTAACTTCTTAAGTGCCAGGCACTGTGCTCAGCGCTTCTTATTTTTCTCGAGTTACAAATGAAAGAAATTGAAGCACAGAGAGATTGAGTCACTTGCCCAAGGTCACACAACTAGCAAGTGGCAGAGCTGGACTCCAATCCAGACCACCTGGTTCCAGAGCCCAAGCTCTCATCTGCTCTGCTTGTTTGGTGAATGTCCAGTGTTCAATAAATGATATTATTATTTCTCTTAACTATCATAATCATTTCTGAAAGCCCAGAATCCCAGAGGAGCTAAAATCAGAGACTAGAACAGTGACAAAATTTTCATGCCCCTCAGGGATCTTGTGGGGCGGTCCTTCCATTGTACAGAGGAGGAAATTGAGCCCCAGGAAGGCAGAGTGGCTTGCCCAAAGACATGCAGCAATTAAGGGCAGAGCTAGGGTCCAACCCTGTTCTGTTGATTCCCAAACCCATGTTCTTTGTACCCTCTCAGGCCTCTTTCCCCAAACCTCAAGCCCAGAAACCATTGATAGAGTATAAAGTGAAGGTACAGAGGTGTTCCAGAAGGTGCAGCAGGCTGGGGTCCCCCACTCCCCTAGTACTCACTTCCCACTGGCATGCCTACTGGGGACACATCTTCAGTAGGCTGCTGATGTGCTCCTATACTAGGTGGATGTTTTCTGACACAGTCAAGACAATCCCATAGTATATGCAAAGTCTATCTTAAAAAGATACCAGAAATGTAACGTGAGCCTGCGGGGTGGGGGAGAAGGAGGAGGGAGGGGCAGGCTACCAGCAGACAGAAAGGGATCTCAAGGCTCCCAGAAACTTGTAGAATGAGTCACTCTACAAACAAGTTCCCAGAACCAGCAAGATGCCAGCCCTCTTCAATTGCTCATCTGACTACCACACACAAAAACACCATGTGGACAGGCAGTACTCTGACTGAGGATTTACTGGATGCACAACCCTGGTCTCAGTCCTTAGAAGAGAAGCCCCAAAGATTTATGAGTCCAGTCACAGGTCCAATTTTGAGGGGCAATGGGGAGTACCATGGGAAACACATTGAACCTAGTTTCATAAGCCCTGGCTTTGCTTGTCCATCCCTGACCCCTGCACCATGGACACACATGGACTTAAGGCAAGCTATCTAACCTACCTGAGTCCTGGATACCTTATCTGTAAAATAGGCTGATGATTATCTTCCTCCTAGGGCTAGAGGGAGGATTAAACCAGATAATGACTACAAAAGCCTTTAAAAATTGTAAAATGATCTATAAATCCAAAGACACAATGCTGCTGAAACATGCCAGTCTCAGGTTTAAAAAAAAATGCAGCGTCTGCTTCCTCAAGAAGTAATATCAACTCTGCCTGCAAGCTTGAATTTCCCAATGGGAAGCAGGGTGGTGAGAGGACAGCAATAAGAGAACTAGGGTGACCATCTGTTCTGGTCTGCCCAGGACCAGGATTTTCAATGCTAAAACTGGGAAAATCCTAGGGAAACCAGGACAAGTTGGTCACCCTAAAAAGAACCCTGGCCAGAAGGTCAGGAAGAAGAAAGGAGATGAACATTCGAGTCCCTACTGTGTGCTGGGTACTGTCTAGGCATTTTTCCTTGTATTCGAGTTCCAGCCACTTACCTTGCACAAGTCTCAGGGTCTCAGGTAGGATAAGACCCCTGAAGTCCATCTCAGTTTTAACATTCTGGAAATCATTTCCTCAAACTCGGGTGGCATTTGAGGCCCAGGGAGGTAAAGCCTACCCAGCAGACTGGAGGCAGATGAGTATGGCCATGCCTCCCCAACCCCTACCCCAAATCCATCCCATTCTCCCTGCTCCCCTATATTACCCTTCTCCACTGTATTCAATTTGTTGAACCCCTGCTGGAGTTCTGTCATCTGGATTTTCTCCACGAGTATCTGCAAGGACATTTCATCAATCTGAGAAAACATGCTTAGATCTCAGGAATCAAGGCAGTCTAGAGAGGGCCTCACAGGTGTGTAAGTCAGCTTCCTGCTGTAGAGTGTAGGGATGGAACCTGGGGCTGATGTATGATGGGGAGGAGGCTTACTTGGAGTCCTAGCTTAGCTCACCTGGGAGCAGTTTCAAAAGCCCTCATTTTAGAGTGGGGATTGAAATACCAGGAGTGGGTAGCTAAGGGCAGAGGCAGAATAGAGTTTTGGTTGTTTCAGGAACATAAGCCTGCCCCAGGCACAGGAGACGGAGATAAACTGAAGTGGCCCAGAATCCCTTCCCAATTTCCTGGACAGAGACTTCAGAGGGAGCTCTCTTTCTCCCAAAGTTTACTGGTCCAGGACAAGCTGAACCTTCTCTAAAGTGAATTCCTCTCCCCAGACCCTCAATGGAAGTGGCCCCAGGCACCTCTGGGCATGCTTTTTCTCCCTCCACTCTCTCTGGGCTGGCAGATCCAATGCCCTCCGTGTCTCAGCTCCCTGTCCACCACCATCCCCACCCCCCAACCTAAGTCCCAAGGGCCAAGAGTAAAGAGGGGGCATAGCTGGGCAGTTTGCCTGGGAACATTACACTTTCAGGAAGAGGAAGGATGGCAATTTAGGCTTTTTTTTAACTGTCTTTTTATTTTTCTTTTCTATTTCTTTCTTTCTTTTTTTTTTTTTTTTTTTTTTTTTTTTTGGTCATGCTGCACAGCTTGCAGGATCTTAGTTCCCTGAGCAGGGATTTAACCTGGGGTCATGGCAGCGAAAGAGCCTAACCACTGGACTGCCAGGGAACCTCCCGCAATTTAGGCTTTCTAGGGGAGGACTGGGCTCAGGGAGTGAGGGGTAGACAGTGGAGTTAGAAACCCTGGACCAGAGGCCAGGTCCTGCCATTTACTTATTAGCTATGTAGACTTGGGCAAATCACTTTGTACCTCTCTGAGTCTCAATTTCTTCCTCAGTAAAATGGGAGGAATGACAATCTACTAGCTTAAAAGTGTTGGTGTGAGGGCTTCCTTGGTGGCACAGTGGTTGAGAATCTGCCTGCCAATGCAGGGGACATGGGTTCGAGCCCTGGTCTGGGAAGATCCCACATGCCGTGGAGCAACTAGGCCCGTGAGCCACAACTACTGAGCCTGCGCGTCTGGAGCCTATGCTCCACAACAAGAGAGGCCACGACAGTGAGAGGCCTGCGCACCGCGATGAAGGGTGGCCCCCGCTCGCTGCAACTAGAGAAAGCTCTCGCGCAGAAACGAAGACCCAACACACCCAAAAATAAATAAATAAATTAATTAATTAATTTCAAAAAAAGAAGTGTTGGTGTGAGAAACAAAGGTGTAATAGACATGGATTTTGTAAACTGTCAAGGTCTCTACATATGTTTGGCATTTATTTACTTCTCCCTTCTAAGTCAGTTGAATAGAACACATTGATTGAGTGTGCACTAAGTGCCAGGCACTGTAGGAACTACAAAGATGAATAAGGCAGGATCCCCCAAAGGCCAAACATTATGATAAGGTACTGGAACTATGGATATTTTTTTCCTTCTTTTCTCTATTTTCTACATTTTTTTCTATAATACGGTTATTTTAATAAACAAATGATAAGCTAATATTGGTTAAATATCCACTATGTACCAAGACTATGTTGGGCACATCCCACACATTATCTTATTTGACCCTTGTGACAACTCAAATCCCTGATAGGATTGTCACAAAGATTAAATAAGATTTTTACAAACTTTTTACATCATTTTACAAATACAGATACTGGACTCAAGAGGTTAAGCCACTTGTTGAAGGTCATACAGCCAATAAATGAATGGTAGAGCCAGAGTTGCAATCCAGCCAGACCTGTCAGACCCCAAAGCTGGTGCTCCAAAGCCAAACCCACCCTCCAGGAGTAACCACTCTTACGGGGTAAGTGAAATATACAACACACTGTACTCTAAGACTGACTATGTTAAGTTCCAGGAAAAAAAGTGCAAATTTCTGTGCACATAAAGAGGAACAAGAAGTAAACTCAAATGGGATGACTGTGGCCAAAAAAAAAGGAAAAAGAAAAGGAAAGGAAAAAAAATCTCAAAACAGCTTGGAACCAACCCTTTTTCTGGAAACAACTAGGACTCTTTGAGCATACTGATGGTAATCTAAGGAGAGAGATAGGTCCTTAACAATCAGAAAGAGTTTGAGGGCTTAGTCCTTAGCATCTGGGGGCTCATTCAATTGTTAACATTTAAATACACCCTAAGCACGTGCTCTGCTATGGGTTTAATGCTGTGGGGGAGATCAAAAAGGATTAAGACAGTTTCTGATCTTATTTAAAGTCTAGCTGGAGGAGGAGAGGTAAAGATGGCAGAGTAGGGAGATCCTGAGCTCACCTCCTCCCATGGGCACAGCAAAATTGCAACCATTTGGAGAGCAACTATTGATGAGAAAAACTGGAAGACTAGCAGAAAAGACCTCCTACAACTAAAGATATAAAGACAACTCTCAAAGACATAATATAGTCAAGAGCCATACCCAAGGGTGGGCAACTCACAAATGGGAGGATAATTACAACTGCAGAGTTTCTCCCCAAGGAGCAAAGGGTCAGAGCCCCACATCAGGCTCCCCAGCCTGGGGGTCCTGCAACAGGAAGACAAGCCCCCAGAACATTTGGCTTTGAACCCCAGAGAGACTTACTCTGGGGAGAGCCAGATGGCCATGGCAAATAGAGATTCCACTTCTTAAAGGGCACACAAAAAAATTTTACATGCTTCAGGTCTCAGGGCAGAAGCAGTAATTTGGAAGGAGCCTGGGTCAGACCTACTTGCTGATCTTGGAGAGCCTCTGAGTGAGGCAGGAAGCAACTGCAGCTCACCCTGGGGACATGGACAGTGGTGGCAGCCATTTGGGGGAGCACATTCCACCATGTGGGCACTGGAGCTGGCAAGTGCCATTTTGGAAACTTCCTTCTAGCTTATTAGCACAGGGACCCAACCCCACTCACCAACCTTTCTGCACCAGTACTGGGACACCTCAGGCCAAACAACTAGCCAGGCAGAGACACAGCCTCACCCACCACCAGGCTTGCTATGTTAAGACCCCCTGAGCCCAAAGCCACCCTAGGAGCCGGCCCTGTTCACCAGAGGACCCAGGACTTGGCCCTACACACCAGCGCACTGGTACTAGAACCAGGACCACCAGGAACCTGCAGACAGAGACCCCAGGATCCAGCTATGGCCAACAGTGGGCTGACAATAGCCTCAGGAGCCAGCCTTACCCACTGGTGGTAGGGAACCAGCCCCAGGGTCTCCAGGACCACCACAGCCCTGCAGCCTGCTATACTAAGACGTAGCCCACCCACTAGCAGGCCAGCACCAGCCCCAGGACACTTGGGTCCCAGCACTGCCCACCAGCAGACCAACTCCAGCTCTGGGACATATTGGGCCCTCAGAAAGCAGCACCAGGATCCAGTCCCACCCAACAGTGAGCCAACAGCAACTTTGAGACACCATAGACCCTGCAGCCAGCCATGTCTGGAACTGATCCTGCCCACCAGTAAGCCAACACTAGATCTGGGAACCCCTGCCCTGAAAGCACCCACTTCAGAACCTGACTCTGCCCACTAAAGAGCCAGCACTACCCCAGTGATACCCCCAGAGCCCCACAGCCAGCAGCCTCATGACCAGACCCTGCCCACCAGTGGCTGGCCACCTCCACACAAGGCAGAGCCTGGCAACTAACCAGACTGGGGGCCAGCCATGCCTGTCAGACCACCCACAGTAGTCAGCCCACCACAACAGAAGTACCCACTCAGCCCAAGTTGAGAGCACACCTAGAGCATATATCTCTGGTGACCAGGGGGCAGTGTGCTGCTGGGTTGCATAGGATGTCTCCTACAGAAGGCCACTTCTCCAAGGTCAAGAAACATAACCAACTTACCAGATACATAGAAATAAAAAGAGCAAATTAAGCAAAAAGAATTGACTGAGGAATATGCTCAAGATGAAGGAACAAGATAAAACCCCAGAAGAAGAATTAAGTGAAGTGGATATAGGCAATCTACCCAAAAATAGTTCAAGGTAATGATAATAAAGATGTTCAAAAAACTCAGGAGAAGATTGGATGAACAGAGAGAGAAGTCAGAAATTTTTTAACAAAGAGTTAGAAAATATAAAGAAGAACCAAAGAAAGATGAAGAATACAATAATGGAAATGAAAAATACACTAGAAGGAATCAACAGTAAATTAAATAATACAGAGGAATGGGTTAGCAAGCTGGAAGACAGATTAGTGGAAATCACTGAAGCTGAACAGAAAAAAGGAAAAAGAATGAAATGAGGACAGTTTAAGAGACCTCTGGGACAATATCAATCATACTAATATTCCCATTATAGGGGTGCCAGAAGGAGAAGAGAAAGAGAAATGGGCAGAGAACATATTTGAAGATATAATAGCTGAAAACTTACCCAATCTGGGAAAGGAAACACATCCAGGTCCAGGAAGAACAGAGAGTCCCAGACAGGATCAACCCAAAGAGGACCACACCAAGACACATTGTAATTAAAATGGCAAAAATTAAAGACAGAATAGTAAAAGCAGCAAGGGAAAAGCAACAAGTTATATACAAAGGAAATCCCATAAGGCTATCAGCTGACTTTTCAGCAGAAACTCTGCAGACCAGAAGGGAGTGGCAAGATATATATATATATATATATATATATATATATATATATATATATATATATATATATATATATATATATATATATATATATATAAAGTGATCAAAGGGGAAAATTCTACAGCCAAGAATACCCTACATGGCAAAGCTTTCATTCAGATTTGATGGAGAGGTCAAAGGTCAAAGCAAAAGCTAGAAGAGTTAACCAAACCAGCTTTACAAGAAATGTTAAAGAGATTTCTCTAAGCAGAAAAGAAAAGGCCACAACTAAAAACAGGAAAATTAGGGAATTCCCTAGTGGTCCAGTAGTTAGGACTCCATGCCTTCGCTGCCAAAGGCACAGGTTCAATCCCAGATAAGGGAGCTAAGATCCCACAAGCCATGAGGTATGGCCAAAAAAAAAAAAAAAAGAAAGAAAAGAAACAGAAAAATCACACAAGGAAAAATCTCATTGGTAAAGAGAAATATACAGTAAAGGTAGTAAATCAGCCATGTATAAAGCTAGTAGGAAGTTTAAAAGACAAAAGTAGTAAAACCGTCTATATCGACAATAAGTAGTTAAGGGCTACACAAAACAAAAAGATGTAAAATATGATGTCAAAAACAGTAACCATGAGGTGGGGGGAGTAAAATTGCAGTCTTGTTAAATGTGTTTGAACTTGAAAGATCAGCAACTTAAAATATTCACATATATATTGTTATGAACAGTGTGGGGAATATAGTCAATAGCTATGCAATATTCTTGTATGGTGGCAGATGACAGCTAGACTTATCTTGGTTGTCATTTTGAAGTATATTAAAATACCAAATCACTTTGTTGTGTAACAGGAACTAACAAAGTGGTGTAGGTCAATTATACTTCAAAAACAAACAAACTCATAGAAAAAGAGATCAGATTTGTAGTGACCAGAGGTGGGTAATGGTGGGAGGGGGAATTGGATAAAAGAGGTCAAAAGGTATAAACTACCAGTTATAAGATTAAAAAGTACTAGGAATGTAATATACAACATTATAAATATAATTAACACTACTTATGTATGGAAGTTGTTAAGAGAGTAAATCCTAAGAGTTCTCATCACGAGAAAACATTTTTTTCTATTTCTTTAATTTTGTCTCTATATGAGGTGATGGATGTTCATTAAACTTATTGTGATCATTATTTCATGAAGTATGTAAGTCAAATCATTATGCTGTACATATTAAATTTACACAGTGCTATATGTCAATTATATCTCAATAAAACTGAAAGAAAAAAATGTAGCTGGACAGACACAGCGATATAAACAGATAATTATAAAACAATGCAAAAAGGCAGAGGTAAAGATATATACCCATGATATTAGCAAAGTACCCAGGCTAGTAGAGAGGAGGGGGAAATTCCCTTTAGCCTAGCCACACTCCAAAATTGGTTTTGGAGCACAGAAGAGGATAGGAGTTGGGTAGCTGGGTCGTGGCTTATGGGGATGGTTTACTGCTTCCCAGATGAGTGGCTACAAAATGCCTAGAGGTCCCAAAACTCTTAGAACATCATGGGACATAACAACAATGTTAATAGATCCTGTTGGCTGAGCACAAATTCAGTGTATGTGCCAGGCACTAAGCTAAGCACTTTACTCACATTATCTCATATCATCATACCAAGAATCCACTGAAGTGAGTATGATAGCTTCAATTTGCAGCTAGAGTAATTAAAGCTCAGAAAGATTAAGCAACTCACCCCAGTTTAGAGAGTTAATTCAAACTGGGGCTAGAACAGCAAAGGAAAACATAAACAAGATGAAAAGACAACCCTTGGAATGGGAGAAAATATTTGCAAAAGAAGCAACTGACAAATGATTAATCTCAAAAATTTACAAGCAGCTCATGCAGCTCAATATCAGAAAAACAAACAACCCAATCAAAAAATGAGCAGAAGACCTAAGCAGACATTTCTCCAAAGAAGATATACAAATTGCCAACAAACACATGAAAGAATGCTCAACATCATTAATCATTAGAGAAATGCAAATCAAAACTACAATGAGATATCATCTCATACCAGTCAGAATGGCCATCATCAAAAAATCTGCAAGCAGGGCTTCCCTGGTGGCACAGTGGTTGAGAGTCCACCTGCCGATGCAGGGGACACGGGTTCGTGCCCCGGTCCAGGAAGATCCCACATGCCGCGGAGCGGCTAGGCCCGTGAGCCATGGTCTCTGAGCCTGCGCGTCCGGAGCCTGTGCTCCGCAACGGGAGAGGCCACAACAGTGAGAGGCCCGCGTACCGCAAAAAAAAAAAAAAAAAAAAAAAACAGAAAAAAAACTACAAACAATAAATGCTGGAGAGGGTGTGGAGAAAAGGGAACCCTCTTGCACTGTTGGTCAGAATGTAAATTGATACAGCCACTATGGAGAACAGTATGGAGGTTCCTTAAAAAACTAAAAATAGAACTACCATATGATCCAGCAGCCCCACTCCTGGGCATATACACTAAGAAAACCATAATTCAAAAAGAGTCATGTACCACAATGTTCATTACAGCACTATTTACAATAGCCAGGACATGGAAGCAACCTAAGTGTCCATCGACAGATGAATGGATAAAGAAGATGTGGCACATATATACAATGGAATACTACTCAGCCATGAAAAAGAAATGAAATTGAGTTATTTGTAGTGAGGTGGATGGACCTAGAGTCTGTCATACAGAGTTAAGTAAGTCAGAAAGAGAAAAATAAATACTGTATGCTAACACATATATATCAAATCTAAAAAAAACCATGGTTCTGAAGAACCTAGGGGCAGGACAAAATAGATAGCTAGTGGGAAGCAGCCGCATAGCACAGGGAGATCAGCTTGGTGCTTTGTGGCCACCTAGAGGCGTGGGATAGGGAGGGTGGGATGGAGACGCAAGAGGGAGGAGATATGGGGATATATGTATATGTATAGCTGATTCACTTTGTTATAAAGCAGAAACTGACACACCATTGTAAAGCAATTATACTCTAATAAAGATGTTAAAAAAAAACTGGGGCTAGAATTCTCGTATGTTGGTCTCTAAAGTTCCTGCTCTTTACTTCATTCTTTCATGAAAACCACAAAACAATTTCCCAGCAGACAACATATAATACATATGTGTCTAAAATCACAACCCACAGCACACATGTCCAGGAAAAAGAAAACAAAACAAAACGAGAAAAGCTGCTCGGGTCTTTCATCTTAAACACATGTTGCTGACCTGTGGCAGTAGTTTAATAGAGATTTATGTAATTAAAAAAACATAAAGAAAAGTCAATTATTTAACTTAATTATGCCAACCTAGGCAAATGAATTACATTCAGGATCACACCTGGCAGTGAAAGCCACTGAGACATTGGTCACCTCACCAATCCCTCTGATGATCTGGCCTCCTCTGTCCCCACTCCAAGGCTGTCCTGCTGGTGCTGAGCACTTCAGTGAAGACACTGACCTTTCCAAGGAGCAAGGAGTCAGCAGACTGGTCTTCAGCTCAAGGTATCACATAGTCAGACTCCTAGCTAGAACTTTCAGTCCCTTTGTCTGCACCAGGGCTAGGGTAGTGTTCAGAAAGTAAAAAGTCTTCTGAATGATAATTTAGATTCCAGCAGCTGTGGATTCTAGTGCCAGATTCAGTCCACAACTTGCTGAGTGATCTTGTGCTAGGCCATTGGCCTTTCTGGTCATCACTGCCTCCCCTTCTCTAAGCTTAGGGAGTTAAACTGGCTGATCTTCTGAAGGTCCTTCCAACTCCAACAGTTCACGCTTCTAGGAGAGTTTACCTCAGAAGTTTTTAAGTATGAGAGTGAATCTATGTGAGCATGCTTCCTCATCCTTTTTGAAGTCTCTCTGGCTAGCCAGAGACCAGAAAGTAGAAGTAGGAAGGGGAACATAATTCTATGGCAGCTGTGGACTTCAGAGAGGAAAAGTAAAACTGCGATAGAGTGGGCAGTTCCTATTAGGCAAACAGCAGCACTAATAAATCCTGGCCTTTGATCAAAAGATACTCATGGAAAGAAGTGAGCAGCTCAGATTCTACTGTGGGTACTAGGAGAAAATGCAAGTCTGTTTTCAAGTTGCTAAGGCTAGAGTGAGGATGGCTGTTTAGGACATCAAAATGCAGGCAGAAGAGACAGATAGACAGCATATTTTCCAGCAATTAGCAGAGAAAGCCCCAGACTTCCCTAAAGAAAATTCCTCATCCCAGAAAAGAAAGCTTCCTTCCAAAAAGCCTGGCAAGAGCTTGTGATGCCAGACAACTAAGCAGACCTTTCCAGGGCAAAAGTTTTTTTGTTTGTTTTTTGTTTGTTTTTTTTCCGGTAGGGGTTTGGGCAGAGTGTTGAGGATTCCTGGGAAATGATGGTGCACTGAGGAAATGTAAGCTCCAGAATGGCACGTTGGATTTACTGTCTCTTTTCTGCCCCAAGTTACTCCACTCACCTCTCCTACCCCACCTCCTCCTATTCAAGGGTAATACCCCCAAAGGAGCCCAGATGATCTTATAGATGTCTCTTCCTGGGGTTCCCCCATTCCTTATTACCATCTCTTTACCCTTGGAGATGATTTTGCTGATGTAGAGTATATTTTGAGGAGGCTCATTCCAGTCCACTTCATGCCGAAGGCTTTGGGCATGGTATGTTCAGAATCATATGTCCATACTCTCATTATCAAGTTACTGGCTGCATCTTGGGCCAGGACTTAGAGGGAAGAAGACCCCAGAGTGGGGTGGAATGGAATCTGGATCATCCCACTGGGTTTTTGGAAGGCCTGAAACCATTTCACCTCCTTTGAGTGAATTTGCCCAAATGTCTGTGTCTAGACTATCCTCCTGCACTGAGTCTTGGTTACCTATCCAAGGAAATAAATATATCACTTTTGTAAAAAATATTGGGCTGGCCACAAAGTTCATTCGGGTTTTTCTATAACCTCTTACGGAAAATTCTGAATGAATGTTTTGGCCAACCCAATGTAATAAACAGAAACCTCAATTAAATGGAGTCAGGAGACCAGAACGGGGAGTTTTCACACCCTATGACATAGCAGAGTCCAACAGGAAGAAGAAAGACTCCCTTTTCTTGCCTGGGAAGAGCTCAGCCAATGAGAGCCAGTCACAACTCAACCAATGAAAAGTCATGAACTGTTCATTTACTACAGCCCTCCCAATTTCCTTTCTCCCTCCGTAAAAGAGTTTTCCTCGCCATTTTTGCTGGAGAATTGCATGTGGCTCACCATGGCTGCAGACCCCAAATAGCAATTCTTTGCTGATCTGGAATAAGTTCCTTTTTTTTTTTTGCTGGAGAAATAACTAGCAGTATATTTGTTTTGGATCAATACTTTTGTCACAGGCCTGCCTGCCAGGATTGAGCAATATGTGTAAAGTGCCCAACACGATGCCTGACAATGTAGTACAATACATACTGGCGGTGCCTTTTTTAACTAGAGTGACATCCTGGTTTGCCCAAGACTTTCCTGGTTTTAGCACTGAAAGTCTCACGTTGTGGGGAACTCCCTGAGTTCTGGCAGAACAGGATCGTTGGTCATCCTATTTTCTTTTCTTTTTTTTTTAAACATCTTTATTGGAGTATAATTGTTTTACAATGATGTGTTAATTTCTGCTTTATAACTAAGTGAATCAGCTATACATATACATATATCCCCATATCTCCTTCCTCTGGCGTCTCCCTCCTACCTTCCCTATCCTACCCCTCTAGGTGGTCAAAAAGCACCGAGCTGATCTCCCTGTGCTATGCGCCTGCTTCCCACTAGCTATCTGTTTTACATTTGGTAGTGTATATATGTCCATGACACTCCCTCACTTCATCCCAGTTTACCCTTCCCCCTCCCCATGTCCTCAAGTCCATTCTCTACGTCTGCATCTTTATTCCTGTTCTGCCCCTAGGTTCTTCAGAACCATTTTTTTTTAAGATTCCATATATATATGTTAGCAGTTCACCCTATTTTCAATCCTCTCTTCTCAACTCTCCAAATGAAGGCACAGTCTAACCATCCAACATTCTTATTTGTTTGACTCACAAACCAATCTACTTCTGTATTTCTCTAATCAAAATTCTAAAAATTTGTAAAAAAAATACATAGATTCAACAAATTGCAATGTGCTTCTAATGTCCATTCCTCCTAATAACTCTGTGTTCTAGGACAGTGCTTCTCAACTGAAGTGATTTTACCCACAGGGGATATTTGGCATGTCTGCAGGCATTTTTTGTTGTCACAACCTGAGGGGAGAAGAATGCTACTGGCATCTAGTAGGTGAGGGACAGGGATGCTGCTAAACATCCCACAATGTACAAGGCAACTTCAACAATAAATTATTTGGGTCAAAATGTCAATAGTGCTAAGGTTGAGAAAGTCTAGTCTAGTGGATATATTATCTATAGCTCAATAGTGCTACAAATGAAGACTCTGAGGCTGAGTGAGAGAAGTAGCTCAAGGTCAAAATGCTGGAAATTGACAAATATAGGATTCAAACCCAGACTGGTCGACTCTGGATCCAGCTCTTATCTTACAATATTGCAATGCCCCTGAGAAATGTTTTGTTTCTCACCCCATTTGGGTTTATTGTGTCCCTGGCATGATAAGACATAGCGTTTGTTAGAGATGGGAAGATGGAGCCTCCAAAACTCAGGTTTTTAGCTTCTCAGTCAATTTTAGCTTGTACCCTACAGCCTACCCTTGCCACACACACACACACACACACACACACACACACACACACACACACACCCCACAAGGCATAGGATATGATGGCAGTGAGGATTTGGTCATTGGCTGGAACCCCTGAGAGGCCTGGAGGTGAGTGACAGCTGGGGACCAGGGTGGTGGTGCAGAGGGAAGAGTGAAAAGTCCACCCCTGCCAAGATAGTAGTCAGTTATTGGGAAGCAGCAAGCCCATCCCTTCAGCCTCTTAGCATCCTCAAGAATGTCTCCAGCCCCTGATTCCAAAACTAGTTCCCAAGAAGGGCCACATCTTGCACTATAGAACTTATAGAGGTGGCCTGTTGATATAATCTAGCCCCAAACTCTCATTTTACAGATAGAAAAAAATGAAGTCCAGAGAAAGGTCTGGCTCACTGTTTTGAAGGTGAAGACAGACAGGAATACTAAGGTGTCCTGCCACCTAGTGCAGAGCTCATGTCACTGCATCCTCTGGAATCAGGCTTGCAGGCCAAGGAGGCCCTTCTACATTACTGCTCAATGCAGGTCAATACACCTCCACACACCTCTGTATCCTCAATTCTCACCCAGCAGGCTCTCTTAATAAACTGGAATTTGAGGATCCTGAGGCAGATGTTAGGGTGTGGAGATGGAGAAATATTAGAAAGGAAGGGGGCTATAAACCCTTCCCCTCCCGCTTTTGACATTTCTTTTACACTGTGGTCCTGGACTGCTGACTCTCTCTCATTTCAATCCCATCTCCTGTCCTCACTGCCTAGCTCCCATTCCCCCAATGCCCTAAACCTTGGTCAATTTGTCCTTTCTAAAGCTCCTAAATCTCAAAGCAAAGAATTAACCTTAAATATAACATTTTCTACACCCCAGCTAGCCACTACACATACTTCTATTACCAGCAAAGCCCCAACAGACATCTGAATTTGGGACTCCACTCTACCCTGAGCCTTTATTACCTAATGCAGGCAGTCGAATTGAGTATTCCAGCCATGTATTTCTTGCTCACAGAGAAAACACCTAGTTTACTCTAACCAGTAGTGCTCGAAAGTTGGTCTTTAAATCAACAATGGCACCACTATCTAGTTAGAAATGAAAAGTATTGCCCCCACCAGATCTACGGAGTCAGAGACTCTGAGGGTGAAGCCCAATAATCTTGGTTTTAACCAGCAGCCCAGGTGATTCTGCTACATGCTGAACTTCGAGAAGTTCTGCCCTGTGCCCTTAGGTTAGCCTTACAAAGAAGTAGAGTGGTATCGTTTTAGGGGTACTAGGAAGTAGGGCCACTGAACTCAATTATGCTTTGCACAACTCCAGAGGCTACCCTTCATGTAAATGTGAATGGTGCCATACAGAGATGTGCAGTGCAGACCTGTTAGTAAGGATGTTATTCCTCTTCCTGCCACTAAAAGAAGTTAACAAATAAAAAACAAGAACAGAACATTACATCTATTAGTCGTCACGGTGATGTCCTAAAGCTGGTTCATACAGGTTAGAGCCAATTGTGTGCATCTCTTTCCAAGTCTGCGCTCAGTGATTTCACACTGGTAGCTTGAAATCGACTATGATGACAGTATTTAAACCACAGAAATCAGCAAACAGTACAATTCAGGGTTTAAAAATTTTTTTAAGATCCTATTTACTTTTCCTAGCAGGACTTCTGGGTATAGCTGTGTGAGTTATGTACTACAACACTGCCCCTTTAGCAAATCTATACAAGAATATTACTGTATCATATTTCTTAGCTGCAAATCTATACAAAAATGTTATTGTATTCTTAGCTGAAAAATATTGGTAACAAAGTGAATGCCCAGCAATAGGTAATGGTTGAAGAAATTACAATACATTCCTGACAGGGAATATTATGCAACCATTAAAAGACATAATTGTAGGTGTACCAGATGACTTGAAGGGGCTTTAATGAGGTATTGTTGAAGGCAATATGTAGAAAAGTCTTTATGATATAGTCCTATTTTGGAAAACAAATGATATGTGTATCTATGCATAGGAATATTTGGTTATGTGAAGGGAAATACATATAATAGCATATCAACATGGATTATGGGAATGATAAGAAGGAGGATTTCCACAAAAAAAACTGTTCCAAATATCCCCAATATTTATATGGTCAGATTTACATAGCTAATGACTATTTACATATTCCATAAATGTAAACCTGTTTGGAAGAATATAATTAAAACAATATAAAATTGGAAGGTGGTGAGGTGATAGTAGGCATGGCATAGTATAAAGGATCCATCTCGTGTCACATTCCCCCAAGTGGAGCAGTCACTTAACCCTGGTCAGTAGAGGATCAGGATTTAACAATTCTTAGCTGCTTGATGCCCAATCCCCAACCTCTGGCTTTCCAACCTAATATATAGTTCAACTACTGAGCAAAATAGGGCACCAGTGGGTCATTTAATAGATGGAATATAAAACACAGAAAGGTGATGAACTAGAAATCAGCAATTCTATTTTGATTCTAACAGCACCAGCCCAGACAGGGAAAGCTGGGTGCTTCTTAATGGTACCTGAGCTTGTGCCAGGACTAGACTCCTGAGCTCCAGTCCTTTAGAATTTAGCCCCCCACAAACCCTGTATTTATTCCCTTCTATTAGTAAGAGTAAATGCAGGGGTTTTGACACACTTCACTTGAGCAATATCTCCCTTACCTTTAGAACTTTTCCTCCAATATCTGGTAAATAATATTCATTTCTAGTATTTAATCCCCTCCTCCTGTTCCTTCCCTTGTCTCCATTACCAATGTTTCATTCTAAATTCTAGATCAAATCCATTCTTCAGAGGCCTTCTCTGAACTCCTTATTATTCGCTTATTCCTGTACCTATTTCTTTTTTTCATAGCTCTTATCATTACCCGAAATTATATCACACAATATTTGTTTTCTCCTAGGTTGTCTCTCTCCTTTCACTAGAATGTAGGCTTCATGAGGGCCAGGACTTTATTCTGTTCACTGCTTCATCCCCAGTGTCCAGAACAGTACCTGGTATGTATGAGTACTCAACTAATATTTCTTCAATGAATTATTGAATGCATGAATACCACTCTCCTCATATTTCTTCTATGCCCTTAGGATATTAGAAATTCTTCTACCAGGGTAACAAAAGGCTCTAAAGAAACTTGTGTCTGGAGCTTTGGAGCAACTTTCACTCGTTATTCTCCTTATAATAACTGTGAAGCCATGGTTCAGACCCTTAGAATAGGTTCTTTATGTTGTTTTTTTTCATATCTGTGTGGTAAAATTCATTTAAAAATTACTTAAGAAAATTTCAAAGGCAGACAAAAGTAGCTTTAACAATTATCAACGAAAAACCAATCTTGTTGCATTTATACCCTCTATTCGTACCCACCTGTTTTATAATTCTTTCACAGCTTTAATGGGGTATAATTTTCATACAATAAACTGCATATATTTAAATTGTAAAATTTGATGAGTTTTGGTAAATGTATACACTTATGAAACCATCAGTATAATGAACATGTTAATCACCCCAAAAGTTAAAACAGTGTTTTTTTAACTGCAGGTTGCAACCCAATAACATTTGTGGAATCACTTCTGGGATGATTAATGAGAGACAATTCTGGATAGCCCTGCAGCCTCATTTCCTTCCCCTTATCAGTAGCTTAGCTGAGAGCTGGCTGTGCTGTACTGAGCCAGTTGCAAAAAGACAAGGCCTTTGGCTGATGTCAGCATTCCTGGCAGACTAGGCTCTTCCAAGGAGGCCCTCAGTATGCTGACCTTGGCCCTGGGCATGCACACTCCCTAGCATTGTTCCCAATCTAGGAGATTGTTGATACATTTCTTGTTACTTTGAGAAACTAGGTGTCACCTTAGCCCTTTTTCCCAGTGTGGAGGTAGAGCTTGTGTTCATTTGGACTGCTCACAGTGGCACATTCAGTATACAGTCCAAGCAGACCCCTCTTTGCTGGGACTTTGGCCTTGGTGCACTCAGAAGATCCATGACTGGCCTACGCCATGGAACAAGGAGAGTTCGGGAGATTGTGTGTCCTACTACTTCTTGGCTTGCTTGTAAGTTTTCCCCCAATAAACCCCATGCTGATCTGTACCCTGCAGCATATCAAAAGCTGGTTCCCCAAATATTACCTACACAGCCTATTGATAAGACCAAACTGAGTTTATTGCTTACAGGGGTGAAGGATGACTCCAATTCTGCAAAGCTTCAGTGGAGGTGCCTCAGAGGGAGGGAAGGCAAGGTTAGAACTAAAGAATTGGAAGTTTAGTTTGACATAGGTCTTTCAATGCAGGGATTTGATTAGAATTAGGTAAGGATTATAATAATCTAGGATTCGTGGAAACAGCAAGACAAGGATTTTTTTTTTTTTTTTTTTTTTTTTTTTGCGTTACGCAGACCTCTCACTGTTGTGGCCTCTCCCGTTGCGGAGCACAGGCTCAGCGGCCATGGCTCACGGACCCAGCTGCTCCGCGGCATGTGGGATCTTCCCGGACCGGGGCACGAACCGTGTCCCAAACCCGTGTCCCCTGCATCGGCAGTCGGACTCTCAACCACTGCGCCACCAGGGAAGCCCAAGACAAGGATTTTTGAGATGAGGGATTTAAAAATCTTATGGCAGTTCAAAACCTGTTGTTGTTTTCCATTGGGGAGTTAGTTGTTGGGATTTTCGGGATGTTCCTGTAATGAACCATTTGCTGAGGCAGAGGGGAGTCCTGGAAAAGTAAAGTCATGCTAATGAAGACAGTAGAATAAAAATAGTGTTAGTGTAGACAGTAAGGTGTGGTTTCAGTTCTCAATGTACAGACTAAGTTTGGGAATAGAAGGTTTTGGTTCTCAGGTGTTGTGGTGTATGTCCATGACCCCCTTACATGGCAGTGATGACCAGCATTTTTCAAAAAATGAACTAAATAAATTACAGTTGAATTGTATCTAGTAAGGATGAGAATCGTTTTGTGGAAATTTTGTTTCAGTTATACATGTGTATGTGTGAAATGAGTCATGAAGTGAAATGTGTCTCTTACAATAGGTCTGGATCCAGAAATATTAGAAAACTAATGCCTAAAAAAATGCTGACAGACCCCTAAAAGGGATGATCCCCTCTCTCAGCCAGTTTACATTGCTCCAATCTAAACTTTCATGCTAATAGTAGAGGAGCATCTAGCTTTATTAAGGAGAAACACATAATCTAAGAATTGGAACAGAAGCCCTGTCCAGGTAGATTAAGGGTTAAGTGGGAACTTTGGATCTATAAGGCTGTCCGCAATTTTGGCAGACAGCTGAAAGAAGCCAAGTCGTAACTGTTACTTCAGAACAAAAGATGGAGGCTAGACACAAATAACAACTCCCTAATGTGAGCATTATTAGTGTCTACAACCAATCCTTAAGCAGATAAAAGTTCCCTTTTGACTGAGATACAACCTATTTATTCAGGGCACTGGATAAGATGAACTATGGAGTCCCCTTCATTGGGAAGTTTTTATGATTCTAGAGAGAATCTTACAATAGAAGCAGGCAGTTAACCTGAGATGTGTTCTCTGGCTATTACCTCCCAGAGCTGATTCTGAGTATTGTTGGATAGAACAATAAATGTGACACAGTGGCTTCCATTCTCAAATGGGTTATCTACTTCTCTGAGGAAATTCTGCCACTTTATGGCTTTAGAAGGCTGGTGATTTTGGAAGGGACATTAGCCGCCCCCCACAACCTGCCCTGAAATTCCTCAGAAGGTTCCATTCCTATGGATAAGGCACTATCTTCTCCATTTAAAATGTAAATTCTCCTTTGTCTCAGAAGTTTAGCCTTTCAATTTGTTTTTCCTAGTTATCAAAAAGAGGCCTGGATTAAAAACAAAGTTTGAGAAAAACTGCAATACTACCTTAGTAGGAGTTGATGTGGTTTATTCAGGAATTCATTCAGCAAGCAAGGATAAGGCTGATTGAAGCCCTGGATTTCCCCACTTTTGAAGCTTTCATGGTCTGAAGCAGATCTGTAAACAGGTAAATCATAGCCTATGTCTGAGGTTATGGAAAGCCTGGACTTCAGAGCCTTATATACCTGGGAGGGAATTGCATTTCCCTCCTTTCTTAATGGCACCATTTAAAGCCATGCAGCTGAGCTTTGGTTTTCTCATCTGTAGACTGATGAGAATAAAACCAACTTCATAGAATTGTGAGCACCACGTGAAAGATAAAATGCACAGGGCAATTAAGGAGATGATTTTATTCAGGTTATAGCCATAGGGAGAAGGCTCAAAGAAAAGAAAGTAAATTTAGAGTTTTATAGACATAGGTAAACAAAAGAGTCATCACAAGTCTATGGGAGTCATGAGGAAGTATGGAGAGGGTCTGATCTCGGAATATGCCAGGGCAATGTGTTACTATACAATTAGCATCTTTTTTAGAACAAGAAAGGGTGAGGGAGTTTTTCAACTGTGGCTGCTTTCTTGGAGCCCAGGGCTCAGGTAAAGTTTAATGTTATCAAGCACTTAGCATGGGGCCTGGCCCATGGTAGGCATTCAGCAAATGTTTCTTTCCTTCTCTTCCTCCAATAGAAAGATGTGGATAGTGGTGTGGTGAGAAACCTGTGGTGAGAAAGGCCTGACAGATTTACTCTGCATGAGAGAACTAGATTTGACAAAGGATGTTGAATCTTAAAGGATGAATAATTTTTTGCCAAAAAGAGGGAGGAAAGAACATTATTGATAGTGCTAATGTAAGAGATAAAGGCATAGCGGCTTACAGGAGATTTGCATGTTCAGAGACCAGCTGTAACTTCAATGTGCTACAAGGAGTAACTAGACATAAGGTAGGTTAGAGCCAAATTGTAAAAATGCTTCAAAAGCCATTTAATGCCTGCTGTTTCAGGAAAATAGTCCAGGAATTTATGATTCTGACAAGATTAGATTCCAGTTTATGAGAACCCCTTCCCTGCTGTGTAAGGGATGGAGGCAGGGAGATCCGTTAGGAAAGTAGTACATGATCCAGAGAGGATCAAGGCCTGAACTAGAGCAATGGCCATGAGGATGTCAAGGAGAGGACTGAATTTAAAAAATAGTAAGTAGAATTTACTAGACAGATTATGTAGTTGTGGGGAAGGTCAGCATGGAGGTGAGGGAGGAAGTGGAATAGTGGACGATGATACTGTTAAAAGCAGTATAGGCTAATATTTCAAGTACTTACAATGTGCTGAGCACAGTTCTAAGGGTTCTACACTTATCTCTTTTAACCCACATAAGAGTCCTATGAAGTAAGTGCTCTTTTTTCTCCATTTTTAAATGAAGAAAATGAGGCATACAGAAGTTAAATAACTTGCTCAAGTTTTTACAGATAGTAGGTGGTGAAGCTAGAATTCAAGCCCAAGTTGTCTGAGTGCAGAGACTGAACTTTGGATGACTATGTGAATAGTGTTGCCATTTACTAGGATTGAAGGCTATTGGATGGGGGCAGACTTATGGGGAAAATATTTTAGTTTTGGACAGGTTGATATTGAGTGCAATTATTAAATGGGTCTGGAGCTCCAGAGAAAGATTAGGATCAGAGCTGGAGATTTGAAGGGCATCTACTTATAGGCAGGTGCTCAGAAGGGGCCTTAGGACTGCCTTAGGTGAATGGGATGCACAAATTGGGGGTGGGTAGAGGGAGGGAAATGGTGAAACATATAAGGGGAAGCAGTAGCTTGAAGACAAATTTGATCCACTTTAAGATTTTACAAGCGATGCCTTAGACTTGGAGAGTGCTCATTTAATTCAAGCCCACTGGCACATCTAGAGGTGTCCTGCAGCATCAAATGTCTAGGGATTCCTAGGATTCTTGAGCATGTGCTAGGATAGATTCCATAGTGCCTGTGGTAGGCTGAATTGCAACGCCCCCCCCCACTGGCAGAACATCCACATCCTAACCCCTGGTACCTGTGAACATTACTTTATATGGTAAAATAAATAAATAAAAGAATGCTATTTTATACAGTAAAATTAATTTTAAAAATAAATTTAATTGCAGATATAATTAAATTAAAGTTCTTAAAATGGGGATATTACCCTGCATTATCCAGATGGGCCCTAAATACAATCACATGTAGTAGAGGGACGCAGAGGGAGATCTTACACACACCAAGAAAAGGTGAAGTGAAGACAAAGCAGAGAGACATTTGAAGATGCTGGTTTTGAAGATTGAAGTGATGTGGCTATAAGCCAAGGAATGCCAGTAGCCTCCAGAAGCTGGAAAAGACAAGGAATGGATTTCCCCCTAGAATAGCCAGCAGGACTCTGGCCCTGCCAGCACCTTGATTTCAGTCAAACTGTACTGATTTTAGACTTCTGACTTCCAGAACTGTGAGATAATTTCTGTTGTTTTAAGCCACCAAGTTTGTGGAAATTTGTTATAGCATCCACAGGAAATTAATGCAGGGCCTCCTCAAAGCTATCACTACTTAACAGACTTGATCCAGTAATTCCTAATTCTCAATAGGTGTCAGGCCTCATTTGCCACATATTAGACATGGTACTCTTGTTATGTGCTTTGTCAAGTTTTCTTGGAACACATGGAATAGGGAGACCCTCAAATTCATAGGGAAGGAATGGGGAAGGATAGGGCCCTTTACCTGAAAAGTACTATCCAAAAATAACCTCTAAACCAAAATGTTCATGAATGATTCCTGCAGACCTGGCAACTTCTCTGACTGGATTGAATCTTAAGGGGTCATATAAGCCATCTCCCTGTCTTTGCCTGCACACAGCTAAGAGCCTGAGCATGGAGAGGGTATCTGGTTTCTGGAAGACACCTCGCCTACTGTTTGGCATGGCTACTCAGGACAGAGTAACTATCATTCAAGAACCATGGGCAGACTAGATCTTAGGAGAAGATGGCTGGAGAAAGAAGCACATATAGAGAATGGATTGGAATTTATTGATGTAAAGTGCAAAAGAGTTACTCCCAGCAATGCTGTTAGAGTGTTAGCAACAGTTCTCTCTCATGTGTTAGATTGGAAAATAACTTCTGTGAGAAAGATTGGGACAGAGTCTTGAACATATTTTAGCCAACCCATAAAATCAGAAGGGTTTCATAATATTGCTTTCCCCTCCAGAACTCCAGAATCCCAAGAAATTGTGCAGAACAACTAAGTATACCTTTGTGGATGTTGAAACCAACATAGCAGTGGAATGCTGGCAGAGTAAAATCCTACAATTTTCAGCTATGGAAAAGAACCTAGAGATCACCCAGTCTAAGCTCCTCACTGTACAGATGTGAAACCCAGCAGAGTTTTTTTAACCCAACTTTAGATATTTAGGTACTAGATATTTGTTCTGCAGTCTTGCTTTAGAGTCCATAGTGTTTTACTGGATCAGGTATTGATTCATGGCAATGAAAACATTAAGCGTTTTTCCAGTACACTGGACGCCCACAATCCCTCCCCGGCCCGCCAGGGAGCGCAAACTAAAATTCCTCCTGCAGCCCAGAAGTGTCCCTCCGGGTCTGGGACAGAATTCCGTTAGCAACCAGGAAATTAGCGGAACCTTGAGGCTGAATGCTTGCAGCTGGTACGGTTGCTTTGAGGAAAGAACACTTCCGGTCGGAGAGGCCGTTCCCGCAACTTGTGGTTTGGTCAGCCTCTAGCTCTCGCGTTTCGATTTGCCGCGCTAACGGTGGGAGGCGGGCTTGCGTCGGGGTCACACTCTCCCATTGGTTGCTGTTGCGGCGGCGGTTTGGAGTGAGGGTAGCACGTTGAGCTGGAGGCTGTGCGGAGTGCGGCGGCCCAAAGCCTGGCAACGAGCCCGGTGTCTGGTGGTAATCCGGGATTGAGCCAGGCCTGAGTCCCCGGGGGATGGATCGCGTGTGGAGTGCGTGGTGCGGGAAGTGCGTCAAAGAGAAAGGGTCGCCGCCACTCTGGGCCCAGCGCATCGTGGTCGCCTGGCTCAGTAGGGCCGAGTGGGATCAGGTGACAGTGTATCTGTTCTCTGACGACCATAAATTGCAGCGGTACGCGCTGAACCGCATCACCGTGTGGAGGAGCAGGTAAGGCGGCAGGCTTAGCCCTCCTGCCTGCGTGCTGGTGGCACTTCACCTCTTCCTTTGTAGAATTTCCATAAGGCCTTATTACCCAGTTTTCTCCTAAATGCCTAATGGCCCCCCGCTACGCGTAGTTTGGGCATTGCTTGTCTCCCAAGTGCCCGGGGGAAGGTCGCAGCCAAGCTCGTGCACTAATCCCTTTTGCGGAAAGAAACGGGGTGTGCCTCAACAGCCCTTTTGTCAAGTCTGTGAGCTTTGATCCTTACCTTCTCTCATCTTGGGGTGGGTGCCGATGAGAGGGCACCGCTGTGGCTGAGCCAGCCTTGTCTTAAGGAGTAGCACTCTAGGGTGGATTTCTGATTCGAAATAGAAAGGGGGTGGGGGGAGCTTGCCTGCAAAAGCATGTTTGAATGGAGCGCTTCAGTCCAGTTGGTAAGATTTAGTTGGGAGCAGACAAGGGGCTAATGCCTCCAAGAATAAGGTCTTCTCTGGGTGAAAGAGTTGAGGGTTTCACGGTGAAAGAAAGGAGTGTGTCCACACTTAATTGTTGATTGGCTGTGTAGCAGTTAGATATCCTTTGTATGTCCTAAACCAGCCTCTCATGTCCTGTGTACTATTGGATCCCAGGGACATTACCCTCCCTCTTCCCAGCTTCTTGATTTGTGTCTATCCACACACTCTTGAACCAGTATATAATTGCAATAACCTACAACCTAGGTTCTGAGATGGAGGGTGGGCCTGTGTAAAGGACCTTTATGATGGTGCTGGACTGTGGCCCTTTAGGTTAGGCAACGAACTCCCCCTGGCAGTGGCTTCTACTGCAGACCTGGTACGCTGTAAGCTCATGGATGTAACTGGTGGCTTGGGCACTGATGAACTTAGACTGCTCTATGGCATGGCATTGGTCAGGTAAGACCTACATGGGTAGGGATGTGGGGGGGTGGTTTTTTGAGGTGGGGGGCGTGGGCTTAGCACATGATAAGCAAAGTTTGGCTTTGGGTTCTACCTGAAGCAAAAAGCCTTGTGTGTCCCTGTGTATGGGTCACCTTATGATTGCTTAATGTGACAGCTTTTGGTACCCCCTGTTAACACACATTCCTCTTTTTTCCTGAGAGCCTTCTCTCTTCCGTTTTTCTTTCCCTCTCTTTGGAATGTTGGGTGGGGGTGGTTCAGACCAAGTGGTCTCTATGGGTCTCTTCCAGCCTTGACAGTTTGATTTACTTTCCCCCTTTTACTCTTTCACCCAGAGGAACTTTTCTACATGGTTCAATGCCCTTGCCCATGATTTAATGTGGATTTTCTAATCCTACCCCTACCTACACCTTTTTTCCATTCTCTCCACGAACACTGAAAGGTTACTGAGTTGTGGAAATGGAGACATGGGCCAGGAGTTCCTGATTTACAAAGCGACTCAGAGTGGTTCTAGCTGTATCATGTACATCAGGAAAAAGGTTGCCTCTGAGTTTTCTCATCTGTCAGAGTCTTTGCTTAGCTCATACTGTTTGCCTTGTCTGCCTTGAGGTCCTCCCTAGCTCTTCTTACCTTCTCCATTGTTTAGCTGTGCTCCCCATATCATTTGATGTAGTCCTTTGTTGTAGCATTTATAACATATTATGTTCTAGCATAATATATTATATTATGTCATGATTATTTATCCTAGACTGAACTCTTCAAGGCCAGAGCAGTGTCTTATTCATTTGTATGGCTTCAGTACAGGGCAGAGTCTCAGTAAATGTTAGACTGGATGGAACCATTCCTGCTCTGGTTGACACCAACCATAAGAACAGGACAGAACAGTCATTGGAAAGGTTGTGGAAATGCAAGTTGACAGTAACTCAGCAAGGTGTTTTAAAGCCCCACTGGTTTGAATAAAACAGTTACTTGGGCTATGCCACTTATTTCTCCCCCAAACTCAGGTTTGTGAACCTTATCTCGGAGAGGAAGACAAAGTTTGCCAAGCTCCCTCTCAAGTTCCTGGCTCAGGAGGTGTGTATGATAAAGTGGACTTGCTAAATTCTCTCTTCTCAGGAGGACTCACTAATGGGGCATGGGGTGATATGGATACAGTCAGACTAGCTCATCCCATCACTGTCAGCCAAGCCCAGCAAGAACCCCAGAGCCTCAACTTCTAGCTTGAAAGAAGCAGACCTGCTCCCTTGCTCATGGCTGCTATCTTCAGTGGGCTTGGCCTGCCCAGCTTGCTGGGAGTGGCCCAGGTGAAGCTGAAGCACCCCAATGCACCCCTGAGTGGGGACAGGAAAGAGGTGGCAGTTAAAGTGCCTGCCCTCTGGTTGTTGACAGTCTGAAGGAGGAGACAAACTCAGCCAAGCAGGGTGAAAATGCAAGACATTCCCGCCTTGAGTGAGTATGGGAGGTGTGTAGAGACCCAGATGGCAGACAGGTTCTCAGCCATCAAGAGAAGCTTCCTGGAGGAGGTCTGGGAGAGAAGGAGGAAGGGAGGAAGAGAGGGGAGAGTAAAGGGTACCCTGGGAGAGCAACTGGTACAGACAAGGGCAGAGGGAGGCTGAAGAAGGTGATTGTTAATGCTCATTCACAGGAATCTCTTCATTGGAGGAGGGTAGTTGGTGGTTGGGGGAGGCGAGTGTCTTCTGATTTTCAAGATCACTTCCACAGAGCGTAAAGAGAATCAGGAGACTTGGTTCCTAATCTTGGCTCTGCCACTAAGAACGGAACCTCCTCTCAGGAGCTCAGTTTCTCTATCTGTAAAATGGGGAGAAGCCAGGTTAGTTCATCTCTGTGGCCCTTTCTGCTTTAATATTTTCTAATTTCTGCACTCACACCCTCCCCCATAATCAGGTGAACATTCCGGATTGGATTGTTGAACTTCGCCATGAGTTGACCCACAAGAAAATGCCCCATATAAATGACTGCCGCAGGGGTGAGTTCCCAGGGAGTATACCTATCACAGTTTAGCCCAGAGGCCTGGGCTACGTGGCACTGTGGGGGGAGAGAGAGGGAGGAGGGTCTTCACTTGGGGTCAGAGCTGAGACTAGGGTGAGGTGAGTGAGGCATTTGCCTTGGACACAAACTTTAAGGAGTCTCTGTTCTCCCACTTGCTAGCCCCGTGCCGTTTTTGGCATCCCATCTTCAAGTCTGGTATAGGTTTTTTCTAGGAAATGTGCTGGTGAGTGGGAGGAAGCAAAGAACTCGGGGATAACCCAGAGCAAGAAGGGCTGCTTCTAGATATTTGAGATTTGTGCCTCCTTGGAGCCAAGCCTCTTACCTGGGGCCTCCCCATAATGTTAGCAAGATGAGGCTGGAGGCCTGCTAGGAGCTGCTTGCCTGGGCTGTTACTATGGCGCTGCCTTCCTTCCTCCCCTCCTTTAGGCTGTTACTTTGTCCTGGATTGGCTCCAGAAGACCTACTGGTGCCGCCAACTGGAGAACAGCCTAAGAGAGACCTGGGAGTTGGAGGAGGACAGGGAAGAGACAGATGAAGAAGACCAAGAGGAAGATAAGAACATTGTCGTTGATGACATCACAGAACAGAAACCAGAGCCTAAGGATGAGGAGAAAGGTGCAGAGCTGGATGTTAAGGCTGATGGAGACAGCGAAGGCAACAAAGAGGTTGATCCACATTGGCAAAAGGCTGTGAGACATAAAGAGTTGTATGGTAGGTGTCCTTGATACAGAAAGGGGCCCATGAGCTTGGAAGACTCGGACTTAGGTTGACTCTGGTTATTTCCCTGGCTCAGTATTTCCTCTGGGGTTGTGGTGAGGCTTAGCTTAAAAAAATTACTGTCACAAATCATCTTCCTTGAGCTCCATGAGGCAGGAGAGCCAAGAATTCTAGTTCCCAATTTACAACTCAAGAAATGAGGTGAGAGGGCTCAAAATTCCATCAGGAGCAAGGCACAGGGCTGGCTGCTCTATCTGTTTCCCTATTCTGTTTTCAGAAAGAGCCCGAGAACTGCTGGTATCCTATGAAGAGGAGCAGTTTAAGGTAAGAAAGTGCCCTTGACTTGGCCTGTTTTCATCTGCCCCAGCCATTTCTTCCCCCTTGCCAGCTACCTGAGAGAAGTCTTGAGAATGAAATTTAAAGAAAAGTGGCAAAGCTTGGAAAGCTCTTCCAAAACTCTTCTTGGAAAGAGAGAGAGGGGAAGTAGGAAGGAGACAAGAGGAGCAGAGTCCAGTTGGCCGATCCTGCACATCACTGGAAGTTTGTGGATAATCGGTCCCACTGGGTGGTAGGGAACAACAGGGTTTAGGTGGTTGCTTAGACCTGCGGTACTGCAGCTGATCAGCAGATGGCGTCCAGGAACCTTCCTAGATCAGGTGAGCTTGAGGGGTGCTGTTTTAGCAGGAAGGGAGGTAAGCTTAGAAACCATTCACCTCAACCCTTCCTTTTCACAGATGAAGAAATTGAAGCCATGGATGAGTGAAATGACTGGCCCAGTGTCACATATGCAGTTAGTGATAGAACCAGGACAAGAACCTGAGTCTCCTGATTCACTTTCTTCCATAACCCATTGCTTCCTTTCACCCCTTGGTCCAAGGGTCTCTGCCCAACTCCAACCAAATGCCCCCATTGGATATCTATGTATTGGATTATCTGGTTATTGACAGCCACAATAACAAGGGAATTTGGAGGGTGGGGAGGGAGGAAGAAGAGAAAGTCTGGAGTTTGAGAGTCAGGATATTTTTAGTTGCAGGACCAATAGGGACATTGTGGGCTCACCTCTGCATACCCTGCCGTATCCCCTGAAGGGACATGCTGAGAGGTCCTATGAGAAGGAATCCTGGAGGGATGGGGGGGTGTTACCTGGCTGAACCAGCCTTCTGATGGGACCCTCTTTGCTGGCAGGTGCTGGAGAAATTTAGGTATTTACCTCAGGCCATTAAGGCGTGGAATAACCTGTCCCCACCTGTAGAATGCATCCTGGCAGAGCTCAAGGGCATTACATGGGAGAACAGGTGTGTAACTAGGTAATCAGGGGCTGCCTACTCTCTAGGGTAGAGCGTAGCAGCCTCACTGAAATTGGTTTTCATATCCCAGCTTGCCAACCTCTGCTGTAGGAAATCCCAGGGATAATCTTGACCCACCACGGGTGACCTTGCATTTCACATGATCCTCTTCCCCAAACCCTGCCAGCTACCAGGTGGGGTTTGCCTACTCTGAGTAACTGAAATGGCCAGAGGCAGGAATGTCTACCGTCATCCATCCCCTGGCCAGCTTTGTTCCTGTTTGTCCAGTGGTATGTGGAGCTCTTGGCAACTAGGAAAAGCCGTTAACCTTTTGCTTTTTCACTGCCGATCTCTTGTCCGAGTTTGAGGTAAAAGATATATGGTAGGCACTGCTGGTCTCTTTTGAACTGCTATTAGAGAGGATCAACATCCCCTGGATAATTGTGGTTGAGGAGAGAGAGGAGGGGCCTTCCCAGGGCCTGGAT
Source organism: Lagenorhynchus albirostris (assembly GCF_949774975.1). Classification (NCBI taxonomy): domain Eukaryota; kingdom Metazoa; phylum Chordata; class Mammalia; order Artiodactyla; family Delphinidae; genus Lagenorhynchus; species Lagenorhynchus albirostris. The sequence goes on from NC_083116.1 coordinate 77,708,391, forward strand.
CCTCCAAAGACTAAGTCCCCACTGACCCACCCAGTATGGCCATGAGCCTTATTTTCCCCTCAAAGTAGTACTCAGTTCAGTCAGAGCAGACAGTGTCTATCCATTCCTTTCCTCCCTGGCTCTTTGGGGCTTGCTACCTACATTCAGCTGGAAAGGGCTTTGGGAAGAGGTTGGAAAGAATCTGGGATGGAGCGGAGAGTATAGGAAGGTGGTGTATGTGGCAGAGTGGGCCTGGGTGAGGAGCCTGCAGTGCAGGTTAGGATTGTCCCTGGCGTCTTCTTTATTCCCAGGATACCAGTAGTTCCAAAGGTGTTTTATCAGTGTCTGCCCAGCCTAGGCTTCTTAGCTGTACCCTTCAGTAAAGGGGTGAGTGGTGGCCCCCTCCGTAGCTTGGAAAACTATCCTTGTGCTATACAGTAGCGTCTGCCTGGTCATGCTGAGCAGGCAACTGGCTGACTGTTTTAAGTGCTCTTCCTGCATACTGACCTGAGGAGATGGGAGATGGATGGAAGGACAACTCTTTCCTCCTTGAGCCTGGTAGAGGGAGGGATCTGAGCATGACAACCCTCCAGACATTGAGACACCTTGGGAGCTCTTGTTCCCCCTCAGCCCAATCAGCTAGGAGAGCCTCTCTTAGGGAACTGCTAGCTCTGGAGGAGACAGCTGGATGTTGCTGGTTTTGGTTTAAGCTAGATGGGGATGAGAGATTACCCCTATAGCTTATACTTTTAACCTCTGTATCTTAGTTCTGGGTTCTTGGGGTCCTTAGGAATGAGGATAATATAATATTTGGCCCAGCAATTGAGTCCCCAAAGTTTCTGCTTGTAAGATCTGAAAGAGGGTAACCAGGGAGAAGGGAAGCGGTAGGAGACTGGAGGACTGTCAAGGGAAACAAAGACTAAGCAGGAACTAAAGTCTAAAAGCCCTTGACCCTATAACCTCAGGCATTTAACTCCTTTGTGGGCCTGGGACTTTTCTTCATCTGTGCTTTCGGACTTGTTAAGCCACTACTGCCCTTGTTATGGGCCTTAGATTTGCCTGTGCTAGGTAAATGCTTGTTCAAAACCCACAGATCCCAGTCTTTGGCTCAGCCCCTGACTCAGGGAGGCTGAGGCCTGAGAACCAACTGTCATCTGCCTTCCTTTTCCCCCATGCTGGTTTGGCCATTTGAGTCAAAGGCATTAGCTGCCTTGGGAGTGGGTAGGGGAGTAGAAGAGGGTCTTCTGCCTGTTTCATTTTACTTAATTTAGTGTCCTCTTGCTCCAGGGAGGCTCTGCTAGATGCTTTTCTGGATGACGGCTTTCTCATCCCCACATTTGAACAGTTGGCGGCTTTGCAGTTAGACTATGAAGGTAGGGTCCTGGAGGCTCGATGCAGCCTTAGGGTACTGTGTATCCTGGGCAAGAACACCGGGGGTGGGCTGGGTGGCCCTGGACTGGGAGGTAAGGGCTGTTTACTGCTGTTCCATAGCTACTGGAAGCCCTCTTGGCTGAGCAGAACATGTAGCCCCACTGATAAGTAGTTATTGGGCTATCCTTAGGTGGCCTGGAATTGGGTGGGGTGAGGTGGGCTGGGGTGGGCTGGGGTGGGGGTGGGGGTCTTAATGCCATTATTGTGCTATGTTAATTGTGATCTAGCCACTTGGTAGAGAGCTAGAACAGCAGAACTGGAAGGGCCTTGTGAGGTCATCTAGTCCAACATCCTCATGTTACAGATGGGCAGACTGAGGTCCAGAGAGGGGAAAGTACTGACCCAAAGTCACACAGTGAGTTATTGACAAAGCCGAAGCTAGAACCAGAACTCTTTTTCTTTTATATTCTATTTTGAGTCAGTTGTTGTTTACCAGATACTAACTGGTTTCTCTCCCCGCTCTTCTACTTTCCTCTTTCCTCCTGTTCTGCGGTGGCAACTCTGTTATTGTTGGTGGGGCCCCCTCTTCTTCTCCCTCTCTCTCCTCCTCTTCCTCTCTTCCTTCTCTCTCTCCCTCTTTCCCTTTCTCGCCTTCTTCCCTCCCTCCTTCCTTCTCTCTCCCTCCCTGCCTCCCCTTTTCCTGTCAATGGGTGTTTCTCACAAACCAGAAAACGTGGACTTGAATGACGTCCTGGTGCCAAGGCCGTTCTCTCAATTCTGGCAGCCCCTGCTCAGGGGCCTCCACTCCCAGACCTTCACACAGGCCCTGCTGGAAAGGATGCTCTCTGAGCTGCCAGCCCTGGGGGACACTGGGATCCGGCCCACCTACATCCTCAGATGGACCATTGAACTGATCGTGGCTAACACCAAAACTGGTGAGGGAGACTAGCCCTAGCCCCAGGGCCTAATGCAGCCCAGGCAAGAGCATCTGCCACTGTGCTCAGCTCTCGACTGAATAGCACCAGGAGGACACATCCCTTGTGAAAGGTTTAGGTCTGCCCAAGAGGGCCCCACAGCAGCAGTGGACAAATCTCCCTTCACATTTTTCTTCTCAGAACCAAGTAAACTGGACTGGGGCAAAGAGTCCTGAATACTTTGAACAATTGGGAGGTATAGAATGGGGAGTCGGAGTCTGGGGAGACAGGGATGGGCAGAGCCAAGCTTTTCAAGGTGCAAGATTGGGTGGGGGGGATTTCTAGTTCCTTCTCCTCAGGCCCTCTCTTCTCTCTCAGGACGGAACGCCCGCCGGTTTTCTGCAAGCCAGTGGGAAGCGAGGAAGAACTGGAGGCTATTCAACTGCTCTGCCTCCCTTGACTGGCCCCAGGTGGTTGAGTCCTGCTTGGGTTCACCTTGCTGGGCCAGCCCCCAACTCCTTCAGCTGTAAGTCTCTTGAATTCCATTCGGTAAGAGGGTGAGACCCTGCAGGCCTCAGGGCCACACAGCCCTAGAATGGCACAGTTGGACGAGCCCTTGCAAGGACATCTAGTCCTGTCGCCATCCTACTAACAGATGAGAGAATTGAGTCCCAGAGAGGGTAGGGTATTCTTGCCTAAGATCACAGAGCTTAAGACGTGGCTGAACTGAGTCCAGTATGAAAATGGACAAGGCAACCCCCCTAGAGTGGTTAGCACAGTGGCCTGTACAGAGTAAGTGCACAATAAATGGTAGCTGCTGTTTATTATTGAACCCATTCTTCTGACTTTACGCCCAGTGCTGTCTCTATTATCTTCCCAAAATATACCTCTCATAGGTGCTTAACTACCTTCAGTGGCTCCTTACTGCCTTCCTAATGAGGTCTAGGCTTCTTAGCCTGACATTCAAAGATCTTTCTGATTCTGCCCCAACCTATCATGACAACCATACCTCCTGTGATTCCCCTTTACCCAGTCTACTCTGGGCGCTGTGGTCAAACTGAATATTGCACTGGTTCCTGTAAATACCTGTGGTTGTCTCCCTTTTTTTCTGTCATTTCCTGACCCTGAGCCACTTCCCTCATACTCATGGAAGGCTTTAGCACCCAATTCTCTTCCTGCTTTCTGGAATGAGATCTGTTTCATTTGAGTGACCCATCTGACACTGCAGCTCCTCACCTCCAGTGACCTTCATTCTCCACTACACTCAGCAACCCACTTCCATCACTCAGAGCTATTCCACCTCTGAAAGCTTACATCCCAGCATCCCACTCGGTGACCACCACCTGTTGTCCTACCAGTTCTCACCCTCGCATCCCACAACATCTGCTCTTTGCCTGCCTCCAGACCTCCATCCCTCCATTTCTTACCCGCCTCAATTTTGCTTCCCCTCAATCCTATCTGTGGTTGATCACTTCAACCACCCATCATCAGCATCCTCAGCTCTGCCCATCCCTTGGTGTGTCTGACTTGCAAACCCCCAAGCTAGGAGTGATCCTCCCCACTCTGCTTCTCCCACTCCTCAGCCCGGGTAGCTGAGCTCTGCTGGAGAAAACCACATAGCCCTGCAGATTGCTGCCACTGCAGAGGTATGATTTTTAATCTCAAGCCAGGCCTCAGTTCTGCTTGTCTGAACTTTTACTTGTTTTCTGCCCACTTTCTCTCCTGTTTCCTGACTGTTTTGAAAACCTTACCGCTCATCTCAAGCCCCATCCCCCCCTCCCATTTCACCCTAGCTTCCTCAAGCACATGGAGGCCTCCAGCAGGGCCCCCTTGACCTGAGGTCCAGCCCTCATGAACTGATCTTCGGCTACACTCAACGTTGTCGCCAGTCTCAGTATGAGGTGGCCTTGCCCAACCTCAAAGCCTTCCCTCCACTTGTGCTCTCTGCTAGCATCACTGGGGCCTCACCCCAGCCTCTCCTTTGCTCTACTGGCTCTTACTCTTCAACCTGTGAACAGTGCCTGAGTTTTTCTTATCTTTAAACCAAACAACAACAACAACAACACAAGCAAAATCTCCTTTGACCCTGCATCCCTCTGTTGGGTTATCACTAGCTTATCACTCCTTCCTTTCCTATCAAAACATCTCAAAAGAGTAGTCTATACTCAGCAGTCTCAATTTCCTCACTACCTTCTTACTCCTCAAGCTGCTGCAATTTGGCATTCATCCCCAGAGCTGCTTTGACCTAATTACCAAATCCAGTGGGCCCTTGTCCATTGCCTGTCTGCCGCATTGATGCTGTTTACCACTCCCTCCTTCAAATGCCTGTGCTTTTTTACTAGTTCCAGTAAAGTGCCAAAGCTCAAATCTCTTTATCTAGCTCAGGCCTTTCCCCTAAGATTAAACCTCCTGTATTTGACCGCATGCCAGATATCTCCCCTTAGATGGCCTCCAGTCACCTTACTGTGACCAAAAGAGCATGGGTCATCTTACTCCCCACCCCAGCCCCAAAGTGAACTTCTTCCTCTGCTCCCTATCTCACTTGGTGGCAGCACTATCTACTGTGTCATGTTGATTCTCTCAAGTACTTCTCAAATCTGAGATTCGTGTCTATTTCCCCTAGTGTCTCCTTCCCTCTATCAGACTAAGCTTTTCAAGGACAAGGGTTCTGCATTAGCCATCTGTGCCCCAGCACGCCATGCAAGTCCAGGCCCCAAATAAACCTCAGTAAATGCTGAACTGAACTGTACTCTGCTGTCTCATTGCCAGCAGTGCTGTCTTTGGTGGGAGCTGAGTCCAGGCTTGAGGAATAAATGAAGTGGGAGTCTGGATGCTAAGACCATCTTAGTCCCCTGATCTTTCCCATGGAGTCAGAAAGTCTTTCTTGAACCCTAATGACATTTGGGGCACAGTTGTATCTTATAAGTAACTTATAAGAGAAAAAAGTAGCCTTGTTGACAAAAGACAGCCAGTTCAAGACCTCCAGGAGATGAGACTGAACCAAACAGCCAAATCTCCAGATGTGTATGCTCTAGACTGGAAGTGATATGGATGGGTGGGAAACTGGGAGGAGAACCAAAAAATCCTAGAGGCATTTGAGCAATTCCAGCAAGAGAAAGAATAAAGGAAATTTCAAAATTCTGAAGGAATATGGCATATGTATGTAATGGGGGGAGGGAATGAAAAGAGCAGCATGGAAAGGTTGGATAAGTGGCCTTCAAGGTACTTTCCAATCCTAAGTGCCTACAGAGTGGAAGCTGCTGGTCTTGGAGAAGTCTGGACCACAGAGATCTTCTCCCAACCCAAGCATACCAGCGGGATGCGACACATGCCAGCAGTAACAGCGGCTCACTTGGGTACGATTTCTTGTGCACAGATCCTGCCTTTCGCAGATAATCGGTGAATCTAGTCCTAATCATCCTGTTACACAGATTGGGAAATGGGATTTCCCCAGGTATTAGGCTGCAAGTCAGTAACAAGTCTGCAAGTCAGAGCTGGGGCCAGAAACCAGATTCCAGATATACTGTCCTTACTCCTGTGCTCTTTCTACAGTGTTCCATTAGATTGCACATACAGAACATGACTTTTCTTTTCCCCACAGGAAAAATAAAAGATACCACTGGCAATTAAGTGTCGGACATGGTGCTGTGTTTGTAGAAGCATTTTCATTTAACTTGACACAGCAGTCTTTGGAGGTGGAGATATTATATACTTTTATTTGACAGATAAGAAAGACACCAAGGTTCTGAATAGTGTGAAGCGACTTATCCAAAAGTCATGCAATTTGTTGGTGGTGGGACAGGGATTTGGGCCCAGGGCTTATGAGTCCAAAGTCCACCTTCTTTCCACCAGCCTGACCTGTGACCTTCTCAGTCCCTAGCTGTGACCAGGCAAACCCGAGGAAGGAGATGGATTTTAAGATTCATATCACCCCTGCACCTCAGTGGTCAGACTAGACAGCTTGAGAGAGTGGGTATGTAATAATAATAAACAGTGGTAATATGGCATCTTGCCAACATAAAGTACCTGGGAATATTTATTATTAATCCTACAAATGGACCACAGTGAGAGGGAAGAGAGTTTCTCTCTGGCTTTTCCTCTTAGTAGTAAGGCTGGAAGCTTTTTGAGAGCTTCCCCCAGCCAGCCAATATCAAGTCAGTTTGAGCCAGTGCCATCTTGGAATGTGAAATTAGCCCTGCAGAGAGGGTCTCCCAGTGGAATCACTAGCTCCCAGCCCTACCCCCAGCAGCCAGTGACCAGCAACCACACCTATGTGTCTGGTCTGCCTATGGGGCCCAGAGAGAAAACAGCCCGCTGAGCACATGGCCCTTCCTTCTGTGAACAACCCACAATTCAAACTCAATACACTTAGAAGGAAACTATCCATCTGTCCATCCTACCATGCCTCCAGCGGTGACTAGGTGCCTGCTGGGTGCCCAGTTCTATGTGAGGCTCTGCAAGGGGTACTCACCCTCTTCCTCCCCAGGAGCTCTCCTTCCCAACCGCTCTGTGTTTGTTGGTGGTTTTGCTGTTAGCGCCGTCCTTTGTATGCACGATGTCGTCATCTTTAACTCCCCTCTGCCTTCCCCTCTACCATCTGATCACCAAGCCCTGCTCTCTGTCTGTCTGTCCTTCATAGCTTCTCTCCCTCCCATCACTGCTGCCAGTGCCCTAGGTCAGCCCTCACCGACTCTCCCTGACTCCAGGCTGCCCCACCCAGGCCATCCTCCACATGGTCACCATGGTGATCTTCAGAAATGCAGCCTTCACCTGTGCTTGAGCACACGTCAGATGACCCCCTCCACCCAACACACACACACTTAACCTTTGCAGGCTTCTCTTGCTCCCACAGCTGCTCAGCACAGCCCTTCCGCTCGAGCCAGGCTACTCTCACCGCATGCACACAGCCCGGTGTGCTCGCTCTTGTCTCTGCACAAAGCCTTCCCTTGATCTCTCCTGCCCTCCTTGTGCTCTCTGCCTCCCCCCAGCTCCTGTAGTGCCCAGGTCTGCATTGCTCATCTGGCCTCCCGCCCACATTCTGCTTTGTCTTGTCAGCTGCTGCTTTTTTTTTTTCTTTTCCTCCATTCCAGGCTGGGCTGTAGTTGTCTCCCAAAAGGGATCACACTTTGTGTTCCATGCAGAAGGAGCACAGCACACTTCCAGGCATATCTTTGGAGCTCAGGATACATTGCTCGGCTAAAGAGAGGGATCTATTCTCATGTCCAGCCCTGCAGGCCTGTTGGCTAGTTTGTGTATTTACATAGCATTTCAGTACAGATTAATAGCTCTCATTTATTGATTGCTTACTATGTGCCAGGCACTGTGCCAGGCATTCTGTGTGAGCTATCTTATTTACTCCTTTCAACAACCCTCTAAGTTAGGTGCCATTATTGTCCTCATTTTACTGAGAGTGGAAGTGAGCCACAGAGATGAATTACGGAGCTCGTTCAGGGTCCATGGCCCTATTGTATCTGTGTTTTGTCTGCTCTACTGCACTGCCTTTCAGAGGCAGGTCTGGAAGCTCAGAGACCAAATTGAAACTGGAGTTTTGGGATATAAAATGACTTGAGATTTTGAATCTTTCTTACTCCATCCCTCTGCTCAGCATCTTCAAAGCCATGGGGCAGGTCCTGCCAGACGAGGAGCAGGAGAAGCTGCTGCGCATCTGTTCCATTTATACCCAGAGTGGAGAAAACAACCTGGTGCAGGAGGGCTCAGAGGCTTCCCCCATTGGGAAGTCTCCATACACACTGGACAGCCTGTACTGGAGCCTCAAACCAGCTGGCTCGAGCTCTGGACCTGAAGGAGAAGCCCAGCAACAGGAGGAACAGGGCAGCCTTAATGATGCCAAGGAAGATGAGAAGAAGAAGCAAGAGGCCTTGGAAGACCAGATGGAAGAGGAGGAGGGAGAGGAGGAGGAAGAGGAAAATGATGACCAGAAGTGGGAGGAGGAGGAGGAAGGTGATGATGATGACGACGACGACGACGACGACGATGATGACGACGACGGCGAAGATGAAGAGGAGGAAGACAGGATGGAAGTGGGGCCTTTCTCTATGGAGGAAGAGTCCCCCACTGCTGAGAATGCCAGGCTCCTGGCCCAGAAAAGAGGAGCTTTAGAGGGCTCTACATGGCAAGTTAGCTCAGGTAAGAAGCCTGATATCCACTTTCTCCCCACATCTATCTTCCCTCTCTGGCTGGCTCTTGAGGCTTCCCTTCACCCTAGAGAAAGGATGGAAAGTAGCAGGAGGTAGCCAGCATGAGGCAAGCCTGGGAGACAGCCTGGTGTGTGGATGACAGCTGGTTTCCCTCCCCCTTAAGATGGAGCATGTGAGCGCCAGGGACCTTAGCACTGTCATGCTGCCAGCTGCCTCATGCAGAGAGCATATTCAGAGAGGTTGGTGTGGGTGTGGGCACTGGGCAGCAAAACACAGAAAGCTAGAGTTAGGTGGTTGATATATGTATGATTCTGCGTGTGTTTTTCATGTGCAGTGATCAGGGCAAGGAGCCAAAGAATAGTGCTTTCTGTGTATATGTGAATGTGTATGGACACGTGGAGGCTGGTTGGTGATAGGACAGGATTTTGCTGTGTGTATGAGAGAGAAGGAACCCAAGGGTATTCAGTCAGTGGAAGTGGAAATGAGATCAGAAGGGGGAGAATAAGGAGCAGTGCAGTTTTTTGGTGAGTATGCAAGTTAGTGAGACAAAGCCAGGAGGGAGCAGGGGGTTGAACGGTAGGTGGAGGAACATGAGTCAGCTCCTGAGGGTGGTTTTTTGAATGCCCTCATTTGGGTTGGGGAGCAGGAACCTTAAGGCAGGGGGACTCCGCAGGAATGAACAGTCTGATGTGTGCACATGGGCATGTGTGTATGTGTACACGCTGGAGGCAGGGGTAGACATGGGGCACAGCCCATGTGATGGAGCCTGGGGCTGGGACTGGGTATGCTGTGGGGTAGGCTTGGTGGGGAACAATAGGGAGAGAAAGGGGAAGCAGTGAAAGAGCTTAGGGGGAAAGTGAAGTCTTTGCCCTTATGGACGTGTGTGTGGAAGGGCTGGGACATAAAGGCCCTGAGTGCTACAGATGGGGGAACATATTTATGTGTGTGTGTGTGTGTGTGTGTGTGTGTGTGTGTGAATGGGTATTGCTTGCATGTGCTGGACAAACCAAGGCACAGCAACAGAGAAATCTCTTAGAGTAAGGAGGGCTGTGTTTGTAAATATTCAAAGGGAGGGGCAGTGACTCAGGCAGAATTTTGTGTGTGTGTGTGTGTGTGTGTGTGTGTGTGTGTGTGTGAGAGAGAGAGAGAGAGAGAGAGAGAGAGAGAGAGAGAGAGAGAAAGAAAGAGAGAGAGTAGGGGTTGTGAAAAGAGAAAGTGTGAAGTGGGCTGTATGTGCATCTGTGCATACATGCACACATGGTCATATATGTTTTTGGAAGAGGAGGCAGGGTTGCTAAGACCTATGAGGACCAGGAGGCATCTGTATGAGGGAGAGAAGTGGAAACAATAAGAGGTGGGGGGATATGGAAAGGCCTGAAAACAGGCAGTGAAACAGCCATGTTGAGATGGCCTATGTGGTCTGTGCTATCACTGAGGGGACATGTACAAAGGTATCAGGCTAGAGAGCCAAGGGCAGTGATGTAGACAGGGTTGGGAGTAGGGAGGATGGTCAGGTAGTGACAGACATGGGGGAATGGTCCCTGTGTACAAAGGTGTCTTTGTATACATAGGGCAATGCAGGGTGTTAAGAGTCACAACTTCCTTCGTGTAAGAGAGCCAGGGATGGGGAGATGGGCAAGCAGAGGTACAGCCCTTCCTGCGGGGGTTCTTTGGGTAACATAAAACTCTAGTCCAGGGTTGATACTTTCCAGAATGCCAGGGGCATAATGACAGGGAGAATTCTTTGGGTACCAGGGAGATGCAGGAGGCCAGAAACTGGATCTACTTGGAGGAGCTCACCAGTGAAGGCTTCGCTTGAAAACACTGGATGCACTAGTGTAAGGATGGGGAAGGGATTTAATATAATACTGTGTGGAGGGTACTTAAGTGATAGGACAGAGTGGGTGGGGAGTGCCTGACATGGTCCATTCCGAAGTGGAGTATGGCAGGGACGGGGAGGGGTTGTGAATGTGGAAAGGCCTAGGGCATTGAAATCTTTCCCTCTCCCCCTTGTTGTTACTTCCTCTGTATGTGTATACACATATGTGGAGATGCAGGGACGTTAAGATTTCTGGTTTGTGTGCCTGTGCAGGAGAAGAATGAGAGGCAGGGAGTAAAACTGGAAACATTTGTTGAGTGGAGGGTTTGGTCAGTGTGCTTATGTATGTATATTGAGGCATCTATAGGGGGTGGGATATGCAATGAGACAGTCCTTTCCTAGAGAAGGGATGTTCTTTGTGTGCACATCTGGGGCAACAAGACCTTGCAGGGGGCAGGGAGAGCATGATAACTGCTGAGAGAGTGTTCACCCTGAGGTGGTATGTGGGCCTGTATGTATATCTCTCAAGGCAAGGCTACTAAGAAATGATGTGGCACTCAAACATGTTGGGAGGGGGAGGGGTGGTTGTGCATAGATGTGTAGGATATCTAGGTCATTCAGATATGCAGAGGTATCTTTCAGTTTGGGGAGGAGGTGTGGTGGGAATTCAGGGGCATCCAGACTCTCCAGGATATATATATATGCATGTGTGAAAATAGGGGTGAGGGTGAGCGATTGAGGCAGTGATACAGCCAGGTCTGAAGAAGGTGTCATCTGTATCTGTGTAGGGACATGTTTGGGGAAGTAGGAGAAGAAGAGTGGAGAGGAACAAAAATGTCTACAGTTGTGATAGTTGTGTGCATGGTATGCGGGGGTTGGGGGTGGCTGTGGTGGGGGTGCTGCATGTGAACACATAGGAGGACCATGAAGAGTGTATGGGGGAGTATGGAAGGGACAGGGAATGCTAAGGTGGAGAGGAGAAATGATGAGAAATGATGCAGAGAGGAGTGAGGATGAAGATACACAGCCTGTGCTGAGCAGGCTAAGTAAGGTGGGTGGATGGACAGAGTAGGTGGGCTTGTGCACCCATATGAGAACTAGCTCATCAGCCCTCTCTTGCCTCCTCACTTTGCTCCACAGAAGATGTACGATGGGACACTTTCCCCTTAGGCCGAATGCCAGGTCAGACCGAAGACCCATCAGAGCTTATGCTGGAGAATTATGACACCATGTATCTTTTGGACCAGCCTGTGCTAGACCAGCGGCTGGAACCCCCAACATGCAAGACTGGGTGAGTGCCCATGGCAGCAGGATTTCTCACCCCTTTCTCTGCCTCCCACAGGAGGGAGGGAGGAAGGGAAGAACATAGAGTGGGGTGGTTGGGGGAGGTAACTGTCCCCAGTCAGGGCCAAAATGAGTGAAATATAAGCTCCAGTCCCTGGCTGGGCCCTTGCCAGGAGTCCCAGCCCCTAGTGTGGGGGACCAGTGAGGCAGCCACATAGAACTGGCTTGGCATCCCTCTCAGATTGCTTCTGGTTTGTGCATGCATGCATGTGTGTGTGTGTTTATGTGTATGTATGTGTGTGTGTGTGTGTGTGTGTGTGTATTGGGAAGGGAGAAGTCCATAGCTTTCAACAGATTCTCTAAAGGATCCACCACTCCTAAAAAGTCAAGAACGAGTGCTCTAATTAACTTCTTCATGTTCCTGAGGAGAAAACTGAGGCCCAGAAAGGGGAAGAGATTTGTCCAAAGGTGCACAGAGTAATCAGTAGGCCTCCCTGCACTGTCCAGGCATCTTGGTAGCAAGGCCTATGCAGGGCTCCATGCTGTCCCTCGAAACTCACCTCTGGATCACAGGCGTAGGAGCCCTTGGGTCATCAGGAAGGCAGGAACCAAGCAGCCCTTGCTGAGGGGCTCTGCTGGTAACACAGAGGAGCCCATCCAGAGGGCCTGTACATTCCAGAATGTGGGGCCATTGTGACTGGGACAATCCTGTGAGTACCAGAGAGAGACCTCTGTGGGCCCCTGAAACAGTCTGTCCCTGTGCTGCCTGCCCACTTCATGGGAGATGAGCCCTTCTTCCTCTAGACATTCAGAGAGAGGGCTATGGAACCCAGGGACCCCAGCAACAGGCCAGGCCCAAGGCAGTGTCATGGACTCTCTGCTGTAAGCCGGGGCAGCAGGCCTCTTGGAGAGAAGAGGAGGCAGTGGGGGAAGCCAGGTTGTCTGTAGTTGCGAGTGGGGCCCACATGTCTGAGAGAGAGACCTCCTCTCCCTTGGGTAGGGCTGTCTTGATGAACATCAAGGTATCAAGGGTGAATTGTGGGCAGGTAGAACTGTTTTATCCAGAAGGAGGCCCAGTCCCACACCCCCTGTAGTAGGGAGACTTCCTCAGCTGGAGCCAGCGTGCCTGCCCCTGCTCCTTGTCTCAGCTCCACCCCGACTTGGCTGTGTGGCCTTGAGCAAGTCCTTTTTCATCTCTGAGCCTCAGTTCCCTTGTCTGTGAGATGGTGAGTGATGGGAGGGGATGGGGCTAGATCATCTCTAAGGGTTTTTTCAGCTGCATTAGTGTAACCGTGGATCTCCCTGAGAGGAAAGATGATGGCTTTGCTCTCAGCTGTCACCCTCATCTACCTGGAAGAACTTTTGACCTGCAGGAAGCAGGGGAAGCAAGAGTGTTCCGAGCAGGGCCAGGGAAGAGGAGGGCAGTCTTCTCCCTAGGTCAGTTCTGCAATCCTGAGATGGGAGCTGGGCCTAGCCCTGCAGCCTAAGCCTGGCCTTGGGCCCCTTAACCTGCTGTTGGGGTGGGAGGGATCCAGCCCAGGGTCCTCTGGGCCCCCAAGATCTAGGGCCTTAGAAGAAAGCCTATTAAGGCAGCCACTTTTAATGCCTTCCTGGGGGTAGGGTGGTACGGGTCTTCCTTTGCTACCTCAACCCAATTAGCTCTGCTTTAATCTGGTTTATGTACTGGGGTTCTATATAAAGTTTCATTTGAAAAATTCCACTCCTTTTCTCCCTCCTCCCTCAACTGAGGGCAGGGCAGAGCCACCCCTGGGGCCCATCTTGAAGTGGTTTCTCAGATGTGTTCCAGTCTCTTTGTAAAGCCAGGCAAGAGGGTGGGCCCTTCCCATAGACACACACATCAAGCACCCTTAGCCCCTCTAGAGCCTAAAGCTGCCTCCTTCCCTGACTGACCTCCCCTCTCCCCTCTCTTTGCAGCACCCTGGGCCTGAGCTGCAGCATTGGCAGTGGCAACTGCAGCAACGGCAGCAATGACAGTGGCAACTTGGACGGCCTTCTCTGGAGCCAGGGCCAGCTGCATGGGCTCAAAAGTGGCCTACAGCTCTTCTGATGCCAGCCCTGGTGCAGGTGTTCATCCAGTGCTACTGGGGCAACAGCCCACTCTCCCCCACTCTGCCAGTGCACCTAATGCTCCATAAAACAAGCTGGGAGACAGCCTGCATCAGCCATATCAGCTCAGCTTTCAAAATCACAGTAGGATTCAAAATCACAGTAGGATTTTGAATATGTTTTATTTTGTTTTGCTTTGTTTCATTTTGTTTTTTGTTTTGAAAAACAATAAACAGGCAACTGTTTTGGTGTTTGTGAGATGAGGGATTGTGTGCTTCTTCCTTTATTCTGGGGGCTCCGGAAAAGGTGGGATCATAACAGAGCAGGATCTGGGTCCACTGCCCCTTTTTTGCCTTTTTTTCTGACTCAAACCATTTTCACTCCCCTCATTGGAATGTAGTGTGAGGCCAGCTCACTAGGAAGCATCAGGCCCCAGAAGAGGCATTGTTGGCCATAAAGCCCAGCCAGCATCAGGGGAATCTGCTCAGAACCTCCCTGACAGCTGGAAGACCCAGGTCTTCCTGTTGCTATTCAGCAGGCTTCTGACTCATTTACCTGCCTGCCCTCACTGGGCACCAAACAGCAGTTGAAAGTCAAAGAGAAACCTTTCTTTGTCACCTTTTTGCCTAGAAAAGATGAAGTGGACTTCTCTGTGGTATGCACTGGGACAGAGAAATGTCTAAGGGACTGAACCAGAGTTCTTCTATGGTCACCCAACTCCTTCAGACACTCAGAGTGCCTTACTTACCCTGTCAGCCCTGAGCTGCCAAGAGACAGGGATGAATAAAATATGTCTCACCGGTCAGAGCCCTCTGCTGGGTGAAAAAGGACAAAGTCCACCAATTATGGTAACCTGATGCCTTTGTTAAGTGTCTTAAGAAAGCCCCAGTGTACACAAGTTGTTTGTTTTTCTCAGGATGATATTTCCAGGGTGGTGGTTGACTGAGGTTAAGATTGGCTACAGTATCTCCCACCCCAACTTGGGGAAGTGATAACTGGGTGAGAGAGTGGGCATCTGTGGGGCCCGTTTGGGCCCAGATAAGGTGAAACAAGGGACAGAACCAGGCCACATTCCAGCCAAGAAGCTGGCTCTAGAAGTGGCTGAGCCAAGGAATGGTGAAAGGAAGGAGAGGGCATATGCTATAAAATGCCAAGGAGGAATTGAGTGTAAGTGTCCTGCCAGAGCCCAGTCAAGGGTTTAAACTAGTTAAGACTCTAAGGAGTCCCCAACACCTCTTAAAAGATATCCTGAATATCTTTGTGGGTATGTGTATGTAATCATTTTTCTAGAGCTAGTTCACAGGTTTAATCAGATTATCAAAGTGGTCCATGAGCCCAACAGCTGAAAAGGTTACAATTTCCTATCCTGTGTGGACCCAAGCACCAGGCATGGGCCAAGCAGTCTCCTGCACAGGTTAATGCAAAGTCAGTTTCCCTCCAACTCTTCCCTCTCCTGCCAAATGCTAAGTCTTAGCATCCAGGAATGTCAGATCTAACGGAGCCCTCAAGGAGGATCTAGGCCACATCTAAAGGGATTTGCAAATGTGTATTCTGGGACATAGCCTCAGCATCTGCCCTGTGGGGAGATAGGTGCTGCAAGCTCTTGGTTCTGTCCAGCACTTCTCTAAAGCAGCCTGGATTTTTATCTATTGTGTATGTATTGGTATTGTATATAAGATTTTTTTTTCAAAGTGGACTTTGCTGCCAAAAAAATAGTTTAGAAATCATAGTTCTAGTCTAGCCCCCTCATTTTATACATTGAGACACTAAGGCAGAGTAAAAGGGAAGGGATTTGCCTAAGGACACAGAACAAGTTAACAGCTTGGTGTAGAACGAGTTTCTTGTAATATCAGCATCACCTGGGTACTTGTTAGACATGCAAATTATTGAACCCCACTCCTGGCCTGGATCAGAAATGTTGAGGGCGGCCAGCAATCTGGTTTAACAAGCCCTTCACATGATTCTGATGCACACTAAAGTTTGAGATGCTCTGGTATAGAGGAAAAAGCTACCCAAAGACCTAGATTCCAGGCAAGCTCCACCACTTAATGAGAACAGCCTTGGGTAAATCATGTCACAGTTTCTTGATCTGTAGAAGGAGGATATTTGCCTCATGGGCTTGTAAGGATCAAATAAGATAATAGATGTGCAATTGCTTTCTAAAGCTTTTCATGCTTTGTATGTGTGAGTGGTGTGGATTCATGCCAGGGTTCACAGGCCTTGAACTCAGGACTTGGGTCTCCATATAACCTAGGACAAAGACCTCTCCCCTGGCCCTCAAAAACTGACCTAAAGATGAGAAGTAGGCTATCAGAGCCATTTTTAGTCCAGGTCCAGGGAGAGTAAGAACCAAGCGTTATTGTTGGCTGGAGTCCTCCTGAAACCTGGGATTTGTGAAGCCAGGTCCCTGGGAAGGGCTGCTTTAGATGGCGGGGGCTGGGGGTAGGAAGTGAGGGAGGGGGCATAGGGGAGGACAGGCCAGGAAGCAACCTTAGCCCAGTGCCCTTGCACCTTTTCCTTCTGACTAGAGGCCAGAGACTGATTAGAAAGTCTTTGAACTGCACACATTTAACCGAGGAGCAGGGTTCAGGGTCAAGGGAAGGGAGCACTGATTATATTGCTAGTCAACAACAATAATGAGAGTCACCTGATAAATGGAATATAAGTGGAATGGAATATTTATAAATGGAATATTTCCTGCCTTATCAATAAACAAAGGATGTCACAGTCATCAACGATTGCAGCCCTCCAACGTGAGCTGGTGAGCCCTGAGGAAACTCAGGGCTGAAAAGAATACCTGACATCTAGCAGCCATCAGACTGCAGCCACTCCCTGCGGTGAGCCCTGAGGAAACTCAGGATGTGAAAATACAGGATACTGGCCCCAGATGGTTGAGGTGCATATCAAAGGAATGATTTCAGTAAGCCCAGACTCTTGCATCTTCCCATACACAGAAAAGCGCTAAATTCCTTAATTTGAGCTATCTGGTTTTCTTTAATTAACAGTAATCTTTTGATGTTCCTGACTACCTGCCCTTTGTTGCAAACTCCCCTATATCCCGGCTCCTCCCCTTGCCTCCTCGGAGCAGTTTCTCAGAGCTATCTGAAAGGCTGTCTCCCCAGGCTTCAGTCCTCATTTTGCCCCAGATAAAACTTAACTTGCAACTCTCAGGTTGTGTATTTTTTTTAAGTCAACACACCCCTTCTGATAGGAGTTAATTTCATTAGTAATGAAGAATATGGTTCCTGCCCCTAAGGAGTTTCATGTTTTGTATGGGATCTGCATGCCAACATGATTGTAACAGAGTGGCAAGTGCTAAAATAGACGTATTGTTCAAGATGCCTGCAAGGCCCCCGGGGGAAAGGACTAACAATGTCTGGACAAGGAGGTGGGACAGCTTAATAAGGAGGTGACTTTACTAGTCAAAACAGTAGAAGGAAGGTAAAAGTCTGGAGGGTTATAAGAAAGACCATGGCATGTTGGGGCACCAGTGAGGGGTCCAGAATAATTGGAATATGGGTTAAGCGAAGAACATGGGAGGTCCTGAGGCCAGAGAGGTTAAGCTAGAGAGGGATATTGTCAGACTAATTGATTTTCTGCCTGTGATTAGGGAGAAGCATTGGACATTGAATTGTCCCTTCTTAGAATTCTAATTATTCTTATCACTTCCCCTAACCTCACACTGTCACTGCCCTCTAAGAAAGGGAATTCATTTATTTTCTAAGCATGTTTCATTCCCTCACTGCAGTGCAAGTTCCAGAAGACAGGAACTGTTTCCTCCTCTTCAGTCTCTCCCTAGTCCAGTATAGGCCAAGCTCCTATTTGGTACTCAGTAAGAATTTGTTGTATGTATGTCTGAGAAATGTGAGAGGAGACAGCAGGAGTAAACAGACAGAAGAGGAAAAGGACGGGGAGAGATGAGCACACTTAGTCCCAAGAAGGATGATAAAAGAAAAAAAGATTCACGAATACTAGCCCCTTCTGAAGTCTCCTAGCCTGGGGTCCCCTGCAGCCACTGTGTCCACCTCTGCCTTTAGAATGAGACTGGCCTGTTGTGTCGGGGAGGGGAGGAGGAGTGCAGGGGTAAGGATGAGGCTTCAGAGAGACCTAAGGGAAGAGCAGACACCACTGTGATAAAGGGCTCACTGGCCTGAGAGCAATGAGGCCTGGGGTTCCAGTCCTGGCTTTGCCATCAACTCCCTGTTAAGCCTTGGTTGAATCTCTTCAGTTCTTGGAGCCTCAGTTCTCATACCTATAACTTGATTGAGTCCATGCAACTGAGCACTCCCCATGTGACTTCTCTGTGAACTGTAGGGTGCCAGGCTGCTTCTAGCTCTGATATTCTGGCTATGGCTCGGCAGATGATGTCTCTGTGGACCTGAGGCTATTCAGGGGGGAAACAGTAGGCTTTTACAGAAATAAGCCTGAGCCCTGAGCCCTCCACCAGTTTCTGACCCACCAGTGAAGGCCTGGTCCAGCCCACCCCTGCGGGAAACACCGATTGATTAGCACTTATAGATGTGTTAGTATACAAAAATTAGAGGGCATATGTTTACTGTGATGAAATTCAGATGAACTCATTTGGGGAGATCCCTCCCATTATAGCTTATCTCAAGATGCAAATCCCAAGGACAGAAGTCTAATTTTTTAGGAGCTGAGTGTGTGTATTTATATGTGTGGTATGGCTTTGTTGGTGATATTCTTAAAGAAACAGAGCCCTTAGTGGTTAGTAAACAAAACATTTATGCAGTAATTAAGTGTGGTTACAGTTCATTGTTGTCAATGACAGCATTTTCCATCATGATGATAGGTGAAACAAATTAAAACCTCATGAAGTAGTCGTAGCACATTCATGCTAGTGAGAACATATTGCAAAGCATTGCACATGCATTAGAGGGGCAGACAAAACTAGGGACACGATATATTTTCACTCACCTCAGGTTAGCTTTGTGTATTTTGTCGTTGAGACTTACATAATGTTTGGGTCAAACAAAAAACCCAAAGAGATTTTATAAAAGTTTATAGCCATTATACAGTATCATTTAACCCCACAAATGGATAAAGCAAACTACTATAGCTCAGTGATACACAAACCAGGACTAAAATTAGTCAATCTGCCTATGTATATAGCTAGCTACACTATGATAGATATGGAATATGCTGAGTCTTTTGGCATCAGCTATTTAGATAAGCAGGTTCCCAAAATATACTAGTTTGGTTTCCAATGAGAACTAAGTGTAGTGCCTTTTCAGTTGAAGATTATGCACACCTCAGTGTCAGACCTGAGGAGAAGCAAACTAGGGGAAGGCAGAGAAGGGTTGGGAGGACACCTGAGCAGGGCTCTTTGGACAGCTTGACATTACTTTCCCTGTGCAGTTCCAGACCTAGTTCACAGAGTTAAAGTGTATTGAAATTGTTGGCCCTCAAAAAGGGTGTTTATACAAAGTCCCATACTTAAAGCATAGATAGAACAGTAACTGAGCGCCTCTCAAAATGAACTCTTCTATATTAGAAAAAAACCCAGTGCCAAAGGTTAATGGATATCAGTGTTTGAATTACTGTATAAAGATAATTTATTCTAAAATAGAAAAAATGGATTTAGAAGTATTCTCCTGGAAACTAGCAGAAAGAGAGAGAGAGAGGATATATAGATGATATAGATATAGATATAGATATATAGATGTATATTTCATTACATAGAAGAAAAGTTTTATATACCATTTCCATAAAGCATCTGTCATCCTCCCATTTCTTGCACCTTAAGAGAGAGTGCAATGGCTATATGTTACCTTTGAAAAAGCTCACTTTCCTTTGAGTTGTTTTACAGAAATGGTGCCCTGGATTGACCATGCCACTCCAGAGTCACACTTCTTCAGATAAAAATAAAAATAACAACAACAAAATCACAAAAAGAAAAAAAATTCACAAAATCTACAAGATATAAGGCCTGAACAAGCACAGACTTGCTATGAGTTCAGAAACTCAGTGAAAGAATTAAAATTACAAAGCACCTCTTGCAAAATATACTTCTTGAAAACCACACAAAACACTGTGCAGTAACCCCTGCTTAGTGCTTGGAGGTAAGTATCCTGAAGGACACACACTTAGCCCTAGGAAGGAAGCTTGATTTTATTATCAAGGGAGCCAAAGGGGTTCCAGGCTTTCTTTGTATTTACTGTTTTATAATTGCAGACAAAATGGAAGTCAAGAAGTGTGCAGACCTCAATGCATTCATAATTGTACAGCTCCATTTATATATATTTTTTAAAATATTTATTTATTTATTTTGGCTACACCGGGTCTTAGTTGCAGCACACAGGATCTTCATTGTGGCATGCGGGATCTTTAGTTGCGGTACATGGACTTCTTAGTTGTGGCATGCAGACTCATTTGTGGCATGCGGACTTCTTAGTTGTGGCATGTGAACTCTTAGTTGTGGCATGCATGTGGGATCTAGTTCCCTGACCAGGGATTGAACCCAGGCTCCCTGCATTGGGAGCGTGGAGTCTTACCCCCTGGACCACCAGGGGAATTCCCAGCTTGATTTGTAGATTCTTGCAGATGAACCACTAACACTGACACTTTTTTACACAAAGTCTCTTTTGCAAGGATATATTAAACTTAACAGGATAAAGAGGAACTTCTGCAATATAATGCTTGAAACTATGCACAGTAGCTGTTGGACATAGTAATAAAGAGGCCTTGAAAAATTGTCTTTGTCTATAAACTGCTGCCCTTTGGAAATAAAAGCTCTCTCATGACCCCTGGGCTACTCCCTTGTGACACACAGTGCCACAAACATCATAGTGAAAAGTCAATACCAAACCTAGTTTAAGATGAGTTTTGTACATTTGCTTCTATACAATCAGGAAAAAAAGAGATACAATTTGTATCAACAGAAGGTCATTTCTGGTTATTTGAGGCATTGCTCCTAGCCGCTTTGATTCATACACATTTTATGAGAAGAATGACAATTGTTTTTGGAAATAAGAAATACATACGCTGCCCTAAAAATATTTCCTGTATTGGGAGGAGCTTACAATTTTTTTGAGTACTAAACATGAACATGTTCCAGATGAATTGCAGCTGACAAGATTAATCTTGTGCTTCCCTGTACGTTGTGCAGCTAGTGGATACAGTGGTGTCATTGATGGTTTTGGTAGGAAGATGAACTAACTGGCACAAAGGCAGTAGAGTCATCTAAGATTGTCAAATACCCTGATTTAGACATGGGACAGATTTAGAAGGTCCAAGAAGCTGAAGGTATAAAATGGTGTTTGTGTGAAATAGCAAGCACGTCACTCTCTATGGACCTACCTGACAGAAAATAATTTTACATCTCAGTATGCTGGGGGATAGAAAGATCAGAGGGTAGGAGGTGAATGTGAACTGTGGTTAACTGAAGAGAAACACTGAGATGAAGTTTTGATCAACTAGGACAGAGACACAAAGCCAGAAAGCAGCATGCAAGCCATTATCAAACCACCAGAAACAACCCTGACTACAGTCTCACATTCGGAGTGTTTCACAGTAAGAAACATTTATAGGCAGTGTCACACCTTCTCATGAAGAAACAAAAGGCCAAGACCAGGCCTTCTCAACTTTCATGAAAAAACGACCATAGAAATTAGCAAGTTCCAGCTCAAGAAATACTGAGCTGGTCATGGTTCAAAATGTTGCAATATACAATGGATTCAAAAAGGGGTTCATTTAGTGCAGCTGTTAAAAAACCAAAAACAATAAACACCTCTTCTAGAGGCATTTAGCTACAAAGGTTCCCACCCTGAGCAAGATACAAGTTGCGCAAATGGTGCCCTCAACACAAAGTCCTGCCTTCTTTAGTAATGCATTTAAGAATTACCTAAGGTCAAGTGCACACTCTTTGTGTGCATTTGAAGTGTGTAACTGAGCCAGCTATTAGCAAAGATGTAGCATCCCCTTTTGGAAGCTGCCTTTTTTCCACCTAGAAAATCCCCTAATTTTGTTTCCTAAAGAAATTCTGCTCCACCAATGATCAACCTTATTGCCCAAAGGGTGGTTGGAAGGACAAAGTGGATTACATGGCTGTGCATTACATTTCATCCTGTAGTGTTGAATACTGCATAGGTCAGAAGTCCAAAGAGCATCCATTAGACCCTCCTTGAATGCAGCTTTTGTGTCCATCATTTAACGCCAAATGAGTTTGGCCATCTCTCCTGGGATTAAGGGAAGCGGATTCTGGTAGGAAATCCCTTGGTCCTGGTTAAACTCTTCTGTGCTTGTCTAGCACACGCATCTACTATGCTTGGAACTTGAGCTTATCCATCAGCTCCTCTGCAGAAGAAGGCTTCAATCTGATCCCTAATTTACTGAGGTGAAGAGAATTAAAAGCTAAGAACTGTCAATAAATGTTGACAAGTAAAAAGTGCAAAGGAAATAGAGCCAGTTTGCTCTGGTGCCTAAGAAAGCAATGTTCAAATATTAGGATGTAGTTTCACTTTCAAAACTAGTTGAAACTATGAAATGTGACATAAAATCAAGTCTGATTTGTGATCTACACAGCTGTAGACTAAGGGCTGTGCAGAGCCTGTCTTTTTATCATCACTATATAAAAGGTTATATAGAGATATACACACACACCTCTCAAACAAATACATACAGTCATACATGCAATATAATTGCTAACAATAAGTTTGAAATATAGCTCTAGAAGCTTCGATGTGACCCTATAGCTCGGTTAATAAAGGTATTGAATGGTCAGATATCCATGCAATAAAGTATGCATTTACTTTTAAATACCTTTAAATATTCCTATTAAAAATCCTAAAAGGTTAATTCAACATATGGATTGATCCTGATGCTCTTGCTCTCTAAAATTAGATATATCATCGATACTTTGTAATATAGAATATGTGACTAAGAAAACAGTTGGTAATGGAATCCCTTGGAGTTTCTTGCATTTGGACCTTTCCCCTGGGTTTTGTCCTCCATTACCTGCATGGTGCAGTGTAAAAGGGCATAGGACTTGGAGTCAGAGGACTTGGGTGTGAGTCTTTACTTGGTCACTTGCTAGCAGTGTGACCTCGGCAAGTCACCTAATCTCACTGAGCTTCAGTTTCCTTGTCTAGAAAGCAAGACATTAGTAAGACTTACCTCACAGGGTTGTTATGCACATCAATGACATAAACACTCTGTAACTTGTAAAGTGTAACACAAAATTATTAGTTACTATTATCATAGTATTAGTGCATTATTGGTATTCATATTTATATTTGTAAAATGAAATAAGTCCTATGTCATGTCAACGTGCAGCCCTAAGCTTAGAAACAATCAAGGCTGCTAGTTGCTGGGCATCTGCTGTGTGGGGATTCTTCTCCATCACTGCAAGGACGATGTTTGAAGGGAAAATATTGCAGAGGTTCTTGTAGGTCTGATACTGGTGCTCTGGGATCATATGCTCCCTGGAATCATTGCACATTCCAACCCAAGGATTCATCCAAAGCTGCTCCATCTTTTCAGGCACGCTCCGTACCATGACTGGCTCATAGCATGGTTGCATGAGGCTGTTACTCAAGGGATAGGAGTGGTAGCCATAGGAGTCAGTTGCACAGGGCAGTGGGTCCCAGCTGGCATGTTGTTCCCGGCACAGAGGAGGGCGTCTTTGCCTCATGGGGTTGCTCTCATACAGACGGGAATCAGAAATGCTGTCCATCCGAGTCATCACCAGGGCACGTCCTGGCTGGGGAGTTGCCCCAGGATGGATATTGGGAGGCATGGGATAGTCCCCAGGACAGCTGGAGTGTGCTCCAGTTGTCGGGTGCTGGGCATGTAGAACTAAGTGGGGGACTGATTGTTTGTTGGGGGCTTGCTTAGAGTCCTCTGGGCCATAGCTCTGCACTCGCGTTAAGGCTTCATGGTAACCATGAGGAAAAGGCTGAAGATGATTCTGAGATGCTGAGCGATGCAGCTTCAAACTACCTTCAGGATGAGTATCAGCTACAGCCAAATACAGGTTGTTGTAAGAGGAATAGCTGTCGTTCCTGCTATGGCTCATACGATTGTCAGGACAGAGGTTGGGATTCCGGGCGTACAACCCCCGGTCTGTTTCAGCCATGTAGTACTCTCTATTATGCATGCTGTTGATGTTCAATTTGGAGAAGTCACCTAACATTGAATAGTAGCCGTGGTCCCCCAAAGACTCAAACTTTGGGTATTGCTCAGAGTAGCTAATAGGGGTCCCATGGCTATTGGTAACCAGGATCGGGGGGTACTGCATGCTGGTCATGTGCTCCAGTGAGGACTTCTGGTGGGAGAAATGAGAGGATCCTGGCACTGGGCTGCTGGCTGAACGGGTGTTGAGTGCACCCACTGCATGGCTTTTGGCGGGTGGGATTGTGGGGACACTTAGAGCAGTCACAAGTGAGGGGACAGAGCTGGCCTCAGGCTTACGGGCAATGGACAGCCATTCCTCAGGCTCCACAGCCACGGAACGGATGCTGGGATCCGATTGGCGCTTGGGGGCCACACGTTTGACTTCTGAGGTTATGTCACCTTTGGTACTAGACAGCCCTGTGCCACACTTGGCCAGGGTGCCTTCACTCATGGTTTTCACTGTGGACAGTTTGGCACTGATGCGGAGCTCATCAGCCACCGAACGCTGCGGTTGGTTGGCCCGCTCCGGATGGTAGTATTTGCACTTGTGGCCGTAGGTGCATTTTTTGCCTGAAAAATAATGCCTTGTGGTAAGACTCTCTCTCAGAGTAGTGCAACTCTCTGTGCCAGAAGCTGTCGTAACAATCTGGTCACTCAGGTTAGAGTTTTACTGTTTGGGGTTAAGGCAGAAAATTAACTGTTCATAAAGATAGGAGACAGACAACACCACGGTGGCATCACACACTGTGAGGGGAGAGAGAAGTGGAAACCTGGGGAGGAAGCTGCAATGCGAAAGCTAAGAGTTGAGCCATTGAACAGCCTTCATTTTCCTGTAATTCACAACTTTGCCTAGGTATAACCCACATGCTGAGGCAGTGTAGGGCAGCAGCAGGCAGGGTGGTTCAGTGCAAAGAGCACCGGCTTGGAGGCCGGTCAGACCTGAGTTTGAATTCCAGCTATGTCACTTACTAGCCCCGTGACCTTGGTAAGCGATTTTACTTTCTGTGCCTCATTTTCCTATTCTGTAAACAAGGCTCATAATAATACCTTTATTATAGGGTCATTGTGAGGATTAAATGAAAATAATGAACATGAAATACTCTATGATATGAATAAATGATAGTTGAGAACAAACACCTAGTCATCCTATAAATAAATGACTATCCAAAAAGAGTGAACATTCAAAGTAGCCTCAGACCAGGCATCCCATGTCATATTATTAGGCTCACAAATTTGTATCCTAGGGACTTGGGTAAGATCATGAAAGTACTCTAGAAAACTATATTTTAAAAAGGAAATGAAAATAAAGTTTGAAAGCAAACTGGAAAGTACAGATTGGAAGAAAAGGGTATTATTAGTTGACAGAGTGTGCAGTCACCTGCCTGAAAGACATGTCCTTCTTCAGGCCAAACCCAATTTGGCATTGCCCTTTCTGATTCCATAGGCCAAGTGGGTTTCTGCACTTCCCTACACCCAGCAACCCTGCTCAGGACAGAGGCAGCTAGAACACATGCATCATTTTAACTAGTGACAATTATTCTTTCCTTCAATCCTAGTTACCTTTTCCTCATGTAATTTCTAAGATGTTTCTTTAAATGCCTAACTGATAATACATGAAGACACAGACTTTAACTCAGAAAGTGGACAAGCCAGGATTTTCCCTTTGGAAGGGAAACCTTGAAGAGAAAAGTATTTACAGAGTTCTCATGTTTCTCTCAGTACAGAACTTGGTTCTGCACATAGGTACTCACCATAAGGGCATGGTTGCTTCTTGTGTTCAGGGACAACGGGTCTCTTTCTTAAGAAGTTTTCAAGGCTTGGGCCATGGCGTCCTAAAGGATCATCTGGAGGCATAAATCTGAAAGCAAGCAAGCAAGAGGCAAATGTCTTCCATTCTGTCTCCACTATCCCTTATCAGGAGTTCAGACCATCACTACCTCTTGCCTATACTGTTGTCACAGCCTTCTAATGGCCCTTCCTGCCTCAAGTCTATCTTCTGCTAAGCCAGCAGTTCTTCCCTCTATTTCCACTTTAACACAAAAAAGGAATGATTTTTCCCGTGCATCATTCTTCTGTGGATTATAAGTTCTAGCCATACTGGCATGCCTGCTGGTTCCCCCAACATGCAATCCACTTTCACATCTTTATAGCTTTATTCATGATGTCTTCTTTACCTGAAATGCCCAGCAGCCCTCTTTCCTCTGCAGAAACTTCATCTCAAATGTTATCTCCTCTGTGGGGCTTTTTCCTATCATTTCACATAGACAAAGCAATTTAAAAAAATTCTAACCATAGCACATGTCATGACACATTGTGGGAATCTTTCTCTTCTCCAGTACACTTTGAGCCTCTTAAGGGTGAGTCCTGTTACTCATTCAGCCTTTTATCCCCATGGTGACCAGCATAATGCACTGTACACAGTAAGTGTCCAGCAAATGTTTATTGAAATGAAATGAAATCTATCCCTAGTAGTAACTTGGATTTAGGCTATTCAGAGCCTACAGGAAAGAAACATACTTGTCATTCACAAAAGAATACATCAGCAACCGCTCCTCTATAAACTTCTTCCATTCTGGCTTTTCAATTTGAAGGTCTCGGTAGTTATCATTGGATACAATGATGCCATCAGAATCAAAAGCCAGTTTGACTATGAACCGGTCATCATAGCAAACAACTCTCCTGCCCTGGACCCTTCTGGATGGTGTGAAGACAAGAATCTTTTCCTTCTCCAGTTTACGTAGGATATCTTGATCTGTTGAAATACGGATTATATGCCAGAGGGTAGAAATAACCTTTGGAAATCAACAGCATTATCCCCATATTACAAATACAAAAGTTGGTACTAGATTAATATATTATTTGCCCGTAGAGAGAAAGTGGCCTCTATTCCTGGCTATGGCACCAATTTGGATTGTGACCTTAGGCAAGTTACCTTCCCCTTTGCATTCCAGTTTTCTTTCTGATGAAATGAAGGAAATAGATTCAATGACATCTAAGTTTTTAAAACCTACCATGAACAGTGAGAAATAACACTGATATCCTAGCATTCTTGAGGCTTGTTTTGCCCTTTGGCTGAAGCATCAGCTTTTGGTTGCTGAAGAAACCAGGGCAGTATGCTGAGGATGTGTCTGCCAGAAGGAGAATAAAGCATCCCTCCTAGGGACAACATTTTTGCCTTCTGCCTGAGGGAAAGCCATGACTAAGGAAAAACATTAAGCGGTAGCACGTGAGTACTGACCCCCTTTCCTTTTAGCTTCTTAATTACTGAGGAAAGAAGCCAGGATCCACTCTCAGACTGAGGCTGGGAGCCTGTTCAGCAGCTGGCAGATAGCTCCATGACACAGTTCTGACAGCCATTCACTGAACCTTCTCATTTTGCACAACAGGCAAGAGCTGATACTCAGAGGACTGGGGTATTTATGCTCTCAAATGCTGTAAAGAGCTAGCTTCATATACTACTACAAGTGAATGTAGTGATCCTCCTGCCAATAGGGCCACATCATGACTTTTGTGGACTTTAGGCACTTTTGCCTTCATGGGTCCCTTCTTCCATTAAAGAAATATTAAAAATTATACTTTACAACTGGGTTAGTATAAAAACAAACAATCCAGTTAGGTACATTATTATACATTCATTGTTATATTCAATTTTCCCCTCTGATGTTAAAAAAATAATAAAATTAAAACTTTTACATGGGACCCTAAAAGTATCCATCATAGGCCCTAGGCACTGGGCCTCCTGTGCCTCATGGATAAGTTCGCTCTGAATGCCATGGGACTTTTCTCTTTTTCTATTCTACCCCCTAATCTGCAAATCCCACAGTCACTTATCTGGTACAGAATAAGATCCATTGTCTACTATGGTTTCTTTAGTATTTTGGAAAACTCAGATTCATCCCCCTTTAGTCTGAAGTCTGTGGTCAAATAGAAAAAACACTCCTTTTTTTCAACTGTGTGCTTTATTCTTTGCTTGAAATTGAAGTCTTTATTTAACTGCTGTATGCCACAGCAAAATGGTTTATTTGGATCAGGAAAAATATGCTTTAAAATATACTTAATAAAAACATTTTAAGTATACTTAATAAATTTAGAAAAGTAATTATCTAATTTGGGAGCATCAAGCTGTCCCCAAACTATCTTGCCAGCTTTGCCTCTGGATGAGAAGAAATGTCTTATATGAAATGGTACCTGTAATTGGTGCATCAGGGCGGGATTGCTCCTTTCTCCACGCAGGCACAAATACAGTAATGTCTTTATGGCCTTTATCTAGAAACCATTCCACAGCAAGTTGTATTCCTCTGCAGGAGAACTCTTCTTTATTCCCATGGCTTCAGGAAGATAGAGAATGAGAGTAGAGAAGATTGACAACAGGTAGCAAAGAAATACTCCGAACAGGCTTTTTCTTAGCACCAAGGCATTAACGACAGACATATTATTTCTTGAGGATGGCAAAAATGTATTTTTAAAAAAAACAAATTCTTTTTTATTCCATCATTACAAATATTGCAGTTATTATTACACATTCATTCAAGGCCACACCTCCCAACTTATAGCAGCCTTAGTGACTATTTCCTATCATTATTTCCATTTTCTCTCATCTCTTTCTGTTTCTATTACCACTTTCTTTTCAAAGATTCAGATATTTATCAGATGAAAAAAGAAGAGGTGTCACCAGAGGTTTAGATAAAGTTTATATTGAGGATTAATTGGAGATGAATTTTAATCACATATAGTAAGCTTATAAAACAACTGATAGCAAAAAAGGCACACATAAATGCTGACTGAAAAGTTATCACATTTAATTAAATATGATGTGCCAACAAAAGTCACAGTCTTGAAAATTTTAAGATGTGGGAAATGCTTACAGTGTAATGCTAAAAGAGAAAAGAAAGGATTTGGACTACATGTAATGTAATCTAAATTTTATAGAAGAAAGTATATGTACAGTATTCTTTCCTTATTGTGGCTTCACTGTGTGCAGTTCCACTTACCCATGGTCAACTGCAGTCCAAAAATATTAAATGGAAAACTCCATAAATAAATAATTCATAAGTTTTAAATTGTGCACCATTCTGAGTGATGAAATCTGGTGAAATCCCATTCCATCCCACCCCAGGAGGTGAATCATCCCTTTGTCCAGCATATCCCATCTCTGAGTCACTTAGCAGCATCTCTGTTATCAGGTTGGCTGTTGCAGTATCATAGTGCTTGTGTTCAAGTAACTCTTATTTTACTTAATAATGGCTCCAAAGTGCAAGAGTAGTGGTGCTCGCAATTTGGATATACTGAAGAGGGGCCATAAAATGCTTCCCTTAAGTGAAAAAGTGAAAGTTCTTGACTTAAGGAAAGAAAAAAATCATATGCTGAGGTTGCTAAGGTCTACTGTAAGAACGAATCCTCTATCCATGAAATTGGAAGAAAGAAAAAGAAATTCATGCTAGTTTTGCTGTCGCACCTCAAACTGCAAAAGTTAAGATGGAAAAGACACCGAATTTGTACAGTAAGATATTTAAGAGAGAGACACACTCATACAACTTTATTACAATATACTGTTATAATTGTTCTATTTTATTATTAGTTATTATTGTTAATCTCTTACTGTGCTTAATTCATAAATTAAACTTTATCATAGGTATGTATGTATAGGAAAAAGCAGAGTATATACCAAACAGGGTTTGGTATTATCCCTAGTGTCAGACATCCCCTGGGGTTCTTGGTACGTAACCCCCACCCCCACCCCGTGGATAACAGGGGACTACTGTAAAAAGTTAGAAAAACTATTTTAGCAGGGAAGAGCCAATTTTGACTCCATGCTGGATCTGTTTCTTTGACCTTAGCATTTGCTTTTCGTTGCTTTTGTTATTATAGCCATACATAACGGCCTGCCTCAGGGAACCCTACCCACCTGTGAATGGCTGCAAGAAAAAAGAAATTAACACATCCCTTCCCATTCCAGGAGATGTTTTTCAAGACTGATGGCCCTTTTTACTTTACTTCCTCCCCACCTCTCCCTCTCTATTCTGACTTTTTACTTTACTTCCCTCTCTGATTCTATAAAAGAAACTGGCAACCAGACCCTAATAAGATGGGTTTTGGGGGGACCCTAGTCTGCCATCTTCTCAGTCTGCTGGCTTTCCGAATACAGTAGCTATTCCTTGTCTCAACACCTCGTCTCCCAATTTATTGGCCTGTTGTGCGGCGAGCAGAGCGATCTTGGACTCGGTAACAAATTTAGCTTAGCCAGCCAGGAGCCTTGCGGCTTGTGGCTAGGCGGCGCCAGTCAGGGAATACTGGGGCTAGGCCCTAGCAGCTGCGGGGACCATTTGTCCTGAGGGTGTTCCCTTCAAAATTCCCTGAAGTGGCGCTGGCTACCCCAGCTCTTGGCAGTTGAAGCAAGGAACCGACAAACTTCTATAAATCGACAGACTCGATTTTGGAGAGTAAGTCGCTCTGCCGTGCACATTAGAACATATTTCCCCCTCAATTTGGGCTTTTCCTTTACAGGACAAACCAGTTTGTTTGGTTGGGGTACCCTGTTGGAGAGGGGAATTGTTGGGGAACCGGTTTCGTGGGTTTGGTTTTGGTTTTGTTGATGTTGGAATTTGTGCTTTTTGTGTTGGAATATGTGTCTTTTGTGTTCTGGTGTTATAAAACTTACAAAAATGGGAAATACTCCATCTATGCCAAAGGAGAGCCCTTTGGGGCGTATATTAGATAAATGGGCAAAACATAGCTGTGAGCCTATGACTAAGAAAGATATGATATACTACTATAATAGGGTACAGATCCAATATATGTTAGGAACAGAAGAACAATGGCCCCTGAATGGCTCACTCAATTATTTTATTTTTATTTTTATTTTTTTGCAGTACGCGGGCCTCTCACTGTTGTGGCCTCTCTGGTTGCGGAGCACAGGCTCCGGACGCGCAGGCTCAGTGGCCATGGCTCACGGGCCTAGCCGCTCCGCGGCATGTGGGATCTTCCCGGACCGGGGCACAAACCCGTATCCCCTGCATCGCCAGGCGGACTCTCAACCACTGTGCCACCAAGGAAGCCCTCAATTATTATATGATATCGCAGTTAGAAGTGTTTTGCAAAAGAGCAGGGAAAAGAGATGAGATTCCATATGTAGAAGCATTTATGCTATTGCATCAGGAGGAAAAGGAGTCAGAGGGCTGTCACCTTATGGTGCAGCGGTCTGAAAGAAAACCTAAGGGGGAACCTATTCTACAAGGGGAAGAGGGAGAAAATGAGAGTGGGGATATGTTATTTCAAAACTTAAGCCTCCCTCTAGCCTATCCAGCTCTCCCAGCGGCCGAGCAAGCTGCCCCGGCAGTTGTTCCAACTGCCCTCTGACCCATGCTGCCAACATATTCACCACCTCCTATTTACCTTACCCATGGGGATCAAATAATAGTTTCTATGTTAACCCCTGGAGCACAGGAACCTGGTTTAGTATCACCATCTAAGACCCGACAGAACACCCAATTTGGACCGGGAGCCGTTTCCGCAGCAGGGCAATTTCCCTTGCTCCGATATCCTCTAAGAGGCCCGGGGACTCCCTTGGACTTGAGGTGCCCGATTCTAACTTTCCCACAAGAGCCCCCAGGTAACATTGACAGTGAGGAATAAGTTGATTGACTTTCTAATAGATATGGTGTCACATATTCTGTGGTAAACACCATAGTGGCACAGAAAACATCTCAGTCTATCCTGGTCATGGGAGTTTCTGTAGAAGTACAAAACCATTTGTTCTTACAACCTCTAGAATGCCAGCTAGGGGACCTCACCCTACAGGGCCATGGATCCCAAATGAATATGGATCCCTCCTCCCCCTAGGTACAGGCCCTTTTGGCTATGCATTTCATGGCCCAGTCTGCCCCAGCCATCAGGTGCAAAATTCAGAAAGCAACTGCTGGTCTTCAGACTCCAAAGAACGATTTGCTCCAATTGGCTTATTTGTTTTTCAATAATAGGTATATGGCCAAAAATGCTGAATGCATGGAGAGAAATATGCAAAAGGCCCAAATGATTGCAGTGGTTTTGTCTGCTCAGAGACCACCAACTGTGAGGCTGGCTTTTCCTGGACCACTAGGCCCATGGATACCCAGACAGGACCAATATACCCTTTGTGGACAAAAGGGGCACTGGAAGGAGAGTTGCGATCGATGTGCCCTTTGCAAACAGCCAGGGCATTGGAAGAAGGAATGCCCCAGACATCAGAGAGTGATGGGGGCCCCTCAGCCATTGACGGTTTCACAATCAGAAGACTGAGGGGGCCCGAGGCCAAAAGTGGCTCTGCCTAGAGATACCATCTACATAATAAATGTTGAGACTTGGGTGGTCATTGATGTGGCAGGCCTCCTGATAGAATTTTGCTTATAGATACTGGTGCAACCTTTCCGGTCTTAACCCAAAGTATTGGAAAACTTAGTAACCATAAAGAGTATGTAATGGGGGTGTCAGGGAAAAGGCAGGGGCACACTTTCCTGGAACCCCTTTTGTGCAACATCAATGGCCAGCTGTTTTTACATTCCTTTCTGTTTGTGCCTGACTGTCCCATCCCTTTAATGGGAAGAGGTTTATTAACTAAGTTAGGGGCCACTATATTTCTTGAGGGGCAAGGGAACCACCCTCACAAATTTCTTAAACCTAGGGAAGATCCTCAAAAATATTTGTACATAGATTACCAAAATAGGAGGCCACTGGTCTGACTAAATTAATCACAGCTGATATTCAGAGCCTGATTGGAATTTTGGAAGAGGCCTTCTCCCCTAAGCTAAATGAGGAAAAGTAAAACTTTCCAACATAGGTAAATGGTTATGTTAGTCCTTCAATATCATTGAGGTAGCCACCCGATTCTTTGAAAAAAGAAAAACAAAACTGTCCTTGTTTTACAAATGTAGTCTTTACAAAACCAGGAGTGTGGCTCCAAAAATAATCCAAAGCCCACCAATCCTTTTACCACTCCCAAACCTTCCCTATTTATCTTAAGAGGCTTGTAAGTATTAAACAAAGGGGAAACAAAGTCATCCTAAGAGAAACTTGCCTGTATCTTTGAGATGCCAATGTGCTATCTGGTCTTCTCAGGAACCCTTATCTCTGCCATCGTTTTAAAATGCAAATTTTGAAAAAGAGGGTAAAGTAATTTAGAACTTGACTTGTTTTCCATAAATATTAGTAAAAAGGGTTTAGCCATCTAGACAAGCGAGCTTGATTTGTTCCATCTGCCAGAAACCCAATTTTAATCCAACCTCTTAAAAGATAGTTTCCTTACCCAGAGAGGGAAAAGAGGAAAGAAAATAGGCAGGCCCAATTATTGGCAGCCCTACAGGGGCAACCCCCATCCAGAGAAACCCTGACCCATCCCAGCAGAAGCCAAGACGGATGTTGGGTTTGTAGAAAGCCTGGCTACTGGGCGGGGGGAATGCTTCCACAAGGGCAAGCCTCCTCAGATGCCTTGTCCAAAATGCCAAAAAAGTGGCCGTTGGGGAGCCAACTGCCCCTTGGGCTAAAGGGCCCCGGGGCCAGGGGCAGCCCCTCAGATGACCCTGGATTGACGGGACCCTCCGCTCCAAATGGCCCCCCTGTTTAACGTCAGTATTACTGGATTGGAACCAAGGGCGAACCTGGATGTGGCAGGTAGGACCATATCTTTCTTATTGGATACAGGGGCCGCTTACTCTGTCCTAGTTTTCCTTCTCTGGACCCTTCTCCGACTCCTGTCAGGGTACAGGAGTCTCAGGTAAACTTACTACTAGGCCCTTTACTGTCCCTTTGTGTTGTTACTGGGAAGGATATACTCTCTCTCATTCCTTCCTGGTCATACCTGAATGCCCCCTTCCACTGTTCCCAGCAAGCTGGGAACCAGATTGCTACTTGGGGGAACCACCCCAGTAACACCCCTCCAGTTCTTAGTCTTAGAGACACAGCCCCCTCTGAGAACTGGCACACCAGCCTTAGATAAGTTGTCAGTAGACCCCCAGGTCTGGGCTGATAGAATCCCAGGGAGAGTTATAACCGCCTCCCCAGTGCTTATCACCTTAAAGGAGCCAACCTCTTTCCCCAATCAGAAACAATATCCAGGGCTTCCCTGGTGGCGCAGTGGTTGAGAGTCCGTCTGCCAATGTAGGGGACACGGGTTCGTTCCCCGGTCTGGGAGGATCCCACATGCCGCGGAGCGGCTGGGCCCGTGAGCCATGGGCGCTGAGCCTGCGTGTCTGGAACCTGTGCTCCGCAACCAGAGAGGCCACAACAGTGAGAGGCCCGCATACCGCAAAAAAAAAAAAAAAAAGAAACAATATCCAATTTGCCCAGAAGCCCAAAGGGTACTGCAGCCTCTCATATCCAGATTTTTACAACACGGGCTACTTATTCCTTACAGTTCTCCTTGCAACATCCCTATCTTACCTGTTAAGGAGCCAAATGGAGAATACAGACTGGTCCAAGACTTAAGAGCTGTCAATGAGGCAGTTGTCCCACTCCATCCAGTAGTCCCCAACCCATACAACCTGTTGGGGACCATCCCAGGCACAGCCTCCTGGTTTACTGTGTTAGACTTAAAGGATGCTTTCTTTTCCATACCTCTGGACCCCCAGTCCTACTACCTCTTTGCTTTTGAGTGGCATGAGGAAGGGAATAGAGGACAACTCACCTGGACAGTCCTACTTCAAGGGTTCTGAGACAGCCCTCACCTTATTGCCCAGGCCCTGGCCAAGGACCTCCAAGATCTATACCTGGAGGAAGGGACTATCATCCAGTATGTGGATGACCTTATTTGCTCCCAAAACCATGAGAGAGCCTTAACTCATGCTACCCAGACCTTCAATTTTTTGGCCAAAAAAAGCTATAAAGTTTCTAAGTCTAAGGTCTAATTGGCACAGCAGGAAGTCAAATATCTGGGAGTAATCCTCTCCCCAGGGGAACGAAGTATCTCCCCATATAGAATACAAGGGATTTAGATCTGCTGGAACCAACTATCTGAAAGCAGCTCTGAGCCTTTTTAGGCCTCATGGGGTATTACAGACTATGGATTCCTAATTACGGATTAAAATCACAACCTTTTTATGAGACCTTGAAAGGAAAATCTGACTCTAAACCTCTGCTCTCGGGCCCTAACCAAACCCAAGATTTCTAACAGCTAAAGACATTACTATCTCAGGCCCCATTCTTGGGAATCCCAAGAACTGATAGACCTTTCCAACTATTTGTGGCAGAAAATCAAGGGATGGCTTTAGGAATCTTAACTCAGGAACTTGGCCCTGTCTGGAGACCTGTAGGATATCTGTCAATGAGACTGGACCTGGTGGCTACTGGATGGCCCAACTATCTTAGGGTAGTTGCTGCCTTGGCCTTATTAGTGGAAGAAGCCTCCCCTGACAGTATATACCTCCCATCAGGTTACCTCTCTCAGAAGAGAAAGGCCATTTCTTGCTCACAGATAGCAGGATCCTCAAATATCAAGCATTACTGTTGGAGAATCCAGACTTATGTGTCATGGTCTGTTCCTCTTTAAATCCAGCTACCCTGCTCCCCCTACCTGAAGAAGGTCTACCAGTTCACCAATGTGAAGATAATATATCATTCCTTGTTGCCCCGACCAGATCTAACTGATATTCCACTTACAAAACCTGAGGAGGTTTGGTTTACTGATGGAAGTAATTTTGTTTCTGAAGGATGTAGAAGGGCAGGGTATGTGGTGGTCTCCTTGACACAGGTTATTGAGGCCCAGACTCTTCCCCCAGGGACCTCAGCCCAATTGGCAGAAATAATTGTTTTAACCCAAGCCTTAACCATGGCTGAAAATAAGGCCCTTAATATATATACTGACTCTAAATATGCTTTTTTGGTTCTGCATGCTCATGCTGTTATCTGGAAGTAATGTGGCTACTTGATGGTCCAAAACAACCCAGTTAAGTATGGACCTCAAATTCTCTCCCTCTTGGATGTAGTCCTCAAGCCTTTCCATGTACCAGTGATTCATTGCAGAAGTCACCAGAAGGGTGACGATGAAATAACAAAGGGAAATCGGCTAGCTGATCAGGCTGCCCGACAAGCAGCCCTTCAGCCCTTTGTGATAGAGGGTGCCTTAGTTCCTTCCCTTAGTTCTCTCCCTTCCCTGTCTTACCTGCCTAAGGAAATCAAATGGGCCATAAATCATGGGTACCACCTTGACCCAGATGGATGGTACTGGAGAGAGGACTTAACTCACCTGCCCCAGTCACTCCAGTGGAAAATTATTAAATTTTTGCATGAGGCCTGTCACCTAGGGAGAGATGCCTCATACCAGATTGTTTCTTCTATCTTCTCTGGGAAGGGACTTTACGATGTAGTTAATAAGGTAACCTCATCATGCCCTATTTGTCTGACTAACAATCCTCAGGGAAATAAGCCACCCCCATTGGCCCTTCTAGCTCAGAGACACAGAACATATCCAGGGGAAGACTAGCAAATGGACTTTACAATGGTTCCTCCCTACTGAGGATATAAGTACATTTTGGTGTTTCTGGACACCTTTACTGGTTGGGTGGAAGCTTTCCCCACCAGGACAGAAAAAGCTTCGGAGGTAGCCCAGAAGCTTTTAATTGAAATAATCCCTAGATTTGGCCTCCTGTTGTCTCTTCAGAGTGATAATGGTCCTGCCTTTGTTTACCAAATTATTCAGCAGATATCCAAGGCTCTAGATATTGAGTACCACCTTCATTCTTCCTGGAGACCCCAATCCTCAGGAAATGTAGAAAGAGCCAACCAACATTTAAAGAATACCTTAAGAAAAATAACCCAAGAGACCTCCCTTAGTTGGAAGGAAGCCTTCCCTATTGCTCTTTTAAGGGTCAGAACATCCCCAAAGGCCTTACTTTACCTTAACTCTTATGAAATGCTGTATGGTAGCCCTTTCTTATGAGGGGACCTACTGACATACTCTGTCACCTCCTTTGGACAATTCCAAAAAGCCCTCCAGAAACATGTGGTAAAAAGGCTTCCTTCCCCAGAATCTTCTCCTTGCCTCTACTCTCCAGTAACACAAGTATTCATCAAAACTTGGAAGGATGGCTCCCCTGGTTCTCAACTTCAGCTGACCTGGAAGGGACCCTATCCAGTCTTGCTGTCTTCTCCTACAGCTGTTAAAGTACTTGGGATCGCCATTTGAATCAGCCTGAAGTGATCCACAGTGTCTTTAGAGGAAATTTTTTGGTTTGCGGGTATACACCTCTTAGAGAGAAGCATTCTCAATCTTACCATCATGGTCCAGGAATCCTGGAAGGCTATGGTAGCAGCCATTGAGGAGCAACAGTCAGCCCTAGATTCTCTGGCTGAGGTGATTTTACAAAATAAGAGGGCCCTCAATGTTATAACACAGCAGTCCCCAACATTTTTGGCATCAGGGACTAATTTCATGGAAGACAATTTTTCCACAGACTGGGTGGGGGGCAGGGATGGTTCAGGCAGTAATGTGAGCGATGGGAAGCAGCAGATGAAGCTCCACTCACTTGTCCGCCACTCACATCCTGCTGTATGGCCTGGTTCCTAACAGGCCACAGACCGGTACCGATCCACAGCCAGGGAGTTTGGGACCCCTGTTATAACAGCTGAGGCCAGGGGTGTCTGTGCCCTGTTAAATGAAACATGCTGCTTCTATGTTAATATCTCCAGCCAGGTTGAAGAAAACCTTCTGGCTTTAAAGAAAAACATCAAAATAATAGAAGATCTGAAAGAGAGAGCAGGACAGGGCCCTAGTTGGCTTTCTACCTTCCTCTCCTCCATGGAGACCCAGATATGGACATAACTGTTGCCCTTGTTGGGACCATTAGTCCTGACAGCCTTTGTTTTGTTATTAGGCCCTTGTATCATAAACCTACTTGTTCGACTCATTTCAGAACGCATACAGGCTGTTCGATTCCAAATGGTTCTGCGAGGTAGCTACCAGCCCATTTAGCCTGGCCCTGAGACCAAGATCTACATGGGACCCCTTGATGATCATCACTCCAGCCTACCTCCTAGCTGAAGGAGAGCAAGAGGAGGGACCCAATCAAGACTCCGCCCCTTAACAGCAGGAAGCAGCCAGAGCAGTCATCGCCCATGTCACAAAGAATTGGGTCCCATACTCTTGAGGGGGGAATGTTAGGTAGTTAGTCAGACATTAGCAGCAAGGAGGTGACAGTGGTGAAAAGACAAGAAGGAAACTATCAAGTCACACCCCAACCCTCTGGGCACCCTCCCCTGACATTAGGAGCAAGGAGGCAACAGTAGCAAAAAGACAAGAGGGGAGTAGTTGAGTCATACCCCAACCATCTGAGGACCCTCCCCTGACATTAGCAGCAAGGAGGTGACAGTGGTAAAAAGACAAGGGGGGAATAGTCAAGTTATACCCCAACCATCTGAGGACCCTCCCCTGACCCCACCCAGAATGGGTGAAACTATGGTCAGGTGGTGGGCAATTTATCCTGATAAAGATAAAGAGGGAACCCAATAACACGAGGGAACTTCTCTGGGCTGCACATGCCCAGACCAGACAGGCGTATAACCTATAGTAAACCCAAACTCATTATACCATCATTATAATAAAATCTGTAAGTGGTTTTGCCCATCTGGGTAGGCTTTTCTTAGTGAATTAAGGGTAAGGGCATGCACAATAATGAACTTGTTACATAGTTCGGGACTGTCAATCAAATAATGATCCCCTGTCACCCATGATCATGACCCACCTCCTCACAGAACGCTCCTTACAAACACTCTTAAGCCTGTACAGGAGTGCTGGTTTCACTTCACAGAAATAGCCCACTCTCTCTCTGAGAGTGTAACTATGCTTTAGTAAACTTTGCTTTGCACTTAAGCCCAAAGTGGTAGCCTGCAATTCTTTGCTTGCTATCACAAGGACAGAGATTACTGGTCTGGGTCTTCCTTTGACCTCCTTAGTTGAAGCTATTTGACACAAGGCACGCCAACCCAGTAACACTACATAAGGGCCCAGTATGCAAAGTTTAGAGATCAATAAATATTTAAGGAATAAATGAATGAAAAAATGGAAAATAAATCCTGCAAGATGACCTGTTTTAGCCTGAACCTGCAAAATGTCCTTTTGCAATTTTAAAAAGCTAGGACCTAAAATCCTATCTAAAAAGCAATATAAAACCTAGGACCTGAAAGTTACAGAATGTTTTAGGGACACTACAACTCACTTTGTTCTGTCAAGTGGCTTAGATATGTCTCACGATCTAGGTTCCAAGCCAAATTCTGTCTAGCAGATGGGTCAGTGGCCTCTCTTTCTGACTTTTTTTTTTGTAGGGTTCAAATATTTGGGCTTCTCCTAGACTTAAAAAAGAACATGGTGGGGTGGCTTCCCTGGTAGCCCAGTGGTTAAGAATCCACCTGCCAATGCAGGAGGCACAGGTTCAAGCCCTGGTCTGGGAAGATCCCGCATGCTGCAGAGCAACTAAGCCCATGCATCACAACTACTGAGCCTTGGTGTTACAACTACTGAAGGCTGCATGCTTAGAGCCCA
Source organism: Lagenorhynchus albirostris (assembly GCF_949774975.1). Classification (NCBI taxonomy): domain Eukaryota; kingdom Metazoa; phylum Chordata; class Mammalia; order Artiodactyla; family Delphinidae; genus Lagenorhynchus; species Lagenorhynchus albirostris. Next base: position 77,747,616 of record NC_083116.1, read on the forward strand.
TGCTCTACAGCAAGAGAAGCCACTACAATGAGAAGCCTGTGCACCACAATGAAGAGTAGCCCCCACTCACCACAACTAGAGAAAGCCCATGTACAGCAATGAAGACCCCACACAGCTAAGAAAAAAAATATATGGTGGCGTTTACCTTTGAAAGCCTTAACTCCACTGAAATGGATCCCCCCCAACCCCCAAGGAAACAGCTCTCTGAATGAACAAACCCTTTAGGATTTTACCATACATCAATATGTGAATTACAGGTACACCACTATTGCAAATGTTAAACAAATGCTATTAATGACAAAGCATCATGATTTCAATGCAGTCTCATCCAATACATTGAGGAAAAACAGACATCAGTATATAGTTTGTTTAAGTACCAATCTCATGATAAAGTTACAGGAGAATGGGGAAAACAAAATGAATTCAGATTAATGGCACTAAAAATCATGAGCAGACTATGGCACTGAACTTTTGACCGTGTGAAATGTGATTGCAGAATAAATGGGACTCATCAGTAACTTTCCTAGTCATACAAGGAAGAGATGCTAACAAGGACACAGTTGGCAATTAAAAAAAAAATATGTTGTCCATTATGCACTATTTTAACATGCTCCTAAAAATAAGGTTGAGTGCTGATTTTTTTTTGCTCTCTTTAAGTTGTGTGAGGTATCTTTAACATAGTAAATCAACTACTATAAAAGATAAAAGTTTATCTTCCTATCAGCATGAGAGTTTACTATTGGCAAAGACTAGATATGTTGAAACTAATTACCTTGGTAATTAATCTCTTCATTATTCCTTACAAAGCAAAAGAACCTTACAAAGCAAAAGCGTCCTTCATAATCAGCAATCCTTGAACAGAATTCCAAATACAAGGAAGATCTTATATCACCATGAATTCAAAGTTCTCAAAGAAGTCCTGGGTTCTTCTCATCCCCACCCCCAAAACACAAAACACTTAAAGAAGAGTGGGTCTTGGGAAATGGGTCCAATCTAAAGTGTTTTGGGTGGCCTGATCTGGAAAAAAAATTGATTTTAGCAGATCCATACCTCTTCCCCTCAAGAATCACTCTAGTTTATGCCTATTAGGGAGGGGGGCAAAGTTACCTTTGGTCCTTTGGGCACAGAAATCACTCTCTGCTTTTCACCGCCCATTGCATCATTCTGATTCCTGGAATATTGTGTACAGGTCACTTAACTTTCTTGTTACTATGCTTCTAGTTTCCCCTCATTAAAACAGGGGAGATGTCTAGCCTCCTTTACATAGCCTATTATGATGCTGTGATTTTTAAACATATTTTAAAAAGGGGGAATCAAGATGGCAGAGTAGGAGGACATTTGTGGGAGCTCACCTCCCCCCACAAACACATCAAAAATATATCTACATGTGTAGCAACTCTCACTGAAAACTAACTGGAGGCTGGCAGAAAGGCTCTTCTACAACCAAGCCTATAAAGAAAGATCTGCAAGGAGTCAGGCAGAGAGGAGAAGTGATCAGTTTGGGACCTGTGCTACTAGCGGGGGACACAGAAGTAGAGGGGTATATCATAGGCTTGGAGATACTCCCTAGGAAGTGAGTGGATGCCAAATATATGGTTCTAGCCACATATTTGGCATTCCAGCACTGGGGTCTCACACTGGGAAGATGAGTCCCCTTACCTTGTTTGAAAACTGGTGGGACTTACTAGAGGGGCTGTGAGAAACTGAGACTCCATCATGAACAGTATGCATGCACACTTCCTTACTCCCAGGAACAAGGCAAAGAAAGCATATTGAAAACAGCCTGGGACTCTGGCTGGTTTCTCACAACTGCCCCAGAATCCACTCCAGCCCTCACTGGGCTACTGTTCCAACTCCACTTGCTCTGGCTCTGCCCTCCACTAGGGTGGAGGTGCTGCTGCTGGGGGAGAGTGCACACTTAGAGAGTATGGGACCAGCTTGGACCCAACCCTTAGGGCTTCTACTCCAGCATCTTGGACCCCAGCCCCCATAGTGTGGTGACAACCATTGATCATAGGAGAAGCCCCAGCTCACATCTGTTTCTGGCTCTAGCTCCTCCATATCCAGCCCTACCACCAACTAGGGTGGTAGCTGTCAGCACACACCTGGGGAAGATGTGACCTGTGCTCATTTCAGATTCAGCTCTCCCACCAAAGTCACTGGGCACACACAGACTGCATAAGGACACTCCCACAGAAGAACACCGCTTCAAGATCAGGAAAAGTAACAGTTTCACTTAATTCTATAGAGACAGAGAAAGTTAAACAAAATGAGAAGACAAAGGAATGTGTTTCAAATGAAAGAAAAAGAACCTGCCTTTGAAAAAAACCCCTAATGAAAGAGAGGTAAATAATTTACTAGATAAAGAGTACAAACCATTAGTAATAAGAAGGCTAACTGAACTTGGGAAAAGAATAGACAAGCAAAATGAGAATTTTAACAAGGAGCTAGAAAATATAAAACAACTGGTCAGAGCTGAAGGATACAATAACTGAAATGAAAAAAACACTGGAAGCAGACTAAGTGATACAGAAGATGGCATAAGTGCCTGGAAGATAGTCTAATGGAAACCACCCAATCAGAACAGTAAATAGAAAAACAAAATTAAAAAAAAAATGAGGATAGGGCTTCCCTGGTGGCGCAGTGGTTGAGAGTCTGCCTGACAATGCAGGGGACACAGTTTCGTGCCCCAGTCTGGGAAGATCCCACATGCCGCGGAGCGGCTGGGCCCATGAGCCATGATGGCTGAGCCTGCGCATCCGGAGCCTGTGCTCCGCAACGGGAGAGGCCACAACAGTGAGAGGCCCGCGTACTGCCAAAAAAAAAAAAAAAAGAGGATAGTTTAAGGGATCTATGGGACAACATCAAGCATACTAACATTCACATAAGGGTCACAGAAGGAGAGGAGAGAGAGAGTAAGAGGTAAAGAATGTAGTTGATGAAGTTATGGTTGAAAAATTCCAGAAGAAGAAGAGATTTCCATTCACAGGGAGCACAGAGTCCCAAACAACACGAACCCAAAGAGACACATACCAAGGCATATCATAATTAAAATGGCAAAAGTTAAAGACAAAGAAAGAATTTTAAAGGCAGCAAGAGAAAAACAAGAGTCACATACAAGGGAACTCCCCCAAAGCTATCAGCTGATGTTTCTGCAGAAACTTTGCAGGTCAGAATGGAGTGGCATGATATATTTAAAGTGCTGAAAGTGAAAAACCTACAACCTAGGATATTATACCCAGAAAAGATATTCAGAATTGAAGAAGAGAAAAAGCACTTCTGAGACAAACAAAAACTAAAAGAGTTCATCAGTATTAAACTGACCCAACAAGAAGTGTTAAAAGGTATTTTCTAAGTAGAAAATAAAAGGTTACAACAAGAAGTAAAAGTTTATAGGAAAGAAATAGTCCTGCTAGGAAAAGCAAATATATAGTAGATGTGGTGGATCAACAATTTACATAAGCAAGTATGAGACTAAAAGACAACAGTTGTAAAATAAACTATAATTACAATAGAGAGTTAAGGGGTAGACGTGATGATATAAAATATGACATAAAAAACACAAACTGTGGGGGGAAGGGAGTATAAAATGTAGATTTTTTAGAACGTGTTTGACTTAAATGACTATCAGTTTAGAACATGATCTATACATTTAGTTGTAGGTCAACATATACAAACCCCATGGTAACCTCAAATCAAAAACCTATGCTAGGGACTTCCCTGGTGGTACAGTGGTTAAGAATCCACCTGCCAATGCAGGGGACATGGGTTTGAGCCCTGGCCTGGGAAGATCCCACATGCTATGGAGCAGCTAAGCCCGGGTGCCACAACTACTGAGCCTGTGCTCTAAAGCCCATGAGCTACAACTACTGAGACCATGTGCCACAACTACTGAAGCCTGTGTGCCTAGAGCCCATGCTCCACAACAAGAGAAACCACCACAATGAGAAGCCCGCACACCGCAACAAAGAGTAGCCCCCGCTCGCCACAACTAGAGAAAGCCCGCATGCAGCAATGAAGACCAAACACAGCCAAAAATAAATAAATAATTTTATAAACATCAACAACAAAACCTATGATAGATACACAAAAACTAGAGAGAAAGGAACACAAGCATACCATTAAAAAATCATCAAACCACAAGAGGAAGAAAAGAATAGAGAATAACTACAGAAACCACCAGAAAACAAGTAACAAAATGGCAATAAGTACATACTTATCAATAATCACTTTAAAAGTCAATGGATTAATGCTCCAAATCAAAAGATACTATATATACAAAACCCTAAAATCTCCACAAAAAACTACTAAATAAATGAATTCAGTAAGGTTGCAAGATATAAAATTAATGTAAAGAAATCTGTTGCAGTTCTATACACTAAAAATGAACTGTTGGAAAGAGAAATTCAGGAAACAATCCTTTCCACCATCACATCAAAAAGAATAAAATAGTTAGGAATAAAGCTACTTATGGAGGTAAAAGGCATGTACTCAGAAAACTGTAAGACACTGATGAGAGAAATTGAGGAGGACACAAACAGATTGAAAGATATACCCTGTTTTTAAATTGGAAGAATTAATACTGTTAAAATGACTATATTACCCAATGCAACCTACAGATTCAATGCAATCCCTAACAAAGTATCAAGGGCATTTTTCACAGAACTACAACAAATAATTTAAAAATTTGTATGGAAACACAAAAGACCCCTAATAGCCAAAACAACTTGAGAAAGAAAAACAGAGCTGGAGAAATAATACTCCCTGAATCCAGACTATACTACAAAGCTACAGTAATCAGAACAGTATGGTACTGGCTCAAAAACAGACACATAACTCAATAGAAAAGAATAGAGAGCCTAGGAAAAAACACACACTTATGGTCAATTAATGTACAACAAAGGAGGCAAGAATACACAATGGAGAAAAGACAGTCTCTTCAATAAGTGGTGCTGGGAAAACTGGACAGCTACATATAAGAGAATGAAATTAGAAAATTCTGTAACATGACATAAAAAATAAATTCAAAATGAATTAAAGATCTAAATGTAAGACTGTAAACCATAAAACTCCTAAAGGAAAACATAGGCAGAACACTCTGACATAAATCAGAGCGATATGTTTTTGGATCTGTTTCCCAAAGCAAAGGAAATAAAAGTAAAAATAAACAAATGACACCTAATTAGACTTAAAAGCTACTGCACAGCAAAGGAAACCTTTGACAAAATGAAAAGACAACCTACTGAATGGGAGAAAATATTTGTTAGTGATATGACTGATATGGGGTTAATGTCCAAAATATATAAACAGCACATACAACTCAACGTAAAAAAGCCAAACAACTCAATTAAAAATTGGGCAGAAGGGGGACCTTGAAGATGGCGGAAGAGTAAGACGCGGAGATCACCTTCCTCCCCACAGATACACCAGAAATACATCTACACGTGGAACAACTCCTACAGAACACCTACTGAACGCTGGCAGAAGACCTCAGACCTCCTAAAAGGCAAGAAACTCCCCACGTACCTGGGTAGGGCAAAAGAAAAAAAGAAAAAACAGAGACAAAAGAATAGGGACGGGACCTGCACCAGTGGGAGGGAGCTGTGAAGGAGGAAAAGTTTCCGCACACTAGAAAGCCCCTTCGCGGGCGGAGACTGCGGGGGGCGGAGGGGGGAGCTTCGGAGCCGCGGAGGAGTGCACAGCAACGGGTGCGGAGGGCAAAGCGGGGAGATTCCCACACAGAGGATCAGTGCCGACCAGCACTCACCAGCCCGAGAGGCTTGCCTGCTCACCTGCCGGGGCGGGCGGGGCTGCGAACTGAGGCCGGAGCGCAGGGAGAGGACTGGGGTTGGCGGCTTGAACATAGCCTGAAGGGGTTAGTGCACCACGGCTAGCTGGGAGGGAGTCCGGGGAAAAGTCTGCACCTGCCGGAGGCAAGAGACTTCTTCTTCCCTCTTTGCTTCCTGGTGCGTGAGGAGAAGGGTTTAAGAACGCTGCTTAAAGGAGCTCCAGAGACGGGTGCGAGCCGCGGCTAAAAGCGCGAACCCCAGAGACGGGCGCGAGCCGCGGCTGAAAGCGCGGACCCCAGAGACGGGCGCGAGCCGCGGCTGAAAGCGCGGACCCCAGAGACGGGCGGGAGACGATAAGGCTGCTGCTGCCGCCACCGAGGGGCCTGTGTGCGAGCACAGGTCACTCTCCACACCCCTCTTCCGCGGAGCCTGTGCAGCCCGCCACTGCCAGGTTCCCGGGATCCAGGGACAACTTCCCCGGGAGAACGCACAGCACGCCCCAGGCTGGTGCAAAGTCATGACGGCCTTTGCCGCCGCAGGCCCGCCCCGCACGCCGTGCCCCTCCCGCCGCGCCGGCCTGAGTGCGCCAGAGCCCCCGAATCAGTGGCTCTTTTAACCCCGCCCTGTCTGAGCAAAAAACAGACGCCCTCCAGCGACCTACACGCAGTGGCAGGGCCAAATTCAAAGCTGAGCCCCTGGAAGCTGTGAGAACAAAGAAGAGAAAGGGAAATCTCTCCCAGCAGCCTCAGAAGCAGCGGATTAAAGCTCCACAATCAACTTGATATACCCTGCATCTGTGGAATACCTGAATAGACAACCAATCATCCCAAATTAAGGAAGTGGACTTTAGGAGCAAGATCTATGATATTTTTCCCTTTTCCTCTTTTTGTGAATGTATATGTGTATACTTCTGTGTGAGATCTTGTCTGTATAGTCTTGCTTCCACCATTTGTCCTAAGGTTCTATCCGTCCATGGTTTTTTTTAAAAATTTTTTTTTCTTAATAATCAATTTTAATTTTAATAACGTTATTATACTCTACCTTCGTTCTTTCTTTCTTTCTTTCTTTCTTTCTTTCTTTCTTTCTTTCTTTCTTTCTTTCCTTCCTTCCTTCCCTCCTTTAGACAACGAATCATCCCAAATTGAGGAGGTGGCCTCTGACAGCAAGATTTATGATTTTTCCCCCTTTACCTCTTTTAGTGAGGGTGTATGTGTATGCTTCTGTGTAAGATTTTGTCTGTATAGCTTTGCTTCCAACATTTGTCCTAAGGTTCTATCCGTCCCTTTTTTCTTTTTCTAAATAAGAATTTTTTAATTCAATAATTTTATTATACTTTATTTTATTTTTACTGTATCTTCTTTCTTTCTGTCCTTTTTCCTTCCTTCCCTCCTTCCTTCCTTCCTCCCTCCCTCCCTCCCTCCCTCCTTTCTTTCCTTCTTTCCTTCTTTGCTTCTTTCTTTCTTTCTTCCTTCCTTCCTTCCCTCCTTTCCTTCTTTCTTTCCTCATACTTCTACTAATTCCCTCTACTTTTTCTCCCTTTTATTCTGAGCCGTGTGGATGAAAAGCTCTTGGTGCTCCAGCCAGGAGTCAGGGCTCTGCCTCTGAGGTAGGAGAGCCAACTTCAGGACACTGGTCAACAAGAGACCTCCCAACTCCACATAATATCAAACGGTGAAAATCTCCCAGAGACCTCCATCTTAACATGAGCACCCAGCTTCACTCAACGACCAGCAAGCCACAGTTCTGGACAACCTATGCCAAACAACTAGCAAGACAGGAACACAACCCCACCCATTAGCAGAGAGGCTGCCTAAAATAATAATAAGGCCACAGACACCCCAAACACACCACCAGACGTGAACCTGCCCACTAGAGAGACAAGATCCAGCCTCATCCACCACAACACAGGCACTAGTCCCCTCCACCAGGAAACCTACACAACCCACTGAACCAACCTTAGCCACTGGGGACAGACATCAAAAACAGCAGGAACTACGAACCTGCAGCCTGCAAAAAGGAGACCCCAAACACAGTAAGATAAGCAAAATGAGAAGACAGAAAAACACACAGCAGATAAAGGAGCAAGATAAAAATGCACCAGACCTAACAAATGAAGAGGAAATAGGCAGCTTACCTGAAAAAGAATTCAGAATAATGATAGTAAGGATGATCCGAAATCTTGGAGATAGAATGGACAATAGAATGGACAAAATGCAAGAATCAGTTAACAAGGACCTAGAAGAACTAAAGATGAAACAAGCAACGATGAACAACACAATAAATGAAATTAAAAGTACTCTAGATGGGATCAATAGCAGAATAACTGAGGCAGAAGAACGGATAAGTGACCTGGAGATAAAATAGTGGAAATAACTCTTGCAGAGCAGAATAAAGAAAAAAGAATGAAAAGAACTGAGGACAGTCTCAGAGACCTCTGGGACAACATTAAACGCACCAACATTCGAATTATAGGCGTTCCAGAAGAAGAAGAGAAAAAGAAAGGGACTGAGAAGATATTTGAAGAGATTATAGTTGAAAACTTCCCTAATATGGGAAAGGAAATAGTTAATCAAGTCCAGGAAGCACAGAGAGTCCCATACAGGATAAATCCAAGGAGAAATACGCCAAGACACATATTAATCAAACTGTCAAAAATTAAATACAAAGAAAGCATATTAAAAGCAGCAAGGGAAAAACAACAAATAACACATAAGGGAATCCCCATAAGGTTAACAGCTGATCTCTGAGCAGAAGCCCTACAAGCCAGAAGGGAGTGGCAAGACATACTGAAAGTGATGAAGGAGAAAAACCTGCAGCCAAGACTACTCTACCCAGCAAGGATCTCATTCAGATTTGATGGGGAAATTAAAACCTTTACAGACAAGCAAAAGCTGAGAGAGTTCAGCACCACCAAACCAGCTTTACAACAAATGCTAAAGGATCTTCTCTAGGCAAGAAACACAAGAGAAGGAAAAGACCTATAATAACGAACCCAAAACAGTTTAGAAAATGGGAATAGGAACATACATATTGATAATTACCTTAAATGTAAATGGACTAAATGCTCCCACCAAAAGACACAGATTAGCTGAATGGATACAAAAACAAGACCCATATATATGCTGTCTACAAGAGACCCACTTCAGACCTAGAGACACATACAGACTGAAAGTAAGGGGATGGAAAAAGATATTCCATGCAAATGGAAACCAAAAGAAAGCTGGAGTAGCAATTCTCATATCAGACAAAATAGACTTTAAAATAAGGACTATTAAAAGAGACAAAGAAGGACACTACATAATGATCAAGGGATCGATGCAAGAAGAAGATATAACAATTGTAAATATTTATGCACCCAACATAGGAGCACCTCAATACATAAGGCAAATACTAACAGCCATAAAAGGGGAAATCGACAGTAACACATTCATATTAGGGGACTTAAACACTCCACTTTCACCTATGGACAGATCATCCAAAATGAAAATAAATAAGGAAACACAAGCTTTAAATGATACATTAAACAAGATGGACTTAATTGATATTTATAGGACACTCCATCCAAAAACAACAGAATGCACATTTTTCTCAAGTGCTCATGGAACATTCTCCAGGATAGATCATATCTTGGGTCACAAATCAAGCCTTGGTAAATTTAAGAAAATTGAAATTGTATCAAGTATCTTTTCTGACCACAATGCCATGAGACTAGATATCAATTACAGGAAAAGATCTGTAAAAAATACAAACACATGGAGGCTAAACAATACACTACTTAATAATGAAGTGATCACTGAAGAAATCAAAGAGGAAATCAAAAAATACCTAGAAACAAATGACAATGGAGACACAATGACCCACAACTTGTGGGATGCAGCAAAAGCAGTTCTAAGGGGGAAGTTTATAGCAATACAAGCCCACCTTAAGAAGCAGGAAACATCTCGAATAAACAACCTAACCTTGCACCTCAAGCAATTAGAGAAAGAAGAACAAAAAAACCCCAAAGCTAGCAGAAGGAAAGAAATCATAAAAATCAGATCAGAAATAAATGAAAAAAATGAAGGAAACAATAGCAAAGATCAATAAAACTAAAAGCTGGTTCTTTGAGAAGATAAACAAAATAGATAAACCACTAGCCAGACTCACCAAGAAAAAAAGGGAGAAGACTCAAATCAATAGAATTAGAAATGAAAAAGGAGAGGTAACAACTGACACTGCAGAAATAAAAGAGATCATGAGAGATTACTACAAGCAACTCTATGCCAATAAAATGGACAATCTGGAAGAAATGGACAAATTCTTAGAAATGCACAACCTGCCAAGACTGAATCAGGAAGAAATAGAAAATATGAACAGACCAATCACAAGCACTGAAATTGAAACTGTGATTAAAAATCTTCCAACAAAGAAAAGCCCAGGACCAGATGGCTTCACAGGCGAATTCTATCAAACATTTAGAGAAGAGCTAACACCTATCCTTCTCAAACTCTTCCAAAATATAGCAGAGGGAGGAACACTCCCAAACTCCTTCTACGAGGCCACCATCACCTTGATACCAAAACCAGACAAGGATGTCACAAAGAAAGAAAACTACAGGCCAATATCACTGATGAACATAGATGCAAAAATCCTCAACAAAATACTAGCAAACAGAATCCAGCAGCACATTAAAAGGATCATACACCATGATCAAGTGGGGTTTATTCCAGGAATGCAAGGATTCTTCAATATACGCAAATCTATCAATGTGATAAACCATATTAACAAATTGAAGAAGAAAAACCACATGATCATCTCAATAGATGCAGAGAAAGCTTTTGACAAAATTCAACACCCATTTATGATCAAAACCCTGCAGAAAGTAGGCATAGAGGGAACTTTCCTCAACATAATAAAGGCCATATATGACAAGCCCATAGCAAACATCATCCTCAATGGTGAAAAACTGAAAGCATTTCCACTAAGATCAGGAACAAGACAAGGTTGCCCACTCTCACCACTCTTATTCAACATGTTTTGGAAGTTTTAGCCACAGAAATCAGAGAAGAAAAGGAAATAAAAGGAATCCAAATCGGAAAAGAAGAAGTAAAGCTGTCACTGTTTGCAGATGACATGATCCTATACATAGAGAACCCTAAAGATGCTACCAGAAAACTACTAGAGCTAATCAATGAATTTGGTAAAGTGGCAGGATACAAAATTAATGCACAGAAATCTCTGGCATTCCTATATACTAATGATGAAAAATCTGAAAGTGAAATCAAGAAAACACTCCCATTTACCATTGCAACCAAAAGAATAAAATATCTAGGAATAAACCTACCTAAGGAGACAAAAGATCTGTATGCAGAAAATTATAAGACACTGATGAAAGAAATTAAAGATGATACAAATAGATGGAGAGATATACCATGTTCTTGGATTGGAAGAATCAACATTGTGAAAATGACTCTACTACCCAAAGCAATCTATAAATTCAATGCAATCCCTATCAAACTACCACTGGCATTTTTCACAGAACTAGAACAAAAAATTTCACAATTTGTATGGAAACACAAAAGACCCCGAATAGCCAAAGCAATCTTGAGAACGAAAGAAGGAACTGGAGGAATCAGGCTCCCTGACTTCAGACTATACTACAAAGCTACAGTCATCAAGACGGTATGGTACTGGCACAAAAACAGAAAGATAGATCAATGGAACAGGATAGAAAGCCCAGAGATAAACCCATGCACATATGGACACCTTATCTTTGATAATGGTGGCAGGAATGTACAGTGGAGAAAGGACAGCCTCTTCAATAAGTGGTGCTGGGAAAACTGGACAGGTACATGTAAAAGTATGAGATTAGATCACTCCCTAACACCATACACAAAAATAAGCTCAAAATGGATTAAAGACCTAAATATAAGGCCAGAAACTATCAAACTCTTAGAGGAAAACATAGGCAGAACACTCTATGATATAAATCACAGCAAGATCCTTTCTGACCCACCTCCTAGAGTAATGGAAATAAAAACAAAAATAAACAAATGGGACCTAATGAAACTTCAAAGCTTTTGCACAGCAAAGGAAACCATAAACAAGACCAAAAGACAACACTCAGAATGGGAGAAAATATTTGCAAATGAAGCAACCGACAAAGGATTAATCTCTAAAATTTACAAGCAGCTCATGCAGCTCAATAACAAGAAAACAAACAACCCAATCCAAAAATGGGCAGAAGACCTAAATAGACATTTCTCCAAAGAAGATATACAGAGTGCCAACAAACACATGAAAGAATGCTCAACATCATTAATCATTAGAGAAATGCAAATGAAAACTACAATGAGATATCATCTCACACCAGTCAGAATGGCCATCATCAAAAAATCTAGAAACAATAAATGCTGGAGAGGGTGTGGAGAAAAGGAAACACTCTTGCACTAAGGTGGGAATGTGAATTGGTTCAGCCACTATGGAGAACAGTATGGAGGTTCCTTAAAAAGCTACAAATAGAACTACCATATGACCCAGCAATCCCACTACTGGGCATATACCCTGAGAAAACTGAAATTCAAAAAGAGTCATGTACCAAAATATTCATTGCAGCTCTATTTACAATAGCCCGGAGATGGAAACAACCTAAATGCCCATCATCGGATGAATGGATAAAGAAGATGTGGCACATATATACAATGGAATATTACTCAGCCATAAAAAGAAACGAAATTGAGCTATTTGTAATGAGGTGGATAGACCTAGAGTCTGTCATACAGAGTGAAGTAAGTCAGAAAGAAAAAGACAAATACCGTATGCTAACACATATATATGGAATTTAAGAAAAAAAAATGTCATGAAGAACCTAGGGGTAAGGCAGGAATAAAGACGCAGACCTCCTAGAGTACGGACTTGAGGTTATGGGGAGGGGGAAGGGTGAGCTGTGACAGGGCGAGAGAGAGTCATGGACATATACACACTAACAAACGTGGTAAGGTAGATAGCTAGTTGGAAGCAGCCGCATGGCACAGGGAGATTGGCTTGGTGCTTTGTGACAGCCTGGAGGGGTGGGATAGGGAGGGTGGGAGGGAGGGAGATGCAAGAGGGAAGAGATATGGGAACATATGTATATGTATAACTGATTCACTTTGTTATAAAGCAGAAACTAACACACCCTTGTAAAGCAATTATACCCCAATAAAGATGTTAAAAAAAAAATGGGCAGAAGACCTGAGTAGACATTTTTCCAAAGAAGACATATAGATGGCCAACAGGCACATGAAAAGATGCTCAACGTTGCTAATCATCTCCGAAATCCAAATAAAAACTAAAGTGAGACATCACCTCACACCTGTCAGAATGGCTATTGTCAAAAGGACCACAAAAAATAACAAGTGTTGGTGAGGATGTGGAGAAAAGGGAGCCCTACTGTACTGTTGGTGGGAATGTACACTGGTGTAGCCATTATAAAAATACTAAGGCGATTCTTCAAAAAACTAAAAATAGCATTACCATATGATCCAGTTATTCCATCCCTGTGTATATATCTGAAGAGAACAAAATCACTGATTTGGAAAAAATATATGCACCCCAATGTTCATAGCAGCATTATTTACAATAGTCAAGATATGGAAGCAACCTTAGTGTCCATAAACAGATGATTGGATACAGAAGCTGTGGTGTATATACAATGAAATATTACTCAGCCTTAGAAAAGAATGAAATTTTGTCATTTGAAAAAATTTGAATGGACCTAGAGGGTATTATGCTGGGTGAAAAAATCAGAGAAAGGTAATTACTGTATGCTACCACTTATATGTGGAATCTAAAAAATAAAACGAATGAAAATAGCAAAACAGAAACAGACTCACAGATACAGAGAACACACTAGTGGTTATCACTGGGAAGAAGGATGGAGGAGGGTCAATATGGGGTAGGAGATTAAGAGGTACCAACTGCTATGCATAAAATAAATAAGATACAAGGTTTTATTGTATAGTGCAGAGAACAGTCATAGGGAAATAGTCAATATTTTATAATAACTTTAAATGTAGTAAAATATAGAATTTTACTATACTGATTCAATACTATAAAATACTGAATCACTATGTTGTACACCTAAAATTAATATAGTATTGTAAATAACTGTACTTTAATAAAAAATAAAAATATAATACTCAAAAAAAGAATCCTGTAAATCTATTCCCTGCTACTAGAAATTATGTCAGATGGATTTGAGAAGATGGTGGAAGAGTAAGACGTGGAGATGACCTTCCTCCCCATAGATACATCAGAAATACATCTACACATGGAACTGCTCCTATAGAACATGCACTGAATGCTGGCAGAAGACCTCAGACCTCCCAAAAGGCAAGAAACTCCCCATGTACCTGGGTAGGGCAAAAGAAAAAAAGAAAAAACAGAGACAAAAGAATAGGGATGGGACCTGAACCAGTGGGAGGTAGCTGTGAAGGAGGAAAGGTTTCCACACACTAGAAGCCCCTTCGTGGGCTGAGACTGTGGGTAGTGGAGGGGGGAAGCTGCAGAGCCACGGGGGAGAGCACAGCCACAGGGGTGCAGAGGGCAAAGCGGAGAGACTCCTGCACAGAGGATCGGTGCCGACTGGCACACACCAGCCCAAGAGGCTTGTCTGCTCACCCACCGGGGTGGGTGGGGGCTGGGAGATGAGGCTCTGGCGTTGGTCGGATCGCAGGGAGAGGACTGGGTTTGGCGGCGTGAACACAGGCTGAAGGGGGCTAGTGCACCACGGCTAGCCAGGAGGGAGTCCAGGGAAAAGTCTGGACCTGCCGAAGAGGCAAGAGACTTTTTCTTCCCTCTTTGATTCCTGGTGTGAGAGGAGAGGGGACCAAGAGTGCTGCTTAAAGAGCTCCAGAGACCGGCGCTAGATGTGGCTATCAGCACAGACCACAGAGATGGGCATGGGATGCTAAGGCTGCTGCTGCAGCCACCAAAAACCCTGTGTGCGAGCACAGGTCACTACCCACACCTCCCCTCCCTGGAGCCTGTGTAGTCTGGCACTGCCAGGGTCCCGTGATCCAGGGACAACTTCCCCAGGAGAACGCATGGCATGCATCAGGCTGCTGAAACATTACACAGGCCTCTGCTCGCCCCGCATCCGTACCCCTCCCTCACCCCAGCCTGAGTGAGACACAGACACCAAATCAGCTTTTCCTTTAACCCCGTCCTGTCTGAGTGAAGAACAGACGCCCTCAGGCGACCTACACACAGAAGTGGGGCCAAATACAAAGCTGAACACCAGGAGCTGTGCGAACAAAGAAGAGAAAGGGAAATTTCTCCCAGCAGCCTCAGAAGAAGCAGATTAAAGCTCCACAATCAACTTGATGTACCCTGCATCTGTGGATTACCTGAATAGACAGCGAATCATCCTAAATTGAGGAGGTAGACATTGGGAGCAAGATATATTATTTTTTCCCCTTTTCCTCTTTCTGGGAGTGTGTATGTGTATGCTTCTGTGTGAGATTTTGTCTTTATAGCTTTGCTTTCACCATTTGTCCTAGGTTTCTGTCCATCCGTTTTTTTTTTTTTACTTAAAAATTTTTTTCTTCAGTTATTTTTTATTTTAATAACTTTATTTTATTTTATCATCTTTCTTTCTTTCTTTCTTTCTATTTTTTTTCTCCCTTTTATTCTGAGCCATGTGGATGAAAGGCTCTTGGTGCTCCAGCCAGGAGTCGGTGCTGTGCTTCTGAGGTGGGAGAGCCAAATTCAGGACACTGGTCCATAAGATACCTCCCAGCTCCACGTAATATCAAACAGCAAAAATCTCCCAGAGGTCTCCATCTCAACAGCAACACCCAGCTTCACTCAATGACCAGCAAGCTACAGTGCAGGATACCCAATGCCAAACAATTAGCAAGACAGGAACACAGCCCTATCCATTAGCAGAGAGGCTGCCTAAAATCATAATAGGTCCACAGACACCCCAAAACACACAAGCAGAAGTGGACCTGCCCACCAGAAAGACAAGATCCAGCCTCATCCACCAGAACACAGGCACTAGTCCCCTACACCAGGAAGCCTACAAAACCCACTGAAACAGCTTTACCCACTGAGGACAGACAACAGAAATAACGGGAATTACAAAGATGCAGCCTGCGAAAAGGAGACCACAAACACAGTAAGATAAGCAAAATGAGAAAACAGAAAAACACACAGCAGATGAAGGAGCAAGGAAAAACCCACCAGACCTAACAAATGAAGAGGAAATAGGCAGTCTACCTGAAAAAGAATTCAGAATAATGATAGTAAAGATGATACAAAATCTTGGAAATAGAATAGAGAAAATGCAAGAAACATTTAACAAGGACATAGAAGAACTAAAGAGGAAACAAGCAATGATGAACAACACAATAAATGAAATTAAAAATACTCTAGAAGGGATCAATAGCAGAATAACTGAGGCAGAAGAATGGATAAGTGACCTGGAAGATAAAATAGTGGAAATAACTATTGCAGAGCTGAGTAAAGAAAAAAGAATGAAAAGAACTGAGGACAGTCTCAGAGACACCTGGGACATATTAAACACACCAACATTCGAATTATAGGGGTCCCAGAAGAAGAAAAGAAAAAGAAAGGGATTGAAGAAATATTTGAAGAAATTATAGTTGAAAACTTCCCTAATATGGGAAAGGAAATAGTTAATCAAGTCCAGGAAGCACAGAGAGTCCCATACAGGATAAATCCAAGGAGAAATATGCCAAGACACATATTAATCAAACTGTCAAAAATTAAATACAAAGAAAGCATATTAAAAGCAGCAAGGGAAAAACAACAAATAACACACAAGGGAATCCCCATAAGGTTAACAGCTGAACTTTCAGCAGAAACTCTGCAAGCCAGAAGGGAGTGGCAGGACATATTTAAAGTGATGAAGGAGAAAAACATACAACTAAGATTACTCTACCCACCAAAGATCTCATTCAGATTTGATGGAGAAATTAAAAGCTTTACAGACAAGCAAAACCTGAGAGAATTCAACAACATCAAACCAGCTTTACAACAAATGCTAAAGGAACTTCTCTAGGCAAGAAACACAGGAGAAAGAAAATACCTACAATAACAAACCCAAAACAATTAAGAATATAGGAATAGGAACATACATATCAATAATTACCTTAAATGTAAATGGATTAAATGCTCCCACCAAAAGACACAGACTGGCTGAATGGATACAAAAACAAGACCCATATATATGCCTCTCCTATGTTCTATAGGAGACCCACTTCAGACCTAAGGACACACAGAGGGTGAAATTGAGGGGATGGAAAAAGATATTCCATGCAAATGGAAATCAAAAGAAAGCTGCAGTAACAATTCTCATATCAGACAAAATAGACTTTAAAATAAAGACTATTACAAGAGACAAAGAAGGACACTACATAATGATCAATTGTAAATTGATCACAATTGTAAATATTTATGCACCCAACATAGGAGCACCTCAGTACATAAGGCAAATACTAACAGCCATGAAAGGGGAAATCGACAGTAACACAATCATAGTAGGGGACCTTAACACCTCACATTCACCAATGGACAGATCATCCAAAATGAAATCAAATAAGGAAAAACAAGCTGTAAATGATTAAACAAGATGGACTTATTTGATATTTGTCAGACATTCCATCCAAAAACAACAGAATACACATTTTTCTCAAGTGCTCAGGGAACATTCTCCAGGTTAGATCATATCTTGGGTCACAAATCAGGTCTTGGTAAATTTAAGAAAATTGAAATCATATCAATTATCTTTTCTGACCACAATGCTATGAGATTAGATATCAATTACAGGAAAAGATCTGTAAAAAATACAAACACATGGAGGCTAAACAATACACTACTTAATAACCAAGTGATCACTGAAGAAATCAAAAAATACCTAGAAACAAATGACAATGGAGACACGATGATCCAAAACATATGGGATGCAGCAAAAACAGTTCAAAGAGGGAAGTTTATAGAAATAAAATCCTACCGCAAGAAACAGGAAACAGCTCAAATAAACAACCTAACTTTGCACCTAAAGCAATTAGAGAAAGAAAAACAAAAAAAAACCC
The DNA here is from genome assembly GCF_949774975.1 of Lagenorhynchus albirostris. NCBI lineage: Eukaryota > Metazoa > Chordata > Mammalia > Artiodactyla > Delphinidae > Lagenorhynchus > Lagenorhynchus albirostris. Next base: position 77,765,485 of record NC_083116.1, read on the forward strand.
AAAGTTAGCAGAAGGAAAGAAATCATAAAGATCAGATCAGAAATACATGAAGGAACCGATAGCAAAGATCAATGAAACTAAAACCTGGTTCTTTGAGAAAATAAACAAAATTGATAAACCATTAGCCAGACTTATCAAAAAAAAAGGGAGAAGACTCAAATCAATAGAATTAGAAATGAAAAAGAAGTAACAACTGACACTGCAGAAATACAAAGAATCATGAAAGATTACTACAAGCAACTCTATGCCAATAAAATGGACAACCTGGAAGAAATGGAAAAATTCTTAGAAATGCACCACCTGCCGAGACTTAACCAGGAAGAAACAGAAAATACGAACAGACCAATCACAAGCACTGAAATTGCAACCATGATTAAAAATCTTCCAACAAACAAAAGCCCAGGATCAGATGGCTTCACAGGCAAATTCTATCAAACATTTAGAGAACAGATAAGACCTATCCTGCTCAAACTCTTCCAAAATATAGCAGAGGGAAGAACACTCCCAAAATCATTCTACGAGGCCACCATCACCCTGATACCAAAACCAGACAAAGATGTCACAAAAAAGAAAACTACAGGCCAATATCACTGATGAATATAGATGCAAAAATCCTCAACAAAATACTAGCAAACAGAATCCAACAGCACATTAAAAGGATCATACACCATGAGAAAGTGGGGTTTCGTCCAGGAATGCAAGGATTCTTCAATATACGCAAATCAATCAACGTGATATACCACATTAACAAATTGAAGAAGAAAAACCATATGATCCTCTCAACAGATGCAGAGAAAGCTTTCAACAAAATTCAACACCCATTTTTGTTAAAAACCCTGCAGAAAGTGGGCATAGAGGGAACTTACGTCAACATAATAAAGGCCACATATGACAAACCCACAGTCAACATCATCCTCAATGGTGAAAAGCTGAAACCATTTCCAATAAGATAATGAACAACAAGGTTGCCCACTCTCACATTCTTATTCAACATAGCTTTGGAAGTTTTAGCTACAACAATCCGAGAAGTAAAAGAAATAAAAGGAATCCAAATCAAAAGAGAAGAATTAAAGATGTCACTGTTTGCAGATGACATGATACTATACATAGAGAATCGTAAAGGAGCTACCAGAAAACTACTAGATCTAATCAATGAATTTGGTAAAGTGGCAGGATACAAAATTAATGCACAGAAATCTCTGGCATTCCTATACACTAATGATGAAAAATCTGAAAGTGAAATTAAGAAAACACTCCCATTTACCATTTCAAAAAAGAATAAGATATCTAGGAATAAACTTACCTAAGGAGACCAAAGACCTGTATGCAGAAAATTATAAGACACTGCTGAAGAAAATTAAAGTTGATACAACTAGATGCAGAGATATACCATGTTCTTGGACTGGAAGAATCAACATTGTGAAAATGACTCTACTACCCAAAGCAATCTACAGATTCAATGCAATACCTATCAAACTACCACTGGCATTTTTCACAGAACTAGAAGCAAATATTTCACTATTTTCATGGAAACACAAAAGACCCCTAATAGCCAAAGCAATCTTGAGAACGAAAAATGGAGCTGGAGGAATCAGGCTCCCTGACTTCAGACTATACTACAAAGCTACAGTAATCAAGGCAGTATGGGACTGGCACAAAAACAGAAATATAGATCAATGGAACAGGATAGAAAGCCCAGAGATAAACCCACACACATATAGTCTCCTTATCTTTGATAAAGGAAGCAAGAATATACAGTGTAGAAAAGACAACCTCTTCAATAAGTGGTGCTGGGAAAACTGGACATGTAAAAGAATGAAATTAGAACACTCCCTAACACCATACATAAAAATAAACTCAAAATGGATTGAAGACCTAAATGTAAGGCCAGACACCATCAAACTATTAGAAGAAAACATAGGCAAAACACTCTATGACATAAATCACAGCAAGATCCTTTTTGACCCACCTCCTAGAGAACTGGAAATAAAAACAAAAATAAACAAATGGGACCTAATGAAACTTCAAAGCTTTTGGCCAGCAAAGGAAATCATAAACAAGACCAAAAGAAAACCCTCTGAATGGGAGAAAGTATTTGCTAATGAAGCAACTGACAAAGGATTAATATCCACAATTTACAAGCAGCTCATACAGCTGAATAACAAAAAACAAACAATCTAATCCAAAATGGGCAGAAGACCTAAATAGACATTTCTCCAAAGAAGATATACAGATTGCCAGCAACACATGAAAGAATGCTCAGCATCATTAATCATTAGAGAAATGTGAATCAAAACTACAATGAGATATCATCTCACACCAGTCAGAATGGCCATCACCATAAAATCTAGAAACAATAAATGCTGGAGAGGGTGTGGAGAAAAGGGAACATTCTTACACTGTTGGTTGGAATGTAAATAGATACAGCCACTATGGAGAACAGTATGGAAGTTCCTTGAAAATGTAAAAATAGAACTACCATATGACCTAGCAATCCCACTACTGGGCATACACCCTGAGAAATCCATAATTCAAAGAGAGTCATGTACCTAAATGTTCATTGCAGCTCTGTTTACAACAGCCAGGACATGGAATTAACCTAAGTGTCCATCAACAGATGAATGAATAAAGATGTGGCTCATATATACAATGGAATATTACTCATCCATAAAAAGAAATGAAATTGAGTTATTTGTAGTGAGGTGGATGAACCTAGAGTCTGTCATAGAGTGAAGTAAGTGAGAAAGAGAAAACAAATACCTTATGCTAACACATATATATGGTGTCTAAGAAAAAAAATGTCACAAAGAACCTAGGGGTAAGATGGGAATAAGGACACAGACCTACTAGAGAATGGACTTGAGGATAAGAGGAGGGGGAAGGGTAAGATGTGACAAAGTGAGTGAGTGGCATGGACATATATACACTACCAAACATAAAATAGATAGCTAGTGGGAAGCAGCTGCATAGCACAGGGAGATCAGCTCGGTGCTTTGTGACCACCTAGAGGGGTGGGATAGGGAGTGTGGAAGGGAGGGAGACACAAGAGGGAAGAGATTGGCTTCCCTGGTGGAGCAGTGGTTGAGAATCTGCCTGCTAATGCAGGTGACACGGGTTCGAGCCCTGGTTTTGGAAGATCCCACATGCCACGGAGCAACTAGACCCGTGAGCTCAACTACTGAGCCTGCACGTCTGGAGCCTGTGCTTTGCAACCTTAGAGGCCACGATAGTGAAGAGGCCTATGCACCACGATGAAGAGTGGCCCCCGCTTGCCACAACTAGAGAAAGCCCTCGCACAGAAACGAAGACCCAACACAGCCAAAAATAAATAAATAAATAAATAAAAGATAACTATTAAAAAAAAAGGAAGAGATATGGGAACATATGTATATGTATAACTGATTCACTTTTTTATAAAGCAGAAATTAACACACCATTGTAAAACAATTATGCTCCAATATAGATGTTAAAAAAAATAGAAACCGTGTCAAATATTCTTTTTTTTTTCTTGCGGTACACAGGCCTCTCACTGCTGTGGCCTCTCCCACCGCAGAGCACAGGCTCCAGACTCACAGGCTCAGCGGCCATGGCCCACGGGCCCAGCCGCTCTGCGGCATGTGGGATCCTCCCTGACCGGGGCATGAACCCGCGTCCACTGCTTCAGCAGGTGGACTCTCAACCACTGCGCCACCAGAGAAGCCCAATATCAAATATTCTTAATAACATTAATAGCCACCTACTGTTGCATGATATTGCAGAAGGAGCATTGGAGTCAGATTCAGGTTTTAATACAAACTGCCATTTATTACTTGTGTAACCTTGGCAGTTACTTAACCTCTGAACTTGAGTTGGCTCACCTGCAGGTTAAATCATATATGCAAAGTACTTGGCACAAAATAGATTACAAATGTTATTTTCATTTCATTCATCTGAAGCCAGAAAACTTAAATCCTCACTTTGCTACATATTACCTATATCAAGTGTTCGCAAGGAAGTCATTTAACCTTGCCGAGCTCTAGTTTTCTCATCTGTAAAATAAAGTTGCTATGAAGATTATATAGAACTGTATATTGAAATGTACCTCTAGATAGTCTGCTAAGCAATGTCTGCATACAGGGCAGTTTTAAAGAAAGAGAAAGAAAATATACCAGTCTTACCTCATTGCCACATTACTTCCATCTATGACAACTGGTCTCAAATTGTCACTGTTGTCTATTTCATCTTCAAGAGACAGTTCAGGGCTTGCAACTTCTCTGGAGCTGGGACCCCGAGGCACTAACAAACTCAAGTTGACTTGCCCTTCCAAATCACCTTTGTTTCCAAGTCTGACAAGTTCTGCCAGTACATCATTAATAAGCGATTCTGGACCCAGCTTATTCAGTACTAATTGAATCTGTTCCTCTGCATAGCCCAGCTTTAAAGCAAAATCCATCTTGGTTTGGTATTCTTTTTCCAAGTCAAGCTTCCCATCCTGTAGAATGCTACTCTGGGAGAAGCTTGGATGATCTAGGCAGGGTGATCTACAAAGCTGGCGGTGTGGCTTAGAGGGAATATCCTTTTTCTTCAACTGAACATCTCCAGGTTGGCAGCTGTTGTCATTACTGCTGCTTTTAAGGCTCATCTGTTCAGGGTCACTCTCAGAGTTCAACTCTTCAGAATCAGCATTATGCTGCTCTGTGTTCTCTTGCTTAGGCTGCTGCTTCTCTTCCTTGGAGGCATTCTTCTTCATTTTTGGTGTTTCCACTGCAGCTGTGGCCGTCATCCCGTTTAGTGGGCAATCTGAGGTCTAATCAGCTCTTTTTCTTTTTAGCCTTCTTGGAATCCATGTACATTGGCCTCCCTTTGTGTAAAATGGGGTGGTAGTGATGGCACAAGGGTTTGCCTGTTTGGTTTGTTATGTTTAGATGTTACCAGTTCCTACAAATAAACACACATACCATAATCATGTTTAGTAAACTTATGAAAAAGTATTTTAGAACACAGTGTTTTCTTCCTAAGAAACTACAGTTGTCTGACATTATATTTTTCTGCTTATAATGATTGGACTCTTGAAATATTACCAAGCATCTTTTCAGACCACAATGATATGAGACTATAAAATTTACTACAACATAAACAACTAAAAGAAAATAATTGAACACATGGAGTCTAGACAGCATGTTACTAAATGACTAATAGGTCATTGAAGAAATCAAACAGAAAATAAAAAATATTTTGAGATAAAAATGTAAACACAATGATACAAATATCTATGGGACTGAAGCAAAGCAGTTGTAAGAGGGAAGTTTATAGTGATGCAAGCCTGCCTCAGGAAACAAGAAAAGTCTCAAGTAAAGAATCTAAACTAAAGGAACTAGAAAATTAAGAAGAAACAAAACCCAGAGTTAGTAGAAAGAAATGAATAATAAAGATTAGAGCAGAAATAAATGAAATACAGACTAAAAAGCAATGGAAAAATCAATGAAAGTAAGGCCTGGTTCTTTGAAAAGATATACAAAATTGATAAAACTTTAGCCAGACTCATCAAACAAAAGAGACAGAGAGGGCCTAAATAAATAAAATCAGAAGTGAAAAAGATGTTACAACTGACAGCACAGAAATACAAAGAATTATAAGAAATTTCTACAAAAAATTATATGCCAAAAAGTGGACATGAAAGAAATGGATAAATTCCTAGAAACACAGTTTCTCAAGACTGAATCAGGAATAAATAAAAATATGAACAGACCAATTGCCAGTAATGAAATTAAATCTGTAATTTAAAACCTCCCATCAAACAAAAGTCCAGCATAAGATGGCTTCACAGGTAAACATTTTTAAAAGAGTTACTGCCTCTCCTTCTCAGACTATTCCAGAAAGTTGAAGAGGAGGGAATGCTTTCAATGCTGCTTCCAAGCCAGCATTACCCTGATAACAAAACTAGACAAAGACAACATAAAAAAGAAAATTACAGGCCAAAATCACTGATAAACATAAATGCAAAAACACTCAACAAAATATTAGCAAACTAAATTCAACAGTAAGCTAAAAGGTTCACACACCATGATCCAGTGGGATTTATCCCAGGGATGCAAGGATTTTTCAATATCTGCAAATTAATCAATGTGATATACCACATTAACAAATTGAAGAATAAAAATCATATGATCACTTCAATTGATGCATAAAAAGCTTTTGACAAAATTTAACATCTGTTTATGATAAAAACTCTCCAGAAAGTGGGTATAGAGTTAAGATACCTCAACATAATAAAGGCCATATATACCCCAACAACCAACATTATACTCAATTGTGAAAACCAGAAAGCATTTCCTCTAAGATCAGGAACAAGACAAGTTGGCCTACTCTCACCACTTTTATTCAACACAGTATTGGAAGCTCTAGCCACAGCAATCATATAAGAAAAAGAAATAAAAGTAATCCAAATTGGAAAGAAAGAAGTAAAACCTCTTGCAGATGACATTATACTATATATAGAAACCCTGAAGACTCCACCAAAAAAGCTATTAGAACTGACAAATGAGATAAAGTTGCAGGATACAAAATTAATATACAGAAATCTCTAATGTTTCTATACACTAAAAACCATCTATCAGAAAGAGAAATTAACAAAACAATCCCATTTACAATTGCATCAAAAAGAATCAAATACCTAGAAATAAATTTAACCAGGGCAGTGAAAGACCTGTATTCTGAACAGGATAAGATACTGATGAAAGAAATTGAAAACAACACAAACAAATGAAAGATATACCTTGCTCATGGATTGGAAAAATTAATATTGTTAAAATTTCCATACTACACAAAGCAATCTACAGATTCAATGCAATCCCTATCAAAACATTAATGGTAGTTTTCACAGAACTAGAATAAATAATTCTAAAATTTATATGGAACCAAAAAAGGCACTGAATAGCCAAAGCAATTTTGAGAAAAAAGAACAAAGCTGGATGTATTATGCTCCTTGACTTAAAACTTTACTAAAAATTTATAGTAATTAAAATAGTGTGGTATTGGTACAAAAACAGACACATAGATCAATGGGAGAGAATAGAGAGCCAAAGAATAAACCGAAGTCTATTGGGTCAATTAATTTATGACAAAGGAGACAAGAATATACAATAGGGAAAAGACAGCCTCTTCAATAAATGGTGTTGGGAAAACTGGACACCTGCATGTAAAAGAATCAAACTGGACTAATTTCTTACACCATATACAAAAATAAATTCAAAATGGATTAAAGATTTAAGTGTAAGACTTGAAACCATAGAACACCTAGAAGAAAACATAAGCAGTATGCTTTTTGACAACAGTCTTAGCAACATTTTTTGGATCTGTGTCCTCAGGCAAGGGCAACAAAAGAAAAAAATAAACAAATGAGACTACATCAAACTAAAAAGTGCTTGCGCACTATCAACAAAAGAAAAGCAACCTACTGAATCAGAGAAGATATTTGCAAATGACATGTTAGATAAGGGCTTAATATTCAAAATATATAAAGAACTCATACAACTCAATAACAAAAAGCCCCAAACTTTCTGATTAAAAACTGGTTAGAGATATGAAAAGATCCCTAACTTCATTAATCATCAACAAAATGCATCAAAACCACAATATCACCTCACACCTATCACCTCACACCTATCAGGATGGCTATCATCAAAAAGACAACTAACTAGTGCTGGTGAGGATGTGAAGAAAAGGGAACACTCCTGCACTGTTGGTGAGAATGTAACTTGGCACAGCCAATATGGAAAATAGCATGGATGTTCCCCAAAAAATTAAAAATAGAACTACCAGCATTTCCACTTCTGGATATTTACACAAAGTAAGCAAAAACACCAATTCAAAAAGATATATGCACCCTTATGTTCATTGCAACATTATTTACAGCAACCAAGCTATGAAAACAACTTAAGTGTCTATCAATAGATGAATGGATAAAAGAGGTGTGAGATATATTTGTGTATACACACACACACACACACACACACACAGAATATTATTCAGCTATAAAAATTAATGAAATCTTGCCTTTTGAGACAACATGAATGAACCTAGAAGGTATTATTTTTGTTGTTGTTTTTTGTTTGTTTTTAGTTTCCTGACCAGGTATCAAACCTGGGTCCTTGGCAGTGAAAGCATGGAGTCCTAACCACTGGACCTCCAGGGAATTCCTTAGAAGGTATTATGTTAAGTGAAATAAGTCAGACAAGAAAGACAAATACTGTAAATTTCACTTATATGTGGGATCTAAAAAACAAATCAAATGAATAAACATAACAAAACAGAAACAGACCAATAGATACAGAGAACAAGCTCGTGGTTGCTGGTTGGGGCTGGGTGGTGAGGGTGAGGGGTTGGGTGAAATAGGTGAAGAGGATTAAGAAGTACAGACTTCCAATAATAAAATAAATGTCAAAAAAAATAATAAAAAATAAAATAAATAAAATAAATGTCACAGGGATCCAATACACAACATAAGGAATATATAGTCAATAATGTTGTAATAATTTTGTATGGTGACAGATGGTTATTAGAATTTTGGGGTGATAATTTTGTAATGTATTTAAATGTCAAATCATTACGTTGTAAACCTGAAGCTAACATAATATTGCACATCAACTATAATTCAATAAAAATGATTGGACTCACATTAAAAAAATAGAGTCTCGAGAAGTCCGATGCACTATCCATTGCACTACAGAGCCATCTAAGGGTCTCTAATTCTCTACTAAATCTAGACACAAAATTTTCAGTGATGGTCATAGTGGTTTAATTCCCCCCCACACACAAAAGTCATATCTAAAGTTAACTGCTTATCACAAAAACGAAGGAAGAGAAACATGGCATTTCAACAGGGTGCAGAAACATACACATCTTTTAAGAACTCTTTTTTACTTTCTGCCAGGTAAATTCTCCGAATACCACGCCATATTCTTCTAGCTAAAGCTGAACTCCACTCCTGAAGAGGACAACTTCTCCAGCATTACTTTTTGCAAAATATCAGGGTCCCCATCTACTGGGGAGACTGGTAAACCATTAAAATTGCTTTAAAGCAATTGAAGCTGGCTATAAGAGTCACGAATAGAGACGTGTGCTCCAGACAAGAAAAAAAGGTGTGTGCACACTCATGAATTGTATCTGCAGCCTTTTTTATCTACTGTAATTGTATTTATTATATTGTAAAAAGGAGAAAATCAACTCAATTTGCATGAGAAACTAGAATATTTGAAAAGAACATTAATTACAGAAGAGAAATAGGGGCATTTTATTTCTAAACTCCTTTCACCTACATCATCTGTCCCCTCAGGTTTGAGTTCTAACCTGTCCAAGGTGTTTCCTTTACTTTGAGCCTCGGTTTCCTCATATATGAAATGAGGATACGGATAGTTACCTCACAGAACAAGGATTACATAAAATGAGTAAGGAGAGTGCTTAGAAAAGTGAACAGAACATAGTAGGCTCTCAATATATGTAAAGGGTACAACAGACACCACCAGAAGTTTGGTTTAAAAAAAGAGAAGATTGACAGTGAGGCAAGACTATAGACCTGTGAGCATTGATAAGCTCTTCAGATAGCAGCTGTGCTCACTAATCTAAAACCAGACTATCTATGTAATTAGTGTACTAGGGTTTTCCAGTTACACTTTAATTCTATTCATTTGAACAAGAAGAAAATTCATCAGTAGTTTTATCTAAGAATAATATAGATAACTGCATACTTATCTTAGGAAAGTCACGTTTGGAAACAACATATGCACACAGAATTGACATCTCAGACCTGACATTCAGGCAGCATATGACTTCTCTAATGATTATATCACCACTTGTTACTTCAAATTTTTCCCTTAATGAATAGACACATAGACACCCATTTCACTGTCACTTCTCCATTAATCTTTGTTATATAAATTTTAAATCCTATTTCCTTTATAAGTTCCATATTTACTACTGACTTACATTTTATTCTCTTGAAAATAATTTCTAGTGCACACAGGAAATTGAAAACTTTCCTCTTGCATTTATTCAAAGCTCCAAAGTCACTTAACAAGAACTGTTTATAAGACTAAATGTATATTTTCCTGGCAAATGACAGGTACCTGTAAAAGATAAGTTTGACTGCTCTTAGCTAGCAGACCAAATGTCTAGTTATTACTGTGAAAGTTTCTTACTCAATAACCTAAGATAGAAGATAAATAAATGACTTGGCAGACATAAACTTTGATTTACTTTTTAAAGCCTTAAGCAAGTTTTTAAGAGAAATGCTGGTTGTCTGTCCTAAAACCTACGTAGGTGTGTAAGTATCATGTGTTTTTTTGTGTTTGTTTTGTGTTGTTTTACAATGCAAACTTCTTGAGGCAAAGATAGCAGGAAAGTCTTTTCATTCAAAAGAACAATCGCTGAGTGCCAGAGACTGTGATAAGCCCTGGGTCTAAAAGGAGAGATCAGAACTGATCCTGTCCTCAAAGAACTCTCAAACTAATTTTAAAAATGACTAGAGAAATTAAAGATGATATAAATAGATGGAGAGATATACCATGTTCTTGGATTGGAAGAATCAACATTGTGAAAATGACTCTACTACCCAAAGCAATCTATAGATTCAATCCAATCCCTATCAAACTACCACTGGCATTTTTCACAGAACTAGAACAAAAAATTTCACAATTTGTATGGAAACACAAAAGACCCCGAATAGCAAAAGCAATCTTGAGAACGAAAGAAGGAACTGGAGGAATCAGGCTCCCTGACTTCAGACTATACTACAAAGCTACAGTCATCAAGACGGTATGGTACTGGCACAAAAACAGAAAGATAGATCAATGGAACAGGATAGAAAGCCCAGAGATAAACCCATGCACATATGGACACCTTATCTTTGATAAAGGTGGCAGTAATGTACAATGGAGAAAGGACAGCCTCTTCAATAAGTGGTGCTGGGAAAACTGGACAGGTACATGTAAAAGTATGAGATTAGATCACTCCCTAACACCATACACAAAAATAAGCTCAAAATGGATTAAAGACCTAAATGTAAGGGCAGAAACTATCAAACTCTTAGAGGAAAACATAGGCAGAACACTCTATGACATAAATCAAAGCAAGATCCTTTCTGACCCACCTCCTAGAGTAATGGGAATAAAAACAAAAATAAACAAATGGGACCTAATGAAACTTCAAAGCTTTTGCACAGCAAAGGAAACCATAAACAAGACCAAAAGACAACACTCAGAATGGGAGAAAATATTTGCAAATGAAGCAACCGACAAAGGATTAATCTCCAAAATTTACAAGCAGCTCATGCAGCTCAATAACAAGAAAACAAACAACCCAATCCAAAAATGGGCAGAAGACCTAAATAGACATTTCTCCAAAGAAGATATACAGAGTGCCAACAAACACATGAAAGAATGCTCAACATCACTAATCATGAGAGAAATGCAAATCAAAACTACAATGAGATATCATCTCACACCAGTCAGAATGGCCATCATCAAAAAATCTAGAAACAATAAATGCTAGAGAGGGTGTGGAGAAAAGGGAACCCTCTTACACTGTTGGTGGGAATGTAAATTGATACAGCCACTGTGGAGAACAGTATGGAGGTTCCTTAAAAAACTACAAATAGAACTACCATATGACCCAGCAATCCCACTACTGGGCATATACCCTGAGAAAACCATAATTCAAAAAGAGACATGTACCAAAATGTTCATTGCAGCTCTATTTACAATAGCCCGGAGATGGAAACAACCTAAGTGCCCGTCATCGGATGAATGGATAAAGAAGATGTGGCACATATATACAATGGAATATTACTCAGCCATAAAAAGAAACGAAATTGAGCTATTTGTAATGAGGTGGATAGACCTAGAGTCTGTCATACAGAGTGAAGTAAGTCAGAAAGAGAGAGACAAATACCGTATGCTAACACATATATATGGAATTTAAGAAAAAAAATGTCATGAAAAACCTAGGGGTAAAGCAGGAATAAAGACGCAGACCTCTTAGAGAACAGACTTGAGGTTATGGGGAGGGGGAAGGGTGAGCTGTGACAGGGCGAGAGAGACTCATGGGCATATACACACTAACAAACGCAGTAAGGTAGATAGCTAGTGGGAAGCAGCCGCATGCCACAGGGATATTGGCTCGGTGCTTTGTGACAGCCTGGAGGGGTGGGATGGGGAGGGTGGGAGGGAGGGAGACGCAACAGGGAAGACATATGGGAACATATGTTTATGTATGACTGATTCACTTTGTTATAAAGCAGAAACTAACACACCCTTGTAAAGCAATTATACCCCAATAAAGATGTAAAAAAAAAAATGACTAGAAATGGCCCTAGGGAATGCTGAAACACAATTCTATAGAGGGTGATCATATCAATTTTAGTTCAAGTGGGGACAATTTTGAGAATGAAGGATCATTACTAATAATTACGTCAGAACAATAGGCATGAGCTGGGGAATTCCCAGGCAAATATGGATGCATGGTTGGTCCTTCAAGTTACTTGAAAATTTCCATTTACATACAGAAGAGGGAATGTTCGATTCTAACTGCAGGGTGGGAGATGAGGGTGGTGGTTGAAGGGATTATGAAGAATTCAAGAAAGATATAATATTTGGAGTAATTTTCTGACTAATTAATTAATTAACATCTACTTAGTGCTATGTACCAAGAGACATGTTATCTGGTAGGGTGTAAAAACAGACAAGGATTCTGATCTCATAGTGCTTATAGTGGTGGTGGTGGGAGTGGAGATAGACAATAATCAAATACTTATATAATTCATAATTATAACCTGTGACAAATGATTAACTGTTAAAAAGTATAGGGACAATATGAGTTGAGTCTTAAAGGAAAGAGTAACAATTTACTGGGTAGGAAAGAATTTTTAATGTTATAGATATATGAAGATTAATATGATATTGTGCCTTAATTAATGCTTAATATTACTGGTGAAGATGGCTAAAGGAAAATAGTTACTTTTACTGAAAAAGGAAGGTGACTGGGGGGAAAACTTTCAAAGACGATGTTCTAGCTGTTACTTACAACAGGTATTGTAAAGAGTTTTTATCTTTCATTGTTATTGATTTAAAAAATCACAAATACTGACATATTTTGGAAAATCACATTCATCAGAAGAAATTAAAGGACTGGATATAATTTGTTTTAAGAAGTTGAGAGATTTGTCATCAGTTGGCTGTGTGTTATAGGTACAGAGCTTGCCTATAATTTTCTTAAGAATATAATAAACAAATGATTGAAAACTTGCCTTTGAAGCTAAAAAAACAGAAAAACAAATGCAGGCAAAAGCTGTCAAGAGTGACAAGGAATTTCCACCAAGGGAAAAAGAATCTTCACCTTACCATTCAGTCTGCTCAGTCCACTTTCTTCCTCCACCCCTCCCCCATCCTTTTATTACAAAATATGATTCGTTCATTTTGCATTTGCACAGAGTAATTTTCCAATATCAATCAGGTTCTACTACAAACCCCACTTCATCTTCTCCAAAATCTGCTAAACAACACCCTGTATGGAGACAGAAACATCTGACCATGTCTATTGAGCCAAAATCATTGGAAATGTTCAAAAAAGTCCAATAACCATGTAGAACAGAGCCATCAAGCAGTAGCCAAATCAAGAACAGAATAGTTAATTCTCAATTATCTACATGTGACTAAGCCACATTCTTATTTGTAGAGCAGTTAAATCTCAAACTGTGATCTGGGAAGGCATGTTTCGAGAGACACTTAGGGATACCTAATTAGACAGCTGCCCATTCCTTTCCCTTCTAGCAGGTTTTTCATAATAGGTATCCTCAAAGAAAATACCCATATCAAATACAGAAATACCCACAGGAATACAAATGATCATAAGAGATTACTATGAATAACTATATGCCAATAAAATGGACAACCTAGAAGAAATGGATAAATTCTTAGAAAGGTACAGTCTCCCAAGACTGAACCAGGAAGAAATAGAAAATATGAACAGACCAATTGCCAGTAATGAAATTGAATCAATAATCAAAAAACCTCCCAACCAATAAAAGTCCATGATCAGATGGCTTCACAGATGAATTCTACCAAACATTTAGAGAAGAGTTAACTCCTATCTTTCTCAAAGTATTCCAAAATTTACAGAGGAAAGAACACGCCTGACCTCATTCTAAGAGGTCAGCATCACCCTGATACCAAAACCAGACAAAGATATCACAAAAAAAGAAAATTAGAGATCAATATCACTGATGAACATAGATGCAAAAATCCTCAACAAAATATTAGCAAACAAAATCCAGCAATACATTAAAAGTATCATACACCATGATCAAGTGGGATTTATACCAGGGATGCAAAGATTTTTCAATATCCAAAAATCAATCAATGTGATACACATCATTAACAAACTGAAGAATAAAAATCATATGATCATCTCAATAAATGCAGAAAATACTTTTGTTAAAATTTGATATCCATCTATGATAAAAACTCTCCAGAAAGTGGGAATAGATGGAACCTACCTCAACATAATAAAAGCCATATATGAAAAACCCACAGCTAATATCATACTCAACAGTGAAAAGCTGAAAGCATTTCCTTTAAGATGAGGAACAAGAAAAGGGTGCCTGCCTGCTCTCACCACTTTTATTTAACATATAATTGGAAGTCCTAGCCACAACAATCAGACAAGAAAAATAAATAAAAGGAATCCAAATTGGAAAGGAAGGAGTAAAACTGTTACTATTTTGAGATGCCCTGACACTGCACAAAGAAAATCCTAAAACTGCCACCAGAAAACTACTAGAGCTCATAAACGAATTTGGTAAGGTTGCAGGATACAAAACTAATATAAAGAAATCTGTTGCATTTCTACACTAACAACAAACTATTAGAAAGATAAATTAAGGAAACAATCCCATTTACCATCACATCAAAAAGAATAAAATACCTAGGAATAAATCTACCTAAAGAGGTAAAAGTCTTGTACTCAGAAAACTCTAAGACACTGATGAAAGACACTGAAGAGGACACAGATGGAAAGATATACCTTGTTTTTGAATTGGAAGAATTAATATTGTTAAAATGACTATACTACCCAGGGCAATCTATAGATTCAATACAATCCCCAATGCAATCCCTATCAAAATACTAAGGGCATTTTTCACAGAACTAGAACAAATAATTTAAAAATTTGTATGGAAACACAAAAGATCCTGAATGGCCCAAACAACTTGATAACAGAGCTGGAAGAATCATGCTCCCTGACTTCAGACTATACTACAAAGCTACAATAATCAAAACAGTATAGTACTGGCGCAGAAACAGACACATAGCTCAATGGAACAAAATGGCCCAGAAAAAAAAAAAGCCCACACACTTATGATCAATTAATCTACAACAAAGCAAGAGTATACAATGGAGAAAAGACAGTCCCTTCAATAAGTGGTGCTGAGAAAACTGGACAGCTACAAGTAAATGAATGAAAATACAACATTTTCTAGCACCACATACAAAATTAAACTCAAAATGAATTAAAGACCGAAATGTAGGACCAGAAAACATAAAACTCCTAGAGGAAAACATAGGCAGAACACTCTTTGACATAAATCATAGCAATATGTTTTTGGATTTGTCTCCTAAAGCAAAGGAAATAAAAAGCAAAAATAAATAAATGAGGCCTAATTAAAGTTAAAAGCTTTTGCACAGCAAAGGAAACCTTGACCAAACAAAAAGACAACCTATTGAATGGGAGAAAATATTTGCAAATGATATGACTGATAAAGGTTGATATCCAACATATATAAACAGCTCATGTAACTCAAGATTAAAAAAAAACAAAAATCTGGGTTAAATATATATATGATGGAATACTGCTCAGCCATAAAAAAGAATGTAATTTTGCCATTTGCAGCAACATCGATGGACTTGGAGATTATTATGCTAAGTGAAATAAGTCAGATAGAGAAAGACAAACACTGTATGATGTCACTTATATGTGGAATCTAAAAAATACAACAAACTAGTGAATATAACAAAAAAGAAGCAGACACACAGATATATTTAGAAAACAAACTAGTGGTTACCACTAGGAGAGGAAAGGGGATGGGGGCAATATAAGTGTAGGGGATAAAGAGGTAAAAACTACTATATATAAAATGAACTACAAGGATATATTGTACAATATGGGGAATATAGCAAATATTTTATAATAACTATAAATGAAATATAACCTTTAAAAATTGTAACTCACTATATTGTACACCTGCAACTTATGTAATACTGTACATCAACTATATTTCAATAAAAAATTATCTACTATGTGAGAGTTTTGGTGAGGCCCAGATAACTGAGAAATGATTACAGTTCAGTCATAATAAGAATACTAAACTCTTTTCTTGGTTTCTACTGCTTGAACTGTACCACCGCTTTCAGAATTAACTTTAAAGAGAACAAATCCAAATCAGTATTGTATCAACCCATCATATTTTACTCTAAAAGTAAAAAAGAAAATAAAAGCTATTATGAAACTTTAGTAATAGTAATAAAATATGAACAATCATTTACGTTTGCATTTCAAATTAGAGCTTGCCTAAGTGCTTTCACATACATGCTCTCAATCAACAAGGCCATGCCATTACCTATACAGCCCAGATTTGGGTTGTTATAACTTATATAGTCTACCTTTAATTCCCTGTGTCAAGCACATCAGCTAAAGAAGTTACAAAAATCCCAGGGAAAAATATGAAATGTAAGCTTTCTCAATGCTTGGGAGGCAAAGGGGTTTGAAATACTTACTGATTCTCAAAATGAAAAAGTTCACATGAGAGTGAACTGAAAAAATCCAAAATCTGAATCTTATCATTTTCATTTATATTAAATCAATTACATACAGCAATTATATCATAAAGGAGATAAAGACTTGCTTTATTGCTTCCTCAGCCTCCAACTGTATCCACTTGTCCATGTGCTCTTGAATGGTGGTAACACTTAGCAAAGAAATAAGTATAAGAAATAGCCTATTTTCTGTGGTTTGTAAAAGTGGGATTTCCCTCAGGCAAAGAGAGTGTGTTTGTCAGCCTGTCCTTTCACTACCCTCTAAAAAAAATAGGCTTTTTCTTTCTTTCCTTTTTTACTTTTAATCTTCAATGCATTCTCAATAAGATGCATGTCATGGCTGGAGCTAAACACAACTAAGTTATTCAAAATTTAGGATTTCATTTCAAATCTTCGCATGATTAAATGGCCTCAATTCTTGTCCCCTGTATCAATGTTGAAGTTTTAGACAAAGTGTTTATAGGAAAGTAACACTCCGTTAACTTTTAATATCCATTCATTCTTCTAGGATTTCAAACATAATAAACATAAAATGATTTAATTTCAAGACCCATTATCCCTAGGTTTTAAACTGGGGCTCATTTTCTTGCTCCTTTTCAATGCACTCATCCCATTAGGAAAGTTTTATGTCAACAGAACAACTAAAACAAAGTACTACACACACTCTGCTGTCTAAACTAATTAAAACCACATTGGTAAATGTCACCTTAATTTATACTGGATTCAATCTCCCATACAAAATCATTTCTAGTGCTCAACCTTTCAGAAAAACAAGGAAGCTGTAGGTTACATACCTACTATTTTCTTCTTTCTGTATAAAGAAGGTCTAGATAAAGATTGGTTGAAATTCATGTGGGGACGCTGCATCACACACTACAAGAGATGGTCTTTATTAGAGTAACTGTGCAGTGCATGTATGTTCTCTGGCCACTAATGACAGCTGTCACTAGTGGGTTCCACATGTTCCAGAGAACATGTCAAGACTCATTGATGAAGTTTCTTATTTATTTTATTTTTTTGCTTTCTTCTGCCCTCTCCCCTTTTCTGTCCTTCACCATTCTCTTTTCTTTCTCTGTGCCATACACTCCCACCCCAAAAATTCTTTTGGTCAAAGCTGTAGGGAAATGTGCCTGTGCCATCCGATACTCACAGTAAATTGAAAAAAAATAGTGCCTGTTTTATGACTTTAATAGCAATAAACATAGCTTGAGCATCCCATTCAGTTAATAATACCAGGCTTGATCTTTCTTGCTTCTCTCCAATTCAACTGCTTTGAAAAATAAGTAGAATAGAGTATATCCTATTTTCTTTCTTCATAATCAAATCATTAGACTAAAATAAGAAATCACTCAATGATCAGGACAGTTCTGAGGGGTAGCTTGCAGTGTTGCAGCCATGAGGTCATCAGCTTAAGTCTGGTTAGCCCCAGTGATCTCCAAGAGGAAATTCAAAATGTATTTGGAGGAAAATGGGAGTAAGAGGGAAAGGGGGAGTGGAATGCTTGTAGAGGTTATTAGACTCTCATAAGTCTTAATTATCCTTATTTTAACCAACACACTATTTGTTTTCACTTTCTTTCTCAGACAGTTATGTACTGTTTTCTTTTCAACAGCTGCTCTGTTCTATCTCAGCCAAAGCTGCACTACTGTGGCCATTCAGGTTCATAAGAAAGAGTTTTAAATATATTTTAGAGGCTTTCAGAATAGGAAATATTTAATGCAATATATGTTATAGTGAATAATATGTCAATCATTTTATGACATAGGCACTTTCCTGGTTGCTCCATGAGCATAGGGTGCTGTTGGTACTTGAACGTCTGAAGCAGGAGCAGCCTTCTATCATTTACTAGAGCTGTGTGACTTTAGGCAGTCATCTCACCTATTAGTCTGTTTTGTCCCCTGGAAAATGGGGATATTTTTATCTTTCTACTGAGAGGACCAGTGTGAGGATCAAAGAAGAAAATGGGGAAGGTATATTATAAAATAATATAAATGTAAGATATTGTTATTGTTGGTTATAAGAGAGAGGTGTGAACCAGTTAATAATAAGCAGCAACAACTGTAGTAGACTGAGAGTCAGGAGACTTACATGCTAGTCCTAACTCTACCATGGCTAATTGTGTGATCTTGGACAAATTATATTACCTCTCTGAGCCGTAGTTTTCTCACCTGTGAAGTGAGAATGGTGATAGCACCTATTTCATAGGATTTTGTAAATATCAAATGAAAAACAGATATGAAAGCTGTTTATAAACTGTAAATTTCTATACCAGTTGTCCATATGACATATTTTCATATCTCCAGACTTGGTAGGTTGCTTCACCATCAACTATACTGTTGAAACATAATGTCAAAGTAGTATTTCTCTTGGGCTTACATTCCTCTCTTATCCATACATTTCCAGTAGGAGGATGTCCAAAATCTGCCCTTCCACATCATAAAATCACTGTTCCAATTTGGATCTTTGAAGATAGGAAGTTCTAATTTATCTCTTTCTCTCCCTTTCTCTCTCTCTTTTGCATACTATGTGCCCAGCACTACTCTAGATACTGAGGGTTCTAAAACAAATATGACACAGTCCCTATAAGATGTTCACATCCTAGTAGGTAAGACAAACATTTAAACTGTCACAGAATAATATACTCTCATAAGGTCGTTTATAAGTGCTAAGAGAAAACGAAGGAGGGAATAAGTAATTCTGCTACCTGAGGCAAGGGAAGTGAAATTGGAGCTGGCTTTGAGGGTTCATCAGGGAAAAGGTAAGGGAATTGTGGAAGACATGCTGGGCAGATGGAGTAACATTGAAAGGGCATGGAGGTATGAAAGACCACAGTGGAGTTAAGACTAGTGATTAATGCTCTTCACAGTCAGGATTCTCTCCCCTCTACTTCTTCCACTTCACTCCCTCCTTCGTTTGTTACAAATCTGTCTCTCTCCCTCACTAGACTATGAGTTCCACTAAAGGCAAGAACGATTCACATTCATGTTTGTAGTTCCTCTTTTCCCAGTCCCAACACTGCATATTGCTATGTACATGGTAATTTTTCAATAAATACTTTATTAAATGCTTCATTTTTGTACTGTTGCAGCCTCTGACATACTATAGCATCCTGCAGCCAAGTTCACTTGATCAAAATTATAAAAAATATTTGACTTTGTATCAGTTATATACAGTCCTGACTTTCACCTTAATAATGGTGAGTTGGGTTAAAATGATTTCTTGTGAGTCACTTATTATCTAGTGGCAATTTGCTTAAAAAGCTGCCTGTAATTGACTTTGTATTTCAGTAAACATTAATACTAATTGTTTGGAAAGCACATTTTTTCACAGTAGAGATTAAAAATAGTGAAAACAATGTACAGCATAACTCTCCAAATGTCTAAAAGTCCATGTAATTACCTTTATGTCATGAGATTTTTTTCATTGGAGTATAGTTGCTTTAAAATATTGTGTTAGCTTAGTTATGGGTGATGTCAACAGGAATGGTAGAGACAGGAACTCCAAAAACCGCTTGTCTATAAAAGCAATGAGAACACAAACAAAACTTGTTAAAGTCAACATTTCCAGAATTCTGGAAATTAAACAAAGACTTGCAGTAATATAGGGAGTGTTTGTTCTAAACCAAAACACAACAACAACAAACAACTGGCTGAACCATGGTAAGAACAGAAATTGTGGCATTTTAATTTACCCTATTCCCATCTCCTCTCCCAAGATCCATAGTGGCCTTGAAAGCCAACAGCCTCACAATCACACTAGTAATGAAATACAGCAACTTAGAAGCCAATATAGGGATCAGAATGCATTTAGAGCTGCTCCAAAGTACCATCCCCTTAGAATCATCATTATCTGATATGTCTAGCAGTTCCTTAGAATACTTGACTCATAGAGCTTGTCTTTATTTGTCCTGACTTAGTGCTTGGGCATGGTGAAAAGATTTTTCCCCAGGGAGTTTTATCAAAAATAATTAGAGGCTATTGTTTAGCATTGCAGCTGTCTTCAGTTGTAATAACATTTGGGGCAAAAAATAAGCTGACTAAAACTCTTAAACATAAAAACTGGAAACTAGATGTCCATAGGGGACAATGAAAAGCTCCCACATATTCCTGGGGGATCTGGAAGGACACATGTGTGTGCAGGGCTGTGCATGTGCACAGGAAAGACTTGAAAAATCCTTTATCTCTCATCTCTGGCTGACATTAAGGCTCTGTGCATTAGGAAGTGTAGGCTAAGGCAAAGTTATCAAGTGCCTCCTAGAGTGCTGAAAGTGTGTGCCAACATGCACACAAAGTTCCTCTGCAAAGAGAGGGACATTTATTGGTTCAAGGTATTTAAGAAGAACTCTGTTGAACCATTAGCTGACAACTAAGCAATTTCAGGCAGAGACCGCAATGATCACACACAACAAAGAATTCTGTTGAAGAATTTATAGAATTACTTCAGAAGTCACTAAATAACAACTACAATGACAAACGCTGGGAAGAGGCGGAAATTTGATTTCCAAAGTTACCACATTATATTACTTAAAATGTCCAGTTTTCAACAACAAAACAATATGAGACATGCAAAGAAATAAGAAAGTGTGGTCCAAGTGATATCAGTATGATGATGGAATAGGAAGTCCCCTGCTTGTATCCCCCCTCAGAGACAATAATTTGACAGCCATCCCTGAACAAAAGTGCCTTTGTGGGAGCTTTCGGATCCAGACACAAAACAGTGAAAACTCAGTGGATGGAGGACCTTCAAGATAGTGGAGGAGTAAGAAGTGGAAATCATCTTCCTCCCAACAAATACATAAAAAATACATCTAAATGTGGAACAACTCCTATAGAACACCTACTGAATGTTGGCAGAAGACCTCAGATTTCCCCAAAGGCAAGAAACTCTCCAAGTACCTGGAGAGGTGTGGCTGACAGGGTATTGGTGCTCTGGCCGGGTGTCAGGCCTGAGCATCTTTGGTGGGAGAGCTGAGTTCAGGACATTGGACCAACAGAGACTTCCTGGGCCCCCATAATATCAATCAGTGAGAGCTCTCCCAGAGATCTTCATCTCAATGCTAAGACCCAGCTCCACCCAATGACCAGCAAGCTTCAGTGCTGGACACCCCATGCCAAACAACCAGCAAGACAGGAACACAACCCCACCCATTAGCAGAGAGGCTGCCTAAAATCATGCTAAGTTCACAGACACACCAAACACACCACTGGATGGAGCACTGCCCACCAGAAAGACAAGATTCAGCTTCATCCACCAGAACAGGGGACCAGTCCATTCCACAAGGAAGCCTACACAACTGAATGAACAAACCTTACCCACTGGGGGCAGACACTAAAAACAATGGGAACTATGAACCTGCAGCCTGTGAAAAGGAGTCACCAAACACAGTAGTTAAGAAAAATGAGAAGACAGAGAAATACACAGCAGATGAAGGAGCAAGGTAAAAAACCACCAGACAAAACAAATGAAGAGGAAATAGGCAGTTTACCAGAAAAAGAATTCAGAGTAATAATAGTAAAGATGATCCAAATCTTGGAAATAGAATGGAGAAAATACAAGAAACTTTTAACAAGGACCTAGAAGAACTAAAGAGCGAACAAACAGTGATGAACAACACAATAAATGAAATTAAAAATTCTCTAGAAGGAATCAAGAGCAGAATGACTGAGGGAGAAGAACAGATAAGTGACCTGGAAGACAAAATAATGGAAATAACTACCACAGAGAACAATAAAGAAAAAAGAATGAAAAGGATTGAAGACAGTCTCAGAGACATCTGGTACAACATTAAACACACTAAAATTCGAATTGTAGGGGTCCCAAAGAAGAAGAGGAAAAAAAAAGGGACTGAGAAAATATTTGAAGAGATTATAGTTGAAAACTTCCCTAATATGGCAAAGGAAAGAGCCAATCAAGTCCAAGAAGTGCAGAGAGTCCCATGCAGGATAAATTCCAGGAGAAACATGCCAAGACACATATTAATCAAACTATCAAAAATTAAATACAAAGAAAAAATATTAAAGGCAGCAATGGAAAAGCAACAAATAACATACAAGGGAATCCCCATAAGGTTAACAGCTGATCTTTCAGCAGAAACTCTGCAAGTCAGAAGAGAGTGGCAGGAGATATTTAAGTGATGAAAGTGAAAAACCTACAACCAAGATTACTCTACCCAGCAAGGATCTCACTGAGATTCGACAGAGAAAATAAAACCTTTACAGACAAGCAAAAGTAAAGAGTTTCAGCACTACCAAACCAGCTTTTCAACAAATGCTAAAGGAATTTCTCTAAGCAGGAAACACAAGAGAAGGAAAAGACTTACAAAAACAAACCCAAAACAATTAAGAAAATGGTAATAGGAACATACATATCAATAATTACCTAAAATGTAAATGGATTAAATGCTCCAACCAAAAGACACTGACTGGCTGAATGGATACAAAAACAAGACCCATATATATGCTGTCTACGAGACCCACTACAGACCCAGGGACACATACAAACAAAGTGAGGGGATGGAAAAAGATATTCCATGCAAATGGAAATCAAAAGAAATCTGGAGTAGCAATTCTCATATCATACCAAATGACTATAAAAGAAAGACTATTACAAGAGACAAAGAAGGACACTACATAATGTTCAGGGGATCAATCCAAGAAGAAGATATAACAATTGTAAATATTTATGCACCTAACATAGGGGCACCTCAATACGTAAGGCAAATGCTAACAGCCATAAAAGGGGATACTGACAGTAACACAGTTATAGTAGGGGACTTTAACACCCCTCTTTCACCAATGGACAGATCATCCAAAATGAAAATAAATAAGGAAACACAAGCATGAAATGACACATTAAACAAGATGGATTTAATTGATATTTATAGGACATTCAGTCCAAAAACAACAAAATATACTTTCTTCTTAAGTGCTCATGGAATGCTCTCCAGGATAGATCATATCTTGGGTCACAAATCAAGCCTTGGTATATTTAAGGAAACTGAAATCACATCAAGAATCTTTTAGGTCCACAACGCTAAGAGACTAGAAATCAATTACAGGAAAAAAGCCATAAAAATAAAAACACATGGAGGCTGAAAAATACACTACTAAATAACATAGAGATCACTGAAGAAATCAAAGAGGAAATTAAAAAAAATACCTAGAAGCAAATGACAATGAAAGCAAGACAACCAAAAACCTATGGGATGCAGCAAAAGCAGTTCTAAGAGGGAAGGTTATATCAATACAATTCTACATCAAGAAACAAGAAAAATCTACAGTAAACAACCTAACCTTACACCTAAAGAAATTAGAGAAAGAACAAACCCCCTGCTAAGTTAGCAAAAATAAAGAAATCATAAAGTTGAAATCAAAAATAAATGAAAAAGAAATGAAGGAAATGATAACAGAGATCAATAAAACTAACAGCTCATTCTTTGAGAAAATAAAAAAAAATGATAAATCATTAGCCAGACTCATCAAGAAGAAAAGGGAGATGACTCAAATCAATAAAATTAGAAATAAAAAAGGAGAAGTTACAATGGACACCGCAGAAACACAAAGCATCCTAAGAGATTACCACAAGCAACTCTATGCCAATAAAATGGACAACTTGGAAGAAATGGACAAATTCTTAGAAAGGTGTAACCTTCCAAGACTGAACCAGGAAGAAATAGAAAATAGGAAGAGACCAATCAAAAGTACTGAAATTGAAACTTTGATTAAAAATCTTCCAACAAACAAAAGTCCAGGACCAGATGGCTTCACAGGAGAATTCTAATAAATATTTAGAGAAGAGCTAACATCCATCCTTCTCAAACTCTTCCAAAAAACTGCAGAGGAAGGAACACTCACAAACTCATTCTATGAGGCCACTATCATCCTGATACCAAAACCAGACAAACACACTACAAAAAAAGAAAATTAGAGACCAGTGTCACTGATGAATATAGATGCAAATATCCTCAACAAAAAACTAGCAAATAGAATCCAACAATGTATTAAAAGGATAATACACCATGATCAAGTGGGATTTATCCCACGGATGCAAGCATTCTTCAATACATGCAAATCAATCAACGTGATACACCATATTAACAAATTGAAAAATAAAAACCATATGATCATCTCAATAGATGCAGAAAGAGATTTTGACAGAATACAACACCCATTTATGATAGAAACTCTCCAAAGAGTGGGCATAGAGGGAACTTACCTCAACAAAATAAAGGCCGTATATGACAAACCCACAGCAAACATCATTCTCAATGGTGAAAAACTGAAAGCATTTTCTCTAAGATCAGGAACAAGACAAGAATGTGCACTCTCGCCACTATTATTCAACATAGTTTTGAAAGTCCTAGCCACCACAATGAGAGAAGAAAAGGAAATAAAAGGAATACAAATTGGAAAAGAGGAAGAAAAACTGTCACTGTTTGCAGATGACATGACACTATACTTAGAGAATCCTAAGGATGCAACCAGAAAACTATTAGAACTAATCAATGAATTTGGTAAAGTTGAAGGATACAAAATTAACACACAGAAATCTCTTGCATTCTCATACAGTAATATGAAAAATCTGAGAAAAACTAAGGAACCACTCCCATTTACCCTTCCCAGAAAAAGAATAAAATACCTAGGAATAATCCAACCCAGGGAGAAAAAAGACCTGTATGCAGAAAACTATAACACACTTATGGAAGAAATTACAGATGGAGAGATATACCATATTCTTGGACTGGAAGAATCAATATTGTGAAAATGACTATACTACCCAAAGCAATCTACAGATTCAATGCAATCCCTATTAAATTTCCAATGGCATTTTTTACAGAACTAGAACAAACAATCTTAAAATTTGTATGGAGACACAAAAGATGCCAAATAGCCAAAGCAGTCTTGAGGGAAAAAATGGAGCTAGAGGAATCAGACTCCCTGACTTCAGACTATACTACAAAGCTACAGTAATCAAAACAATATGGTATCAGCACAAAAACAGAAATATAGATCAATGGAACAGGATAGAAAGCCCAGAGATAAACCTATGGACCTATGGTAAACCAATCTATGACAATGGAGGCAAAGATATACAATGGAGAAAAGACAGCTGCTTCAATAAGTGGTGATGGGAAAACTAGACAGCTACATGTAAAAGAATGAAATTAGAACACTCCCTAACACCATACACTAAAATAAACTCAAAATGGATTAGAGACCTAAATGTAAGACTGGACACTATAGAACTCTTAGAGGAAAACATACGAAGAACAATCTTTGAAATAAATAACAGGAAGATCTTTTTTGATCCACCTCCTAGAGTAATGGAAATAAAAACAAAAATAAACAAATGGGACCTAATGAAACTTAAAAGCTTTTGTAAAGCAAACTACAAACAAGATAAAACAACAACTCTCAAAATGGGAGAAACTATTTGCATGTGAATCAATGGACAAAGGATTAATCCCCAAAATATATAAACAGCACATGAAGCTCAATATTAAAAAAACAAACAACCCAATCAAAAAATGAGCAGAAGACCTAAATAGGCATTTCTCCAAAGAAGACATAGAGATGACCATGAAACACATGAAAAGCTGTTCAACATCACTAATAATTAGAGGAATGCAAATCAAAATTACAGTGAGGTATCACTTCACACCAGTTAGAATGGGCATTATCAGAAAATCTACAAACAACAAATGCTGGAGAGAGTGTGGAGAAAAAGGAACCCTCTTGCACTGTTGGTGGGAATGTAAATTGATACAACCACTATGGAGAACAGTATGGAGGTTCCCTAAAAAACTAAAAATAGAATTAACATATGACCCAGCAATCCCACTACTGGGCATATACCCAGAGGAGACCATAATTCAAAAAGACACATGCACCCCAATGTTCATTGCAGCATTTTTTACAATAGCCAGGTCATGGAAGCAACCTAAATGCCCATCGACAGATGAATGGATAAAGAAGATGTGGTACATATATTCAATGGAATATTACTCAGCCATGAAAAGGAAAGAAATGGGGTCATTTGTAGAGATGTGGATGGATGTAGAGACTGTCATACAGAGTGAAGTAAGCCAGAAAGAGAAAAAGAAATATCACATATTAACACATATATGTGGAACCTAGAAAAATGGTACAGATGAACCAGTTTGCAGGGCAGAAATAGAGACACAGATATAGAGAAGAAACATATGGACACCAAGGGGAGAAAGGGGAGAAGGGTGTGGTGTGATGAATTGGGAGTTTGGGATTGACATATATAAACTAATATGTATAAAGTGGATAAATAATAAGAACCTGCTGTATAAAAAATTAATAAAATAAAATTCAAAACAGAAAAAAAGGGAGAAGACTGAAATCAACAAAATTAGAAATGAAAAAAGAGAAGTTACAACGGACACTCCAGTAATACAAAGGACCATGAGAGATTACTACAAGCAAGTATATGCCAAAATAATGGACAACCTTGAAGAAATGGACAAATTTTTAGAAAAGCACAGCCTTCCAAGACTGAACCAGGAAGAAATAGAAAATATAAACAGACCAATCACAAGCAGTGGAATTGAAACTGAGATTAAAAATCTTCCAAAAAAGTCCAGGATGAGACGGCTTCAAAGGTGAATTCTGTCAAACATTTAGAGAAGAGCTAACATGTATACTTCTCAAAGACTTCCAAAATATAGCAGAGGGAGGAACACACCCAAACACATTTTATGAGGCCAAAATCACCCTTATACCAAAACCAGACAAAGATGTTACAAAAAAAGAAAACTACAAACCAATATCACAGATGAACATACATGCAAAAATCCTCAGCAAAGTACTAGCAAACTAGATCCAGCAGCACAATAAAAGGATCATACACCACGATCAAATGGCCTTTATCTCAGGAATGCAAGCATTTTTCAATATACGCAAATCAATCAATGTGATAAACCATATTAACAAACAAACAATACAAAAATCTCAGTAGATGCAGAAAAAGCTTCCAACAAAATTCAACATCCATTTATAATAAAAACTCTCCAGAAAGTTGGCATAGATGGAACTTACCTGAGCATAATAAACACCATATATGAAAAACCCACAGCCAACATCATTCACAATGGTGAAAAATTTAAACCATTTCCACTAACATCAGGAATAAGAGAAGGTTGTCCACTCTCACCACTATTATTCAACATAGTTTTGGAAGCTTTAGCCACAGCAATCAGAAAAGAAAAATAAATAAAAGGAATCCTTATTGGAAAAGAAGAATAAAACTGTCACCATGTGCAGATGATATGACACTATACATAGAGAATCCTAACGATGTTACCAGAAAACTACTAGAGGTAATGAATGAATTTGGTAAAGTGGCAGGATACAAAATTAATGCACAGAAATCTCTTGCATTCCTATACACTAATGATGAAAAGTCTGAAAGAGAAATTACTGAAACACTCCAATTTACCATTGCAACAAAAAGAATAAATACCTATGAATAAACCTACCTACAGTGGCAAAAGACCTATATGCAGAAAACTATAAGACACTGATGAAAGAAACCAAAGACAATACAAACAGATGGAGATGTATACCACGTTCTAGGATTGGAAGAATCAACATTGTGAAAATGACTATACTACCCAAAGCAATCTACAAATTCAATGTAATCCCTGTCAAAGTACTAATGGCATTTTTCACAGAATAGAACAAAAAGTTGCACAATTTGTATGGAAACACAGAAGACCCCAAATAACCAAAGCAATCTTGAGAAAGAAAAATGGAGCTGGAAGAATCAGGCTTCCTGGATTCAGACACTTATACAAAGCTACAGTAACGAAGACAGTATGGCACTGGCACAAAAACAGAAATATAGATCAATGGAACAGGATAGAAAGCCCAGAGATAAACCTATGCACATATGGTTACCTTATTTTTGATAAAGGAGGCAAGAACATACAGTGGAGAAAAGACAGCCTCTTCAATAAGCGGTGCTGGGAAAACTGGACAGCTACATGTAAAAGAATGAAATTAGAACACTCCCTAACATGATACATAAAAATACACTCAAAATTGATTAAAGATCTAAAGGTAAGGCCAGACTCTAAAAAACTCTTAGAGGAAAACATAGGCAGAACACTCTATGACATACATCACAGCAAGATCCTTTTTGACCCACCTTCTATAGTAATGAAAATAAAACAGAAATAAACAAATGGGACCTAATGAAACTTAAAAGCTTTTGCACAGCAAAGGAAACCATAAACAAGATGAAAGGACAACCCTAAGACTGGGAGAACATACTTGCAATCAAAGCAACTGACAAATGATTAATCTCAAAAATATACATGCAGCTCATGCAGCTCAGTCTCAAAGTAACAAAAAACCCAATCCAAAAATGGGCAGAAGACCTAAATAGACATTTCTCTAAGGAAGATATACAGATTGCCAACAAACACATGAAAGGATGCTCAACATCAGTAATCTTTAGAGAAATGCAACTCAAAACTACAATGAGGTATCACCTCACACCACTCAGAATGGCCATCATCAACAAATCTACAAACAACAAATGCTTGAGAGGGTGTGGAGAAAAGGGAACACCCTCTCCAGCATGGAATGTAAGAGGGAATGTAAACTGATACAGCCACTATGGAGACTGATATGTAAACTGATACAGCCACTATGGAGAACAGTATGGCGGTTCCTTAAAAAAATTAAAAATAGAACTACCATATGACCCATCTAACCCACTACTAGGCATATAACTTGAGAAAACCATTATTTAAAAATTATCATGCACCACAATGTTCATTGCAGCACTATTTACAATAGCTAGGATATGGAAGCAACCTAGGTGTCCATCAACAGATGAATGGATAAAGAAGATGTGGCACATATATACAATGGAATATTACTCTGCCATAAAAAGAAACAAAATTGAGCTATTTGTAATGAGGTGGATAGACCTAGAGTCTGTCATAGAGTGAAGTAAGTCAGAAAGAGAAAGACAAATACCGTATGCTAACATATATATGGAATTTAAGAAAAAAATATGTCATGAAGAATCTAGGGGTAAGACAGGAATAAAGACACAGACCTACCAGAGAATGGACTTGAGAATATGGGGAGGGGGAACGGTAAGCTGTGACAAAGCGAGAGAGAGGCATGGACATATATACACTACCAAATGTAAGGTAGATAGCTAGTGTGAAGCAGCCGCATAGCAGAGGGAAGTCAGCTTCATGCTTTGTGACAGCCTGGAGGGGTGGGATAGGGAGGGTGGGAGGGAGGGAGATATGGGAACATATGTATATTTATAACTGATTCCCTTTGTTATAGAACAGAACCTAACACACCATTGTAAATCAATTATACTCTAATAAAGATGTTAAAAAAAAGACCATGTGGCACATATATATAATGCAATATTACTGAGCCAGAAAAAGAAACGAAATTGAGTTATTTGTAGTTAGTTGGATGGACCTAGAGTCTGTCATACAGAGAAGTAAGTCAAAAAAGAAAAACAAATACCATATGCTAACATATGTATATGGAATCTAAAAAAAAAGAAAATGTTCTGAAGAACTTAGGGGCAGGACAGGAATAAAGATGCAGACATAGAAAATGGAGTTGAGGACACGGGGAGGGGGAAGGGTAAGCTGGGGCAAAGTGAGAGAGTGGCATAGACATATATACAGTACCAAATGTAAAATAAATAGCTAGTGGGAAGTAGCTGCATAGCACAAGGAGATCACCTCGGTGATTTGTGACCTAGAGGGGTGGAATAGGGAGGCTGGGAGGGAGACATAAGAAGGAAGTGATATGGGGATGTATATGTACGTATAGATGATTAATTTTGTTATAAAGCACAAATAACACAACAATATAAAGCAATTATATTGCAATAAAATGTTTTAAAAATTTAAAAATATAACATGAAAAGAAGTAAAAAATGATGTTACCCTGTACCATAAAATTCACAGAAGAAAACATAGGGCATCAGCTGCTTGACATCAGTCTTGGCAATGAATATTTGGATTTGACTCCAAAAGCAAAGCTAACAAAAGCAAAAGCAATTGGGACTACTTTAAATTAAACAGCTTCTGCAGAGTAATGTAAACCATCAACAAAATGAAAAGACAACCTATCATTTAAGTGAAAATATTTGGAAATTATATATCTAGCAAGTGGTTAATGACTGCAATATACAAAGAACGCATACAAGTCAATAGCGAAAATCCCAAATCATTTGATTAAAGATGGTAGAGAGAGACTTCGCTGGTGGCACAGTGCTTAAGAATCTGCTTGCCAATGCAGGGGACATGGGTTCGAGCCCTGCTCTGGGAAAAGCCCACCTGCTGCAGAGCAACTAAGCCCATGTGCCACAACTACTGAGCCTGCCCTCTGAGCCCATGAGCCAAAACTACTGAGCCCACGTGCCACAACTACTTAATCCACCACAACCAACGCCCATGCTCCACAACAAGATATGCCACTGCAATTAGAAGCCCGTGCACCGCAATGAAGAGTAGCCCCTGTTTGCCGCAACTAGAGAAAGCCCGCACACAGGAACAGACTGAATGCAGCCAAATATAAAATTAATTAATTAATTAAAATATTTTTTTTAAAAATTAAAAAATAAAGATAGGTAGAAAATCTGTATATATTTTTTTCTCATGGAAGCCATTTGACACTGAAATTTTTTTTATATTTTAAATTATAGATTTATTTTAATAGATATTGGACTGTATAAACATTTTTTAAAGAAGGCATACAGATGGCCAAGAGACACAGGAAAAGATGCTCAACATCATTAATCATCAGTGAAATGCAATTCAAAGCCACAATCAGATATCATCTCACACCTGTTAGAATGGCTATTGTCAGAAAGACAAGCTATGACAAGTGTTGGCCATGATGTGAAGAAAAGTAGAGCCTTGTTGACTGTAGATGGGAGTGAAAATTGGTGTAACTGCTATGGAAAACAGAGTGGAGCTTCCTTAAAATATTGCAAATAAAACTCTCAAAATGATCTCACAAAAAACAAACAAACAAACAAACTCAGTGGAGCCCAAGGCTGATAAGGGCCATTTTGAGAAGGCAGGTCTGTTCCCAAGTTGCTGACTCACCAACCATGGCTATAGTTACAGACCTGGAAACAGCTCTGTTCCCCCTATGTTTGGCCTTGGTCCTGCCACCAGTACCATTTACCAAGGGACCCAGGAAGAGTCATATTTGCCTATGCCTCCAGCAATAGGCTTGCAGAACTTGGTCCTGGATGTGGATCTAAAACTGGACCATGAACCAGTTCCAGTCCCCTCAGCCATGGTCTGGGAGTCCTAGGAGGCAAGCCCACTGAGGTGGGTCAAAGTGTAGATTCTGAATCAGCCCTGTAACTGGGCTCCAGATCCTCCTGGCATCAGTCTGAGATTCTGAAAACATCCTATAACTCGGCTCCTGTCCCTACCAATAACAGTCAGGGAGCACTCCTGCCTGCCAAGGGATGTTGTGGGAGCCACACCCATCTGTGACTCTGGTAGTAGTCCTCCCAAGAACCCATGGGGAAACATAACAATTTGTGCCCCATGAGATTCAGAAAGGGCCCTAAAACTTGGCTCCAGCTCCTACCAGCTGTAGTCTGGGAGCAGTCCTGCCAACCCAGAGGCCTCACAGGAGACTCACCTGTCTGTACCTCCAGAGATCCTGAAACAGCCTTGTAACTCAGCTCCAGCCCCTCCAAGCCATGGTCAGGGAGCATTCTTGTCTGCCCAGAGTCCGGCTGGGATATATATCCATTGGTGTCCTTGGAGGCAGGCCAACCAACCTTGGTCTGACAGCAGGTGCTAAAATGACCTTATGACTCATCTCTAGCCACACCCAGCCACAGTCTGAGCAGTCCAGCTGGCCCAGGGAAACACTGGGAGACATACCTGTTAGTTCCCTTGGAGGTGAGCGAACCAAACTTGGCCCAACAGCAGATCCTGAAACAGTCCTCTACTTTAGCTCAAGCCCTATCCCAGCTGCAGTTCATGAGCAGCCCTGCCTTTCCAGAGACACAAAACCTGTACTTGCAACCAGAGGGAAGACTGTAGACTACAGTCCAGTTGTAGATTCTGAAAAAGTCCTGTAACGTAGCTCCAGTCCCTTCCAATAGCAGTCAGGGAGCACTTCTGACTGCCAAGGTACTTTATGGGAGCCACACACATCTGTGCCAGGTCTGCAGACCTCAGTCTTAGGTGGGGATTCTGAAGTAACCCTGGGACTCAATTTCAGGTCCTATCAGCCACAGTATAGGGACTGTCCTGCCTGCCAAATGATCCATCCAGTAACCTGGCAGGAATCTTTTCAGGCATCTGGCAGGAGACAAACCTGTCCATGCACCTGGTAACAGACACACTGTCAGTGGACCCAACATGAGTTCTAAAGTGGGCCTTTGTCCCAGTGTCAACCTTACTAAACAAGTTCCTAGAGGCAGCTCCATCCACGCAAGTGCCAGACAGGATTCACACTCAGCTGAGCCCCTGGTAATAGACCCACCAACTGAGGACCCCACTGCAGACTCATCAAGAGCCACATGAATCAATCCTGAGCCACATGACTCAGCTCCTGAGTGAATGAAGAGCAGCTTCACTGCAATCTTGGAAGTAATTCCATCAATCCAAAGAATCAACAGGAAAAGGCCCTTACCTGCCAAAAGAAGTTTGTAAAACCAGGAGAGATGATTGCTTCTTTAAATGCACACATAAATGCCAGTCTACATGGATACAAATAATCAGGCAAATATAACACCACCAAAATAAATCTCTAGGAATTGACCCCAAATAAATGGAATCTATTAATTGCCTGACAAAGACGTCAAAATAATCTTCCTAAAGAAACTCAATGTGAGGGGGCAGATAGCAGAAGCAAGAAGAACTACAATCCTGCAGCCTGTGGAAAAAAACCCACAATCACAGAAAGGTAGACAAGATGAAAAGGCAGAGGGTTATGTACCAGATGAAGGAACAAGATAAAACCCCAGAAAACAACTAAATGAAGTGGAGATAGGCAACCTTCCAGAAAAAGAATTCAGATTAATGATAGTGAAGATGATCCAGGATCCCAGAAAAAGAACAGAGGCAAAGATCAAGAAGATGCAAGAAATGTTTAACAAAGACCTAGAAGAATTAAAGAGTAAACAGAGATGAACAATACAATAACTGGAATGAAAATTACACAAGAAGGAATCAATAACAGAATAACTGAGGCAAAAGAACGGATAAGTGACTTGGAAGACAGAATGGTGGAATTCACTGCTGCTGAACAAGAATAAAGAATAAAGAATGAAAAGAAATGAAGACAGCCTAAGAGACCTCTGGAACAACATTAAACACAACAATATTCGCATTATAGGGATCCCAGAAGGAGAAGAGAGAGAGAAAACACCTGACAAAATATTTGAAGAGATTATAGTCGAAAACTTCCCTAACATGGGAAAGGAAATAGCCACCCAAGTCCAGGAAGTGCAGAGAGTCCCATACAGGATAAACACAAGGAGAAACATGCCAAGACACATAATAAACAAATTGGTAAAAATTAAAGACAGAGAAAAATTATTGAGAGCAGCAAGGGAAAAATGGCAAATAATATACAAGGGAACTCCCATAAGGTTAACAGCTGATTTCTCAGCAGAAACTCTACAAGCCAGAAGGGAGTGGCGTGATATACTTAAAGTGATGAAAGAGAAGAACTGACAAACAAGGTTAATCTACCCAGCAAGGATCTCATTCAGATTCGATGGGGAAATCAAAAGCTTTACAGACAAGCAAAAGCTAAGAGAATTCAGCACCACCAAACGAGCTCTACAACAAATGCTAAAGGAACTTCTCTAAGTAGGAAACACAAGAGAAAAAAAAAGGATCTACAAAAACAAACCCAAAACAATTAAGAAAATGGTCATAGGAACATATATATCCATAATTACCTTAAACGTGAATGGATTAAAGGCTCCAACCAAAAGACACTGGCTTGCTGAATGGATACAAAAACAAGACCCATAAATATGCACTCTACAAGAGACCCACTTCAGACCTAGGGACACATACAGACTGAAAGTGAGGGGATGGAAAAAGGTATTTCATGCAAATGGAAATCAAAAGAAAGCTGGAGTAGAAACACTCATATCAGATAAAATAGACTTTAAAATAAAGAATGTTACAAGAGACAAGGAAGGAAACTACATTATGATTAATGGATCAATCCAAGAAGAAGAGATATTAATTATAAATATATATGCACCCAACATAGGAGCACCTCAATACATAAGGTAACTGCTAACAGCTATAAAAGAGGAAATAGACAGTAACACAATAATAGTGGGGACACCATACTTACACCAATGGAGAGATCATCCAAACAGAAAATTAATAAGGAAACAGATGCTTTAAATGACACAGTAGACCAGATAGATTTAATTGATATTTACAGGACATTCCATCTAAAAACAGCAGATTACACTTTCTTCTCAAGTGTGCATGGATCATTCTCCAGGATAGATCACATCTTGGGTCACAAATCAAGCCTCAGGAAATTTAAGAAAATTGAAATCATATCAAGCGTCTTCTCTGACCACAACGCTATGAGATTAGAAATAAATTACAGGGGAAAAAGACGTAAAAAACACAAACACATGGAGCTTAAACAACACATTACTAAATAACAAAGAGATCATTGAAGAAATCAAAGACTATATCAAAAAATACCTAGAGACAAATGACAATGAAAACGCAATGATCCAAAACCTATGGGATGCAGCAGAAGCTGTTCTAAGAGGGAAGTTTATAGCTATAAAAGCTTACCTCGAGAAACAAGAAAAAGCTCAAATAAACAATGTAACCTTACACCTAAAGGAACTAGAGAATGCAGAACAAACAAAACGCAAAGGTAGCAGAAGGAAACAAATCATAAAGATCAGAGCAGAAATAAATGAAATAGAAACAAAGAAAACAACAGCAAAGATCAATAAAACTAAAAGCTGGTTCCTTAAGAAGATAAACAGGGCTTCCCTGGTGGCGCAGTGGTTGAGAGTCTGCCTGCCAATGAAGGGGACACGAGTTCGTGCCCCAGTCTGGGAAGATCCCACATGCCACGGAGCGGCTGGACCAGGGAGCCATGACCTCTGAGCCTGCGCATCTGGAGCCTGTGCTCTGCAGTGGGAGAGGCCACAACAGTGAGAGGCCCGTGTACTGCAAAAAAAAAAAAAAAAAAAAAAAAAAAGAAGATAAATAAAATTTATGAACCACTAGCCAGACTCATCAAGAAAGAGAGGGAGTGGACTCAAATCAATTAAATTAAAAATGAAAAAGGAGAAGTTACCAAAGACACTGCAGAAACACAAAGCATCCTAAGAGACTACTATAAGCAACTCTATGCCAATAAAATGGACAACCTGGAAGAAATGGACAAATTCTTAGAAAGTTATAACAATCTAAGACTGAACCAGGAAGAAATAGAAAATATGGACAGGCCAATCACAAGTAATGAAATTGAAACTGAGATTAAAAATCTTCCAACACAAAAGTCTAGGACCAGATGGTTTCATAGGTGAATTCTATCAAACATTTAGAGAAGAGCTAACACCCATCCTTCTTAAAGTCTTCCAAAGTATTGCAGAGAAAGGAATACTCCTAAACTCATTCTATGAGGTCACCTGCACCCTGATTCCAAAACCAGACAAAGATACTACAAAAAAAGAAAATTACAGGCCAATATCACTGATGAATATAGATGCAAAAATCCTCAACAAAATACTAACAAACAGAATCCAACAACACATTAAAAGGATCATACACCATGATCAACTGGGATTTATCCCATGGATGCAAGGATTCTTCAGTACATGCAAATCAATCAATGTGATACATTATATTAACAAATTGAAGTAAAAACCATATGATCATGTAAAATAGATAGCTAGTGGGAAGCAGCTGCATAACACAGGGAGATCAGCTTGGTGCTTTGTGACCACGTAGAGGGGTGGGATAGGGAGGGTGGCAGGGAGAGAGATGCAAGAGGAAGAGATATGGGGAAATATGTATATGTATAACTGATTAACGTTGTTATAAAGCAGAAAGCAACACACCAATGTAAAGCAATTATACTCCAATAAAGGTGTTAAAATAACAAAACCATATGATCATCTCAATAGATGCAGAAAAAGCTTTTGAGAAAATTCAACACCCATTTATGATAAAAACTCTCCAGAAAGTGGGCATAGAGGGAACCTACCTCAACGTAGTAAAGGCCATGTACGACAAACCCACAGCAAACATCATTCTCAATGGTGAAAAACTGAAAGTGTTTCCTCTAAGATCAGGAAGAAAACAAGGATGTCCATTCTCACCACTATTATTCAACATAGTTTGGAAGTCCTATCCATGGTAATCAGTGAAGAAAAGAAATAAAAGGAATACAAATTGGAAAAGAAGAAGTAAAACTGTCACTGTTTACAGATGACATGATACTATATATAGAGAATCCTAAAGGTGCCACCAGAAAACTACTAGAACTAATCAATGAATTTGGTAAAGTTCTGGGATACAAAATTAATGCACAGAAATCTCTTGCATTCCTATATACTAATGATGAAAATCTGAAAGAGAAATTATGGAAACCCTCCCATTTACCATTGCAAGAAAAAGAATAAAATACCTAGGAATAAACCTACCTAGGGAGACAAAAGACCTGCAGGCAGAAAACTATAAGACACTGATGAAAGAAATTAAAGATGATACAAAAAGATGGAGATATACCATGCTCTTGGATTGGAATAATCAGTATTGCGAAAATGACTCTAGTTCCCAAAGCAATCTACAGATTCAATGCAATCCCTATTAAATTTCCAATGGCATTTTTTACAGAACTAGAACAAAAAATCTTAAAATTTGTATGGAGACACAAAAGGCCCTGAATAGCCAAATCAGTCTTGAGGGAAAAATGTGGAGCTGGAGGAATCAGACTCCCTGACTTCAGACTATACTACAAAGCTACAGTAATCAAGACAATATGGTACTGGCACAAAAACAGAAACACAGATCAATAGAAAAAGATAGAAAGCCCAGAGACAAACCCACACACCTACAGTCAGCTAAACTATGACAAAGGAGTCAAGGACATACAATGGAGAAAAGACAGTAACTTCAATAAGTGGTGTTGGGAAAACTGGACAGCTACATGTAAAAGAATGAAATTAGAACTCTCCCTAACACCATACACAAAAACAAACTCAAAATGGATTTGAGACCTAAATGTAAGACCGGACACTATAAAACTCTTAGAGGAAAACACAGGAAGAACACTCTTGGACATAAATGCCAGCAAGAAAGTTTTTGATCCAGCTCCTAAAGTAACAGAAATAAAAACAAAAATAAACAAATGGGACCTAATGAAACTTAAAAGCTTTTGCACAGCAAAGGAAACCATAAACTAGACAAAAAGACAACCCTCAGAATGGGAGAAAATATTTGCATATGAATTAATGGACAAAACATTAATCTCCAAAATATATAAACAGCTCATGCAGCTCAATATTAAAGAAACAAACAACCCAATCCAAAACTGGGCAGAAGACGTAAATAGACATGTCTCCAAAGAAGACATACAGATGGCCAAGAAGCACATGAAAAGCTCCTCAACATTAGAGAAAAGCAAATCAAAACTACAATGAGATATCACCTCACACCAGTTAGAATGGGCATCATCAGAATACCTACAGACAACAAATGCTGGAGAGGGTGTGGAGAAAGTGTAACCCGCTTGCACTGTGGGTGGGAATGTAAATTGATACAGCTACTATGGAGTACAGTATGGAGGCTCCTTAAAAAATTAAAAATAGAATTACCATATGATCCAGCAATCCCACTGCTGGGCATATACCCAGAGAAAACCATAATTCAAAGACACATGCACTCCAATGTTCACTGTAGCACTATTTACAATAGCTAGGTCATGTAAGCAACCTAAATGCCCAGCGAAAGATGAAAAGATAAAGAAGATGTGGTACATATATACAATGGAATATTACTCAGCCATAAAAAGGAATGAAATTGGGCCTTTTGTTGAGGTGTTGATGGATCTAGGGACTGTCATACAGAGTGAAGTAGTCAGAGAGAGAAAAACAAATATCGTAAATTAACGCATATTTCGAACCTAGAAAAATGGTATAGGTGAACCAGTTTGCAGGGCAGAAATAGAGACACACATGTAGAGAACAAACGTATGGACACCAAGGAGGTAAAGCGTCAGGGGGGTGGGGGGCTTGGTTTGATGAATTGGGCGATCGGGATTGACACGTATACACTGATGTGTATAAAATTGATGACTAGCTTCCGGGAAGATGGCGGAAGAGTAAGATACGGAGGTAACCTTCCTCCCCACAGATACACCAGAAATATATCTACACGTGGAACAACTCCTACAGAACACCTACTGAATGCTGGCCGAAGACCTCAGACCTCCCAAAAGGCAAGAAACCCCCCACGTACCTGGGTAGGGCAAAAGAATAAACAGAGACAAAAGGATAGGGACGGGATCTGCACCAGTGGGAGGGAGCTGTGAAGGAGGAAAGTTTTTCACACACTAGGAAGCCCCTTCGCAGGCGGAGACTGTGGGTGGCGGATGGGGAAAGCTTTGGAGCCGCGGAGGAGAGCACAGCAGCAAGGGTGCGGAGGACAAAGTGGGCAGAGATTCCCGCACAGAGGATCAGTGCCGACCAGCACTCACCAGCCCGAGAGGCGTGTCTGCTCACCCGCCAGGGCAGGCAGGGCTGGGAGTTGAGGCTCGGACTTCAGTCGGAGCACTAGGAGAGGACTGGGTTGGCAGTGTGAACACAGCCTGCGGGGGGTAAGTGCGCCACGGCTAGCCGAGAGCGAGTCTGGGGAAAAGTCTGGACCTGCCGAAGAGGCAAGAGACTTTTTCTTCCCTCTTTGTTTCCTGGTGCGCGAGGAGAGGGGAATAAGAGCGCTGCTTAAAGGAGTTCCAGAGTCGGGCGCGAGCCGCAGCTAAAAGCACGGACCCCAGAGACGGGCATGAGATGCTAAGTCTGCTGCTGCCCCCACCAATAAGCCTGTGTGCGAGCACAGGTCACCATCCACACCCCCCTTCCAGGGAGGCTGTGCAGCCCGCCACTGCCAGGGTCCAGGGATCCAGGGACAACTCCCCCGGGAGAACGCACGTACCGTGCGCCTCAGGCTGGTGCAATCTCACGCTGGCCTCTGCCGCCGCAGGCTCGCCCAGCACTCCGTGCCCCTCCCGCCCACCGGCCTGAGTGAGTCAGAGCGCGCAAATCAGCGGCTCCTTTAACTCCGTCCTGTCTGAGCAAAGAACAGACGCCCTCCGGGGACCTACATGCAGAGGCAGGGCCAAATCCAAAGCTGAGCCCCTGGAAGCTGTGAGAACAAAGAAGAGAAAGGGAAATCTCTCCCAGCAGCATCAGAAGTAGTGGATTAAAGCTCCACAATCAACTTGATGTACCCTGCAGCTGTGGAATACATGAATAGACAGCGAATCATCCCAAATTGAGGAGGTGGACTTTGAGAGCAAGATTTATGATTTTTTCACCTTTTCCTCCTTTTGTGTGTGTGTATGCTTCTGTCTGAGATTTTGCCTGTATAGCTTTGCTTCCTCCATTTGTCCTAGGGTTCTACCCAACCGTTTTTTTTTCGTAATAATTATGTTTTATTTCAATAACTTTATTTTATTTTACTTTACTTTCTTTCTTCCTTCCTTCCTTCCTTCCTTCCTTTCTTTCCTTCTTTCTTTCTTCCTTTCTTTCTTTCCTTTCTTCCCCCCTTTAGACAACAAATCATCCCAAATTGAGGAGGTGGACTTTGAGAGCAAGATTTATGGTTTTTTCCCCTTTTCCTCTTTTTGTGAATGTGTATGTGTATACTTCTGGGTGAGATTTTGTCTCTATAGCTTTGCTTCCACCATTTGTCCTAGAGTTCTATCTGTCC
Organism: Lagenorhynchus albirostris; assembly: GCF_949774975.1. Taxonomy (NCBI): domain Eukaryota; kingdom Metazoa; phylum Chordata; class Mammalia; order Artiodactyla; family Delphinidae; genus Lagenorhynchus; species Lagenorhynchus albirostris. The sequence goes on from NC_083116.1 coordinate 77,806,315, forward strand.
TTTTTTTTTCTTAATAATTATCTTTTTATTTTAATAAATTTATTATATTTTATCTTACTTTATTTTATTTTACTTTATCTTATTTCTTTTATTCCTTCCTTCCCTCCTTCCTTCCTTCCTTCCTCACTCCCTCCCTCCCTCCCTTCTTTCTTTCTTTCTTTCTTTCTTTCTACTTCTACTAATACTTTCTTTCTATATTTTCTCCCTTTTATTCTGAGCTGTGTGGATGAACAGCTCTTGGTGCTGCAGCCAGGAGTCAGTGCTGTGCCTCTGAGGTGGGAGAGCCCACTTAAGGACACTGGTCCACAAGAGACCTCACAGCTCTACATAATATCAAATGGCAAAAATCTTCCAGAGATCTCCATCTCAACACCAGCAACCATCTTCACTCAATGATCAGCAAGCTACAGTGCTGGACATATTATGCCAAACAACTAGCAAGACAGGAACACAACCCCACCCATTAGCAGAGAGGCTGCCTAAAATCATAATAAGTCCACAGACACCCCAAAACACACCACCAGACGTGGACCTGCCCACCAGAAACACAAGATCCAGCCTCATCCACCAGAACACAGGCACTAGTCCCCTCCTCCAGGAGGCATACACAACCCAGTGAACCAACCTTAACCACTGGGGAAAGACACCAAAAACAACGGGAACTATGAACCTGCAGCCTGCACAAAGGAAACCCCAAACACAGTAAGATAAGCAAAATGAGAAGACAGAAAAACACACAGCAGATGAAAGAGCAAGATAAAAACCCACCAGACCTAACAAATGAAGAGGAAATAGGCAGTCTACCTGAAAAAGAATTCAGAATAATGATAGTAAAGATGATACAAAATCTTGGAAATAGAATAGACAAAATGCAAGAAACATTTAACAAGGACCTAGAAGAACTAAAGATGAAACATGCAACAATGAACAACACAGTAAATGAAGTTACAAATACTCTAGATGGGATCAATAGCAGAATAACTGAGGCAGAAGAACAGATAAGTGACCTGGAAGATAAAATAGTGGAAATAACTATTGCAGAGCAGAATAAAGAAAAAAGAATGAAAAGAACTGAGGACAGTCTCAGAGACCTCTGGGAAAACATCAAATGTACCAACATTCAAATTATAGGGGTTCCAGAAGAAGAAGAGAAAAAGAAAGGGACTGAGAAAATATTTGAAGAGATTATAGTTGAAAACTTCCCTAATATGGGAAAGGAAATAGTTAATCAAGTCCAGGAAGCACAGAGAGTCCCATACAGGATAAATCCAAAGAGAAATACACCAAGACACATATTAATCAAACTGTCAAAAATTAAACACAAAGAAAACCTATTAAAAGCAGCAAGGGAAAAACAACAAATAACACACAAGAGAATCCCCATAAGGTTAACAGCTGATCTCTGAGCAGAAGCCCTACAAGCCAGAAGGGAGTCGCAGGACATACTGAAAGTGATGAAGGAGAAAAACCTGCAACCAAGATTACTCAACCCAAAAAGGATCTCATTCAGATTTGATGGAGAAATTAAAAGCTTTACAGACAAGCAAAAGCTGAGACAGTTCAGCACCACCAAACCAGCTTTAAACTGCTAAAGGAACTTCTCTAGGCAAAAAACGCAACAGAAGGAAAAGACCTACAATAATGAACCCAAAACAATTAAGAAAATGGGAATAGTAACATACATATTGATAATTACCTTAAATCTAAATGGACTAAATGCTCCCGCAAAAAGACACGGATTGGCTGAATGGATACAAAAACAAGACCCATATATTGGCTGTCTACAAGAGACCCACTTCAGACCTAGAGACACATACAGACTGAAAGTAAGGGGATGGAAAGAGATATTTCATGCAAATGGAAACCAAAAAAAAGCTGGAGTAGCAATTCTCATATCAGAGAAAAATTGAATTTAAAATAAAACTATTAGAAGAGACAAGGAGGACACTACATAATGATCAAGGGATCGATGCAAGAAGAAGATATAACAATTGTAAAAAATTATGCATCCAACATACGAGCACCTCAATACATAAGGCAAATACTAACAGCCATAAAAGGGGAAATCGACAGTAACACATTCAAAGTAGTGTACTTTAACACCCCACTTTACCAATGGAAAGATCATCCAAAATGAAAATAAATAAGGAAACACAGCTTTAAATGATACATAAAACAAGATGGACTTAATTGATATTTATAGGACATTTCATCCAAAAACAACAGAATACACAATTTTCTCAAGTGCTCATGAAACATTCTCCAGGATAGATCATATCTTGGGTCACAAATCAAGCCTTGGTAAATTTAAGAAAATTGAAATTGTATCAAGTACCTTTTGGGACCACAATGCTATGAGACTAGATATCAATTACAGGAAAATATTTGTAAAAAATACAAACACATGGAGGCTAAACAACACACTACTTAATAACGAAGTGATCACTGTATAAATCAAAGAGGAAATAAAAAAATACCTAGAAACAAATGACAATTGAGACACAATGACCCAAAATCTATGGGATGCAGCAAATGTAGTTCTAAGAGGGAAGTTTACAGCAATACAATCCCACTTAATAAACAGGAAACATATCGAATAAACAACCTAACCTTGCACCTAAAGCAATTAGAAAAGAAGAAAAAAATCCCCAAAGTAAGCAGAAGGAAAGAAATCATAAAAATCAGATCAGAAATAAATGAAAAAGAAATGAAGGAAATGATAGCAAAGATTAATAAAACTAAAAGGTGGTTCTTTGAGAAGATAAACAAAATTGATAAACCTTTAGCCAGACTCATCAAGAAAAAAAGGGAGAAGTCTCAAATCAATAGAATTAGAAGTGAAAAAGGAAAAGTAACAATTGACACTATAGAAGTACAAAAGATGATGAGAGATTACTACAAGCAACTCTATGCCAAAAAAATAGACAACCTGGAAAAATGGACAAATTCTGAGAAATGCATAACCTGCCAAGACTGAATCAGGAAGAAATAGAAAATATGAACAGACCAATCACAAGCACTGAAATTGAAACTGTGATTAAAATCTTCCAAAAAACAAAAGCCAAGGACCAAATGGCTTCACAGGCGAATTCTATCAAACATTTAGAGAAGGGCTAACACCTATCTTTCTCAAACTTTTCCAAAATATAGCAGAGGGAGGAGCACTCCCAAACTCATTCTCTGAGGCCAACATCACCTTGTTACCAAAACCAAAGAAGGATATCACAAAGAAAGAAAACTACAGGTCAATATCACTGAGGAACATAGATGCAAAAATCCTCAACAAAATACTAGCAAACAGAATCCAACAGCACATTAAAAGGATCATACACCATGATCAAGTGGGGTTTATTCTAGGTGCAAGGATTCTTCAATATATGCAAATTGATCAATGTGATAAACCTTATTAACAAATTGAAGGAGAAAAACCATATGAACATCTCAATAGATGCAGAGAAATCTTTCGACAAAATTCAACACCCATTTATGATAAAAAACCCTGCAGAAAGTAGGCATAGAGGGAAATTTCCTCAATATCATAAAGGCCATATATGACAAACCCACAGCCAACATCGTACTCAATGGTGAAAAACTGAAAGCATTTATACTAAGATCAGGAACAAGACAAGGTTGCCACTCTCACCACTCTTATTCAACATAGTTTTGGAAGTTTTAGCCACAGCAATCAGTGAAGAAAAGGAAATAAATGGAAACCAAATCAGAAAAGAATAAATAAATCTGTCACTGTTTGCAGATGACATGATACTATACATAGAGAATCCTGAAGATGCTACCAGAAAACTACTAGAGCTAATCAATGAATTTGGTAAAGTAACAGGATACAAAATTAATGCACAGAAATCTGTGGCATACCTATACACTAACGATGAAAAATCTGAAAGTGAAATCAAGAAAACACTCCCATTTACCATTGCAACAAAAAGAATAAAATATCTAGGAATAAACCTACCTAAGGAAACAAAAGACCTGTATGCAGAAAATTATAAGACACTGATGAAAGAAACTAAACATGATACAAATAGATGGAGACATATACCATGTTCTTGGATTGGAAGAATCAACATTGTGAAAATGACTCTACTACCCAAAGCAATCCCTATCAAAATACCACTGGCGTTTTTCACAGAACTAGAACAAAACATTTTAAAATTTGTATGGAAACACAAAAGACCCCGAATAACCAAAGCAATCTTGAGAAAGAAAAATGGAACTGGAGGAGTCAGGCTCCCTGACTTCAGATTATACTACAAAGCTACAGTAATCAAGACAGCATGGTACTGGCACAAAAACAGAAAGATAGATCAATGGAACAGGATAGAAAGCCCAGAGATAAACCCACAAACATATGGTCACTTTATATTTGATAAAGGAGGCAGGAATGTACAGCAGAGAAAGGACAGCCTCTTCAGTAAGTGGTGCTGGGAAAACTGGATGGGTACATGTATAAGTATGAGATTAGATCACTCCCTAACACCATACACAAAAATAAACTCAAAATGGATTAAAGACCTAATTGTAAGGCCAGAAACTATCAAACTCTTAAAGGAAAACATAGGCAGAACACTCTATGACATAAATCACAGCAAGATCCTTTTTGACCCACCTCCTAGACAAATGGAAATAAAAACAAAAATAAACAAATGGGACCTAATGAAATGTAAAAGCTTTTGCACAGTAAAGGAAACCATAAACAAGACTAAAAGACAACCCACAGAATGGGAGAAAACATTTTCAAATGAAGCAACTGACAAAGGATTAATTTCCAAAATTTATAAGCAGCTCATGCAGCTCAATAGCAAAAAATCAAACAACCCAATCCAAAAATGGGCAGAAGACCTAAATAGACATTTCTCCAAAGAAGATATACAGACTGCCAACAAACACATGAAAGAATGCTCAACATCATTAATCATTACAGAAATGTGAATCAAAACTACAATGAGGTATCATCTCACACCAGTCAGAATGGCCATCATCAAAAAATCTAGAAACAATAAATACTGGAGAGGGTGTGGAGAAAAGGGAACATTCTTACACTGTTGGTGGGAATGTAAATTGATACAGCCACTATAGAGAACAGTATGGAGGTTCCTTGAAAATGTAAAAATAGGACTACCATACGACCTAGCAATCCCACTACTGGGCATACACCCTGAGAAATCCATAATTCAAAGAGAGTCATGTACCTAAATGTTCATTGCAGCTCTATTTACAACAGCCAGGACATGGAATTAACCTAAGTGTCCATCAACAGATGAATGGATAAAGAAGCTGTGGCACATATATACAATGGGATATTACTCTGCCATAAAAAGAAACGAAATTGAGCTATTTGTAATGAGGTGCATAGACCTAGAGTCTGTCATACAGAGTGAAGTAAGTCAGGAAGAGAGAGACAAATACCGTAGGTTAACACATATATACGGAATTTAACAAAAAAATGTCATGAAGAACCTCTGGGCAAGACAGGAATAAAGGCACAGACCTACTGGAGAATGGACTTGAGGATATGGGGAGGGGGAAGTGTAAGCCATGACAAAGCGAGAGAGAGGCATGGACATATATACACTACCAAACGTAAGGTAGATAGCTAGTGGGTAGCAGCCACATAGCACAGGGAGATCAGCTCAGTGCTTTGTGACCGCCTGGAGGGGTGGGATAGGTAGGGTGGGAGGGAGGGAGACGCAAGAGGGAAGAGGTATGGGAACATATGTATATGTATAACTGATTCACTTTGTTATAAAGCAGAAACTAACACACCATTGTAAAGCAATTATACTCCAATAAAGATTTTTTTAAAAATGAAATCAAAAAGTATCTTGCTGTGATTTATGTCATAGTGTGCTCTTCCTATGTTTTCCTCTAAGTGTTTTATAGTGTCTGTCCTTATATTTCGGTGTTTACTCTCTTTTGAATTTATTTTTGTGTATTGTGTTAGGGAGTGTTCTAATTTCATTCTTTTACATGTAGTTGTCCACTTTTCTCAGCACCACTTATTGAAGAGACTGTCTTTTCCCCATTGTATATTCTTGCCACCTTTGTCATGCATTAGGTGATCATATGTGCAGGGGTTTATCTCTGGGCTTTCTATCCTGTGCCGTTGAACTGTGTTTCTGTGCCAGTGCCATACTGTTTTGATTACTGTAGCTTTGTAGTATAGTCTGAAGTCAGGGAGCCTGATTCTTCCACCTACATTTTTCTGTCTCAAGCTTGTCTATTTGGGGTCTTTCGTTTTGCATACAAATTGTAAAATCTTTTGTTCTAATTCTGTGGAAAATGCCATTGGTAATTTGAATAAGATTGTATTGAATCTGTAGATTAATTTGGGTATTTTGGTCATTTTCACAATATTGATTCTTCCAATCCAGGAGCATGGTATATCTCTCCATCTCTTTGTGTTCTTTGATTGTCTTTGATTTCTTTCATCAGTGTCTTATTGTTTTCTGCATACAGGTTTTTGTGTCCTTAGATAGGTTTATTCCTAGGCATTTTATTCTTTTTGTTGCAATGGTAAATGGGAGTGTTTCCATAGTTTCTCTTTCTGATCTTTCATTGTTAGTGTGTAGGAATGTGAGATTTCTGTGTATTAATTTTGTATCCTGCAACTTACTAAATTCATTGATTAGTTCCAGTAGTTTTCTGGTGGCATCTTTAGGATTTTCTGTGTAGAATGTCATGTCATCTGCAAGCAGTGACAGTTTTACTTCTTTCCCAATTTGGATTCCTTTTATTTCTTTTCCCTCACTGATTGTGTTGGCCAGGAATTCCAAAACTATGTTGAATAATAGTAGTGAGTGAGCACCCTTTTCTAGTTCCTGATCTTAGCGGAAATGCTTTCAATTTTTCACCATTGAGAGTGATGTTTCCTGTGGGTTTGTCATACACGGTCTTTAATTTTTGAGGTAGGTTCCCTCTATGCCCACATTCTCGAGAGTTTTTATCATAAATGGGTGTTGAATTTTTTCAAACACTTTTTAGGCATCTATTGAAATGACCATATGATTTTTATTTTTCAGGTTGTTAATATGATGTATCACATTGATTGATTTGTATATATTGAAGAATCCTTGCATTGCTGGGATAAATCCCACCTGATCATGGTGTATGATTCTCCTAATGTGTTGTTGGATTTTTTGCTAGTGTTTTGTTGAGATTTTTGTGTCTATGTTCATCAGTGATATCGGTTGGTAATTTTCTTTTTTTCTCTTATCTTTGTCTGGTTTTTGTATCAGGGAGCTTGTGGCCTCATAGAATGAATTTGGGAGTGTTCCTTGCTTTTCAATTTTTTGGAAGAGATTGAGAAGGAAACCTGGTAGGTCTTCTCTAAATGTTTGATAGAATACACCTGTGAAGCCATCAGGTCCTGGGCTTTTGTTTTTTGTAATTTTTAAAATCACAGTTTCAGCTTCATTACTTGTGACTGGTCTGTTCATATTTTCTTTTTTTCTTTTTTTTTTTTTTTGTGGTACGTGGGCCTCTCACTGTTGTGGCCTCTCCTGTTGCAGAGCACAGGCTCTGGACACGCAGGCTCAGTGGCCATGGCTCACAGGCCCAGCCGCTCTGCGGCACGTGGGATCCTCCTGGACCGGGGCATGAACCTGTGTCCCCTGCATCGGCAGGCGGACTATCAACCACTGCGCCACTGGGGAAGCCCCTGTTCAAATTTTCTATTTCTTCCTGGATCAGACTTGGAAGGTTGTACTTTTCTATGAATTTGTCCATTTCTTCCAGCCTGTCCTTTTTATTGGCATATAATTTCTTGTAGTAGTTTCTTATGATCCTTTGTATTTCTGTGGTGTCAGCTGTAACTTCTGCTTTTTCATTTTTAATTTTATTGATTTGCATCCTCTCCCTTTTTTTTCTTAGTGAGTCTGGTTAAAGGTTTATCAATTTTTTTATCTCCTCAGTGAACCAGCTTTTAGTTTCATTGATGTTTGCTATTGTTTTCTTCATTTCTATTTCATTTATTTCTACTCTGATCTTTGATTTCTTTCCTTCTGCTATCTTGTTTTTTTGTTTTCATTCTTTCTCTATTTTCTTTAGATGTAGTTTAGGTTGTTTATTTGAGATTTTTCTTGTTTCTCTAGGTAGTATTGTATTGCTATAAACTTCCCTCTTAGAACTGCTTTGCTGCATCCCATAGGTTTGGGGTCATTTTGTTTTTGTTGTCATTTGATTCTAAGTTTTTTTTTTTGTTTGATTTTTGTAGTGATCTCTTGGTTATTTAGTAACATATTGTTTAGCCTCTATCTGTTTGTGTTTTTTACAGTTTTTTCCCTGTAATTGATTTCTAATCTCACAGCATTGTGGTTGGAGAAAGTGCTTGATACTATTTCAGTTTTCCTAAATTTACTTAGACTTGATTTGTGGCCCAAGATGTGATCTATCCTGGAGAATGTTCCATGAGCACTTGAGAAGAATGTGTATTCTGTTGCTTTTGGATGGAATGTCCTATAAATATCAATTATGTCTATCTGGTCAACTTTGTCATTTAAGGCTCTTGTTTCTTTATTAATTTTCTGTCTGGATGATCTGTCCATTGGTATAAGTGTGGTGTTAAAGTCCCCCACTCTTACTGTGTTACTGTTGACTTCCCCTTTTATGGCTGTTAGCATTTGCCTTATGTATTGAGGTGCTCCTATGTTGGGTGCATAAATATTTACAATTGTTATATCATCTTCTTGGATTGATCCCTTACTCATTATGCAGTGTCCTTTCTTGTCTCTTGTAATAGTCTTCATTTTAAAGTCTATTTTATCTGATATGAGTATTGCTACTCCAGCTCTCTTTTGATTTCCATTTGCATGGAATATCTTTTTCCATCCCCTTGCTTTCAATCTGTATGTGTCCCTAGGTCTGAAGTGGGTCTCTTGTAGACAGCGTATATACAGGTCTTGTTTTTATATCCATTCAGCCAGTCTGTGTCTTTTAGTTGGAGCATATAATCCTTTTACATTTAAGGTTATTATGATACGTATGTTATTATTACTATATTCTTAATTATTTTGGGTTTGGTTTTGTAGGTCTGTTTCTTCTCTTGTGTTTCCCACCTAGAGAAGTTCCTTTAGCATTTGTTTTAAAGCTGGTTTGGTGGTGCTGATTTCTCTTAGCTTTTGCTTGTTTGTAAAGCTTTTGATTTTTCTGTTGAATCTGATTGAGATCTTTGCTGGGTAGAGTAATCTTGGTTGTAGGTTTCTTCCTTTCATCACTTTAAAAATATCCTGCTATTCCCTTCTGGCCTGAAGAGTTTCTGCTGAAGAATCAGCTGATAACCTCACGGGGATTCCCTTGTATATTATTGGTTGCTTTTCCCTTGTTGCTTTTAATATTTTTTCTTTGTATTTAATTTTTGCTAGTTTTATTTATATGTGTCTCAGCATGTTTCTTCTTTAGTTTATTTTGTATGGGGCTATCAGTGCTTCCTCGACTTGTATGACTATTTCCTTGCCCATGTTAGGGAAGTTTTTGACTATAATCTCTTCAAATATTTTCTCAGACCATTTCTCTTTCTCTTCTTCTCTACAACCCCTACAATTCAAATGTTGTTTCACTTAATGTTGTCCCAGAGATCTCTGAGAATATCTTCTTTTCTTTTGATTCTTTTTTCTTTATTCTGCTCCACAGCAGTTATTTCCACCATTCTATCTTCCAGCTCACTTATTCATTCTTCTGCCTCAGTTACTCTGCTATTGATTCCTTGTAGTGTATTTTTCATTTCACTTATTGTGTTGTTCATCACTGATTGTTCTTTAATTCTTCTAAGTCCTTGTTAACCATTTCTTGTACCTTCTCGATCTGTGCCACCATTCTATTTCTGAGATCTTGGATCATCTTTGCTATCATTACTTTGAATTCTTTTTCAGGTATATTGCCTATTTCATCTTCATTTATTTGGTCTTATGGATTTTTACCTTGCTCTTTCATCTGAAACATATTTCTCTGTCATCTCATTTTGTCTAACTTACTGCATTTATGGTCTCCTTTCTGCAGGCCGCAGTGTTGTAGTTCCTTTTGCTTCTGTTTTCTGCCCCCTGGTAGGTGAGGTTGGTCCAGGGGCTTGTGTAAGCTTCCTTGTGGCAGGGACTGGTGCCTGCACTCTGATGGGTGGAGTTGGATCTTTTCCCTCTGATGGGCAGGGATGCATCAGGGAGTGTCTTTTGGGGTATCTGTGAGATTAGTATGACTTTTGGCAGCCTGTCTGCTGGTGGGTGGGGCTATTTTCCTGTCTTGCTGGTTGTTTGGCATGACGTTTTCAGCACTGGAGCATGCAAGCAGTTGGGTGGAGCCAGATATTGGTGTTGAGATTTATACCTGTTGGGGGAGCACATGGTGGTTAATATTCCCTGGGTCTGGGAATTCTCTGGTGGTCCACCCTCCTAGACTTGGTGCTCTCACCCTGGATATCCAGGCCCAACCCTTGGCCAGGGAACTGACAGCCTGCTAGCTGTGCAGTGCAGCCAGAGGAAAAAGAAAAGGAAAAGAAAGAAAACATACAAAGAAAACACAAGGCAAATATGAAAAACAAACAACAACACAAAAAAAGAAAAAAGATAACAGACAAACCAAAAGCAGGACAAATAATAAAAACAAAATGAACAAACAGAAACTGACAAAAAGGAAAGAAAACAAAAAACAAGAGAACAAACAAAAAAACAAGAGAACTCAAAAATGAAAACAGTCAGTAAAAACTGAACTAAGAAAAACAAAAAATAAAAATGTAAACAAAAATAGAAAGCAGGGGCTTCCCTGGTGGTGCAGTGGTTGAGGGTCCGCCTGCTGATGCAGGGGACACGGGTTCATGCCCCAGTCTGGGAGGATCGCACATGCCGTGGAGCAGCTGGACCCATGAGCCATGGCCACTGAGCCTGCACATGCAGAGCCTGTGCTCCGCAACGTGAGAGGCCACAGCAGTGAGAGGCCTGTGTACCACAAAAAAAAAAAAAGAAAAAGCAAACTAAAAAAAGCAAACATAAAACAAACCCACAAAAATGATTTTTAAAAAACCCCAAAGAACAAAAACAAGAAAAACCCAAAACAACAACAAAGTAAAAATATGTAGTAAATTTTTTAAATAATAAAATAAAAGTGACAACAACAACCACTGAACAAAACAAAACAAACAAAAATAATATTAATAAGAATATTTTCCTGGTTCCTGTGCTTTCAGTGTTCTTCCTGTCACAGTGAGCCACAGCCAACCGTCACATCTCCAGGAGGCCCTCCTATACCTCTAAGTATGTCTCTGGACATGCTGTGGGCACTGTGGGGGCAGCTCAGACTCTGACCTGGCCCAACTCCTGCGTGTACTTGCCCCCAAAGTCCATTGCTGCTATAGCTAGACCAGTCTCAGTTGTGGGAACACTCATTCTCTATTCAGATATTGCACAGTTGCAGGGTTTACCAAGCCAATTGTGGGGAGTTAATCCACTGCTTGTACCACTGCACAGAGAGATTTCCATTCATCTTCCTTATTCACACCACCTTTGGGGCTCAGCTTTGGTTTTAGCCCCACCTCTGCATGTGCACCACCCTCAGGTGTCTTTTCCCCACCAGGCTAGAGGGAGCAAAAAGAAGCGACTGATTGGGGAACACTTATGCACTCAGGCTGGGGTAGGGTATGGCAGCTACTACAGGGGTGTGCACACAGTTCCTGTGGCAGTGGAGACCAGTAGGCAGTTGCAACAGACTGGGGTGTGCTCACTATGGTGGGAGTCCCTCCCAGTGCCCACAGAAGCAGGAGCTGGCATGTGGTGGTGGTGGTGGTCCTGCCCCTTGCACACCACTCAACAATCTCACCTCATTTCCTAAGCACACCACGCTTCCTCTAGGGGCATTCCTTGCTATGGAACCCCTCACTCCTGTTCCCTCAGGTTGTCTCTGCACAGCCAACAGCTCTCCTCTTCTTGGATCCAATATCTTAACCCCATGCTTTAGCACTCAGCCCACACCAGCTTTGGCAGATTCCTGTCTCAGTCAGGGATGCCCAGGGATGATTCCCAAGAAGGCTTTGGCATGGATGGTGCTGAAGACCTCAGAGCCTACAGGGGCAGAGGAGGCCTTGGCTTGAGTGGGGGCAAACCTACTCAGATGGGTGCCCCTCCCAGTGCCCATGGAGGCTGAAGGGGGTTGCAATGGTGGCCCTGCCCCTTGTGTGCCACTGAGCAATGACACTTTACTTCTATGTTTTCCTGGGCTTCTTCTGCAAACCTTCCTAGTTGTGGAGCTCCTTACTCCTGTCCCTTCAGGCTGTCTTTTCACAGCCAACAGCTGTCGCCTCCCTGGGTCTTCACTCTGAGCCCACTTTCCAGCACCCAGCCCCCTTCTACAACAGGAGACACGAGACTCAGACTGGGGTGTGCAGGGCTGTGGCACAGACCATGTGTTCAGTTTTTATTTTGTCCTGCCTTCCACAGACTGTCCACTGTGTTCCCCTTCAATCCCCCAAAGTTCCCTTTATGTCCTAGCTGATTTCCCCACCATGAGGGGGTTTTTCTGAGTGCAGTAACTTCTCTTCATCTTCCCACCAGGGTTGTTGGTCCTTTTTTTGATTACTCTTTTCTTTTTTTTTGTTGCTTTCATCTTACCCTGTTGTGATGGGATTTTTCTTGTCTTTTTAAGTGTGCAAAATCTTCCTCTAATGTTCGTCAGGTTCTCTGTGAGAATTGTCCCATTTGTAGATGTATCTTTGATGTACTTGTGAGGAGAGACAAATTCTTTGTCCTCCTATTCCACCACCTTGACTTGTCCCCCTATCGTGTCTTTTATAATAACACAGTTACCTTTACTGGTGCTGTTTGTTCATGTAGATTCCAGTTACCTCCTGGGATCACTTGCTTTCATCCTGAAGAACTGCCTTTAGTATTTCTTGTAAAGTTGGCTTGCTAACAACAAATTCTCCCAGTTTTTGTTTATCTAAGAAAGTTTGTTATTTCTCCTTCATTTCGGAATGATAGCTTTGTTAGATATAATATTCTTGGTTGATTGCTTTTTATTTGATCAATTTAAATATGTGATAATACTGCCTCCCAGCCTCTCCTGCTGAGAAGTTAGCCATAAATCATATTGGGTTTCTTATGTTCTGATGTGTCATTTTTCTGTTGATGCTTTCAACATTTTCTGCTTTGACATTCAGAAATTTTCATATGATGTGTTAATTTATAGGTCTTTTTGTGTTTATCCTTCTAGGAACTTATTAAGCTTCTTGGATTTATAGGTTATCATCTTTCAATAAATTTGGAAAATTTTCAGCCAGTATTTCTTTGAATATTTTTTCTTCTCCTTTCCATTCTTCCACCACTCTTTCAGTACTCCCATTGTGTTTATATGGTGTGCTTAGTGGTATTCCACATTTCTTTCAAGGTCTGTCCATTTTTCTTCATTATTTTTGTTCTTTGTTTTTGGCTTGCATAATCTCTACTGATCAATTTTCAAGTCTGCTAATTTTTTCTTCTGCTAGTTCAAATCTGTTGTGCTCCTTTAGTGATTGTTTTCATAACATTTATTTTTTTTAACTCCATAGTTTCTATTTATCCTTTTTAAAAAATAATTTCTATCTTTATTGATATTCTCTATTTGAGGCATTATATCTTCCTTTATTTCTTTAATCATGATTTCCTTTATTTCTGTGAACATATTTATAAAGATGTCATAGTTTCCTGTGGCTGCTGTAACAAAGTACAATAAACAGAGTCACTTGAAAAAAGGAAATTTATAGTCTACAATTATAGAGTCTAGAAGTCTGAGATTAATGTGTCAGCAGGACCATGCTTTCTCTGAAGGTGCTATGGATGTTTCTGTTCCAGACCTCTCTCCTAGCTTCTGGTAGTTCCTTGGTTTATGGCAGCATAACTCCAGTCTTCACATGGAATTCTCCTATAATGCCTTGTCTCTGTCCAATTTTCCCATTTTTATAAGGACATGAGTCATATTGGATTTGGGACCCACCCTACTTTAGTATGATCTCATCTTAACTAATTTCATCTTTAATGGCCTTATTTCCAAATAGTCACATTATGAGGTACTGAGGATTAGGACTTCAACATATGAATTTTGGGGAATACAATTCAACTCATAACAAAAGCTACTTTGAAATATTTTTCTTTTGACTCCAACATTTGATTGCTCTCACTGGCAGCTTCTGTTTCTTGATTTTTTTTTTTTTTGGTATATGGGTCATACTTTTCTGTTTCTTTGTATGCTTCATAATTTTTGTTGTCAACTGGACATTTTAGATAATATGTTGCAACAAATCTGGATAATGGTCCCCTCTCCAGGGGCTTTTATTGTTATTTCCTTGTGTATTTGTTTATTGAGTGACTGGATTATTTTAGTGAAGTCTATACCCCCACTCCCAATGTCAAGCCTCTGATATTATTCCTCAGGTAGGCACAACTTTTGGTACATCCATAGTCACCCTGGGATGCCAGTGGTACTGGCAGGGTTCTCTTCTCTTTCCCTGACCACATACCCAGTGGTTAGACTCCACTAATTGCTGGCTGATTGCCTTAATGTTTTTAATAGTGCCCTGGGGCATAAGTTACTTTACAAATAAATTCAATCAAATTATAGCTCCTTTGATGAATAGGGTCTGAGGTCAATATTTGACACTTGTTCTCACACTGGCAGGCCTCTTTTTAGCTGTCTTACTCCCTGTTTTCCTCTTGTGAGCTTGTTGGCCTACAGTCTAGCCTGTATTTTCATTAGATCTACATTTCTTTCCAATTGTCCTTCACCAACCTCCACTGTTGTTGAGATTACCCTCAGGATTAAACTTCTCCTCACTTTGTTGCAAATGACGTTAGCTCCTTTAGGAAAAGATTGCAAGCTATCTGTTTTATGGCAAAATCTCTGTGCCAGGGCTGTGGAGCTGGAGGTGGGGAAAAATGGCAAACTTCTTTCTGAATGACATTCTCACTGTAGTAGCCTAGTAGTGGTGGGGCAGGAGACTGAGGTCCTTTTGGCTTGCTTCTCCTCCTGTGGAAACACTGCCTCATGAGCTGTGGAATGGCTATCAGAGCCCCAATATAATTACTGCACTATGTCCGAGGTAAAGCTTCTGTTCCACAAGTGGGGTGGGACAGAAGAAAGGAGTCTACCTCTTTTTATTGTACTTGCTTAGGACTTAGCCACAGCAATGGGTAGCTGAGGGCAGGATGGGAAACACTGAGGTCCTGCTTCTCCCAGAATGAAAGCCCTCTGGCTGGAAACTGGGGAGAGGTAGTCCTGTGTTCTTGGTTGCAGCAGTCTGGAGTAATCTCTGCTTCATTGAGCTGGACGGGGAAAGGAAGAGAGCCGTCTTGGATCAAATACCACAGAATCGCTCACCTTTCTTAATATATTTTTATAGATTTTCTTGAATAGATGTTTCTTGATTTGATGCTTACTCTTAGGACAATTTCCAGAGGCTTTAAAAGGTTGTTTTCAAAAAGTTTTCACCAGTTTTACTGAGAAGGTCAGCAGAGCTCCTCATGCTATTATGCTGGAAGTTTATTTCCTTAATATTCAATCTTGGTTCACATTTATTAAAGTAGTTATTTTCTTACATTTCTTGAGACTATAATAAAGTGTCTAGGCGAACTCCTGCACTATCTATTCTTTTATACCTTAACAACAAATTATATCCAGTGAACTTGTCTTATAATGAAAAATTATATTTTTCCCTGGTGGTCTAGTGGTTAGGATTCGGCACTTTCACTGCCATGGCCTGGGTTCAATCTGAGATCCCACAAGCCACGTGATGCAGCCAAAATAAAAATTAAAAAAAAATATATATATATATATATTTCAAGCAGTAGAAGATAACTCTTGAAGCTAATAAGTTGGACTTATGATTGATTTCATTTTTTTTTTTGGTGAGTATTAAGAGCTGTACTCCTTTTAATAACAAAAAGTGTCAAAAGAATTGTAGAAAACTTTAAAGCAGGCTTAACCCTCAAGGATTATCTAGTTAGGAGCAGAAGTAGAAGATTAGAATCCAAGTGTCTAGATGCTCAGCCTTGTGCCCTTTGTAGGTGAACATAATGCATGTCAAACAATGAACAAATTGTGCACACTTCAGAATTTATTAAACATTTGTATCTATCTATGTTATGTGATCTTCACAAAAACCCAGGAAGGGGGTCTGGGAAGTATACTATTAGTTTCATTTCACAGATGAGAAAACTGTAATTCAAATCTCCAATACAGAGGTGAAATGAGTTACATTGTTATCTGACTCAAATATCCTGTTCTTTCCATTATACCAGGCTTCAAATGAGGTGCTCAAGTTGGAGCACAAGCCCTCAACCTTGAGACTAAGTCTCACATTTCTACTAATAATATTAATTCAGAGGCATAAACTGAACTAGGAAACTTCACACTTGGGCAAGATATTTTAACCATGTTCTCACCAAGACCCTGCCACTTACCACCTGATGCTTGCCTCTTCTTTCCTCCCATTCGTCCTCCAATTGATATTCCATATTTTTCTATGTCTCCTTTGTTATACAAAAGTAGAGTCGTTGAGGCAGTTGTGGCAGTAGGAAATCAGTATCAAGTCAGAAAGCATGCTCTGAGCTTCTTGATGATCCCTACCGGAGCTACCTCACTGGTGTCCAAGTCCTTTGTCTCCCTGGACAACCAAAATATTAAAATATACTGTAGTCAGCAAAAAAGTCTTAGGACTCAGCATATTTTCTTTGAAAAGTCAGACAAAAACAGCTGTGTAAATATACTATGAAGGAAGAAAGCAACTTGAACCTAATCTGTTAAGTATATTTCTTACTCTTATCACACCTTGCCATACAAGCAAATGCTAATATACAGTTTATGAAATGCTTTTAAAAAAACAGCTACAAATGGCTGGATAAAAAATAATTTAGCTTGTCACATACACATGAATTCTTTTCTTTCCCTAACTGAATATTTGAATTATTTTGAATCATATAGACCCTGCTTCAAAGTTTGAATCTGCATCTTGCTACTTGTGTGACCTGTAGCTTTAGGCTCCTCATCTGCAAATGGGAATAATAAAACTTACATCAAAGTATTCTTATGAGAAGAAAATGAGATAATATATATGAAGGAACTAGCACATTGACTAGAACACTGTAGATATTCAGTAGATGTTCTTTTTCTTCCTTTTCTTTTATAATCACAGTGAAGAAATTAGTAACCATGAAACTCTCAGAGAACAATTCAGTCTATTTCATTGTATTAAATTATACATAGGGAAACATTCATAAAAGACAAATCAGGGCTTCCCTGGTGGCACAGTGGTTAAGAATCTGCCTGCCAGTGCAGGGGACACAGGTTCAAGCCCTTGTCCGGGAAGATACCACATGCCGCAAAGCAATTAAGCCTGTGTGCCACAACTACTAAGCCTGTGCTCTAGAGCCCGAGAACCACAACTACTGAGCCCACATGCCTAGAGCCCATGCTCCGCAACCACAACAAGAGAAGCCACTGCAATGAGAAGCCCGTGCACCGCAATGAAGAGTAGACCCCACTCGTCGCAACTAGAGAAAGCCTGTATGCAGCAATGAAGACCCAATGCAGCCAAAAATAAATAAATAAAATAAATAAATTGATTTTTAAAAAAGGAAAGATCAGTGAGAGGATTGCAATGATCAGGGAAGTTTTCCTGAAGAAAGTGGGATTTGAGTTTCACGTTAATGGATATTTCAGTGTATCTCAAAATCCTCTATTAGAGCACTGGGATTCTGAACAATGGGCCAGGGTGCTCCACTATTTAGCTAAAGAACTAGTAATCACTTCTCAATATTCAAAACAATTATGATAAAATTCTCTTAATTTGAAATTTCCCTTCCACAGATTTCTTTAATTCTTTGACACTTGCTACAGCTTTTCTAAATTAAAACACAGAATAGGATGATAATGAATTTAGCACAATCACATGGTTAGCTATTTTATGTTTAATAAAGTTATTTTGTGATATTCTACAGAATGAATTATGACTTTGGGTGCTCTGCTGTCCGAACACATTTGAGACTCACTGGGATGGGTGAAAAAAATGAAGCAGATGGGGAATAGCATAAAGATAGCATAAGAAAAAGTATTCGATCATATAGTGAGCAAATCCACCTGGAGTGGACAGTATATGTTATGGATTAAATAGAAAATAATGGCTAAGTAATAATAAGATATAGTACTATCCTGAGTATAGTAATTTATAATTTGCAAAGGGTTTACACACATCTGAGCTCATCCTCATAAAAATTTTGTGAAATAAAGAGGGCAGGTAATAAAGTTACCATCAATAATGACAGATTCTAATGACTAAGCACTTACTGTGTACCAGACATCATTGCTAGATGCTTCACTTATATTATCTCTAATGCTCACAACAACCCTGAGATATATGTGTTATTATCCTATTTTCACAGTTGAGTAAACTAAGGCTCAGAAAGTTTAAGTAATCTGCCCAAGTCCATATACTTAGAAAAGAGCAGATTCCTAAATTTGAATCTCAGGTCTGTCTGATTCCAGATCCACTACACTATCATAGCAGCATGTAAATAAGAGAGGGAAGGGGTAAAGAGGGAGAGTGTAGTAACAAGTGCATGACATTATAGCTTACGTACAACAACCTTAAGGTTGGATTGTCCAGAAAATAAACTAAAATAATTTTTGAAGTCCATTTCATAAAAATAGCTTCAGCTCCATCAATCCTGAAAATCAACAGACTCTATTTTGGAAGGCCCAATTGCCATACTGAAATATTTTTGGGGCACTAGTTTCACTTTAGAGCTCATGATTTGGCGTCATTTATCCAACTCCAAATGGGAGAAATAAAAAGCTTTCTAGATTAACATCCTTTACCTTGCTTTTCCTCCTTGCGGGGATGCCAGCAACCTACACAAGCTCCCTAGGACATGGTGGGTGGTGGGGAAGGGGAAGCTAGGATGAAGTGAAAGAGTAGCATTAACATATATACACTACCAAATGTAAAATAGATAGCTAGTGGGAAGAAGCTACATAGCACAGGGAGATCACCTAGGTGTTTTATGACCACTTAGAGGGGTGGGATGTGGAGCGTGGGAGGGAGGCTCAAGAGGGACAGGATATGGGGATATACGTATACATATAGCTGATTCACTTTGTTATACAGCAGAAACTAACACAGCATTGTAAAGCAATTATACTCCAATAAAGATGTAAAAAAAATAAAGTAATCCACAAGGTGACACATAAGGAGTTTCCATGACTGGCTCCCTATCAAGGCATTTTCTTTACATAAGGAGAAGTCCAGAGATTGCCAAAACCAGGGATCAGCATGAAGGCCTTCCTCAGAGGCTCATTCCCTCTTGAAAGGATAAAACATTCAGCATGCTCATTCAGAGGGAACAAGTGGTTTCACCTGTGGGAAAAGTCGTGGCTTGTCAATCAATACCTTTCAGGGAGGAGACAAATGCTGACACTAGAGTTTAGACTAGAGAAAGGGCAGCATCTATTTTAGCTCCAAAGAGAAAGATGTGATCTGTCACAGAATTTTGACTTTCATGATAGGGAAGCTTTGCCACCCCTTTTCTACTGGAAGTATACTTAAAACATAGAAGGACAGAGTAAAAGCCCTCTGAGAAGCCTGAAAAGATGACACTGAGTCTAGAAACTAAAGCTCATAGAACTTTATTCAATGGAGAGTTCCTCCATTCTGTATTTAAAGCCAACTAACTCATAATGTATGATTAAAACAAATCATTTTTTAAAATTTATGAATATGCACCCTTGAAAAATATTTTATTTTAAAGAAAATGATATTTTTTGCAAAAACAAGGAAGAAATACTATTTTTATTTATAGAAAAATTCGAGGTAAAAAGCATTCAAAAACAAAGTAAAATAAAAACTCTTATAAAGCACCTACTAGATGAGGTTCTAGGACCTTACTACTCAAACATGGTCCACTGGCCAACAGTATAGGTTTCACCTGGGAGACCATTAAAATGCTGAACCCCAGACCTATTCAATCAGAATATGCATTTTAACAAAATCCCTAAGTAAGGTTAAGAAGCACTGGCTTAGGCTTGGGAAATGTTTGTCTAAGTGTGTCTTTATCTTCATCAGAATAATCCAGATATTGGTTAAAAAATTAAGGCTCTTGGGCCCTACCACAGACCTACTAAATCATACCTCTCAGAGTGGGACCTGGGAGTGTGCATTAATTACAAGTGTAGTAGGGCAGTAAATCTCAAACTTGAGCGTTCATCAGAATTACTTGGAGGGCCTGTTAAAACACAGATCGCTGGGATCTACCCCAGAGTTCTGCGATTCAATAAGTCTGGAGTGGGTCTGGAGAGTTTGCATTTCTAACATGTTTCTTGGTGATGTTGATGCTAGTGGTCCAAAGACCACAATGAAAGAACCACTGCTTGGACATAATTTTAACAAGTTTAGTTATCTGGTTGTCCAGTCTAGACTAACAGGAACAATTAGAAGGGGAGTAGTCAGAGGCATTATACTGATAGCAGCAAGAAGCAGCATCTGATAGGCTGAGAATGAGGGGAAAAACATCAACTATAAAAAGAGACATAGAGGGCTTCCCTGATGGCGCAGTGGTTGAGAGTCCGCCTGCCGATTCAGGGGACACAGGTTCGTGCCCCGGTCCGGGAAGATCCCACCTGCCGCGGAGCGGCTGGGCCCGTGAGCCATGGATGCTGAGCCTGCGCGTCCGGAGCCTGTGGTCCGCAACGGGAGAAGCCACAGCAGTGAGAGGCCCGCGTGCCGCAAAAAAAAAAAAAAAAAAAAAAAAAGAGACATAGAAATAAACATATTTTTCTGAGTGTAAGTGCCAAAAACCTTGTGTCTCACTCTCATCCCGCTCCCATGACTACCAGTCTCCTAGTTCTTGAGGGTTATCATTGTATCTTATATGATAGCAGTGTGAGATGTTCATTAAAAATGACCCCCCAGCCTTCGAGAAGATGCTTAATTCTGTTTAGTTTACTGTTTAAGCAGGTACAGAATTGTATAATATATTTTAGAAATATTTCCATCAAGGGTCAACTTTTAAACACTAATGCTTAAGTTGTCTGATAAATTCCCTTTTGAAAACCACTCTAAAATGATGCAGGATAAATGAGGATTATCTAACACTGGAGTTCAGGCAATCCAAATGTGATAATGACAATATCTAACATTTAAAAAGCAAATTCATTTTTTCATGTAATACAATAATACTTTGAGACACATTATCACCATTTCTTAGAGGATGGCTATCTAAACTAAGATTCAGTAAAGTGAATCAAATTGTTGAGATCACATAGGTAGTTAAATGGTAGTGAGACTAAATTTCAACTTAGGCCTATATGACTCTATTTCTCTATATTATTCTGCTTTCTTTATAGGGGAAAAAAGGCTCAGGCTGAGAAGCTGGATATGTAGACAGTTCTCTTGGGTTTCTGCAGGCCATACTTCTTGTAGAGCTTCCTGTAAGACAGACATCCAAACTTTACTAGCCTTCCCAGTTTCTTTCACTTACAGAAACCACAAGAACTCCCTTAATGCTTCTGTGTGCCATAACTTACAATATTCCCTTTCTTTCTCATTTACCACTTTGGATTTCACTGTTACCTGGAGTCACTCCTACCTCTTCCTACACCTAGTCTTTCTTGCCCCAGGTTCCAATTTTTCAATGAAATCACAGAGGGGCTAGTGGGGATAGGAGAGGCAATCAGAGACAAGGAGAGAAAAAGCCTTTAAGGCCTGTGTAGCTGTTTCTTCTCTCCCATTCCCAGTGCTTTGGCGGATCTTCAAATTCCTCACAGCCTCAACACACTCTTATGATAAGGACCTCAAACACTGAGGCTGGTGGTCCACTGGAATACAAATGCTCATTTATTTCTCCAAGAACTCAGGCCCCACCATTCACGCATATGCACACATTCAGTTGTTCTGAGAGGGCTAAGTAAATGGAATGATTTAGAGTAGGAACTCTTTTATTTGCTGTTTCTTGTAGTTGGTGGTGGTTGGTATTTTTCAAAACCTCCAAAAGAGAAGTGTGCTTGCTTCATTCAGGATGGGCAACTTAGAAAAAGATTTATTTTCTTCCACAGTGTTTATCAAAAGAAAGAAACTGGAAAAAATAAAAGGAGCAGAGATTTTATATGCAGCAGACCTAGACAATATTTCTACCACTGCCACTTACAGATGATGGCATAGAACATCATTTCTTCTATCTGACTTATAAAATGGAGTAATAATTCCTATCATTCTTACCTCACAGAATGGTTATGACAGTCTGATGGGGTAATAAATATGAAATTTCTCTGGAAACTATAAAGCAGTGTATGGGTATAAATTTTTCTTGATAATACAATATTCTGCATCCCTGGCATTTAACATGTTACTATATAATTGCTGTTATTACTAATAGATTTTATAGTACCATTCATTTATTCAAAATGCTTTTCTTGAGCACTTGCTTTTTTACAGGCATTATACTAGGAGTTGGAAGTACAGAAATATACCAGACACAATTGTTTTCCTGGGGGTGTGAATCTGTTGAGGTATATCTATAGGTTTATTAAGTTTTGGTGGTGGAAGAGTGGTGACTGGACTGGGAATTCAACCACCACTTTTTGCCAGTAATTTGGAAATTATTATACTATTTATGTATGGAGTCGTATCAGTAAAATTGGTGAAGTAGGCAGCTCCAAACTCCTATCCCCCTATAGAAATATTGAAAAATAAGTAGAAACAGTCAGAACTAACTTTGTCAGAACTCTGGAAAATAGTCAAATGTTTATAGTAACCAAGCAAATGTGGAATCAAGAAAAAGCCAACTTAAAAATTGTAGAAAAGCTTTATAGTGTTTTTATTCACCTTGCCTCACCCACCCCCAGATCAGCTGTAGTCTTGAAGATGGAAGCCCCTACTCCCAGTGTGAGACCCTGGTCCCTGGTTGCAGAGGGAGCAGACAAAATCTCATTTGCAAATTACTGTGTTAGTCTCTTCTAACCTGCCTGAAGACTACCTGAAAGAGTGATGCAAAGTGTTCGTATCTGTTTCGCTTAACTTGCAACTCAGAGTGGAAGAGCGGCAGGCATAATTTGAAAACATTGTAAGTGTGGATGAAAAATATGCAGTCGTCAAGGTCAAAAAATTACAGGCCAGCTCACCCAGCGTCCGCAGCCGCCGCTGCTATGGGAGTGCAGGTGGAGACCATCTCCCCCAGAGATGGGCTTACCTTCCCGAAGTGCGGCCAGGCCTGCGTGGTGCGCTACAAGGGGATGCTTGAAGATGGAAAGAAATTCTATTCGTCCCAGGACAGAAACAAGCCCATTAAGTGTGTGCTGGGCAAGCAGGAGGTGATCTGAGGCTGGGAAGAAGGGGTTGACCAGATGAGCGTGGGTCAGAGAGCCAAGCTATCTCCCCAGACTATGCCTATGGTGCCACTGGGCACCCAAGCATCCTCCCACCAAATGCCACTCTCCTCTTTGGCAAGGAGCTTCTAAAACTGGAATGACAAGAATAGCCTCCTCCCTGAGCTCCCCATCCTTGGATGTGCCATGGAAGGATCTGGCGCCTCCAGATGTGTGCAGCGAGTCCATATGGAGCTTTTCCTGATGTTCCAGTACATTGTATAAACATCTTCCCTGACAATGTGTTCTGTCACCAGCTTTGCTCTTCCCCTTTATCTTCGTATGTGTGTTGACCTGAACAATACGCCATAAACCTCAAGTTACTCATTTTAGTTTGTTTTTGTTTTGAGGTGAAGATTGAGTTTCAGTCCTTTGGATATGGATTTCCAGTTAAGTATTAGTCAAATATTAACAACACAAGTCATGGGTTAACTTTAGAATAGGAATTGGTATGGGGGTGGTGCAAGAATCTTTATTTTATTTTATTTTTGGATGAAAGTTTTATCTATTATATATTAAAAATTCTTGCCACTGCGCTGCAAAGCCATAGCAGATATGAGGCGCTTTTGAGGACTGAATTATTCTCCAAGTTGAGAGATGTCCTTGGGTTGAATTAAAAGCCCTACCCAAAATTAAAGTGGGAAGGGGGAGAACCTTTGTCTCCACTGCCCCACCTCCACCCTCCCCTTAAACCCTCTGCCTTTTGAAAGCAGATCATTTTCACTGAGATGTTGGACTCTACAGGTGTCTATCCCCAGGCCAGCAGGGACCTCTGAAGCTTTCTTCACGGCCTGGCTTTTTCCATCCTGTAGTTTTTCTAATGGATATTCAGGATTTTTGTAATCTCATAGCTATCCAAGCTCCACTTTCTAAATTTTAAGAACTTTAATTGAAAGTTAAATTGGCGGTGTTGTTCTTAGACACTTAACACCCATGAAAGCCCAGTCATCATGACAAATCCTTGAGTGTTTTCTTAAGAAAATGATGTTGGTCATCACAGCTTCAGCATCTCCTGTTTTTTGTTGCTTAGCTCCCCCTGCTGATCTCACAGTTTCCTGGCTTCTCCTTCCCCCTTCTCACCCCTTTGCTGTCCTTTGTAGTGATTTGGTGAAAGAAATTGCTGCCTACCCCCCCCACACACACACTACATATGAATTTCAAGTTTTATTATTGCAATAAAAGTGCTTTATGCTGGCTTTTCTCAAAAAAAAAGGTCAAAAGATTACAGTTGAAGGTTGCAATTCAAGATGGAGATGTAGGAAAATCCTGAACTCACCATCTCACAGAGACACACTGAATTACAGCTATATATAGAACAATTTCCCCAGGAAAAAAATTAAAGGCTTAGCAACGTGACCCCTTCACGCTGGGAAAATGAGAAAACAAACAAACACACACACACACACACACACACACACACACACACACACACACAGTGAAACAGATATGAAAGGCTGAGAAAAAATCTTGCTGTAAACCCCACCCCTGGTGGGGCAACGTTCAATCAGGAGGGAACTCAAAACCCAGAGCTTCAACCCGAGGAGCATAGGGTTCATATCCCACATTGGGAACCACAACTTTTAAGACCCAGCTCCTGAGAGATGAGCCCCCAAAACATCTAACTTTGAAAACTCATGCCCATGAGACATGTTGCTGTGGCAAACTGAGAAATGGCTCTTAAAGGGCTTGTGCACAGATTCACCTGCCTTAGGGTCCAGCGCAGAAGCAGCATTTTGAAAAGTGCCCAGATGTATGTTAAGGAGACTCATTTGCTAATTTTAAAGTATTGGTCTGAGAAGCAGGAGCATGCTGGGGTACTCTCCAGGGATGGAGACTGATGAACGTTATCTTTCTGTTCTCTCTTTGCCTTACTAAATCCAGCAGGCATCATCTTTTTATTTTCCTTTCCAATGAGTGCCATCTGTATGCTCCAGCTGGTGGACGCCATCTTCCATGTTCTCCCTCTGCCTTGCTAAAGCTGGCAGGTGCCATATAATTCTTTTTCTTTCCTTTTTCTTTCTTTTTCCCCTTTCTTTTCTTTTTTCTTTTATTGGTAGGTGCCACCTTGGCACTCCCATTCTGCCTTATTCCAGCCACTGTGCACCATCTCCACACTCTCCCTCTACTCTGCTCCAGAGCACCAGTATCTCTCAGAGGAGAGTTTCTACAGGCATCTTGTGCCCTTGTTTTTACATCTGGTGACCTGGTTTTTGCAGCTGCCACCCAGGGAACACCCCTTGATTGCCTGGCTATGAAGCCCAGGGGAACATGTGTTCCTGGGTTCCATGGGACTGTAAAAATTGGAAGGACAGTTCTAGGCAGGCTACCACCCCCAGAGTACTATACAGAGAGCAGACTAAAACTTATACTCTAAGCCTTTCTGTGAAAGAGGTCTATTTACATGTTCAGGAGCTATGGCCTCAGGGGCAGGCTTCTGGTTTGGTACACTTATAAGGGCCTGTGGAGGTGCTCTTAGAGAATGGAGGCTGGTGGATATAATCTTTGTGCTTCCCTCTGCCTCACTTGCTGGTATCTTCCAGAAAGGAGCTTATACCCTAGTTTGGTGTCCTGATTTTTGTGGCTGCTGCCAGGTGACACCTCTACATCGCCTGGATCTGGTGTTTATGTGGCATATAACTGTGGGTCTCACAGGACTGTAGCCAATTGCAAAAGTATTCTTAAACAGCTACGACCCCAGGGCACAGCAAGAGGTAAAAGCTCCAGGAGCTCAGTCTTATTGTGAAAGAAGCCTATTAGTTTACTGTCATAGCTGCAGCCCAAGTGTCATTTTTCTAATTAAGCACACATGTAAGGGTTGAATGTAAACCTTTCCTGAGACTTTGAAGGGAGGAACTATCTTCATGCTCTCCCTCTGCCTTACTCCAGAGGACCAGCATGTCTCAGAGGGGAACACTTATATATGTCTGGTGCCCCAGTTTTTATGCCTGGTGCCCTGGTTTTTGTGACTTCTGCCCGAGGGATAACAGTTGATCACCTGGCTCTGGTGGCCATGGGGACTTGGTTTCCTGGGTCCCACAGGACTGTAACAATGAAAGAGACAGTTATTGTCAGGCTACCACACCCCAGCAACTGCACAGACAGCAGATTGAAACCCCCAAAGCCTTTCTGTGAAAGAGGCTTGTCCTGGAGCTACAGCCTTAGGAGCAGGCATCAGGTTTGGTACATACCTCGACTATGAGGGTGTTCTTAGGGAATGTAGGCCAGGGGACACCATCTTTGCACTCACCTTTAGCCTCACTGTAGCTCATTGGTATCTTTCAGAAAGGAGCATATACACATGCCTGGAACCCCAATTTTTGTGACTTATACTCAGGGTACATCTCTTGATTGCCTGGCTCTGGTGGCTAGTGAAACTTAGGCTTGCAGTCCCAAAGAACTCTATGTATATGAATTGTTTAAAAGCTGCAGCTTGAGGATCTGGTTTCCAGCCAGCCTGAATCTAGGTACGGACTGAGATCCTCCCCTTTGGGACATTGACAGGTCTTGGCATAGCCTCAACTACTGAAAGTCACTAAAAATAAAATATGTTGCTTGGAAAATCACAAAGGCTTGAGAGACTAACAAGAGCTAGGGCAAGGATGAGTGATATTTCATCTCCAATACAAGGCCAATCCTTCAAGTCTGGGATAGGTGGTTGTTTCATCAAATGCATAAATCAACACAGAGAGTCAAGCAAAATGAAGAAGCAGAGGCATATACTCCAAATGAAAGAACAAGATAAAATCTCAGAAAACCTTAAAGAAAGGAGATGAGTAATTTACCTGATAAAGAGTTCAAACTAATTGTCATAAAGTGCTCACCAAACTCAGGAGAAGAATGGATGAACACAGTGAGAACTTCAACAAAGAGATAAAATATATAAGAAAGTACCAAACAGAAGTCACACAGCTGAAGAATACAATAACTGAACTGAAAAATATACTACAGTGGTTCAATAGCAGACAGATGAAACAGAAAAAAGGTTCAGAAGACTGGGCAGTGGAAGTCATCCAATCATCAGAAAAAAAAAGAATGAAAAAGAGTAAAGATAGCTTAAGGGACTAATGGGACAACATCAAGTGGACCAACATTCACTTGATAGGAGTCCCAGAAGGAGGAGAGAGAGAGGAAGGGGCAGAAAACATATTTGAAGAAATAATGGCTGTAAACTTCCCTAACCTGGGGAATGAAACAGACATACAGATCCAGGAATCCCAGAAAGTTCCAAATAAGACGAACCCCCAAAACACACACCAAGACATACTATAATTAAAATGTCAAAAGTTAAAGACAAGGAGAGAATTTTAAAAGCACCAAGAGAGGGACAAATCTTATTACATAACAGAACCCCCACAAGAATATCATCAGATTTTTCAGCAGAAACTTCAGGTCAGAAGGAAGTGGCATGATATATTCAAAGTGCTGAAAGATAAAAACTTCAAATCAAGAATACTCTCCCCAACAAAGTTGTCATTCAGAAATGAAAAAAATATAGAGTTTTTCATATAAGCAAAAGCTAAAGAAATTCATTATCACTAAAATGGCCTTCCAAGACATTTTAAAAGGGATTTCTTTAAGCTAAAAAGAAAAGGTGCAAATTAGTAACAAGAAAATATATGAAAGTATAAATCTCACTGGTAAAAGTTAATATATAGAAAAGGTAGTAAATTAATCACTTATAAAGCTCGTATGAAAGTTAAGAGACAAAAATAGTAAAATAACTGTAGTTAAAATAATTAGTTAAGGAATACACAAGATAAAAAGCTGCAAAATGTGACATCAAAATATAAAACTTGACTCATTCCCCACTGGGTCTGGAGGGGCTAGAGCATCAGTGTGAGTAGCTGTGAGCAGCTGAGGCTGCAGCAGTGCAATATTACAGCTGTACCATCTGTCAGAAGCAGAGCCAGAAGGGAGGGGGCTGCTGTGAGCAAAGAAGAGGGGTTGTTGTGAACTAAAGGCAGCTGAGACCCACCCACTGGCCAGCCATGGAAGCAGAGGTGACGCTGCCCTCAGAGCTGTGTGTCCACTGTGCATGTGGGGGGTAAAATGTAGAAATTTAGAATGTGTTTAAACTTAGTTGTGATCAATTTAAAATAGTCTGTTACAAATAGTTGTTATATGTAAATCTCATAGTAACCACAAAACAAAACCTATAGTAGATACATGAAAGATATAAAGGATCTGAGCATATCACTAAAGAAAGTCATCAAACCAAAAAGGAAGAGGGCAAGGGAAAAGAAAGGAATGCAGGAATTACAAAACAGCCAGAAAAAAAATGGTAATAAGCATATACCTATCAATAGTTGCATTAAATGTAAATGGACTACATTCTCCAATTCAAAGACATAGAGTAGCTAAATGGAGACCCATCCATATGCTGCCTGCAAGAGAGTCACCTCAGTGGTACAGATACTTACAGACTGAAATTGAAGGGATGGAAAAGATATTCAGCGCAAATGGAAATTAGAAGTATGCTGGGACAGCTATATTTATATCAGACAAAATATACTTTAAAACAAAGCATATAAAAAGACAAAGAAGGGCACTGCATAAAGATAAAGAGGTCAATCCAACAAGAGGATATAACATCTGGAAATATTTATGCACCAAACATAAGAGCACCTAAATACATAAAGCAAATATTAACAGAGTGAAAGAGAGTACTAGACAGCAATACAATAACATTAGGGGACTTTAATGCCCAACTTACATCAATGAATAGATCACTCACACAGAAAGCCATTAAGAAAACATTAACCTTAAACGACACATTAGATGGGATGAACTTAACAGACATACACAAAGCATTCCATTCAACAGCAGCAGAATATACATTCTTCTCAATTCCACATGAAGCATTCTCCAGCATAGATCATGTGTTAGGCCACAAAACAGATCTTAAAGTATTTAAGAATACTGAAATATATAAAGTGTCTTTTCAAACAACAGTGGTTTGAAACTAGAAATCAATTACAATAATAAAACTGGAAAATTCACAAATATATTAATCAACATGTTACTGAACAACAAATGGGTCAACAAGAAATCAAATGAGAAATCACAAGATACTGTGAGACAAATAAGAATGTAAATACAACTTATGGGATGCATCAAAAAG
This sequence comes from Lagenorhynchus albirostris, assembly GCF_949774975.1. Taxonomy (NCBI): domain Eukaryota; kingdom Metazoa; phylum Chordata; class Mammalia; order Artiodactyla; family Delphinidae; genus Lagenorhynchus; species Lagenorhynchus albirostris. The sequence goes on from NC_083116.1 coordinate 77,835,815, forward strand.
TTCCAACAGTCAGGTCCATAATAATAAATGCCTGTCTTAAGAAGTTTTAAAAATCTCAAATAAACAACCTAAGTTAGTACCTTAAAGAACTTGAAAAGAGAACAAATTGAACCCAAAGTTAGTAGAAAGGAGGAAATAACAAAGATAAGAGCAGAAATAAATGAAATAAAACTAAAAAGACAATAGGAAAAAAATCAATGAAACCATGGTTTGTTCTTTGAAAAGATAAAAGATATTCAAACCTTTAACTACATCACCAAGAAAAGGGGGAAAAAGTACTCAAAAAATAAAATCAGAAATGAAAGAGGAGACATTACAATTGATTCCACAGAAATAAAAAGGATCATAATGGACTACCATGAAAAATTATAAGGAAAAAAATTGGACAACCTGAGGAAAATGGATAAACTCCTAGAGACTTACAAATCACCAAGACTGAATTATGAAGAAACAGAAGATCTGAATAGACTGATTACTAGTAAGGGGATGGAATCAGTAACGAAAAACCTCCCCCAAAATGAAAGTCTACAACCAGGTTGCCTCACTGATGAGCTCTACCAAACAATCAAAGAAGGATTAAACAAAACCTTCCCAAAATCTCCCAAAAAGTATAGAGGAGGGAACACTGCCAAACTCATTTTATGATGCCAGCATCACCCTGAAACAAAACCAGACAATGATACCACAGAAAATAAAATTACAGGCCAATATCCCTGATGACCATAGATTTTAAAAAATCCTCAACAATATATTAGCAAACTGATTTCACCAATACATTAAAGGTATGATACACGACAATCAAGTGGGATTTATCTCAGGAATGCTAGGATGGTTCAACATCTGCAAATCAATCAGTATGATATACCACATTAACAAACTGAAGAAGAAAAAGCATATGACCATCTCAACAGACGCAGAGAAAACTTCTGACAAAATTTAATATCCATTTATGCTAAAAAACAGCTTTCAACAAAATGGGTATAGAGAGATGTACTTCAACATAATAAAGGTCATATATGAAAAGCCCACAGCTCACATCATACACAATGGTGAAAAGCTGAAAGCTTTTCCTCTAAGATTAGAAACACGACAAAGATGCTAATTTTGCCACTTTTATTCAACATAACATTTGAAGTCCTAGTGAGGGCAATTAGGCAAGAAAAGATATAAAAGGTATACAAATTGGAAATCAAGGAGTAAAATTATCAGTACTTGGAGATAACATGATAATATTTGTATATAGAAAACACTAAAGATGCCACAAAAATCCCACTAGAATTGATACAGGAATTCAGTAAAGTTTCAGGATACAAAATCAATATTCAAAAATCTGTTATGTTTCTATACATTTATAAAAAACTATCAGGAAAAGTTAGATAACTCCATTTATAATTACACCAAAAAGAATAAAGTACCTAGGAATAAATTTAACGAAGGAGTTGAGAAACCTGCACACTGAAAACTTCAAGATATTGATAAAAGAAATTGAACAAGATGTTAATAAATGGAACAATAAATATGCTGTGGATTGGAAGAATTAATGTTGCTAAATTGTCCATATTACCCAAAACAATCCACAGATTCAACACAATTCATACCAAAATTCCAAATTCTACTTCATAAAAGTAGAACAAGCAATCTTAAAATTTCTATGGAACCACAGAAGACCCTAAATAGCCAAAGTAATTTAGAGAAAGAAGAACAAAGCTGGATGCATCACATTTCTTGATTTCAAATTATTTTACAAAGTTATAGTAATCAAAATATTATGGTATTAGCATTAAAACAAACACATAGACAAGTGGAACATAATAGAGAGCCCAGAAACAAACCCACACACATATGGTCAATTAATCTATGACAAAGGAGCCAAGAATATACAATGGGGAATAACAGTTTCTTCAATAAATGTTGCTGGGGAAAGTGGACAGCCATATGCAAAAGAATGAAATTGGACCACTATCTTACACCATTCATGAAAATTAACTGAAAATGGGTTAAAGACGTGAATGTAAGACTTGAAGCCATAAAAATTCTAGAAGAAAACATAGGCTACAAACTCCTTGAAATCAGTCTTGGGAATCAGGTTTGGGGTTTGACATCAAAAACAAAAACAATAAAAACAAGAATAAACAAGTGGGACTAAACCAAACTAAAACTTTTCGGCACAGCAAAGGAAATCATCAACAAAATTAAAAAGCAAACTACTAAATAGGAGAAAATATTTGTAAATCATATATCTTATAAGGGGCTAATACAAATAAATAGCAAAACACAAAACAACAATAAAAACCCAAATTATCTGATTAAAAAATGGGCAGAGGACCTGAATAGACATTTCTTTCCAAAGAAGACATACAAAAGGCCGACAGGTACATGAGAAGATGCTCAACATTACTTATCATCAGAGGAATGCAAATCAAAACCACAATGAGACATCACCTCACACCTGTTGGAATGGCTGTCATTAAAATGACAACACATAAAAAGTGTTGGTGGAAAAAAACAGAAATATAGATCAAAGGAACAGGATAGAAAGCCCAGAGATAAACCCACACACATACAGACACCTTATTTTTGATAAAGTAGGCAAGAATATACAATGGAGAAAAGATAACCTCTTCAATAAGTGGTGCTGGGGAAACTGGACAGCTACATGTAAAAGAACGAAATTAGAACACTCCCTAACATCATACACAAAAATAAACTCAAAATGGATTAAAGACCTAAAAGTAAGGCCAGGCACTATAAAATCCTTAGAGGAAAACATGGGCAGACCACTTTATGACATAAATCACAGCAATATCCTTCTTGACCCACCTCCTAGAGAAATGGAAATAAAAACAAAAATAAACAAATGGGACCCAATGAAACTTAAAATCTTTGGAACAGCAAAAGAAACCATAAACAGGATGAAAAGACAACCCTCAGAATGGGAGAAAATATTTGTAAATGAAGCAACTGACAAAGGATTAATCTCCAAAATTTACAAGCAGCTCAAGCAGCTTGATATCAAAAAAAAAAAAAAACCAACCCAATCCAAAAATGGGCAGAAGATCTAAACAGACATTTCTCCAGAGAAGATATACAGATTGCCAATAATCACATGGAAGAATGCTCAACATCACTAATCATTAGAGAAATGCAAATCAAAACTACAATATGGTATCACCTCACACCAGTCAGAATGGCCATCATCAAAAAATCTAGAAACAATAAATGATGGAGAGGGTGTGGAGAAAGGGGAACCCTCTTGCACTGTTGGTGGGAATGTAAATTGATACAGCCACCATGGAGAACAGTATGAAAGTTCCATAAAAAACTAAAAATAGAGCTACCATATGACCCAGCAATCCCACTATTGGGTATATACCCTGAGAACACCATAATTCAAAAAGGGTCATGTGCCCCAATGTTCACTGCAGCACTATTTCCAATACCCAGGACATGGAAGCAACCTAAGCAAGTGTCCATCGACAGATGAATGGAGAAAGAAGATGTGGTACATATATACAATGGAATATTATTCAGCCATAAAAAGAAACGAAATTGGGTCATTTGTAGAGATGTGGCTGAATCTAGAGACTGTCATACAGAGTGAAGTAATCAAAAAGAGAAAACCAAATATCATATATTAATGCATATATGTGGAACCTAGATAAATGGTACAGATGAACTGGTTGGCAGGGCAGAAATTGAGAGACAGATGTAGAGAACAAAAGTATGGACACCAAGGGGGGACAGTGTCAGTGGGAGGTGTGATTGTGTGATGAATTGGGAGATTGGGATTGACATATATACTCTAATATGTATAAAATGGATAACAAATAAGAACCTGCTGTATAAAAAAATAAATACAATTCAAAAATAAAAATAAATAAATATTTTTTAAAAGAAAAGAAAAATAAAATAGAAATGCAAATCAAAACTACAATGAGGGGGTTTCCCTGGTGGTGCAGTGGTTGAGAGTCCACCTGCCAATGCAGGAGACATGGGTTTGTGCCCCAGTCTGGGAAGATCCCTCATGCCGCGTTGCGGCTGGGCCCATGAGCCATGGCCTCTGAGCCCGTGTGTCCAGAGCCTCTGCTCTGCAATGGGAGAGGCCACAACAGTGAGAGGCCTGTGTACCGCAAAAAACCAAAATAACCAAAAAAACACAAAAAAACTACAATGAGGTATCACCTCACACCAGTCAGAATGGCCATCATTAAAAAATCTACAAACAATAAATGCTGGAGAGAGTGTGGAGTAAAGAGAACCCTCCTGCACTGTTGGTGAAAAGTAAATTGATACAACCACTATGGAGAACAGTAGGGAGGTTCCTTAAAAAGCTAAAAAAAAATTACCATACAGCACAGCAATCCCACTACTGGGCACATACACTGTGAAAACCATAATTCAAAAAGAGTCATATGCCACAATGTTTATTGCAGCTCTATTTAAAATTGCCAGGACATGGAAGCAACCTAAGTGTCCATTGACAGATGAATGGATAAAAAAAGATGTGGCACATATATACAATGGAATATTAGCCATAAAAAGAAATGAAATTGAGTTATTTGTAGTGAGGTGGATGGATCTAGCATCTGTCATACAGAGTGAAGTATGTCAGAAAGAGAAAAACAAATACCATATGCTAACACATATATATAGAATTAAAAAAAATGGTTCTGGAGAACCTAGGGTCAGGTCAGGAATAAAGATACAGATGTAGAGAATGGACTTGAGGACATGGGGAGGGGAAGGGTAAACTGAGATGAAGTGAGAGAGTGGCATGGACTTATATATACTACAAAATGTAAAATAGATAGCTAGTGGGAAGCAGCTGCATAGCACACGGAGATCAGCTTGGTGCTTTGAGATCACCTAGAAAGGTGGGATGGGGAGGGCAGAAGGGAGACTCAAGAGGGAGGAGATATATATATATATATATATATATATATATATATATATAGCTATATATATAGCTATATATATATATGTATAGCTGATTCACTTTGTTATAAAGCAGAAACTAACACACCATTGTAAAGCAATCATACTGCAATAAAGATGTTAAAAAAATTGTTAGTGAAGAAGGAATAAAAAGGAACTCTTGTTCATTGTTGGTGGAAATGTAAATTGGTGCAGCCACTGTGAAAGGCATCATGGAGGGTTCTCAGAATTAAAAATAGAACTACCATGTGAACAAGCCATTCTACGTCTGGGTATTTATTAAAAGGAAACAAAACCCTAACTTGAAAACATATATGCACCCTCATGTTCATTGTAGCACCATTTATAATAGTCAAGATATGGAAATAACCTAAGTGTCCATTGACAGATGAATGGATAAAGAAGATGTGATAGACACAGGTATAGCTATAGATATGGATTATGAAATATTCAGCCATAAAAAGAATGAAATCTTGCCATTTGAAACAACATGGATGGACCTTTTGGGCATCACACTAAGTAAAATAAGCCACATAGAGAAGGAAAAAATACCATATAATCTCACTTATATGTGGAACCTAAAATTAAAAAAAAAAAAAGCTTATGGATAAAGAGAAAAGATTGGCTGTTGCCAGAGGTGTGCGCTGGCTGAAATGGGTGGATGAAGGGGGTCTAGAGGTATGAACTTCCAGTTATAATGTAAGTAAATCATGAGATGCAATGTGCAGCATGGTAATTATAGTTAATAACACTGTTCTGCTGTTCAAAAGTTGCTAGGAGAGTAAATATTAAAAGTTCTAAACACGGGGGGCGGGGACCTTGAAGATGGCGGAAGAGTAAGACGCGGAGATCACCTTCCTCCCCACAGATACACCAGAAATACATCTACACGTGGAACAACTCCTACAGAACACCTACTGAACGCTGGCAGAAGACCTCAGACCTCCCAAAAGGCAAGAAATTCCCCACGTACCTGGGTAGGGCAAAAGAAAAAACAGAGACAAAAGAATAGGGACGGCACCTGCACCAGTGGGAGGGAGCTGTGAAGGAGGAAAAGTTTCCACACACTAGGAAGCCCCTTCGCGGGCGGAGACTGCGGGGGGCAGAGGGGGGAGCTTCGGAGCCGCGGAGGAGTGCACAGCAACGGGTGCGGAGGGCAAAGCGGGGAGATTCCCGCACAGAGGATCGGGGCCGACCGGCACTCACCAGCCCAAGAGGCTTGTCTGCTCACCCGCCGGGGCGGGCGGGGCTGCGAGCTGAGGCCAGAGCTCAGGGAGAGGACTGGGGTTGGCGGCTTGAACATAGCCTGAAGGGGTTAGTGCACCACGGCTAGCTGGGAGGGAGTCCGGGGGAAAAGTCTGCACCTGCCGAAGAGGCAAGAGACTTCTTCTTCCCTCTTTGTTTCCTCGTGCGTGAGGAGAGGGGTTTAAGAACGCTGCTTAAAGGAGCTCCAGAGACGGGCGCGAGCCGCGGCTAAACGCGTGAACCCCAGAGACGGGCGCGAGCCGCGGCTAAAAGAGCGGACCCCAGAGACGGGCGCGAGCCGCGGCTGAAAGCGCGGACCCCAAGACGGGCGGGAGACGATAAGGCTGCTGCTGCCGCCACCGAGGGGCCTGTGTGCGAGCACAGGTCACTCTCCACACCCCTCTTCTGCGGAGCCTGTGCAGCCCGCCACTGCCAGATTCCCAGGATCCAGGGACAACTTCCCCGGGAGAACGCACAGCGGGCCTCAGGCTGGTGCAAAGTCATGCCGGCCTTTGCCGCCGCAGGCCCGCCCCGCACGCCGTGCCCCTCCCGCTGCGCCGGCCTGAGTGCGCCAGAGACCCCGAATCAGCGGCTCTTTTAACCCCGCCCTGTCTGAGCAAAAAACAGACGCCCTCCAGCGACCTACACGCAGTGGCAGGGCCAAATCCAAAGGTGAGCCCCTGGAAGCTGTGAGAACAAAGAAGAGAAAGGGAAATCTCTCCCAGCAGCCTCAGAAGCAGCGGATTAAAGCTCCACAATTAACTTGATATACCCTGCATCTGTGGAATACCTGAATAGACAACCAATCATCCCAAATTAAGGAAGTGGACTTTAGGAGCAAGATCTATGATTTTTTTCCCTTTTCCTCTTTTTGTGAATGTATATGTGTATACTTCTGTGTGAGATCTTGTCTGTATAGTCTTGCTTCCACCATTTGTCCTAACGTTCTATCCGTCCATGGTTTTTTTAAAAAATTTTTTTTTCTTAATAATCAATTTTAATTCTAATAACGTTAATATACTTTACCTTCTTTCTTTCTTTCTTTCTTTCTTTCTTTCTTTCTTTCTTTCTTTCTTTCTTTCTTTCTTTTTCTTTCTTTCTTTCTTTCCTTCCTTCCTTCCTTCCCTCCTTTAGACAACGAATCATCCCAAATTGAGGAGGTGGCCTCTGACAGCAAGATTGATGATTTTTCCCCCTTTACCTCTTTTAGTGAGGGTGTATGTGTATGCTTCTGTGTAAGATTTTGTCTGTATAGCTTTGCTTCCAACATTTGTCCTAAGGTTCTATCCGTCCCTTTTTTTTTTCTAAATAAGAATTTTTTAATTCAATAATTTTATTATACTTTATTTTATTTTTACTGTATCTTCTTTCTTTCTGTCTTTTTTCCTTCTTTCCCTCCTTCCTTCCTTCCTCCCTCCCTCCTTTCTTTCCTTCTTTCCTTCTTTGCTTCTTTCTTTCTTTCTTCCTTCCTTCCTTCCCTCCTTTCCTTCTTTCTTTCCTCATACTTCTACTAATTCCCTCTACTTTTTCTCCCTTTTATTCTGAGCCGTGTGGATGAAAAGCTCTTGGTGCTCCAGCCAGGAGTCAGGGCTCTGCCTCTGAGGTAGGAGAGCCAACTTCAGGACACTGGTCAACAAGAGACCTCCCAGCTCCACATAATATCAAATGGCGAAAATCTCCCAGAGACCTCCATCTTAACACCAGCACCCAGCTTCACTCAACGACCAGCAAGCCACAGTGCTGGACAACCTATGCCAAACAACTAGCAAGACAGGAACACAACCCCACCCATTAGCAGAGAGGCTGCCTAAAATAATAATAAGGCCACAGACACCCCAAACACACCACCAGACGTGAACCTGCCCACTAGAGAGACAAGATCCAGCCTCATCCACCACAACACAGGCACTAGTCCGCTCCACCAGGAAACCTACACAACCCACTGAACCAACCTTAGCCACTGGGGACAGACATCAAAAACAGCAGGAACTACGAACCTGAAGCCTGCAAAAAGGAGACCCCAAACACAGTAAGATAAGCAAAATGAGAAGACAGGAAAACACACAGCAGATAAACAAGCAATGTAAAAGTGCACCAGACCTAACAAATGAAGAGGAAATAGGCAGCTTACCTGAAAAAGAATTCAGAATAATGATAGTAAGGATGATCCGAAATCTTGGAGATAGAATGGACAATAGAATGGACAAAATGCAAGAATCAGTTAACAAGGACCTAGAAGAACTAAAGATGAAACAAGCAACGATGAACAACACAATAAATGAAATTAAAAGTACTCTAGATGGGATCAATAGCAGAATAACTGAGGCAGAAGAACGGATAAGTGACCTGGAAGATAAAATAGTGGAAATAACTCTTGCAGAGCAGAATAAAGAAAAAAGAATGAAAAGAACTGAGGACAGTCTCAGAGACCTCTGGGACAACATTAAACGCACCAACATTCGAATTATAGGGGTTCCAGAAGAAGAAGAGAAAAAGAAAGGGACTGAGAAGATATTTGAAGAGATTATAGTTGAAAACTTCCCTAATATGGGAAAGGAAATAGTTAATCAAGTCCAGGAAGCGCAGAGAGTCCCATACAGGATAAATCCAAGGAGAAATACGCCAAGACACATATTAATCAAACTGTCAAAAATTAAATACAAAGAAAGCATATTAAAAGCAGCAAGGGAAAAACAACAAATAACATACAAGGGAATCCCCATAAGGTTAACAGCTGATCTCTCAGCAGAAGCCCTACAAGCCAGAAGGGAGTGGCAGGACATACTGAAAGTGATGAAGGAGAAAAACCTGCAGCCAAGACTACTCTACCCAGCAAGGATCTCATTCAGATTTGATGGGGAAATTAAAACCTTTACAGGCAAGCAAAAGCTGAGAGAGTTCAGCACCACCAAACCAGCTTTACAACAAATGCTAAAGGATCTTCTCTAGGCAAGAAACACAAGAGAAGGAAAAGACCTATAATAACGAACCCAAAACAATTTAGAAAATGGGAATAGGAACACACATATCGATAATTACCTTAAATGTAAATGGACTAAATGCTCCCACCAAAAGACACAGATTAGCTGAATGGATACAAAAACAAGACCCATATATATGCTGTCTAAAAGAGACCCACTTCAGACCTAGAGACACATACAGACTGAAAGTAAGGGGATGGAAAAAGACATTCCATGCAAATGGAAACCAAAAGAAACCTGGAGTAGCAATTCTCATATCAGACAAAATAGACTTTAAAATAAGAACTATTAAAAGAGACAAAGAAGGACACTACATAATGATCAAGGGATCGATGCAAGAAGAAGATATAACAATTGTAAATATTTATGCACCCAACATAGGAGCACCTCAATACATAAGGCAAATACTAACAGCCATAAAAGGGGAAATCGACAGTAACACAGTCATATTAGGGGACTTAAACACTCCACTTTCACCTATGGACAGATCATCCAAAATGAAAATAAATAAGGAAACACAAGCTTTAAATGATACATTAAACAAGATGGACTTAATTGATATTTATAGGACACTCCATCCAAAAACAACAGAATACACATTTTTCTCAAGTGCTCATGGAACATTCTCCAGGATAGATCATATCTTGGGTCACAAATCAAGACTTGGTAAATTTAAGAAAATTGAAATTGTATCAAGTATCTTTTCTGACCACAATGCCATGAGACTAGATATCAATTACAGGAAAAGAGCTGTAAAAAATACAAACACATGGAGGCTAAACAATACACTACTTAATAATGAAGTGATCACTGAAGAAATCAAAGAGGAAATCAAAAGATACCTAGAAACAAATGACAATGGAGACACAACGACCCAAAACTTGTGGGATGCAGCAAAAGCAGTTCTAAGGGGGAAGTTTATAGCAATACAAGCCCACCTTAAGAAGCAGGAAACATCTCAAATAAACAACCTAACCTTGCACCTCAAGCAATTAGAGAAAGAAGAACAAAAAAACCCCAAAGCTAGCAGAAGGAAAGAAATCATAAACATCAGATCAGAAATAAATGAAAAAGAAATGAAGGAAACAATAGCAAAGATCAATAAAACTAAAAGCTGGTTCTTTGAGAAGATAAACAAAATAGATAAACCACTAGCCAGACTCACCAAGAAAAAAAGGGAGAAGACTCAAATCAATAGAATTAGAAATGAAAAAGGAGAAGTAACAACTGACACTGCAGAAATAAAAGAGATCATGAGAGATTACTACAAGCAACTCTATGCCAATAAAATGGACAATCTGGAAGAAATGGACAAATTCTTAGAAATGCACAACCTGCCAAGACTGAATCAGGAAGAAATAGAAAATATGAACAGACCAATCACAAGCACTGAAATTGAAACTGTGATTAAAAATCTTCCAACAAAGAAAAGCCCAGGACCAGATGGCTTCACAGGCGAATTCTATAAAACATTTAGAGAAGAGCTAACACCTATCCTTCTCAAACTCTTCCAAAATATAGCAGAGGGAGGAACACTCCCAAACTCCTTCTACGAGGCCACCATCACCTTGATACCAAAACCAGACAAGGATGTCACAAAGAAAGAAAACTACAGGCCAATATCACTGATGAACATAGATGCAAAAATCCTCAACAAAATACTAGCAAACAGAATCCAGCAGCACATTAAAAGGATCATACACCATGATCAAGTGGGGTTTATTCCAGGAATGCAAGGATTCTTCAATATACGCAAATCTATCAATGTGATAAACCATATTAACAAATTGAAGAAGAAAAACCACATGATCATCTCAATAGATGCAGAGAAAGCTTTTGACAAAATTCAACACCCATTTATGATCAAAACCCTGCAGAAAGTAGGCATAGAGGGAACTTTCCTCAACATAATAAAGGCCATATATGACAAGCCCACAGCAAACATCATCCTCAATGGTGAAAAACTGAAAGCATTTCCACTAAGATCAGGAACAAGACAAGGTTCCAACTCTCACCACTCTTATTCAACATAGTTTTGGAAGTTTTAGCCACAGCAATCAGAGAAGAAAAGGAAATAAAAGGAATCCAAATCGGAAAAGAAGAAGTAAAGCTGTCACTGTTTGCAGATGACATGATCCTATACATAGAGAATACTAAAGATGCTACCAGAAAACTACTAGAACTAATCAATGAATTTGGTAAAGTGGCAGGATACAAAATTAATGCACAGAAATCTCTGGCATTCCTATATACTAATGATGAAAAATCTGAAAGTGAAATCAAGAAAACACTCCCATTTACCATTGCAACAAAAAGAATAAAATATCTAGGAATAAACCTACCTAAGGAGACAAGAGACCTGTATGCAGAAAATTATAAGACACTGATGAAAGAAATTAAAGATGATATAAATAGATGGAGAGATATACCATGTTCTTCGATTGGAAGAATCAACATTGTGAAAATGACTCTACTACCCAAAGCAATCTATAGATTCAATGCAATCCCTATCAAACTACCACTGGCATTTTTCACAGAACTAGAACAAAAAATTTTGCAATTTGTATGGAAACACAAAAGACCCCGAATAGCCAAAGCAATCTTGAGAGCGAAAAAAGGAACTGGAGGAATCAGGCTCCCTGACTTCAGACTATACTACAAAGCTACAGTTATCAAGACGGTATGGTACTGGCACAAAAACAGAAAGATAGATCAATGGAACAGGATAGAAAGCCCAGAGATAAACCCATGCACATATGGACACCTTATCTTTGATAAAGGTGGCAGGATTGTACAGTGGAGAAAGGACAGCCTCTTCAATAAGTGGTGCTGGGAAAACTGGACAGTTACATGTAAAAGTCTGAGGTTAGATCACTCCCTAACACCATACACAAAAATAAGCTCAAAATGGATTAAAGACCTAAATATAAGGCCAGAA